>NW_026294534.1:23996314-24643814 GCF_007827085.1 Peromyscus californicus insignis
TGGTGCATATATGATAAAGATTGTAACATCCCATTTTTCATGACTAGTTTTGGGTTTGAAGTTTGTTTTAAGTGAAGAAGCAGCCTACAAAATGAAAAAAAAAAGTCCTTACCAGCTATACCGGCTGACAGAGCACTAGCATCTAGAGTATATAAAATCTCAAAAAGCTAGACACCATTAAAACAAACAACCCAGTTAAAAAATGGGGGATGAAACTAAACAGAGAATTCTCAAAAGATGAAATACAAATGACTGGGCAACATTGAAAACTTCAGCATTCTTATTCTTCGTAGAAGTGCAAATAAAAACTACTCTGAGATTTCCTCTTACTCCAGTCGGATGGCTGAGACCAAAAAAGTAAATGATGGCAAATGCTGGCGTGGATGTGGGGAAAGGGAAACACATACACCCTGCTGATGTGAGTGCACACTGGAGCGGCTACTGCAGAAACCAGTGTGCAGCTTTCTCAAAAACCTAGAGATGGTTCTACCCCAGGATCCAGCTGCAGTACCTCTGTGTTATACCCATAGAACTCGACATCGTACTACGCGCCCGCTCATCTGTGTTCACTGCTCCCATATTCACAATAGCCAGGAAATGGAGACAGACTAGACGTCCCCCAGCCAATTAACGGATAATAAAAATGTGATATTCCAACAATGGAATAGTTAGCTATTAAGAAAAACAAATTAAAATTTTTTTTTCAAGGAAATGGACGAAGCCGGAAACAACCATTTGGAATGAGGTATACCAGACCTAGAAAGACAGATGTTGCATATGTTCTCTCATTTGGGGAAGTTAGCCTTGAATATTCAGAGAGGTGTGTTTCATTTGGAAAACCCATGTAAGTCAGGGAATTAGTAAGAGGCCATGTGTGTGTGGTGGTAGGTAGGGGGTCTTCCAAGCGAGTGGCCGTGGAACACAGTGGTATAAAGGCTTAAATGGGAATAATGGAAGAGGAAGCATCAGATTTGGTTTGGGGATGATAAAGTAGAGAAGGGACTATAAGGAAGGGTAAACAACACTAAGAACTTTTTGTAGAAATAGTATGGAAACCTACCCACTACTTTAGAAGCTCTCTCCCTCCCTCCCTCCCTCTCTCTCTCTCTCTATCTATCTATCTATCTATCTATCTATCTATCTATATATATATATATATATATACTCCAAAGATGCATGTAGATGTCAAGGTTCTTTGTAGGCACCAGCTTGACTTCTCTATGTTTAATGAGTTTCATGGATGCTGTTTTCAGCAATGAGGACTTGCTGTCAGTTTGTAGAGAGCAATGTGTTGTCATGGCAACAGCCTGGGTTGATATATATAATATAGTTAAAATGGGTTTACCCTATAACAGTATGACAATGCCCCTACTAGATGCCACAGGCTAATAAATAAACAGCTTAGTGTCCATTATGGGTTACTTCTTTTGTAGTTGGTGTTCAGTGAGATTCCTTAAACTGCCCCCCCACACACAAATTGCAGGTGATTGCCAGTGGTATTGGTGATCTACCAGAACTTAATTGTAAAACCCCATCACTGAAGATACTACATATGTAAGTCATAGGACATGGAGAAATCAAAGTGTCATGGTGTTGGAAGTTGCTACACACAGTACTGGAGGAGAAAAGTAATCATCCGCCTTACCAAGCTATGAACCCTGTGAGATACAATATAGTGACTGGTCTGGCAAATCATGCCCACTGGCACAATAGTGACACAAACATCATGAGAGTAACCAACCACTTTCTGATTTGATTTAAGGCTCCTCTCACAAGATGAAATGCATACTTAGTATCATTCTCAGGTTGAGATCCCATGACTAGATAGGTCATAGGCATTATGGGAGAACTTATTATTCTGCTAAACAGATACTATTAAACTAAAGCCTAATTAAATTATTATTATACATACAGATTTACCCATCTCTCAAACATCATCAGAAAATCGTCTATTTTCAGGAGACGATGATTAACACGGAGGCCCAGAAATGGTCAAGGTGCTGTGAAGAAGAGAATCCATAGCTCTAAATAGGACATCTATGTTACACCCCCTTTTCCCAAGCCTCCGAGATCATAGAACAAGTGGCAGAAAGATTGCAAGAGCCAGAGGTGAAGGAAGACTATAAGGAAACAGTGTCTTCCAGACATAGGAGGGTAGCTGAAAAGCTCACAGCCATTGTGACACCACGCATAAGGCCATGCAAACTCAAGCCCGACCAAATCCAAAATGGGGAGATGGGTGAACACGAAGCCCCACCCCATAGCTAGGGAGGTGCTGATAGTTGCTGGGAGAAGGAGAGTCAGTTTTCTTTAAGAGTGTAGTCCTTGGTAAGTCTATCACACTCCAGCGGAAGGCCACACATCCATGAAAATATGCAGCACTAATTGAGATTTCCATGGGTGTAAAAAATAAGGAGGACACAAAGTTGGGTGGGTAGGGAAGCAGGGGAGATCTGGGAAGTGTTGGAAGAGGGGTAAATATGATCAAAACACTTTGTATGAAATTCTCAAAGAACGAATAAAAATTAAAAATAAATACATAAAATTAAAACTAAACAAAATCAACTACACAGGTTCTGAAAACTTGGTGGAAAGGAGCTTATTTTCCATGAATGAATGATGTCCTACAGGTTCAAGAACAAGGTTTCAGGGAAACAATGAATACAACTCTAATAAATGTGCACATCACTTTAAGGAACATTCTCTATCCATGAATGTGAAATGCACATAGCATCTCAGAATTTTAGGAAACTCAGTGCTTGTTGGATCTCATCAAACTTAAACATGGATAGTACAGGAACATTTCATGTGAAATGTCTACATTTACCCACAGTTTGGCAGTGCAATAATGGGAAGAGCAGGGAACATTTCTTAATGTATACATTACTGACAAATAATTGCTTTACACTTACTACACTTTATACTTTAGGAATAATTATTGGTAGGTTCTTGTATATGCTGATCAGGTAAATGACTTTGATAAATATTGTTTAAGAAGATACCTTATATATTTTTCTTTTAACACATCTAAATTTGTCCTGATGAATGTGACATGAGAGCCACTAGCTAGACACATGGGATAATTTTGAAGTCAAAATACGGCTATTACAAATTGAGTTTTCCCTTAATTTTAAAATACAAAATGAATTTCAAAGACAAAAAGAATATAAAGTATTTATGATTTGCATATGGATTGTATGATGCAATGACAATATTTGGAGTATACTATGCAGACTATAGAATTAAATATTACTCCTTTCGTCTCAAAATTTGACTTATTTTTTCTTTTGCAATACAATTCAGTTCTACATATCATCCACAGATTCCCTTGTTCTCCCCCCTCCCGCCCCCCTCACCTTCCCCCCTAGCTCACCCCCCCATTCCCACCTCCTCCAGGGCAAAGACTCCCCTGAGGACTGAGATCAACCTGGTAGACTCAGTCCAGGCAGGTCCAGTCCCCTCCTCCCAGGCTGAGCCAAGCGACCCTGCATAGGCCCCAGGTTTCAAACAGCCAACTCATGCAATGAGCACAGGACCTGGTCCCACTGCCTGGATGCCTCCCAAACAGATCAAGCCAATCAACTGTCTCACCCATTCAGAGGGCCTGATCCAGTTGGGGACCCCTCAGCCATTGGTTCATAGTTCATGTGTTTCCATTCATTTGGCTATTTGTCCCTGTGCTTTATCCAACCTTGGTCTCAACAATTCTCGCTCATATAAACCCTCCTCTTTCTCGCTAATTGGACTCTCGGAGCTCCACCTGCGGCCTAGCCATGGATCCTGCATACGGTTCCCTCAGTCATTGAATGGGGTTTCTAGAACGACAATTAGGGTGTTTGGCCATCCCATCACCAGAGTAGGTCAGTTCGGGCTGTATCTCGACCATTGCCAGCAGTCTGTTGTGGGGGTATCTTTGTGGATTTCTGTGGACCTCTCTAGCACTTTGCTTCTTCCTATTCTCATGTGGTCTTCATTTACCATGGTCTCCTATTCCTTGTTCTCCCTCTCTGTTGTTGATCCAGCTGGGATCTCCCGCTCCCCCAAGCTCTCTTTCTTTCGACCCTCGCCCTTCATTACCCCCACTCATGTCCAGGCTGTTCATGTAGATCTCTTCCATTTCTCTGTCATTGGGCAATCCCTGTGTCTTTCTTGGGGTCCTGTTTTCCAGGTAGCCTCCCTGGTGATGTGAGTAGCAGTCCAGTCATCCTTGTTCCACATCTAGTATCCTCCTATGAGTGAGTACATACCATGTTTGTCTTTCTGAGTCTGGGTTACCTCACTCAGGATGATTTTTTCTAGATCCATCCATTTGCCTGCAAACCTCATGATGTCATTGTTTTTCTCTGCTGAGTAGTATTCCATTGTGTATATGTACCACATTTTGTTTATCCATTCTTCAGTTGAAGGGCATCTAGGTTGTTTCCATGTTCTGGCTCAAAATTTGACTTTTAAAGTTTTTGGTGGTAGTTTTAATTATTCTTATTATTTATTTATTTTTTTGAGAGTGGGTCTCATTTAGTTCAGGCTGCTGTTGAACTAACTACATAGCCAAGCTTGGTTTTGATCTGATCCTCTTGCTTCTAGCTCCCAAAAGGTAAGACACAATAAGTTGTTCTTTTTTTTTTTAAAGTGCTGTAGATTGAATCTAGACTCTTGGCCATGCTGCACACTCTACCACAGAGCTATGTCTTCAAAAAATATTTCAAATACTGTATGTGACTCATAGCATATTTTTTGGATAGGATGGTTCTCGAATTCTGTTAACATGTAAAATGTAAGTCTTAACTAGATGGAAAAAATTATCATTCATATCCAATAACTGTAATCTGGCTGAATATTGCAGATATGAATCACTCTATTCTAAAAGTGCTTCACAGACATTTGGTAAAAGGACCTTGGCCTTCTAAGACTGTGCATGTGCCTTCCTTTGTTATTTCATCTATGAGCTTTGGTCAATGTGGAATGATTATCAGGATTTATCTTGTCTATTTATTTTAATTTTTCATGATAAAGGAGGAAACGATTTTGAAAGCTGAAGAACAAACAGGCTTAATGAATAGCAGCTAATACTGTACCAAATATCCGTTCCTAATCATGTAAGAGAAAGAAGATTTTTACCATAGAAAAGGAGCATAGGTTCTGAGAGGAACTGCAGCAGAATTTCCCCACAGAGCCTTTTAATGGAAAATCAGCTCTAGCTTCTTCGGGTTTCTTTCCTGTGGCTAGAAAGCATCTTGTGTATAACCTACCAGGTTCTTCTCTGAAAGGCCAAGAAAGGAATTTCAGTTAAGAAGAGTTGCTCATGCATCAGATATACGTAGGGAACATATTCCAGCGAAATTTACATACAATCATTGAAAATGAAATAATTTCATGAAGTGGCTCTTGTTGTGAGCGAATGTTAACATTGCCATCGTTGGGAGATCACGTGTCCCAAGTGTCTCCCTAAGTGTACATATTCTGCAATGCTCACCAGAGAATCCAAGAAATAGAGCTCGTAAAGGAGATGGGGGAAGCCAGTCTGTTTATCTGCTCCCTGCTCATCACCCACACTTGCATTAGTATCTAATATTTGTGAAATTGTGCTACATTAAAGCTTCCATGGTCTGCTGCCCAGGATAATGTTGGATAAACACTCCCATGCTATGTACAGGGCTTAGACTGACTGAGTATGGACCTGCTGGCACCACCTTTACATACCCTGCATAGAAGGCCATCCGGACAGATCAATCCATTAAACAAGATGCTTTTCCCACACTAGTGGCGTTTGTAAATCTAGTCATGGTGCAACTGTAGTGCAAGCTCGAGCCTTTCCCTCTTCCCTTCACTGGAGGTAGAAACTCATTTACATGACTGACATCGCATGGTATTTATGATACCATGTTAATATTCATGCCATAATACAAAATTCAGATTCAAAATCTTGCACTGGCCTTGTTAAGACATTTGGTGACCTCAGCCTAGAGTTTCTGGTAGAATAGGACTGGAGTGAGTCAAAAATATTAACATTTCAACCACATTTTCAAGTGATTTTGATTCTACTGGTTTGGAGACTCCTCTGAAAAACCATTGCCTTGGATATCCATTCTGCTGATATTCATCATGTGTGATAAGGAAGGAAAGAATAAATAGAGGGATGGGATAGGGATGGAGGGAGGGAGGGAGGGGAAAAGTAAAGTAGGAAGGAAAATAAAGAAAGGAGACTGCGTCTGAAACCATTCCAGGGACATTTTGTATCATTAAGGTAATTTAATACAACAATGCTCAACATGTGAATTATATACTATTATAGATGTTGGATGTAGTCAGATGATTTCTCCAGTCCCTCAAGGCCCCCACAGTCCTGTGGCCTGCTTATAAAATAATCATTCAGAAGCTTATATTAATTATAACTGCTTGGCTATTAGCTTAGGCTTATTACTGACTAGCTCTTACACTTAAATTAACCCATAATTCTTATCTATGTTTAGCCACATGACTTGTTACCTTTTCTCAGTTCTGCCTTGTCATTTTGCTTCCTCTGTGTCTGGCTGATGACTCCTGACTCAGTCTTCCTCTTTCCAGTATTCTCCTTGTTGGTTTATCCTGCCTATACTTCCTGCCTGGCTACTGGCCAATCAGTATTTTATTTATCAACCAATTAGAGCAACACACATTCACAGAATGACATTCCACAGCAGTTGAATATGAAGCTTCAAGTTGGCAAATAAATATCCAATTGTTGATATGTTGGTAAGTGGTACAATAATGATTTTAACTAGGTTGTGCTGAGTCTCCAGACCTTACCGTGATGCTGTCCTCACAGCCTTGCTATGTAATCATGAGAGAATCTAGAGTACATTAGCAATCTGATCTTTGACCTATTAGCATAGGGCAGTGTCTCTACTTTAGGTCTGGGCATCAGGGCAATGTGTAGGGCTGAAATAATAAAGTTTATGTGCCAAAGCACTTATCTATAATTCTCCAGTTTAATAAGTAAATTTTAATAATATAAGTTTTAATACCCTGAACAATTTTAGCAAACCAGATGCAAAAAAATCTAGATTGTGATGTAGTCATTGAAGTAAGCAATGGTGTTAGGGGTATGGGAGCAGACAACAGAATTAGGGAGACATTAACTTGGAGATATATATATATATATATATATATATATATATATATATATATTGCATAACAATTAGGTTAGAGAGCTTGCATTAATTTTAGAAAGTTTAAATAGCCTTAAGTACCTTTTCTTGTATATTACTTGTTTTCCTTTTTTTTAAATCACATAATAAACATAGGCCTAACTGCTTGCTTCATATAATATATGTAATGACCCAAATACAAGGAAACCAAGAAATAGAATTACTAAAGAAAATGATAAGTTTAAACGTTAACTGCTGGGTTTTGTGCATTGTTATGAACTGTTTTCTTTTATATGCCCTTTCCTAAGATAAAGCTTCCTTCTATAGAACACCTTTTATTGTATTTTCTTCTTTATTATTTTGGTTTTTGGATTTTTTTTTTTAAGATAGGGTTTCTCTGAGTAGTGATGGCTATCCTGAAACTTACTTTGTAGATCAGGCTAGCTTAAAACTCAGAGACCCTCCTGCCTCTGCCTCCAGAGTGCTGAAATTAGGAACACACTGCAGAAAACAGATATAACAATGTAGAACTTTGTTCAAATGCTTCTGTCAAGTGGGAACTCAAACTTTCTGAAGAATGCACCCTGACCCTGGTTCACTGGGCGCATGCCTTACCTCTTCTCATCCACAGGCTGTCATGGCTTTCCAAGGCACAGTGGAGGACGACTATTTAGTGGGTTAACATGATTTCTTGTTGCTTAGATTGGTGCATCATTGTGGTCATTTTCAGTTTGCTATGATGTAGATCTAAACTGTCCCTCAGAGGATCAGGCTTTGAAATCTTTAAATGAGGGCTTCTGGCTGAGAAAAGTCGGTACCAGGGGTGGGCCTTTGAATATTCTAACTGTTACAGCCTCTGTAGACTAGCTAATACAGAAAACTGAGTATATACTGACAGGAATCGAAGTCAGAACACCACAGAGACAAACCTGCACATCCATGGTTGCTGCATCCCTGTTCATAACAGCCAAGTTACAGAGCAACCTAGGTGCCTGTCAGTGGGTGAGTAGATAAAGAAAATGTGGTGTACATACTCAGAAGGGTTTTATTCTCCTAAAGAAGAATGAAAGTGTGTCAATGGAAAGAAATGGATGCAACTGGAGAGCATCATAGTAAGTGAAATAACCCAAACTCAGACAACAAGTTCAGTGTTTGCCCTTATAGGTGGAGCCTAGATTTCATATATGAGTGCACACATGTATACATGCGTACACACATACACACATATGAAAAGGAAGTAAGCTAATGAGGAAGGGAGAGGAGAAAAGAAAACAGAGGATACATGGGGTAAACAAGTTCAAAATACATGATACACTGTAATGAAAATAACTTTATGAAATCCATCATTATGCACAATAAATACATGCCAATACACAAAAGAAAATGATAGGCGAGAGAGAGAGAGAGAGAGAGAGAGAGAGAGAGAGAGAGAGAGAGAGGAAGGAAGGAAGGAAGGAAGGAAAAGAAAGGAAAGTTAAAGAAAAAAAGTACTAGAGAAATTGGAAATGGGGTTATTGCTGTTCCTAATATATGATCATGTAGTTCTCAGGCCTTAGGAACTGGTTTGTAGAAGTTTGGAGATGCTATGAGATTCGGTGCATTTTTCTGATACATTTCAGTCTTGCTTTGATCCACACTTTCCTTGATATTCTTCAGGGCCTCAGTTTTAGAATGACAATGCTTTTTTTTTCTGTGACATTTTATAATGGAAGCATAAAATTTTCTTTTTGAAAGAAAGTACTACAAGGCACTAAGAGCTTCCCTTGAGTCTCAGAAGTAGCTTTGATATTTGACTTCTGCACCACATCAGCGCTATTAAAACTATGTTAACTCTTCAAGTTGGACTGGATTCTTTGTTTGATGGGATGGCCATGAACCTTGGAAGGAGAAGAGCAGAATGTTAAGGTTTGAATCCAAAGGATTTCTTAAAGGCTCAAGTCTTTCACTTTACTCTCTATAGGAGGTGTCACTGATTTGGAAACATCTGGAACATTTAGGAGATGGCTGAAGGAGCTAGGTCACTAGAGGCACACCTTTCAAGGTCATACCTCAGTTCCTGGTTTGAGCTTTCTGTACTGCCATGACGAGAACAGCCTCTGCCACCTGCTCTGCCTTGCCTTCCCTGCTATGATGGACTGAGACCCTTTGGAACCAGGAGCCAAAATGAACCTTTGCTTTCTTATTCATGTCACGTATTTTGATGTCAGTAACACAAATGCAACCAATACACTACTCCGGGGCAAAGGAGGACCCAGGTCTTAGAATCTATCAAGACTTTTCTCCTAATTTTCCTGTTTTAACTGTTGCTCCCAAGAATAATGATGCCTAGGTTATCACATGACCCAGGAGAGATTGAAGAGACATGTTATTTACAAATCTGAAGGTTACAGGAGGTTTAATCTCAGCCAAATTCAGACCCAGAGGGAGCTGTGGGGTGAGATAGTTTGCTCTTGTTGTGACAGGCTTCTGGTCCTCGCTGCCTTGATGCGAACAGAGTACCCCTCTAAGTTAGTTTCAAAACCCTTCCAAGCATTGACATTTCTGGCTCATTCACTTGCTCTTTGGCCTTTGCCTGTCTACATTAGGGCTGCAGCTGAAATGCCAGGAAAAACAGAAGAGTAATCTTTTCAGCTCAAGAATGACTCAACTGGGTCAGCCTACCTCCACTGAAATAGGAGCAAGACATTTTTCCTCCTTTGTTTCTTAGGGGAATGGATTTTCTTGGCATATTTTCCTGTTCCTTGGCATTTCTGATTCTTCTAAGTAGATGCTTTGCAGAGCAAGGTTGTGAAAACTTAGCACAGTGTCTTACATGGACTGCTTTGGGAGTTGATGAAGCCTCTTTAGCAGCATCACGGTTGTAAAAGAATGCAACCTGAATCGTGATGCAGATTCCTTAAACACGTCCTGCTGTGTCACAGCAGCAGGTAGAGGAAGGAATGCTTCCCAGATAGAGCTGCTAGGGATATTTGACTTTTGAAACGCTAAATCTCCATTTGTTCCTCTTTTGTGTTCATTTATTTCTTGTACCAGGATCGTATGGGCAGAAAGCCATGGGAAAAAAAGAAAGAAACTCATTTTTGAACTCTAATTGTGTTTTATGTTATTATGCAGAATGTTCATGAGTGTTAGAGTTTAACAAATTCTTGCTCAAAAACAAACTGTACCCAGAAGCTTGGTCTATAAATCAGGTAAAAATTAAGGTGCTTAGGATGAATCCAGGTTTGGGGGTTCAGAAAATTTCATACAAACCCAGAGGACTTCTGGGAATCTCCCAGGGCTCAGAAGAGTCCAGTCTAGGAACATTTGTTTCATCCAAGTTCTTCATTTCAGAGATCTGGTACCTGGACTTGGTGGATTTTATTTGAAAACACCGTGTAAATTAGTAGCTGGACCTCAGCACTTAACTCTGGTCTTTCCCTCCACTCTGTCATCCTGGTCCTCATCAGCCTAAGGAAGTTTGCAAGTCTAAGAGATGTTTGCATATGAAAACGATTTTTGCAAAAGAAACCAAACTGTATTTGTTGCCTGGTATCAAGCCATGGGGAAAAAAGTCTCTCTTAAGAAAGACTACTTTGCATAGCTCTGTCAGCTGTGAATGTATGAAAAAGTATTATTCTGCTCTCTGCTCTGCATGGAAGCCTTTACAACATCAAGGATGGCTAGCTGCAGACCAGCTTTCTCTTCTTTTTCTAGTGTTTATCTAGCCTGCGTTCTACTCTTTGAAGACACCTTTGTCTGTTTTCCGAGATGAGATCCAGTTTGTCTGCCTTGGTGATCCATGTACATGAAATAATGTGAAAAAGGTTTTAAGGGATTCTTCTTCAGGGAATATAGATTTCCTAAGTATCTGTAAATGAAGGGGTATATTAATGATTTCAATTTCAGACACTATGGAAGCAATGAGGAGGAAGAGTACTTTTGAATGCTTTTACATGTACTTACTTGTGGTGGTGGTGGTGGTGGTGGTGATGGGGAGCGTGCATGGATCACTGTACACATGTGGAGCTCAGAGAGCAACTTGTAGGAATCAGTTGTCTCCCTCTGTCTTGTGGGTTCTGGGGATTGAAGGCAAGTGCTCACATCTGTGAAGCCATCTTACTGGCCCAAAGGCGATAATTTTAATTACCATTTGTCATTTTTTTTTCTTATATGAAATAGCTTTTAATTTATTTTAAACAAACTTTAACCTTGGCAGAATTTTACACTTATAGAAAAAGTGAACGTAGCAGAATGTCATCCATCTATCACATACCCAATTTCTCCTATTATTAAAACCACCCAGCATTTGGTGCAGTAATAGGCAGACCCACTAATGTAGAACTGAATAATGAATGAACCAATTTTAATACACATTAAAGTAAAATCGGCTATTTATTCAGGTTTCATTAGTTTTACACAATATCATTTTTCTTCTCTAGAATAAATATAAACATACCTCACTATAGCCTAAACAAGCACAATATTTAAATGTAATTTCAAAATCTCATCTAGAATAACAGTTCAGTTAGTCATCCTCTTTCTTTAGGCTTTTAACAGGCTTTTCGAGCTCATCAATATATTCTGAATAATTAGTCAAGTAAGCGAGTAGTATTGGTATGCTTTATAATGTTTGTGGGATTTCATTGGGTAATTATATCAAAATGATAATATTTTATGATTGCCAGAAAATATCGGGGATTTTCAGCCTCCATAGGCTCATAAACCAATAATTTATCTTCTTCCTCTGTCTCTCCACTTTTCCTACCTTTCCTCTCTCCATCCCTCCTTCTCTCCTTCAGTTTCTCTCAACTTTCTTAGGCTATGGGAACCCAGACATTTGAGTGAATACTATTCCTGGTCTGTGAGGGTACTTCTGGGTGAATTGAGACCTTCAGACATCAAGGAATCAAGTAGAGTAGGCTTTCATCTTAAAGGGGTGTCTACTAAAAACCTTAACAGAACAGCGATCATCTATTGTTTGGTATTCAAAAATTTTATAATTATAAATGTTCTGACATATATTTCCACAGTTATACATAATTACTACTTATAGTGAATTATTAGCAACAGGTATACACAAGCTTAAGACTTTGGAGAATGAGGACTTGGGTAAATTTATATTCCTTACATATGAATAAGCAACTTAACCATTATAAGCATAGTTTCTGAATTTTACATATAGTTTAGAAATAATAATAACAATAATCATGATACCAATGCCTATTTTACAGAGCTTTGGAGATGATTAATAGTAAATTTGTAATAGCACACACATATATTCGTTTATACACATGTAAAAGTGTCAAATTATGTACATAATATCTGGTTTCTCTAGAAAAAGAATAACAATTAGGGGTGTTTATGTATATGTCTATGAGTGCACGTGTGTGCTTATAAAGAAAGGGGGGAGATAGAGGCCGAGTTACCCTAAAGAACTGAGTCATGTGTTTGTTGAGGTCAATAAGACCTGATCTGCAGTTGGATAGCTGGCAACCCAGGAGAGCTGATGTAGCCCTAGCCCATGTCTGAATGCTGGGAATGAAGATAACTGTTGGTCTACATGCCTGTCTAGACCCACAGTTCTGGCCACTCACAAAGAGCTTGTGTTTCCAGTTAAGTTCAAAGGACAAAGACCTCAAAAGGTCTGAGGTGGGAGCAGTCAGGTAGATGGGGCGGGGGAGGGGGGGTTCCATCTTAGCTTTTTTTATTCTGTGTATGTCTTCAGTGGATTGGATGAGACCCACACACACTGAAAACAGGCAATTTGCTTTGTTCAATTTGCTGCCTAGAGTGTCCATCTCACTCTGAGTGAGACTGACTCAGAAACATCTCGAAAAACACACTGCTAATGATGTTTGGCCAAATGTCTGGGATTCCAAGGGTCAGGAAAATTGTCTTGTAAAAGTAACTATCAGAGTATTTAAATAGTTCCACATATAGTAAGCACCATCCCAGAATGCCCCAATGAAGTAAATGTTGAGACATTAATGGTGAAACTTAGCTGAGTGACAGATAGGAATAGTCCTTTTCTTTATTTAAAATTTGTAGCACTTGAATAGAAAGCATGCATGAACTGAAGTACATGGTCCCAGCCACAAAGATATGCTTAATACTGGATTTTGAAATGCCATTACATACAGCACAAATATTTATTTCCCACTTTACCAGGGTTCACATTATTTTAGCCTATGTCCTATATTGTTGACTTCATACAAGGGAACAGCCCATAATCATCTAGTAGACCCTGTATTCTTCTTGTTCTGTGACCTTGAAGCAGTTTGAATGGTTGGGGACACTACTTCTCCTCCCAAAGTCTCACATTGATCACCGATAAAATACGAGTGAACCGTGAACCCTTGAACCTCATCATACCCACATTTCCATGTTCTATGCAAATAAGATGCCCTTAAACTTGCCTACAGACACAGAATATGCAGCTCATGGAAGGTCAGTACTGTACTTAGAAGCAGACATTTCAGATTTAGGCAGTAGCATGAGCAGGTCAAGAGAGGAGACCTGTAATTCAGAGTTCCAAAGCAATTAAATTCTCTCTTTAAAACCAGTCATGTGAAAAAGAGTAATGAAAAGACAAATGTTTATGTGCTGAAAGAAGCCTTCCTTGGGCACCGATTTTGTACACTTCTGAGAATTTTGATTACATTCTAAGGTGGGTTCTTTTTCTAGAAAGTTTATATGCTCCATAATCAGGAAGGAGTATTTTTGAAAAGAGATTTTCCTCCTGTTAGAAATGGGTGTGCACCACTGATAACTTGTCCAAAATTTCTGTCTCAGTGTCTCCCTATAAAAGGACACGGTGAGTCTTGGTGTTAATGGTTGTTACTGGGAGATGCCAGCCATCCTTAAGAGTAAGGATCCAAAGCCCTCCAAGGCAAGGGGTCAGCAGGAGACTGATAGATAAGGACGCCAGGAAGACCCAGATGAAAGAGCCTTGAAGGGAGCCTCCTCCTGGGAGAAATCCATCAGCGATTTCCTTGAGCGTTTCTCTCACCCTTCCAATTTGCCCTCATTACTCAGCTAATCCTCACTGAGGGCTTTCCTGTGAAGAGTGTCAGTGTCAACACTCTGTTTACACAAGAAGTTAACTCTGACTTAGGAAACGGCCAAGGGAGAAGGTATGGCCCAGCATTAACTGTTATCCCCATGTATTCTGGGAAGCAGTCCATCTCAGCTTACTCTAGATATAGTCTCCTTGGCGTGAGGTTTGTCTTTCCTTGTATAACTCATGTACCAACAGTCCTTCGCTTTGTGGGAGCTGAGTGGAGTGGCCGCATCATAGGGAAATCTCCCCTACCTTTGCATCCACTTTCCTGCAACTTCGGGGATTTCTCCCTCCTGCACTGGCTGCTAGAACATGGTAGCTAATTTAAGGTAATGAGCTCAGTGGGGACCTACAGGTTTTCCTAGGTCTTCCTCACATAACCCTGAGCTGCTGTGTCACTAACAGCTCCCATATGCTAAGGGACCACAGTGAGTCTCCTCTGTACTAGTTAATCTTGTCTCTCAGTTGTAAGCTATTCTTGAAACTCTGGACTGGATGCTACCTCCCAACTCTATGGCTTACCCTCCCACCATTGGGCTTCAAGGAAAAAGGGCAAGAGTGGACAAGGGGCTCAGTGCATGGCCACCACCAAGAGAAGAATTCAATGAGAAGTGCCCTTCACCCTGAATACTGTCAGATGAAGCTCCATTGTTCTGTTAATTAAATGACATCTCACCATCTTCTCAGAGGATCCCTGTTGCCACTGCCCACCCCAAATATTCTCAGTGACCATGCAGACACTTGTGTCAGAAATGAACTAAGCCTCAGCTGTATTGGAGAGGAGCATCTGAAGGCTTTGGAGCATAAAGAGCGCTCACCGGTAATAAATTAGTTCTGAAAACACTGCATTCTCAGGCATACAAGAAAATGCTCCAGTCATAAGCCACAGGTTTAAACTCAGTGACCTCTCGGATCCTCTCCATTCCGAAGCATTCTGCAACAGAGCGGACGCGCTGTTGCACCTCCACTAGCAGAGAGCTGACGCCCTATGAGGAGATTGCCTTTTCAATGTGGCATTATCCAGGGCTTTCACTTGTGCCCAGTGCTTAGAAGGACATACATACTTCAGGGTTGTTATGGAGGCTAAGGATATACATGCCTTGTACTCTGGAGGAGATTGTACATGGTAGCAGTCAGAAAGGCACACGAAAGAGGAAGCAAGAGGAGAAGTACCTTCTATTCTCATTCTGAAGAGTACGCAGATGGAGTGAGCACAAAAGGAAACAGGCCTGGGGTGTGGGCAATGCCCTTTCTCCCCTATCTTTATTACATGTAGCCTTTAAACCCTCTACTAAAATGAGTACCCCTTTTATGCTAAAGGCAACATCTTAGATTTAAGTATTGACTCATCCAATAGACTCAGTAGGTTATATATTCCAAAGAATCAATTCATTCTAGTCTTTTTTTTTTTCAAAACAAACTCAGTAGGCACGATTAAGCCCAGCTCAGCTATAAAAAATTGAACTACTAACGCTCAGCTGAGAGCTGCATCAAGTCGCTTCTTTAGAATGATCATGTGGCTCTTCAGATCATCGGCAACGTTAATGGAAGTTTTGAAGCTTCTGCGTCACTTCTCTGTACATTACCTCAGTTAACAAATTGACGCATCTCTGAGAAGAAGCGGGGACACTGTGCTCTTATTGTTATAGGTGGGAAAAGAGATCCAATGGTGTTTGCCTAAGATGGTGCTCAACAAAACAAGAATGCAGAGCTCAAGCCAAATCCCACACTTCTTCCATTAAATGGGAACATCTCGGCATTTTAGAAATTAAATTTATATTAAACTGTATTTCTCTCTACAATAGCTCTTTGACTGCCTCTGACCCCTTGCCATGATAACTTGAGGCTGGTCATTTGATGCTAGAGTTCCTTTAAATCTTGTGGCCAGTGTTCACCCAGTTAAGAAATACTAGGGCTGGTTGGTGATGGCGCACGTCTTAAATCACAGCACTCGGGAGGCAGAGCCAGGCAAATCTCTGTGAGTTCGAGGCCAGCCTGGGCTACCAAGTGAGTTCCAGGAAAGGCGCAAAGCTATACAGAGAAACCCTGTTTTGAAAAACCAAAAAAAAGAAAAAAGAAAGAAAAAGAAATACTAAGCATGAGTATTAATTACTAGCAAGTCAATGTTCTAATCCCTAAAAGATATCAAAGATGAAGACAATCTTTGCTTCAAAAATGTACATTAGGCTAGGCATGATGGTACACATCTGCTGTCTCAGTTCCTTTGGATGTTGAGGCAGAAGGATGATTTGAACCCAGGAGCAATATAGCAAGATCCATGACTTAAAATGAATGAAAAACAGTTTAAAAGTACAAAAGAGAAGGATGAGATATGTGAATAGATACATACACATATATATATATATATATATATAAAATATTTATAATAGTATAATCAGAATAAACTCAGAGAAGAGACATCAAACAGGCTTCTCCACAGCTGCTTGTATCCATTTATCTTATGCTAAAAAATCAGACTATATTTGTAGAAAATATTTCCACTAGAAAAGTGTATAAACTGACACATGGAAACCAGCACACACATAAGGCCTTACACGGTTTTTGGTCATATCATATTACAATAATGATTTTATATTAAGCACTTACTAAATACCAGAGACTACAGCATCACATGATTTTATATCCCATGACAACTTCTGAGTAAGATACTGTATAATTATTCCCAGTTTAGAGATGGTACAGTCAGGAGATACTTATATTTAGTCATTGTCCCAAACTACACAGTTCAAACTCATATACTCTGGATTCTGAGTCTTTGCTCTTAAGAGCACTGGATACATAATCCCATTTAATCCTTGTATAAACCTTATGCAAGAGCCATTTTTATGTATTGAAGTTCAAACATGTTTATATTCTTGACCAAGAAAAACACAGAATCAGTAAGTTGTGGGGCAAGGTTTTAATCCTGAGCTGACTTCTCCAAATCCTGTGGTTTGGTATAAAATTATCACATCTATTAACTTCCAGATTGTTCTTAGAAAGAATCTGTGGGAACAGCCTTTTCACTTAGAGACTAGATTATCACATGGAAGCGCATTTTAAAAATCCTAGTAATGAAGTGAGGGCATGAAAGGGTTTAGCCTAAATGCCACTAAACTGAAGTGTGCATGTATCAGACGCAATCAGAAGGGGATTATGTAGATTATTGTGCAGTCCCCATGACTGCAAAGTGAAATTAGAAAATTGAACAGTAATAGCTTCATAAAGATTGCCTGGTTATCATAGGAAATAATTAAAGAGGATGTCTGGAATTCCGAGCAAGCCTTTTGTCGTTGTGTAATTGTCTAAGTGTGAGCATTAGAGAAATAATCAGCTGTGCAGCAAATAAAAGAGGAAAAGATGAGATAGAACTGAGCATCTGTGTTTAAATATTCCCAAGAAGGACATGTGTCTCATATCCATCAGAGCAGCTGAATTACTCATCTGCTTATATAACAGACACACATTCTCCTCTCTGCAATGGAGGGGCTTCAGTCGGAAAGGGGCAGTGGGAGTGGCTGCTTGAAACACTGACTGATTTAATTAATACTGGGCTTCATGGGGGGTTACAGATAGGAATTTGAGAACACAACATAGAAACTCCCAAGATGAGTCTACAAGGACTTGAACACAATGGAGAGTGAGAAGTGGAATGCAGCACAGAGGGCGGGGAGGTCCTCATGGAAAGTGGGGACTGAGGCTTCAAATGGCTTCTTTCTCAAAGAACCGTGCCATGTGACCTAAGGTAGACTAGAGGAAACAGGGATGGTTTGGGTGTGGCTATCTGGCAGGTTCAGGCTCTTCTGTAACTATGACAGTTTTTCCATGGTGGACATCCCAACTGTTCCCTTCTCATGGTTGACAAAAAACAAAACCCTGAAGTGAAAACAGAATATTTCTGATCATCTTCCAGAAGATCTGAGAGGGAAAGAGAGTGGATACTAAATAATTGAATTGCAGGAGAAGATAACTGTATCACACAGAGAGGGTGGCAGAGGGATTAAGTTCTATGAAGACTAAGTTTTTAGGTTAGAGCAAGGAAGGAACAGAGATGAAACAGATTCGGATGAACATTTGGACAACAAACAGTTTCAGGGCCCTCATTCATTCATTCCTCTAACATAGGCCAAGCAGTACCTTAAGCATGAGGATATAACGAAGAATGAGGTGGTCATAGCACATGCTATGTTTTGGAATGTGGCTCATTCCCTAGAAAGACCATGAACTGGGCTTTTGGGTCTTAGTGTGGTGGCACAAAGGTGGTCCCTTTAAGAGGAGGAGCCTGGTAGAAAGTCATTGGTGGTGGCCAGGCCGAGTTGGTTACATCTTGTAAGATTGTTATCAAAGAGTAAAACAGCCTGGGCTTGGTACCTCACATCTTTAATCTCAGCACTCAGGAGGCAGAGGCAGGTAGATCTCTGTGAGTTCAAGGTCAGCCTGTTCTAAGTAGGGAATTCAAAACCAGACAGGGCTGTACAGTAAGACCCCCCCCACACACACACACACAAAACAACAACAACAACAAACAAACAAACACCTCAAACAAAAACAAGCAAGACTGGCTCCTCCCCACTCTGTCTTCTTGTCTGGTCTGAAATCTCCTTTGCATGCATCCTGCTTCTGTGATGCCATCTGCTATGTGGCCTCATGGATGTACCAAATGGTTGAGTCGGCCTAGTCCTGAGCTTTCAGTATCCTTAACAAACCACTCAATAAATCACTCTGTCTCATACATATTGTTGTTGCAAAAGTAAGTATAATGATACAACCTATGTCTTCAGAGAATGTATTGTCTAAGGACAGGGGACAGTGAATAGATATGGTGTATGAAATACTTCAGCAACACACTAGATGGTTGACCCAAGGTTATCTCTCTGACTTGCATTAAGACCTCACCTGTCCATATCACCAAGTTTTGACAACTTGACTGCGACTGCTATGGAACTCCAGAGCCCACGGAGTTTTCTGAGACATGTCAGGCACCATCAAGTACAGAAGGAGCCAATCTAGAGAGTCCCTCTTTTAACTCCTTCTCTTCCAACATTAAGATGGCCAGTTTTCTAGCCTCTCTGCTGACACAAAGGTCTCCCATAATCATGCCAAGGTGTATTTATTAAGTAAAAGGGTAAGGCACATAGATCTGAATGAAAGGCAGCTGGCTGGGGACAGAGATGGGGACAGAAGGATGTTATGTAATGCTCATAGTTTTGTAGTTGAATGGCACTTTCACAGGGTTCCCATATTAGATAGCCTGAATATCAGATATTTACATTATAATTCATAACAGTAGCAACATTACAGTTATGAAGTAGCAACAAGATAATTTTATGGTTGAGGGTCACTACAATATGAGGAACTGTATTAAAGAGTTGCAGCACTAGGAAGGTTGAGAATCACTGCTTCAAGCCTTCCTTATTCACAAAACAATAGTCTAAAAACTCAGGTATATTAACAAGACAGTCTCCCAGTGGTTGGGTGTGGTCCATCTGAGCAGTTTCTAATCTGAGGGCTCTGTTACCATGGAGATGCCTGCAGAGTGAGGAGGTACAGGGAGGTGATGGGTATGCAGTGCAGGAGGCTTCCTGCAAAACGAAGTGCAGGATACTTATGTATACTGAGAGACTGAAAGGCAGTATCTTCCCTCACCCAATACTTACAATGCAGATGAGATGGAAAATTTGACATTTCTGGAGATAATATGGAAACCAACAGTGGCTGCTACTCTATAACACCTGTTATGCAATAATAAAAGCAATTACAAGAGGGGCAATGCTTCATACATATTGTTGCCTTCTTTTCATTTTAAGTGGCTAATAAAACATCATCATTAGACCAAGATTTAAAAAGTAAGAAAGATTGAAAAGTGTAGAAAAGATTATTTCTACTACAATATAAGATATAAGATGTGTTATCTAAAAAAAAAATCCCTCACATTTGGCAATTTCAACACTATGTAAAAACAGAACACCTGCAAAACCTAAGGATTTAAACTTCATAACCAGACTTCAGACAAAATCAGTAACTACAGTACTGAGAGATAGAATAGCATGGACCACATAGGCAAGCATCTCAGCATGACTGGAAAGCTGGGCAACAGATGTTTTTTCATAAATATACATGTACATATGCATATACATATGTATCATACATATCATATACTGCATATACATAAATATTAGAGTGAAAAGGAAGGCAACATGCTAACTAGAGCTGTACTGATAGGTGTCAAAAGGATAGAAAACAATGGAACCCTCATCCAGAAGGGTACTAAGAAGGTGGAGTCAGGAGCCAGAGAAACCTACACTAACATGATGATTAATTCTACTCCAGTAATCCATTTTTTTTAGATAAGAAAAACCTATTAATAAATGAAAGGAAATTCTATATTATAGTGATATTGGACTCTAAAATAATGAATGATATCCTATTGGGCTGCCTCTTATTGGTTTTATTTTTCTCTTGAACTCTGACTAATACAGATTTTGGTAGCAAGAAGTGGGGTTCTCCTCTTTCCAAGAATATCTAAAACTATAGGAGTAGTTTTGTCTCATAGTATCAGAAGGTGCTATGCTAACTGCCAGTGAGAAAAGTAATCAATAATCCTACCAGCCATAGACCCTGTGAACCACATTAATGACCAACATGACAAGATATCCACAATGGTGCAATAGTGAGTGGTACTCATATCTTAGGGGTGATTAATGGTTATATAAAGGAACTTAAGACACACTCAATGGGAGGGAGAGGATTTATGCTTGGTACCACTAACCTAGCCAACTACCCACGGCTATGGATGTCATAGACCTTGGAGGGAAACCTACCATAAACTAACTTAAGACACACTCAATGCAAGAGAGGGAATTTATGTTTGGTACCATAAACCTAGCCAACTACCCATGGCTATGGATGTCATTGACTTTAGAGAAAACCTACTTTTGTAATTTTCCAAAACCAATGTATTTTCTTACTGTATTCTATATACTTACAGTTATATTTGCAGATAAGAAAAGCTCTCATCCCTCATCAAAGAAGCTTTTTTATTTTCTTTCAGAAGACAGGCTACTACAGAGACCCATGCCTGATCAAAAGAGAAGAGAATAAGTGATCAAGGGTGTCTAGTACCAACTGATACATCTAGAACACAATCTCTACATGAGGCTCAGGGAACATCATGGAAGGTGGGCCAGAAAGACTGTAAGAGCTGGAGGACTAGGGTAGTTGCTATAAGATAATACCTTCTAGATTTTTATAAAGTAGCTACACTCATGAAACATCAGCAATCGGGCATGCATGGTGATCATACGAGCTGACATGCCAGCATGAATGGGGAAAACTTCACAAGGCCCCACATCTGGATGAAGAGCTACTGGGAATCAACAGCTTATAACAGACAGGGAATCAGGCTTCTCCAGATGAGCCACCTGATATCCCATTCCAAGTGCTCTAAACACACATATATATGAGCAACACAGTAATATCAAATGGACTTACTAGGTCATATACATACATATATGTAATATGATTATTATTGTGCTATATTTATGCACATATATATTACAATATGTGTATATACACATATGTATATAGATACAAATACACCACCTATACATATACATAATATATGCATATGCATGCAGCATACAATGCACATTATATACATGGCCCATACATACACACACACACACACACACACACACACACACACACACACACACACACATATATATGGGTCATAAAGAGGTGGTCATGAAGAAATGAACTTGAGAGGGTTTGTGAGCGTAAGAAGAGCTAGAGTGTGAAGAAAGCTGTAAAAATAATATAAATACAGAACTCACATATAAAATCCTCAAAAAATTTAAAAATCAAATGTAAAATGTAGATCAAAATAAAAGTGACTTTAGAACTGGCTAATGGTACAGGTGTCACGGATTTTGAGATAGGAGGATGAGTAGTCCCTCAGTGCTTAAAGGGACGCCTGGTCTTTCAGAAGAGTCCAGTTTGGTTCCTAGAACCTATACAGCTCAGAACTAACTGTAACTCCAGTTTCACGGGCTCTAATGCTCTCTTCTGACCTCTGGGGCACCAGGCACAAACACAATGCACACAGATATGCACAGGCAAAATACATACAAATAAAAATTAAAAACTTTAAAAAGGAATTTTTGAGGTATATTACAGAAAAAATCTAGATATTTTGAATATACTTATATATTTTTATACATAAATAATGAGAAGAATTATGAACATTAAAGGGATTCCTGTTGGAGTCTCAGAAAGAAATAAGAAATATTATTGAAACTGGATGAAATGTGATCTTTGTTACAAAGCAGCAGAAAATGTGGCATGTCGTGCTTTAATTGGAACTTTTGTTTAGCTGAATATTATCTGATGATCTCTTCAAAGTGCAGAAGATAAGGCCAACTTTCCCCTACTGTTTATAGTAAAATACGAGATGAAACACACATTGAGGACAGAACTGTATGTGGAAAGGAATCAATACTAGGTAGTTTAGAAAGTGCTCAGTCTGCCCACAATGCACAAGATGGAGCCCTGCTCTAGACAAAACACCAAGCACGTGACTCCACAGCCATCCACCAAATGTGTTGGATGAGTGACTTTGAGGGCAAAGCAACAAAAACAAAAGGCAGAGACCATAGATCTGATAGACTAGAGGCCAGAGGCAGCAACAGACCAAAACACTTTATGAACTAGAAGATTTCTTTTGTCCACTCCCCTAACAACACCCCAAAGCAGAAAATACCCAAATACTAGCAAGCCAAAGCCATTAAAATGGAAAAAGAAAAGATTATACAGCATGATCAAATGCAAATCATTTCTGAGAATGCAAGATTGGTTTAACATATAAAAATCACTCTCTACAACATAATGTAATAACACATATTGTAATAACACATATTGAGGTCAAGGACACAAACTACACAATTGTCTTAATGTATCCCTAAAGCATTTGATGACATGCAATACACTTTTATTGGTGACACTCAACAAACTAGGAGTGGAAGGCAACTTCCACAATCAGATAAAAGGCACTTTCATAGCTCGTATCATTGTGGTGAAAAAAAATGAAAGCTATCCACCAAAGTCAAGAATAAGAGAACAGCTGTTCTTGACAGTTCTTCTACTTAACAGTAATTTTATGATTGAGCCAGGCAATTATACAAGATATAAAGGTAAGCTGATTAAAATGGAAGAAGTACT
Source organism: Peromyscus californicus insignis (assembly GCF_007827085.1). Classification (NCBI taxonomy): domain Eukaryota; kingdom Metazoa; phylum Chordata; class Mammalia; order Rodentia; family Cricetidae; genus Peromyscus; species Peromyscus californicus. The sequence continues at coordinate 24,019,703 of NW_026294534.1, forward strand.
TTCTATTCATAGATATCATGGTATTTTTATAGAAAATTCTAAGATCTTCACAAAGAAACCATTAGAACTGATAATTGAGTTCAACTAGATTGCAGGATATAAGATGAATATACAAAAGTGAACTATATTGCTCTCTACTGTCAATTAATAATCGAAAACTGGAATTGAGGAACCAATTGCATTTATAATGGCATCAGGAATTATAAAATACCTGGGAATAAATTTGACAGAAGAAGTATAAGACATGGAATGAAAACTTTGTTGGAAGTGATTAGAAAAGACTACAATAAATCTAAAGAGTATTGCATGCTTATGCATTGATCAACTGATTTTTCATAGTGTCAAGGCTTAAACTGTAAAGTCTGACCTTTACATAACAGAATAAGATGCGCTTTTAGGCAGCTTTTGTACTTTGGTGTATATAAAAAAAAAGAACAAAAATTAATCATAAAATTAAAGGTAAGACAAGCTAGAAAACCACTAGAGAAGAAAACAGAAATAAAACTTCATGATTTGAGATTAAGCAAGATTATTTTTAAAGATTATTCCAAACTGCTATGAAACTAATAGAAACACATGACAAACTGCACAAGATTTCGTGAAAAAATGACAAGATTTTGCTTGAAATTCGTTGCTTCACATATATATTAACAATAACAAAAATGGCATCCATATAATAATATGAAAAGTTTTTAGATTACATAATTAGGTAGGGCACTCATATAGCTCAAAACAAAAAGCCAACTAATCCATTGTTTTGTGTTGAATTGTATTCCCTGAGAAATTTTGAGACCCAAACATCTGGTACCTGTAAATGTGGTCTTATTTATAAACAGACTATATTTAGATATGTTAAAGACAAGGTCACACTTGATCTGGGGAGCCTAATCCAAAATGCATTAGTCTTATGAAAAGGCCAATAGGCAGCAGATTCAAAAATTCAAGTGATAGCTATATGCCCAGGAGTGTCAAAGATTGCTGTGACCGTAAGAATTGGCAAAGCAAGACAAGAAGAAGGCAATCCTAGTATCTTCAAAGGAGCAAGACCCCACCAACATCATGACTTTTGGATTTGTCATTTCCAGAGCTATGAGTTAACCAATGTCTTTGGTATAAAGTCACTCAGTTTGTGACAAGTAGTTCTGAGAGCCCTAGAAATAGAAACGGGATGCTTATTCTAACTCTGGGGAGAGAGGTACAGTTTTAACAGATACATGGAAACAGCTTTGGCCATAGGCAACAGGTGGAGACTGGAAGAACTATGAAGTACATTTTAGCAAATGCCTATATTGCCTTGAAGGGACAGCAGATGGAAATCCAGACTAAGGATAATTCAGGTGGGGGCTCGAGAAGGAGCAAGCACAAGTCCAGAGATCACTCCGGTTGTCCCAGAGAAGAGAAACATTAGTAGGTAGGGAAGTTGGCTGAAACATGAATATTACTGTAAATGTGAACCTGGTGAGATTGCAGAGAGAAATGAGGAGCATAGAATTGGACATGAAAATAACTTTTCCCATATTAAAAAGTGGCAGAAATCTAGATCTACAGATCCATAGCTACAGGACCCCCACGACATAGGACAACAGGATATCCAGGAGGAGTACCAGTGAGGGCCTGTAGGGTAGCAGAAGCCAGAGGCCTTGAGCCAGACTAAAGATCCACTGCAAAGAACACTTACAAGTAAAGATGTATGGACTAAGGAGTATATATACTGTATGACTCACTGAGTCACACTACAGCTTCCATACTGAGATTTTCTTTTTCTTTTATGTTTTGCTTTGTTTTTAGGCTATCCTTCTAAATTTGTTTTTTTTTTTGGGGGGGGGGTCACAAAGGCAGAGGGCAGAGGCAAGGGGACAGGGAGATGAGTGGGATCGGGATGCATAATGTAAAATCCACAAAGGATGAAAAAAAAGTTAATAAATAAGTTTAAAAAGTGGCAAAAGTCTTGGTAGAAATTGAAGAAGTTTCAGTAAAATGTGGAATGTGTGGCCTACAATCTTTGCTGCTTATATTAAAATCATCTATACAGAAAATTTCATGCTATCTCCAATAATCTACATAAAACTAATGAATATATTTAGCAAGTTTAAGGCATTAGTATTGTAAGTATTTCTTGTATTTCTGTACTAAAAATGAACAATTTGAAATTTAAGGTAATGAAAATCTTTAATGATTACATTAGAAACATATAATACTTGAGATAAATCCTGAAAAAATATGCACAAGACCTCTTAAACTATCATTGTAAAAAAGGTTTAAAGGACCAAAATATACTAAGAAATAAGATTCAGTATTAAGTTGTGAAGTCTTAAATTGTTCTTTAGACTCAATAGAAAATCAGTGAAAATCTCAGCTGGCTTCTTTTATAGAAATTCACAACCTCAAAATACATAGATCCCGGAGTGGCCCAAATGATTTTTAAAGAGAGAGAGAGAGAGAGAGAGAGAGAGAGAGAGAGAGAGAGAGAGAGACAGAGAGAGACAGAGAGAGACAGAGACACAGAGAGAGACAGAGAGACAGAGAGAGACAGAGAAAGAGAGCAATGATTCAGCGTGCCTGACTTTAAGATTTATTACAAAGCTAATGTAATGCTAGTATGTGGCATTAGAATAAATGAATAAGTAGACCAGTGGAACAGAACAAAGACACCAGCAGTAGAGACATGCACAGTAGATGACCTTTTACAAAAAAGAAAACAGCAGTTTAGTGGAGAAAAGCTTGTCTTTTCAGAAAAATAATGTTGTAATAATAAGATGTCCATGTGAAAAAAATCTGAAATTTGATTCATACCTTTTATCACATATGAAAATTAGCCTCAAATGAACTATAAATAGAAAATTAAAATAAAAACCATAACATTTCTCAAGGAAAAAACGATCCTTGTTGTCTTGGTTAGGCAAAACTTCCTCGACTACACTACCAACAACATAATGCAAAATGAGACTTGATGGATTTTATTTCAGCAGATTTTACACCTTCTCGGTGAAAGATAATGTGAGATGCATTATCCACAGGCTTGGAGAAAACATTTGTACCTTGCATATCTAAAAAGAAAGTAACTTGTCCAAGATACATAAAAACATACACACTTTTATATCTTCACTAAAGCAACTCTACATGTGCAAACAACACACAAAAGGGTGCTCAATGTCATTAGTCCCCAGAAATTTAAATTAAAACTACAATGTGTTATCCCATAAACACAATGGAATGTCAAAAGCGGAAAAATGCATGACTTTTCAAGAACTGCACACTGTTGTTGAGAATGGAAATTAATTTAATACCATGGAAAACAGCTTAGAAGTGCCTAATGGTGTTACACATATATCTGTCATGTGACCCCAAACCAACTAAACTCCTTAAGTCGCTGTTTACTTTCAGGTAAATAAGCAGTTGGTATGTGTTAGCTCTTGGCAATAACAGAAATGCCTGAACAAGTCCATCAGTTCTCACAGGCTATCTTATCCACTTCATGTGAAAGTAGTGACCTGTATATACAGGAAAGAGAAGTGAAGAAGGCTACTGTCATTCAGGACGTAGTAGCCATGAGGACTAGGAGTTACAAAGGTCAACAGGGTTGAGACAAAAATCTTTACCTTCCTTTTTCCTGGGGGTGACTAATGACACAGCCATCCTTTATGGCCATGTGTCCAACATTCACTTTATCCTATCATAAACCATGCCTGGTTTTTACCCATGAAAAAGCACAGCATGGCAAAAATGAACTGTGTTCATATGGCTGTGCCACCCAGTGAAATGGCATTTGGATTTTGTCAAACTGTTGTGCCTAATGCAATGAAAGCTAAACCTTTCAACCTCACTTGAACAATAAGTTGAAGCTATATTTTATTAGACGAGAAGAAATGGAGAAGAGGAGGAGGAAGAGGAGGAGGAAGAGGAACAACAATCAGAAAGACTAAGTTTAAATTGCCCCATTGTGTCAGGGGTTGGTGGCACATTCCTTTAATCCCAGCACTAGGGAGGCTGAACCAGGCGGATATCTGTGAGTTCGAGGCCAGCCTGGTGTACAGAGTGAGATCCAAGAAAGGCACAAAGCTACACAGAGAAACCCTGTCTCGAAAAAAAAAAAATCTAAATTGCCCCATTGTGGTCTCTGCGAAACGGCCACAAGGTAAGGGTACATGATCCTTGGGATCCATAATGTCCTCTTGGCAGATCACTCTATGAAACATACTTGTAAATTCTAGAAGAAGGAAATGGATGAAAGAAGAGAGTTTCCCAGCCCCAAATCTACTTTGTCAAGAGATCTCCCAGGGGTTGCAAGTGAGCTTGGTCACAGTTCTTTGTTTCTTCCTTGTAGTTCTTTGTTTCTTCCTTGTGCCCATTTCAAGTGATGCAGGGTTAGAGACATAGAAGAAACGGACGGCAATGTGGAGTAAGAGGGACACCATGGCAGTAGATCTGGAAAAAGGACTGAGAAGGTGACAGGAAAGAAAGGCAACAAAATCAAGAACTCTTGAGGAACAGGCTATGGCGTGTTTATAGCCAGTTGCTCAGTGTGGAGGTGTGAGGCATGTTGTAGTTAGATGGGTACATCCTGTTATAAGGCTAGAAATAACAGACAGCAGGTATCAGTCTATTAGGCGAATGGTTATTAATATGTTTTAAAAGGACACTAGAACCAAAAAGAGTGTGTGGATCTGGAGGCACAAAGTGTTTGTACAAGGCTTCAGGAAAGTGCGTATTAGGAAGGAGTAAACAGTAGGAATAGTAACTTTTAGACAAAGAAAATAAGGATGGTAACATACTTAACAGTGAGGACCAAGGATAGGAGGTACTGACACCTGCTTCAGTGGAGGCTCAGAGTAGACAATGGATTTCTTCAGGAGGACAAGAAATTGCAGCTTTAGACAGAATACAACCTTCCCCTCTGTAAGACCAAAATGATGTTCTGAGACCGGTGAAAGAAGAAACACACATTCTCTGACTCTCTTAAAACAAAACAAAAACAAACAAAAAAACTAAATGTACCAAGATGTATAGAATGAATTTTTTTTTCCATTTTTGTTTGTTTGTTTGTTTTTATTGTAAGATGGCTCCTGAATTGACAATAGTGTGGTAGTCTGGGAAACTTATTGTTTTTGGAAGTTTCTGGACTACACTCAGAAAAACAATTATTAATGGAGTGGTCCAAGTGAGTGGAGAAGAATCCAGGAGAGCCTTGTGGGGTGGGTGGAGTAGGGGAACTGCTGTGTAATGTCCTGACCCCCCAGGGTCCTCTCTCCATCTCTCCATACAGCATCTCCCCTGCCCCCTTTAACCACAAGAACTCTCTGACTGACCGCCTTCCCGTAAAAACTGATCCTTTGTTTGCTTTAATTAAAAGATTTTTACTGAAGACTCATTTCACCATCCCGAAGTCATCGAAAACATGAGGAGGTCAAAACCAGAAGAACTAAACAACCATGAAGCACTAATACGGAAGAGCACATTGTTAAATCTATGTCGGAATAGTTCCTAAGACTCCTTCTACTAGACAATACACAAAGGGAAAGAAGTAGCTTGAATGAATACAGAGATTTTTCACGTAGAATAGAACTTAAGGTGTAAAGCAATTAAAAGCCACTGTGTTTCTTGGACATATTGATGATGACTTAATTAGACATATTAACATAAATAAAATAAATCAGTGCTAACAAAGGTCCTATATTTAAAACAAGAGAAAAGAGTAAGACATTTTAAATTTGTCAAAGTGAGTAGAATGTTCAAAAAGCACTGTCTTGACATATTTCACTCATTTTCAGTTAGTGGACTATATGCCAAAGTTACTGCTTTAAAAAAAAAAAGAAAGAAAGAATCATTGATATATCATATTTGCTTGCAAATATCTCAATAAAGGGCTTTGCTAAATTAAAAGTACTTAGAAGATGAATGTGATTTCCATTTCAAGCTGCTGCCCTGGGACAGGCTTACAATGACTCATGAAGTTGTCATTCAGTCATATCTGGTCCCCTTTTTCTAGCCCTGTGGTGTAGGCTGCCATCGTGCTATGGAGATCACCAGCTCCCCTTCCCGAAGCCTTTCATTATTTTAAATTTTCAGGAGAACCATCTCTATGGTATCATTACCATCATGCTTTATAATAGTGGCTCCTGGCAGAGAGTGTCCAGCCGCGCTCTTCTTGCCATTCTGCAGCTGTTTTCCCATGATTGGGTGAATCTGTCTTAATATTCACACTTTCTCATATTTCTGTCGTAATTGAATTATCCGTGGGGCTGAGGGACATCACATCTAAAATATCAACAAGATGATTTCTCCCTTATTTAGTCATATCATGGGCATTATTCAATTAAAATATGCAGATAGGGCTGGAAGGATGGCTTGTAGTTATTGCCATGCAAGACTGAAGAACTGCATTCAGCTCTTCAGAACCCACTTAAAGCTGGACTTGTGGTATACATCTGCAGTCTCAACACATTCATGGTGAGGTAGGAGTCAGAAATAGGAGAATCCCCAGAAGTTCACCAAGCCAGCTAAACTGATACGTGCAGTGGTGAACAAGCCATCTGTCACACAGAAAAGGTAGAAGATGAATATTGACATCTGTTGTTGTCCACGATCCTCCACACACAAATGTGCCTGCACTCACACATGAACATGTACACCAATACCATGTACACACAGACAAAGACAGAAATATGAATATGCATACACAATATTTATTTTACCTCATCGAATAGTTTAGTTTAGAGCTCTGTCAAACAAATGAAAGGAGTACGCTTGCATCTGCGCATGCAAGTACAAGGTCTTAAGAATCTGAAACCCTTTTAGAAAATGTTTACTTAGTGTGCATGGGAAGGGGTTGTGCCGGCCAGCAAGAGTCACTGTGCATGTATGGAGGTCTGACAACTCTTGGAAGTCAGTTCTCTGATGCCTGTTTGTGGGACACCAAGGAGATGGAACTCAGGTTGCCAGGCCTGTGCAAAGGACTATAGGCAAAGCATACCAAAAAGACATAGGACTGTCCCTTAGAATATTTTTAAATATGTTTTTATAGAAATAGAAGTACATCACCCCACTTTCTTCCCTCCAGGCCCTCCCAGCTATCACCCCTCAAACTCCTTCTATGTTTTCCACCCACTCTCAAGTTGATAGCCTCTTTACATTTATTATTATTATATGCATATGCATGTACACATATGAATTCAAGATATATACAAGTACAACCTGCTGAGTCCATTTTTGTGGTCTATGGTTTCAGGGCTGACTTGAAATGACTTTGAACTACGGTTCCTTGTATCTTTCCTTGAGACTCATGACTCTTCCACACACAGTGGCAGGAACAGTAAAGGCTATGATGATGTGTTCATTTTTAAAAATTATCTATTTATCTATTTGTAGGGTATGTATGCAAGTATGTGTGCAAGTTGTGTGTGTGTGTGTGTGTGTGTGTGTGTGTGTGTGTGTGTGTGTGTGTGTGCATGCGCCTACACCTTTGCATGCATTCAAGAGCAAGACAGAGCATACATGTGGAGGTCAAAGGACAACTTGAGTGAGTCAGATGATTTAGCTACTACAGAAAGATGTGATATTCTCTCTCTCTCTCTCTCTCTCTCTCTCTCTCTCTCTTTCTCTACTCTCTCATTAGGTGTTTGTTGCTGGTGGTAGTTGTTTTGTTTTATTTGTTCATGCTGAGCAGTGAACATTTGTGCTTGTTCAAGTGCACATTCTACCACTTCCAGCCCCAGAAAGGGCTTTTGGATTTCAATAATGACTCATAAATAAAGCCTTTTGTGTCTTCAGTTGTTAAATGAACACTGTCTGTTGAAGAGAGTTCGTCGACATGTGGCTATTTCCTAATGGGAGTTTTAAGGAGTGCGGCATGAGGTTGCCCTTGTACTATCAGAGGCCCATAAATATTAGCTCTTTCCCAGAAGCCAGATCAGTATCTCTGAGATGAGAGGAAATTCTATCTGCAGTGTTTCTATTATTCCCTAACACAAATATCACTTATGCTTTCCAAAATGAAAACTTCATCCTTTTCATTGATTTTTATTCTCACTAATTTATCACCCAAAGTTCATTATGAGCAAAAGTTGAAAATAGAATCATCAAGGGAGAAACAAATAACATTGAAATGGTATTCTGAGAAATGTAGTTTGGGGGATGGGAGGGGGACTCACTTCTAATCAGCCTCCGAATGGATAAAGTGAAATTCCCCAAACATCTGTACTCTTTTTCTGATGAATTCTTTCTAGACTTTTCGACCTGGAACCAGAGCTGCAGCAGACAACTGTGTTCTGTGGCTACACACCCTTTTAATGTCATCTCGGCCACTTCAAAGATGCCTTTTGATACATTAATTAATTCAGAAAGCATTTATTAAAAAAACCGCGAGAGTGCCTGGCCTGGTTCTCCATGATGGGAATGGATCTTATTATAGGGTAAACAACACTGGAAATTCTGCTTAATAATCAATGAGACATCCTCTCTTGGCTCTGGATGTACACACACACTAAGAAAATGATTAGCTCACGTATTTGTCTAGAGACCTAATTAGTTTTTGATCACAGAGAGCTTTTTGAATATACTTGATCTACTTTTATGCTTAATGTTCTCACCCCTAACATTTTTGCAGCTTAAGGGACAAAACTGGTACCATTTGCACAGCTGAAGATGCCTTAGCAAGGATATTAAGAGGAACAGTGATACGGGCAGTTGTTGAGTAAGGCTAACAACAATTCTGATCAAGATATTCATATTTCTCATTGACAAGCCGTACCTGGCTTCCCAGCCCCACCAGACTTTAAAATCCTCATCTGGAAGTCTATTTTTTTTTCCAAGTAACTGAATCACAACAAGCTCAGGGAGACAGGTGGCCTCCTAATCCCGGCTCAATTTAGATCCATAAAACACTGAATGTCACCAATGCTGACAGCTGCTGCTTCAGCACAAATGCTGAACTCAGTCTTCCTCTAACATTTATCTTGGTTTACACAAGGCCTAGGAGGAAACATGTTGAGACTCAGAGCTCCTAAGACTTTATGTTGTTGTTGGGAACTTTTCAACAGTCAGTCATGGCATCCAGCTCTTTCTTTTTCTTTTTTTCTTTTGTAATGTCATTACTGAACCACTGGTAAAAAGAAACCAACATAATTGTTATAGGAATGGGGTATAAGCTGAGGCATGACTTCTTTAGGGTAAGGAACCTGCAAGGACACTCTTCAAAGAGACTGGGTATGTAAATAACACTTAATCCGGGAGGCGCTTCCCAAAAGACTTCCTGGGAATTGAACTTGGTTGTGTGTACATTGTTCACCCAGGTTGTGAATGCATTCCATCACCATCACAGACTCTCAAGGAGTTGCCCAACTGAGATTATACAAGTGTTGTCCAAGGCAAAAGAGTTATTGTGTATACTCTTTTAGGTGGGCATTGTGTATTTTGTTTTGTTTTGTTTTTCTGGTGGACCTTACTTAATCACATATTAGAAGCCCAATCTTCATTCTTTGAATGAAAGCAATGTCAAGTCAATCTTTGCCATATCTCTTTCTCACATTCTATATTTCAGCACTTGCTGATGACATCATAAAAGTCTCATCAATAAATATGGTTAATAAACCTATGTGCCAATGATCATATTGTCAGAACAAGAAATTCCTTAGCTCCCTGCATGTAGTATCAATTAACATTCCAAATCTAGTAACTACTTGTATTATTCAAATTCAAACTCTACATACCTTAAAATATATTCCTAGAATCCACTGAGTTTCCATGGGATCCCCCTTCAGTTTTTTCCAGTTAAGAATATGTTGAAGGATCATTTTCTTTTTAAATATGCTTTGTTCCCACCCTTGCATTTCTAGCTCCTTGACAGCAAACACTAATGCTTTGATTTGCTCTCTCTCCCAGGTTGTAGAGAGAAGAGGAGGAGATGTGAAGAGCAAGCCAATAAGAAGCACTCATCTCTGTTGGCTTCTGCTTCAGCTCTTGCCTTGAGTTTCTATCTTGGCTTCCTTCAGTGATGGACTGTGATCACGAGACATGTGACATGCCAGCCAAATAAACTTCTTCCCACATGCTTTTGGTATGGTCTTTATCGCAGCAATAGAAAGTGAATCTTAGTTCATCACATCAACCAGTATGGAAGGGTGATTTTCTAGAGCAGTGGCAAAAAAGAAAAGACTATCAAGGCCAGGAGGATGAGAGGTGGAACACAGACTCTGGGAGGTAATCAGAGTTGCTACCTATCACTGTATTAATGATAGCCTCTCATTCTACTACTTAACCGTGGCACGGCTACAAAAATGGGTGTCAAAAACAGAGTTCAGTTTTGGACATGATTACGCTAGAGATGGGGTGATCACTCTTGGTTCTTTTGCTTCCCAAAAATATCTTGCTCAAGATGAGAAGCATGGTTCTTCCATTTTGGGAAAAGGAATTCAGAAACTGCTCATCTATGGAACAGTGATCAAAAAACTCTAGTATGATGGGGAAGAAGAACAATTGCAGTCATAATTAAGGCAGTTTTTAATTCTCACTGGGTTACTTGGTTATTTTCAAATCTCATTAATAAAATAATATAGGTTCATCATGAGCCTTGAGGTAAAACTGACTGAAGAAAAAAAGATGGTGGTCTTGGATTTGAAGACTGGAGTATCATGCTACATTGAATCTGTTATCTTTTCCTCCCAAGAAATCATTCTGTATTTGAACCATTGGTTTAGAAAAAGTAGTAAGAGACACTATTTGTCTATGTACCTAGCATTCTCTCAGATCACTACTGAGATATCAGCCATCGGACAATCCTGTTAAACGGGACCTCAGAGCTTGGTCAACAAAGCAGATTGCAGTGCAGGGCCATGCTTCAGACATCATATCAGCTCCACTAGCAGACATGTATCTGTGAGACCTAGCCCAATCCATGGTGGGTAGCCTCCACTGCCTCTGTGCTCAGAGAGTCTCTGCTAACCTTCACTGCCATTACCTTTGTGTTCCATGCATGTTTGCTATTCCTCATCAATACTACTCTTTTATAGAAGAATTTATAGCATCCATCCTGAACATACCAACCTGCACACCTTTGAGAGCAAGAACTATTACCCAGGCCCCAGATTAAAAAGTTGTGACTATGTTCATGTCACACACCCAGACCATCTAGCTGGCCAATGGTTGATTTCTAATCTGGAAATATTTTCAACCCCTCACTGTCCCCGAACTACTGTAGATGATTCTGTAGATTCGTGTCACTTGATAGACAAATAACTACAGGGTGGCGACTTAAGCACCAGAAGATGGTACAGGTAAGAAGTCACCAAGTCCAAACCCCAATTCTGCAATTTGCTTCCTGTCATTTTGAACAAAACACACAATTGCTGCTTCATTGTTTGTGACATCAACTTTATGTGAACACAGTAGCTTTTGAGCCCACTGGGGCTTCTGAAGTACCTCAAACAATTTCTTTAAAACACAGATTCCTAAGGCCACTTCAGTTTACCAAATCTGTGGCTAGGATTTAAGAACTCATATGCTGAAAATTTTCAAAGGCTTCTGATATAGCCAGGTGAGCAATCCGGAGGAGCTGGGACTCCTTTAGCACTAACATTCTGCTATCCTGGGTTTACTACTTAATGAGACAGCGGGACTTAAAAGTTCCAAGTCATGTGTGGGGATGTTGTTCATCCACCAAGGAAGAGGAGGAGGCACTGGGCGTGAACTAAACTTATAGAACAGGGGTTATCACACATATGGAATAAGAAATATCTCATCATATCCAGGGACCACTAAAGAATAAGATTTAATTAAATCATGTGCTGTATCAAAGGGGGTGGCTGAAATGAGAAAGGAAAGGAACATTGACATGCAAGATTAATATTTTACGACATATTAAGTTAAATCAGAGGATCATTTTTGTGAACATCATTATAATAACTATTTCCTCATCAAGCAGATGTAGTTATCAGCGATGGAAAAGCTAAGGCAACTATACATTTAAAACATCCTCCCTGGCACACATTATCACTAACCAAAAAAACAGAACAAAGCAAAACCACATCAGAGAGCAAAAAACATAAAAAATCCATCTGAGACAAACGCAGGTCTCCTTATAGTCAGATAATTTTGTTTTAAAGCATTGACTATAATCTTTGGGATAACAGCTTTCCTTGAAAACCAACTATGAGCGAAACAAACAAACCCAGCATCAACAATAAGAAACCTAATAGCAGTCACATCCATTTGATTCTGATGCTGGGCTCTGAAAATTCCCTATTCCAGTCTGAGAGGATAATCCCTATGCTTCTTATAGTGGCTCAAAGGCAAACATGAGAAATTTTTATTTCTATCCAGTTGCCTTACATTCAGATCTCAGGGTGAGTTCACTAGTGGAAGGAGGGCACATGGCAATGTGTGGGGGCAGCTTACCTCTGCCAGCTATGTGGATACACAGCTATATGCTGCTCAGAAGTAGAACTTCAGTGACTCCAAGAAAGAGAAACTTGGCTTGGTCGTGTCCTCTCATTCATTCTGATAGAACAGGGATTTTTATGTTTGAGTTCCACATGATTTTAATCACATTTCAACATGTGGCTTTCTGACATGAAAGAGATTGTTTATTTTCTTACCTCAGGTTTTTTTAGTTTTTCAATTAAACACATCAACACTCTGATTCTATCCATGTGAGCTTCATGAGGGCAGAATGTCCTCTGCTCATTTACAGGGTATGAGACAGAGTCAAAAGAGTGCTTGTGGGTGGAATCATTTGTCGTGGCTAGCCTCGGGTTTCCTGCTCTTCCTCACACTTCTGAGGTTAGGTCCATTGGCTTCTTTATTTCCAGGGCTGGGGATCAAACCCAGGACTTTGCACAATCCATGTTAACTCAACCACTGAGCTACAGGCCCTGGCCCATTTGTTTACAGATATGGGCTCCAGGTCACGGCCACATCCAAGTCTATTCCTTGGTAAAGAAAATGTAGGTGGTAGGTAATTGTGAGTGCTATTACAGCCATTTTAATACCTTAAATCTATCTGATTTCATTCGTTTGTTGCTTTCCCCACCCCCATCTTTGAGAAAGAGAGAAAGAACATGAAGTTGAGTGGACAGGAAAGTGGGAGGAGCTGGGAGGTGCTGGGGAGGAGAATAACATGATCAAAATATATCTTATAAAAATTTGATAAAAATTTTAAAAATCTTCAAGTTCGTTTACCAAATAGTCAAAGTTCAACCAGTATATAGGATGTCTCTTCCAGGGACAGGGGCTCTGAGAGTCTTGGAGAGCATTAGAGATGGAGCTGGCTTGGAATGACACCTAGAACAGTGGTTCTCAACTTTCCTGATGCTGCGACCCTTTTATAGAGTTCCTCATGTTGTGGTGACCTCCAACCACATTATTTTCATTGCTACTTCATAACTTAATTTTACTACCATTATGAATCATACTGTAAATATCTGTGTGGTCTCAGGCGATGCCTGTCAAAGTTTCGTTTGACCCCAAAGGGGTTGCAACCCACAGATTAAGAACCAGAATGAAGCGCCTTCAAGTTTCCAGTTTCTTCTAAAACCTTTGTTTTAAGACAAGCATTGAGCTCCATCACTTCAAAGATGTTGTTCCAAAAGTAGAGTGATATTTTATTGTTACATACACATTTATAAAAATAACTATTATATAGATGTTAATTATTATAATTGTCTAATTCCCAACACATTTATTTATTTATTTTCTAATAATATTTTCGCTCAGGGCTAGAATGTGTTGGCTGCTAACTTTGCCATCCTGGAAATGTATTAATCTTCCTTAAATTTCATTTTTAACATATAAAAGTGGAAATGATAATAAAATCACTTTATAAGACTGCAGTAGAGAGATAATTGATGTAAGGCTCCTAATAGACTTCAGAAGTACAAGATTTTAGGGTTAATATATTATTATTATTATCATCCAATTAATGCCACTCATAATGTGAAAATGAAAACACTGGGCAACTAGATTTATGTTTTGTTAAATTTGTTCAGATGTTTCCTCTGAATTTGCTTTGAGATTTAGATTACTGTCCTACTTCTTAATTATGAACCCAATAATGTTGGAAAAACTATTCATATTTTTGTAATTTGAATAGGTTATAATCCATAATATTTTCTTGGTTATTTTTTACTATGTATGAATTTATTTAACTACTGATGACTTATAAATCATTGTTTTATTAAAAGGTTGGAAATATATAGAAAGAATAAATAGGATTTTTAGGACTAATTGGCTCTTAAGTGTTTATTGCCAATCACCTAGATACAGTTAATGTTTGACTAAATTGTTTAAATGGCAACATAAATGTTCTGTTACCCGATTTCAGTACCAAGGATGCCACAGTGAGAAAGATGCACATCTGTCCTTTTAGAACCAACATTTGAGATAATAAATGAACATAGAGACCAATGAACATTTGAAACCCATTCTCTACTGAGAGCATATTGGGAGACCAAGTTCTTCTGTGGCAGCAAATAAGCACACATTCTCATTGAACAACTGCTTCAGGTTAAAAAACACTTTGTTCTGCAACTTTGAGTATCTAACTGATGGTCTATTTAAATGCTCCTGTAAATCCAAAGGTGACTGCTAAATAAAAAATCAGAGCTTACAGATATCCTCAAAGGCCATTGTGAGATCACTTCTATGCAGAAGCCAGTGCTTTATACTCAAATAATAATAAATATTTATTTTCCTTTTAATTTTACACTGTCCCAAAGGCATTTTTTAAGATGCATTTCTTACTCATTTATCTAGAAATGTCAGTCATGTTAGAAGTTAAAGGACCTAAATATTTGTTAACCAGCCTTTAGCAGAAGTTTGGACAAATAGGCACGAAGGGGCTCAGGGATAATAGAGTAACTCTCCACTTCTTGAAGCTCCCTTGAGTGAAATTAGACCACTAGAATGTTGAACACTCAATATGATATGGGCAAAACTTTGAAGAATTGTTTCAACTCAATTAAGCCTTAATGTTATGCCCTTGGCTTTGATTCAAGGTTTATACTAGAAACCACCACGTGAAAATCACTTCTGCATTTCCTGTAATCGCATGGTGAGGGCACTCACTGCCTATGACATCACTCAGTGTGTGCTATTAAGCCCCATAGGAGAAAATGCTTTCTACATTAATTTTAGGAAATAAAATGATTTCCTTGTGAAACTGGCATTCCAATTCCTTTCTGATAACAAAGGATGTGTTACCAGGGCTCTCTCTGTTTTAGATGGCAGTGTCCTACTCAGAGCTGCTAGCCAAAAGAAGGAACGTCCAGGCTCTCATTGTTAGGAAGGAATCTTGGATTATAGAAAGAACCCAACAATTATAGCAACCAGGCTCCAGGTCCTTAGGGACAGCAGCCAGAACTCAGGTCCTAGGCTCTCTGCCTCTCTCCATCTGTCTGTTTCTACCATTTCCACCTTTTTTCCCATTGGAGCCGTGGCAGCTCCTCACAGCTAGTAACTTGTCCCATGTTTCTCCTGACTCATCATTTTCCAGTTTAGCATCTCTTACGGGCAGGAAGAACTACCCTCGAGTCTGTTTATATACCTGGTATAGACCAAGATTACTTCTATTAGTCCTGTCTTTTTGGCCAAGCACCAACCTGTGGACAATCAGAGGTGAAGGGGGTAGGGTCTTGTGCAGAGGGTAGGTGATGGGACATGCTCACTGACTGCCCCAGGCAGAAGGAAGAGATGTTTCTTGTCAAAGTAAAGAGTTCTAATAATTGAAGAAGAACATGAGAAAACACACAGAGCAGACAGACAACAGGCAGCACTACCCATGACCTGAGTGAAAATAGTAGTCTTTCTTCTTTTATACTGTGAACACAAATAAGCTTGTAGGCAGTCATGAAGACCAGTATCAGGAATTATGTGCAAATCTCAGTCCAGATATTTTCACCCTATTCTTGGTTTCCTACTTCACTATATAGCCTATCACTAGGACCACTCATAAGCTTTTAAATGTCCCTTCAAAAGGAAATATGGCTAAATCATTTCAACAAACCAGGGTGATTAACTTATTAAAGAATTCATTGTGATAATTTGCTAAATCTTAAGATGAGTATTTGAAATCAAATATACATTTTTCTTGATCATAAAGATAAGAATAAAATAAATAAAATAGGCTGAGGTACCTATTTAGCATACCAAAGAGGACCTGGCCACCAGGTTCTCCAGATATCCCTCAGTCCCTACCTGTTACAGGGTCATCATGGCTGATATAGCCCGCCTCCTACCCTAAATTTCTCCAGCCCACAAGCTAGGCTGCCCTTCCCCCAGCTGCCCTTTCCTATATAATCTAACCATTTTGGTTACCTGGTCATTTCCACCTACTCTCTTTTGGGACTCCTGTCTGCTCCACCTGGTTCTCATGTCTCCCCTCTCCCTGCTCCTCCCCCTTCTCCTCATATGGCCCAGCTCAGTCTGGTCATGTCTACTCCGGCTATGCTTAACTACATATCTACAATAAACTTTCTCCTCCACCATACCTGGGACCAGACTGGTTCCTTTTCCTTTTTATTGTCTTTTTCATTCACCAGCATCTTCCCTCTCCAGGAGGTGCTCATTGCCAATGCTGCCCCATGGCGCCATTGTCTTGGACTTGTTTCCATTCTAAACAGAAGCCTCTACAAGGCCAAAGCCCTCTCTCCTACCCACAACTGGAAAACTCAGCATTCCAGACATCATTAATAGAAACTCAAGATATGATCATCATACAACTGAGTGGGTGCTCCCAGAACAGATTTTAGTGCCTGATCATCTGAAGAAATTACACAGTTCCACCACTCAACTCCTAAATTCATACTTACCTCTTGAATTAGCTTCTAACTACAAACTATGACAGCATCTATATATGAAGGTTTTGGTGGCAGTGTAAGGTCTAGGCAAAAGCATGCATCCTGGGGGCTGTTCAGCTTCAGATCCCCCCTTGTCTGAGGACTAGGGGTACCTTTTTCTCTGGGATGAAGTCTTAGCTCCTGTTTTTTAAACTGTGCTGATCTGACTGATTTGAACAGTACATTGTAGTTGATGGTAAGAGTCACCTTAGCCATGCCATAACCATAATTTCTACTCTCCCAAAACAATATCCATTCTCTCAGTGAGACTATCTTATTGGGACAGTCAAGTCAGAGGAAAATGATGTAATGTCCTCCTTGGGGTGGACATGTTGGCAAACAGAATTAGGAGAGAAGTAATTTTGGTTTGTCTTATTTTGTTGTCCAAAGGACTGTGTAGGCATGTATTTCATATTTTCAAAAGGCTGAAATATAAATCTTTGCCATTTTCTTTGCTTGACCTCACCAATGTGTATAACACAGTTAGGTACAGAGGAGCGTGCTGCTCCTGAAATAACGACCCCTCCACTCTCTTCCTTAAGGAGTCATCCTGATGGCCTGCTCCTTATGTGTGTGGTTGATATGGAGGGATGCTGTGTTTTAGGGAGGCATAGTTCAAGCAAGCTGGGTGATTTGGGAGACATGGTCAGGCAACACTAATGCATCCTTTGTTATGTGTTTCCTCTGGACAGTGACAGTACTTCGAACAGTACTTAAGGAATGAGCAGTCCTTACTGTTCCCATTGAAATCAGCTTATCCTCTCTCACGGACATTTTATATACAACTCAACATCATAAAACAAGAGATTCAGACTAGTTGATCTGCACATGGTAAAGTTTCTTTTTTGTTTTGTTTTTCTTAAAAAAGAAAACTTTTTTTTCCTTTTGGTTTTTCGAGGCAGGGTTTCTCCATGTAGTCTTGGTGCCCGTCCTGGATCTCACTCTGTAGACCAGGCTGGCTTGGAACTCACATAGATCCACCTGGATCTGCCTCCTGAGTGCTGGGATTAAAGGTGTGCGCCACCACTGCCTACCGATGGTAAAGTTTCAACCTTTTCTTTTACCCTTTGTTTCTCTTAAGAAATGTACTCTTATAATTACAACAATGTTGTCTTAAGGGGAAAAAGAACGTTGTCTATAATCTTTCTACTTTTTTCCTTCAAGGGGTTTGTTCATGTTCACATGTAGTTATAACAATTGCATATTGAAGCCACATAATGCACTTAGTTATATATTTTTATCATATGAGAATTTTTCATGTTTTTTCAACCTTTAATATAATTTTTAGCATTGAATAGGCTATCATTAGATTAGCAAGTCCTCTCATTTTTCTCTATGGCAGTTAAAGAATAACAGCTTGAACCTATCAATATATTTTCAAATGTGCATTTTTTTTGGTTGTTTTATTTTTCTGTGGGATGCTGAAAACAAGGTCCTGGGCCTTGTGCATACTAGGTAAACATGTTGCCATTGATCTGAACCACCTGTCTTAACATACGTGTTTCTGAGTTTCTTCTCAGGCGCATTTCAAGGGCTAGGCTGAATGGGTGTGCATGTTCTTGTGGCTCTCAAAGCACCCATGAAATTGTTCTTCAAAGCACACTTGCACTGTCTGAATCAAGAGGCAAAAATTCAAGTCACCATGACTTTACTATACAGGCATATAAGACTTTATTTTTCCAGCCTTTGAGAAGAATCGGTTGCCAGTGAAGATGCTTCTGTTTGGTGTATTTTGTATCTCTTTGCCAGAGCTCCCCTCCCCCACTCTCCTTCCCATTTTCTTTGCCTCAAGTGCTGGTTCTCACACTAACATCTGTGCTACCCGGACATGCACCCTGAGGGCTTATCTCAGCTTGTCACCTACTCACAGAGATTAATTTCTCCTTCAGATGTTTGTCCTTCAGCTTCCTTTCTGCTAAAAAGCCTCAGGATGTAGTGGTCTGCTACCCCTGAAAATGATCCAGCACAGAGGCATGCCGTCACTCACTTCCCCTCTCCTTCACACTTGCAGTTCCAGGGGATGGCTTTTTCTTTGCTTCTAGTCCCTGCTGACACCTGACCTTTCCCAGTGGAAACAATGTAAATGACACCAGGACTGGAGAGATAGGAACCACAGCCCCAGTGGCAGACAATCTGCACTGCCATGAGCCACAGCCTGTCCTGTTGCTTCACTATAGAGTGAACATATACATGGGCTGGGTTATCCCACGTTAAAACACGGGCAGGGGAACAAAGAGCCCAATTTCACCTATATTCTAGTTCTGGTAAGTCTGTAAACTGTTCCATCCATGCCCTGAGCAACCCTCTACTTCTGCCCCATCCACCCTGTATTTGTGCAGACATTTATACACACAAATAACACAGCTGTGTTTGGGCAAGGACTAAATCTATCAAAAGTTATTTCCTTTCTGTTTTATTTTCTAAAATATTTACATGGACTTCTGAAACCTAGACTGTTTTGTTTTCAAAATACGTCAGATGAAGAACTATATCATTTGCCAAATGTACAGGGACAGCAGAGACTGGGTTAAAAGTTACAGTGAGCCGGGCAGTGGTGGCACACGCCTTTAATCCCAGCGCTCGGGAGGCAGAGCCAGGCGGATCTCTGTGAGTTCGAGGCCAGCCTGGTCTACAGAGTGAGATCCAGGACAGGCACCAAAACTACACAGAGAAACCCTGTCTCGAAAAACCAAAAAAAAAAAAAAAAGAAAAAAAAAAGAAAAGAAAAGAAAAAAAAGTCACAGTGAGCGTTGTCATAATTTCTGATAAACATCTCACGTTTATTAGTATCTTGTATTCCGCCTTAAGGAATAGAATCTGTGAAAGCAAAAGTTTAACCAGGAACCTCTTTACTTCATTGGATCCTGCAAGGCTTGGTGTTGGAACAAGTGAGTGAGGAAAGGACAGACATGCAGACACATACAGAAATTCTGGGGTCATGGAACCGAGTCTACTCTGATGGGGTAGCCCAAACTATGCAACAACCTGGAACCTCAGTGCATTTATATTTAGCTCAGGGGGAAGGGTGAGCTTGTCTGTAGGAGGTCTCTGTAGCCCAGCAGTTTCAGGCTATAGTCATCTGGTGAGAAGAAGTGGCAGTTGCTAGTTTTCACACACATTGGTCAATCATTCATAAACATTTGTACTTATTCATTTGGTCAACATTTGCACTAACATTCCCAGAGGAAGGCTTTGCCAATACTGAGCTTGACACATATGTGAAAGGCTTTGCATCCCTATGGGTCTGGGGCATTGGGTCCTTGATACAGCTGTGCTCATGTCGACAATACACACTCACTCATCACTTCAGCCACTCTGTGAATATTCACTCAAAGGGTCCTTGGCTCCCCACAGTACTCCAGAAAGCATCCTATTTGATTGTTGGGTAGTTTTAATTACACGAGGTGATAATGATTGTGATGGTTTTGATGAGAATGGACTCCAGAGACTCATAGATATGAATACTTGGTTCTGGCCTCAGTTGCTGCAACTGTTTGGGAAGGATTAGGAGATGGCCTTGTTGGAAGAGGTTTATCACTGGAGGTAGGATTTGAAGTTTTAAAAGCCTACACCATCCCCACTCTCTCTGCCTCCTACTTATGAATAAGCTCTCAGCTACTGCTCCAGCACCATGCCTGGCTACCTGCTGCCATGATGATCATGGACTCACCCTCTGAAACTGTAAGCCTCCAAATAAACTCTTTCCTTTATAAGTTGCCCTGGTCATGATGTTTCTGATTTTTGTTTGTTTGTTTTGAAACAGAAAAAAAAAATTTGAGGCAGAAGTTGGTACCAGGGAATGGGCTATTTACTGCTATGACAAGTCTGATCACACTGTCCTTTGGAGGAATGTAGAAGACTGGGACTTTTGGCTAAGAAAGCAGTTCAGTGTCACAAGAGGAGCTTAATGCACTATCCTCATAGAAGCTTGGAAGACAGTACTGCTGAGAGTCATGTGGACTATGGGAGTTCAACTCAAGAAATTTTAGAAGTGTGTAATATTAGCAACGGGGCTAGAGGCCATTCTTGGGATATCTTATCATAGAATGTGGCTGCTTTTTACCTGTGTCTTAAGAGTCTGCCTGAGGCTAAATTGAAAGGTTTGGGGCTCATTTTGTTAGCAGAGGAGAAGTCAAGAGAGCCTATCACTGACGCTGTTAGTATTAGTTATTGCTAATCACTCCTATGCAGAGCTACAATGAAAAAGTGGGGCGGAAAGAACACCAGGAAATGTAATGTTGGACTTAAGAGTTGTCGTGAAGAGATGAGAAAAGGCCAAGATAAGACGTTTCTTGAATTGAGCATCCAGTCCTCATGACTCTCAGCAGTACTGTCATCCGAGCTGCTACTAGGATGACCCAAAGCTCCACTTGCTTGTGGCATTCAACTGCTCATCCCATCCAAAGTCCCAGTCTCCCACATTCCTCCAAAGTACAGCATGGTCAGGCCTGCCACAGCAATAGCCCATTCATTCCCTGGTACCAACTTCCGCTTTAAATACTTTTCTGTTGCTGAAGAACCCACCTAACTAATCTCGAAATTTGTGACAGAAAAAGGCCTGAGGGATTTTCTGGTCCTAAAAATCATCAACAAATTGAAGTTTACGTTAATGTAGTTCAAGGAGGGAGCCAGGTTCCATCCCAAGTGGGTAGTTGAACTTTGGTAGCTGCAGCCACACTGTTCAGGATTTAAGGATACAGTAGTAAAGGGGGTGTGGAATCTTCCCTTGAAGTTAGGGAAAGCTGCTGAGGCCAGGCATGTGGCAGAAGAGTTCCTGGACGGAGGTCTAGAGAGGCCTTTGCATGAAGCTGTGAAATCGATACTTAGATTACACTTAAAACCCCAGGATGCTGGAGATGCCAGAACCAAAAGATATCTGCCAGGGCCAGGCAGTGGTGGCACATGCCTTTAACAGCACTCGGGAGGCAGAGCCAGGCAGATCTCTGTGAGTTTGAGGTCAGCTGGTCTACAGAGCAAGATCTAGGACAGACACCAAAACTACATAGAGAAACGCTGTCTTGAAAACAAAAACAAACAAACAAAAAAAGGTATCTGCCAGGGAAGGCTACATACAGGGAATGGAAACAGCCCAAGAGAGAAAAGTATACTGCAATGAGCAAAGTTGGAAGGGCAGAGCCATTTAAGGCTGTTGATGTCAGGCAGAGAGCTACAGGATTTGGAGTTTGCCTTGCTGAATTTAGGTTTTGCTTTCATTTAATATTTCTTCACTGTGCCCTCATCTCTCCATTTTGGAATGAAAATGTATATTCTGTGTCACTGTATGTTGGAAGTATATAATTTGCTTTTTTATTTTATAGGGGCTAATAACTAAGAGATCGTTTTGAGTCTTGGAGGAGATTTTAGACTTTTAAATTGCATTGAGACTGAAAACCCATGGAGACATTTGAGATTGAACTATATGCATTTTGCATTATGATACACCCAAAGCCTCTGGGGCCAGAGAAGGGAATGTGTTGGTCTGAGTGAGAAAGTCTCCCATAAGTCCATATATTTGACAATCACCAGTTGATGGAACTGTTTGGGAAAAATTAGAGTGAATGGCCTTCTTGGAGTAGGTGTGTCACTGGGGGTGGGCTTTGAGGTTTTAAAAACATGATATTCCCAATTAGCTCTCTCTGCCTCCTACTTGCAGGTAGGATGTAAGTTCTCAGCTACTGCCCCAGCACTATGCCTGCCTGTCTGCTGCCATGCTTCCCACCATGATGGTTATGGACTCACTTTCTGAAACCATAAACCCCAATAAACTTTCCTGTAAGTTGCTTTGGTCATGGTGTTTTGTCTTAGCGATAGAAACCTAATCAAGACAATGATAAAGATGGGGGTGGAATAGAGCACTAAGTGCATCTGCATCTACTGAGCAAAAGCATATGCAGCATACAACCATCGTCCCCAGAGCTTCCTTTCTCAACCTTTCAGTAGGCTAGCCACTCAGATAACTGAAGAATCATGCTGTGTCCTCAGCTCTGAAAACAATCAATTGCTCTTGTTAACATTCCATTTGTTGCTTGGATGCATCCACTCCCTCTTAATTTCCCCCATTTTCACATATATGCCAATATTTTAAAACTATGTAATCCTCTGTCAAACTTGTTCTAAAAATATCTCCCTTGATCTCTGATTTCCTCTTGTACTCACTTCGATTTTCAAGGTCACTTAGAAAAAGAAAAGGCAGGCTCATACGAACAGCAACAAAAACACTTAAAACATTTCTACTCACTAGAGAAAGCCATTTTCCCCACTGTCATTTGTTAATGCACATCAGTCCTCCCTCTCCTGCCTCCTGTCTTTTTCCTTTCCTGTGAACCGTAACAACTCTTCAGTCTTTTGGCAGGATGCAGAAATCAAATGGAGTGTTTGCACAAGACCTAAAGAACAACAGAGTAAAGGGGGAAAGGGCTACAGCACATCACTGGAGAAAATTCTTCATTTAGTAAACATGGTTGGAATCAATAAGTAGCCTCTCACCGGGGGACAAACCGATAAGAGCTTGTGTGCCAAACCTGGCACTATTTGTCTTGCCATAGGAGTTGTGATGCATCCAACACTGCCCTGTGCCTTATGTGCTCTCTCTGACTACATTCTCAGTGCATGGCAGCCAGACGAGCAGTTGAGTGTTTGCCACCGGACTGCACTGTACATGATGTCTAACATATTTACTGTTTAGCTATCTGTGGATCAGGGACTTTGTTGTGAGACCATGTCTTCTAGTAATGTTGGTAGCTACAGTCATAAGATCTCACCAACATAACTATCTAAACACTAGCTGAACAATGACAATAATAGACATGCCAAAGTGGACAGGGGAAAGCCCATGTGGCCTCAACCCTACACAAAGGAAGAGTAACAGGCAACTAAGGAATGTTGAAAGTAGGCGAAATAGTCTTCTCCAGGGAAAAGTACACCAATTGTCTATACAGTACCAAGTGGTCAACCCTGAAAACCAGTAACATTATACATATTGAGCAGGTTATATTTAGGAATATATATGTATACACACACACACACACACACACACAGAGGCATGTAATAACAATTAATGAAAAAAGAGGCCATAACTTTGAAAGAGAGCAAAGAGGGGAATATGGGAAGGTTCGGAGGGAGGAGGAAAGGGAAGGGAGAAATATAATTATCTTATAATATCAAAAATAAAAAAGAATGGAAAAATATAAAATATATTTAAAATAAATAAGTTGAAAATCTTAAAATAAATAGAATAATATTAAGCAAGGTCACACAATCTCAGAAAGAAATAAGCAGCCATGTTTTCTCTTATATTCAAAATGTAGAAGATAAAAAATGTACACGTATGTTCAAAATAACATGAAGAAAGAACAAGAAAAGCTAAATATAAGGGGTGAGGAAGAGTAAATGCAGATGACTGATACTTTAGAAAGAAGATATAAAGCTAATTGTTTTTCTAATTCTGCTTCTGCCATGAATTTTTTGGTTTTGGTGGTGGATAAGTGAATAAGATATATTTTGATACTGAAAGTGTAAAATTAATGTGAACTTTAGAAACTCTGTGTGCTCATCCTAACTATACATAAATTCATTAAGTTTTATAGACTTTGGGGTCTGGTTAATTTTTGTGTCTGATGTCTTTATTTATTTGCAAGCTTTTATGATAAAGTTTTAAAAGTGTATCAATTGATATATCTTTGATATATATTTTGCCTACCAGATAATCAAATGCTAGAAATTTTAATAACACAATGTAAGAAGAGGCACTTTCTTATACTACTAGATGGAGTAAGAATTTTACAGATTTAAAAAAGTCAACTTAATCTTGTCCATCTAAATTTAAAATGCAGATTAAGCCCTCACAATTTTAAGAATACATATATATATATTAACATATATTAATACATATGCAAAAGCATACAACTAAGAGTCCCAAGAAGGTGCTTATCACAATATTATTGTAATAGAAGACTAAAACTAACCCCCCAGTGCTTATCAACACTGCAGTACAAGTCACACAGTAGGTCTACACACTGAAATCCTATGCAGCATAACGACAAAGTTATGTATGCATGTGTGCTTATAGTATGTGTTACCATGTGCAAAGCCCTCAGTTTAATACAGAGTACCATAAAACACCCAAAAGTAGAACTATGTGAAAGAGAAAAGTCCTATAGTCCTTCCATAGCTTCCTTGTTTGCTTTGGTGGACACCATCCTCCCCATCACTTAGACCCTGACAATCACTGGCTTGTTTCCTGTCACAGATTATTTTGTATATTCAACATTGCCAAAGTCTATATATTTTCGAACTTCAGAAGAGTCCATGAATCATTTTTAGTAGATTGGAATAGTTACATTTTTAAATGGCACAAATAATTTTCAAAAAGACAGATGGACCAATAGAGACAAGGGTAGATGAGTGAGGGATGGGTGAGTGAGGGATGGGTGAGTAAGTGAGGGATGGGTGAGTGAGGGATGGGTGAGTGAGTGAGGGATGGGTGAGTGAGGGATGGTTGAGAATCTTGTTTGCTAAAATGTTATCTGGTAACCTTGTTCTAAGAATGTCTGTTTGACGAACAGGATGGGAGGGGAAGATTCATTTATCACAGCACCTCCCCATGTATGCCTTTGGGACCAGCCACTTAGAGAACTATGCTCTCACTAGCAGTGTTTCTCAACCTATGGGTTGCAACCTCTTTGGGGCCGAACAACCCTTTTATAAGAGTCACCTAAGACCATCAGAAAACACAGATGTTTTCATTATGATTCACAACAGTAGCAAAATTACAGTTACAAGCTAGCAATGAAAATAATGTTATGGTTGGGGGGGGGGTCACCACAACATAAGGAACTGTATTAAAGGGTTGCAGCATTGGGTAGGTTGAGAACCACTGCACTAGAGAAATTACACCAATAAGCAAGTCACCTGAACATTGAAGGGAGTTCTCAGTTGTAAGAAACCTTTGTTCTTGGGTTCTGACCAGAGCATTCTTAGTACACTTGTACAACCATGATTTCAGTGGATGTCAGCCACAACATGGTGTGAGGGTGAGTCACACATTGTCCTTCCCATTTGATAGAAGCAGGAAGTGAGGTACTGTGAGGCTAGTTACTGAGATAAATAAGCAACTGGGTTGCTCTTAACTATGTGGTGCTTCCCAGATTGTTAGGAGATGCTGAGAAGACACGTTCAAGATGCAGACAAAGCCTAAAGATCCCAACAACAAGGCACAGTTTTAGAAGGCACCACAGGAATACAAAAGCTGGGATAGACTCCACTAATGGCCTGGAACATTGGCAGAATGGATAGAGTCAATTGCACAGCCCTTGTGCTTGGCCTCGCACCAGGCACATGAAGACCTGATTGGTTTAACACAGGGCTTCTCTGCTGTGATCTAGGACCTTTGGTGCTTCTAGGGATTCAAAGAGGACTTCCATGACTCCCCAAGTTCTCATGAGTATGTCACAGACATGCTTTTGCCATTTAGAGAGGAGCTAAGGGTATCTGCCGTCTTCTCTGAGTTTTCTGTAGGATTTCCACAGCATCTGTACATGATATCATTCTTAAATGACATCATCCCCAGTGTTTTAAAAAACCTTCTGCTTGATAATCTAGGAGTGCTCATTTGGCACAACACTGTGAATTTTTTTGTTATTTTGAAGTGCTACAAATGGCAGCAGGATGGTAGCAAGAGAATGGCATCTTACGCCTAAACCCTTGAAAAATGAAGCAACAAATATTCTTTTGGCTAAATAGTCCTCTTCTCCATGACACTGCATAGTCTGTGTGTGCCATGACCATGGGAAATGTAAAAGTAATGGCTACTGTTGAACAGTGGCCAATGAATGTTCACTGGGAAGTATCAAGAACGCATGGAACTGCCCCAAACCAGATAGACATGTCTATGCCAGATATCTGTGACCTACCAGTGATCCGGACAATGACCTCATTATAACTGGGTTGATGGCCATGATGTACAGGAAACAGTACAAACCATGTGCTACTGATGACTTTGTAGGTCACAGTGACTTAACACCAGCAAGGCAACATGATCCAATGTATACTAAGCTAGAACGAGGGGATCTACTCAGATTCTCCAGAATGTGGTATTTGAAATCATTTCAGGAGGGTGTGCAGAAATTAGCCTTCTGCAGAGGTACAGATCAACCAGAGGCACAGAAGACAGTTTGTATGTAGTCAGAGGGGGAGTCTGTGTGAGGAGGAAAGCCAAGAGTGGACCAGCAGAAATAGGGAATAGGGTAGGGAGAGCATGAGAGCACTCTCATTAGGGATAAGTGAGCCCTCCTACGCCAGGCTTGAAGATCACAGGAAGGTTTTGACTGGGGTTCTATAAGGCAAGTCAGGAACCATCGACAGGGTATGGGTTCTTAGAGAAGAAAGATGCAGCAGCTGCCTGCTGCTTGCTTAGGCTATTTAAGGAAAGTGTTCTTGAGTCACCTTCATTAAGAAGAGAAGCATAAATCTCACCTGGAATGAAATGGGATGAGAAGGAACTGTTTGTGAGGGTCTCTTTGTGGGACAGTTGACATGTGTGGCTAGTAAGGGTAAGGCTTGAGACACCTACCACACAGGTGACACAAGACTATTAAGTAAATGGGCTTCTGGATGACCCCAGAGTTTCTGCTGGGATCAATGAGATGTACAATTTAGGGATATCAGTGGTCATCCTTGCTCAGCTCTCCTGTTATCACTCTCAGTCTCTCAGCAAAAGAAATGCTAAGTCCCAGTTCTGACATTGGTTTTCTGCAAGGGCTCCCCGACATTTGTCTGCTCAGGGTGTTTCTCTGTTGTGCAGATCCTGATGGAACGAAGAAGGAATCAAGTGTTACAGGTGACCAATTCCTTGCAGTTTAGAATGCTTTGGACAGATTATCAAGTTGCTTTCTCTTGCTGTGACCACAACCAATCTGGAGGCAGGGTTTATTTGGCTTATAGGTTATACTCCATTATTGAGGAAAGCCAGGTGAGAAGCTCAAGGTAGGGGCAAAAGATGCCATGGAGAAACACTGCTTACTGGCTTGATTCTCCTGGGTTTGTTTGCCTACCTTTCTTCTACCCAGGACCACCTCTCCAGGGCACACGGCCCACAGTGTACTGGGGCCTCTCACATCAATTCATTAGTCAATCAAACACCACACAGGCATACCCAGAGGCCCTTCTGATGGAGACAATTCCTCAACTGAGGTTCTCTCTCCCCAGGTATGTCAAATTGACAACCAAGGTTAGTCATCGTGATACATAAGGTCAATTTGCCTGAGCAATGCACTTGTATATAATGGTCTGTCATACGGATAAATAAAGCTGTGACAGGCAAGTTCATTTCTCAGTGTCAGACACAAAGCCACAATGGTGGCTTCCTTTGAACGTCGGTGATTTCAGTTCTGGTTTCACAGGTACAGGGTCGATTTTATCCCTAGTCACCAGACTTAATGTTGTCTAGGCTTTGGTTTGCATCCCAGTCTCGCAGAACTAGAGGAAGTCTGGTCATATCACCAACGGCCCAGAGGAGAATTAAGGGGCCTCACTGTGGGCAGAAAATAGATAATCAGCCAAGAGGAATACGCTGGTTCAAGTTTTATGGGATATGAGTTAAATAAAATTTCAAAAGCCCTGTTAAGGAAAAGAATAAATTACTAGGCATAAAAATGAATATCCAGTTTAAGTTAAGGAAGTCCACCAGCTATAAAAGGTAAATGTATCAAAGCCAAACCCACATACACTATAAATTCAGCAAAACAGCATGACGCTTTCATTAACTGGCTGACGCCTTTCTTTCTTTCTTTCTTTTTTTAAGACCGGGCCTTACTCTGTAGCCCAGGCTAGCCTAGGGTGTTTTGCAGCAGCACTTTCAAAGCATTCATGCTTTCTCCCATCCTTCTTTTAACTGATGGAATAATTATTTTTAAATTTCTTCTTCCTTCATCCAACAACAATTTTAC
Source organism: Peromyscus californicus insignis (assembly GCF_007827085.1). Classification (NCBI taxonomy): domain Eukaryota; kingdom Metazoa; phylum Chordata; class Mammalia; order Rodentia; family Cricetidae; genus Peromyscus; species Peromyscus californicus. The sequence continues at coordinate 24,048,471 of NW_026294534.1, forward strand.
ATTGTGTCTGTTTTTTTTAAGGAGAAAACAGAAAATTGGTCTTTAATGGAATTGATTATAATTTTTATTATTAATATGTTAATAAGTATCTTTTAGTTGTGCAACTTATTTTGATAATTTCTTGTAGATATCTACAGGTTGATCAAATTTCACAAAACTCATAGTATGTTTCTGTGGTGACATACTGTACACCCTGATAAAATTTGCCTGAAGATCAGAGAACAGAACAAGCCACTAGATTAAGCATAGATGCCAGGCAGTGGTAGCACACATCTTTAATTCTAGCACTTGGGAGGCAGAGATCTATCTGGATCTCTGTGAGTTCAAAGCCACTCTGGACTACATGAGATTGACTCAGTCTAGGAGAGAAACAGAGCCAGGCAGTGGTGGCACACACCTTTAATCCCAGTACTTGGGAATCACACACCTTTAAACCCAGCACTTGAGATCTCATGCCTTTGCCAGGGAAGTCGCATGCCTCTAATCCCAGAACTAAAAAGGAAGTGATATGGTGGGCAGAGAGGTGAGAAGACAGGAAGGCTTTTTCAGCTGGAGCCGTTGGGTGAGGACTCAAAGGGATTTCAGTCAGAGGATTCGTGGAGTTGGTGAGGTGAGACATGGCAGTGGCTTGCTCCTTTGTCACTCTGATCTTCAGGGAAATTTTATTAGGGTACACAATATATCACCACAGTTTCTTCTTCTTCTTTTTTTTTTATTACAGATATACTCAAACCATGGTGCTATTACAGTCTTGTGCTTTCTAAGCCTAGGGATTTTGATAAATTTGACTTTCTGTAATTTCTATTTTAAATGGAAAAATGGTGAATTTAAAATTGTATACTCTAAATCATCATGCATATGCATATTCCTATATTCCTGCCAGAATGAATTTCCAACTGGCTGACTCTGGCTCTCCATCCTTCCTGGTCACCTCTGCACACACCTGTACTCTGTTGAATTTTACACTAGTTAGCTTCTGGCTCCACCCATTTCCAGATGTGCTGCCCCATCATCACTCACATCCTTGTATTGCTGATACTTGGTATCCTTGGTCATACATAGCGTGGTACAATCTCTGGCCCTGCGCCTTCTTGGCAGGAAAGTACTATTTCTCTTGTTGAGGCAAAGAAGGGAAAGTTACCTTGCCATAAGTTTACTAGAACCTCCCACCGGGCCTCAAAGGCTATAGTTGTATCTCCAACTTTCCTTCAGTGAGATTCTAGACACGTCCACAGGCATTCAATTTCTTGCTACACAGGAAGAATATTTTGGAGGGGAAATTACAGCAGAAAGAAACTGTGGTCTTAACTCACTGTAGCTGAATTACCTTGCCTTGTGTATTTCTCATGAATGGGTAAGCATGTTGACACATGGCTGGAATGCCTTGCAGGATGGTAGAGAACGCTATACTTATGAAAAAAACTGCAGTTTAGATTTTGTAGCTTTGTGGTAAAGGCTTAGAACATCAGGACCTCTCAAAGAAATAAATTTTTCTCTAGTTTTCCTCGAAATGGAACAATTCTAGAAAACGCACCAAATACAAAAACTCCAAAATACATAAAGCTAATTGGGACAAGACAGGCACACTAAGATTCATTTCTGCATGTAATAATCTTCGAAGATTCAACTAGTCTCAAAGGCGAATGAATCACAGACAGGTCTAAATATATTATGTTCTTCTCATCTACTTACAAATCCTTTCCCATCTCTTATTTGCTCTCCAAACAACTCTAAAAGTGAGTGTTATCATCTTCACTTTACAAATAATGAAACTGAGGATCGTAGGGGCTTACGTCAACTCATCCTGTTTATAAATATTATCCTAATAACTGTCTGCCCCCAGGTTCTCTAGGAAGGCAAGACCACAAAGAAGGCAGGTCCCCCTCCTGGAAAACTTGCATCCATCTTTCCCTCTGCGGTTATCTATACACAAAACAAAACAAACCCCTCCTCACCCACGCCCTCCACTCTAGTGATTTCTTAGAATTTGGGACACGGAAGTATCCTAAGAGTTTTGTTTTGTTTTTGAGTTCTAAAAAAAAAAAAGAAAGAAATACATATTTAAACAGGAGATAGGAAGTCCTCCTCTGCTTGACTTCTAATAGTTGGGCCTCAGAGTTCTGGCTGAGATACTCTCCTGATGTGAAATGCTCTCCCTGGGGAAGAATATTAAGTTCCACGAGCCCAGGTGTCTGATAGTATCTCCCTAGGTAGACCTGTACTCTGCACCGCTGCTCCACAGCTGCCTTTGACACTTCTTGAATAGTGGTCATCTCTTCACAGTGAAGGATCCAGGTGGTGTCCAGCCTCCTGTGCATCCCTGCGGTGCTTGTCTTCTTTTAGCATGTTGTAGGTGTTTGGTTTTTCTGATGCTGAGCTTCACACAGCATCCCTTCTTCTTCTTTCAACACTCTCTGATGCCTTCCTCCCCAGCCTATTCCCCAAGCCTCCATTGAAAATGCCACTCTCAGGAGACACCATCTCTGACCTTCCCCTACCAGGAGAGAGCTGGGAGACATTCTCACCTTTGATAGGTCATTCTGACAGTTGATATTATTTTTGTCTGCCTTAGTGAGAAGTCTGACTAGGATGCTTTAAGTTCAGCCGCTCATGTGGAGGAGCCAGCAAGAAGCACTTTGGAGGTGACGTGGAATAACAGTACCAGGATTCTAACTTGTTAGTACTACTAAAATTACCTCATACTTTAGAATTGCTGCTGCAGCTCCAGCTGTTGCTTCCCAGTTCTAAGAAGGAAAGCATGGTAAAAGACATCCTCCTTCTAACTTACTTCTCCCCCTTTCAGAGTCACCCCGGAAATATCACCAAACAGCTATGCTTGTATCTCATGGAGCGGTAGTTAGTACCATGGACACATTAGCTATAGAACAGGTTAGATCCGGTCTTTTAGTTGGGTGCAGTTAAAAAGCTCTGGCCACAATAAAAAAATGGGAAAAATGATTTGTGGGGTAGGTAAGCATTTCCAACATAGTTACATATTTTCTTTAAAATAATCTGCTTGATTGTCTGAATCACCCACTAAGTTGAAAGCTACAGAAGGGGTAGCCAGTATCTTTCTGTTCTCGATACCGGCACCCTGACGTCCAAAGTGACAGTTTGGGAAATAGATTAATCTTTGTGAGAAAAATCACTACTGTTGCTAAGTGAATCAATGCGTTTTATACCCTAGGAAGAGACTTTCCATTTGATCTAGAGGAGGAGGAAGAGCACGGATGGCCACAGGATGGCCACACGATTATGTAATCATGTCAAATTATCTCTTGGTTTATAAGAGCAGGGCATGCTGGGAACAAGTCTCTGCCGGGTGAGCTCTTTAGGAGGGAAGTAAGTCTTCATACACACGTTACCTCATGTCTATTTATGGCAAAGACAAAAGCCGAAAGAGAGAGATATATTATGCACATCCCTCTATGTATCACCTGCTTTAGAACTTTAGCATTTTACTTTCAGCTAACTTTATCTTGTCTGCGGCAATTTCATTTCACTTAAAATTCTTCCTTTGTGCTAATAGTTTGGGACTATTTCTCCTGAGGATTTTTAGAACTCACTTATTTTCTTCTTCTTCCTCGTCTTCTAGTGACTGGGTAACAGAATGCTCTTGTCAAAGACACAGACGGCCAAGTGTGTGTCATGTGGTTCTTCGGGGGTGTGCACAGGTATGGAATGATGCTCCGTGACTCCCATGAACTGCAGTAGCCTTAGCTAAGCTTCGGGGAGCTGAGAAGGCAGGCCATGATTTTGAAACCACAGCCATAAAAGCCAGCCTTTAAATCGGCCTGTGGGATCACTATGGAATCCAAGAATACACATTTACAGATCGATTTAATCCATAGGATTGCAGCTGTTCCACCAGCACAACTTCCCTTTACAACTCAGAGACCTCTTGATGACTTCATAATTCTGTCTTGGAAAACTGCACCTCCAGTACAGAAAGAGCATGCTCCCACGGGCATTTCCATCTCTTTGTGTGATGAGAATTCATTCTGCCTTGTGACAGAGGGGAGGTAACGGAGATGGATGGATGAGTCAGGGACACACTGCAGGAGCTCCAGCTGAATATGCCAGTATCTTCCGGCTCTACTCAGGCCATTCCCTGGACCACCAAAGAAAGGGTCTCAGGGACTGACTCCGACTTCATCTAACATCTAGCTGTGTCTCCCATCTGCCGTGTAGAAGCTTATAGGAGGCTCACTACGAATCTGAACAGATGTAGCCCTTGCAGTCTGTGATGGGTTCTGCAGGGATGTGTAGGATAGTCATCAGGGGCCCTAGAGGAAGCCCCCTCCTGGGAGGAATATTTTCCTGGGTAGACTCAGTTCCTTAAAGTTAAGGGTGATATTTTATGATGCCACATGACCTGATCATGGTGAGTGACAGTTCTATGTAGTAATATATTGTGAACCTTAATAAAATTTTCCTGGAGATCAGAGAACAGAACAAGCCACTAGATTAAACATAGATGCCAGGCAGTGGTGGCACACACCTTTAATTCCAGTACTCAGGAGGCAGAGATCCATCTGGGGTCTGGATCTCTGTGAGTTCAAAGCCACCCTGGACTACGTGAGATTGACTCAGTCTAGGAGAGAAACAGAGCTAGGGAGTGCCAGCACACACCTTTAATTCCAGTACTTAAGATCTCATGCTTTTGCTTGGGAAGCACACATTCCTTCAGTCCCAGCATTAAGGAGGAAGTGATGGCTGGGCGGAGAAAAGTATATAAGGCATGAGGAGACAGGAGCTAAGTTTTTTTTTCGGCTGAGGAGTCCTAGAGGTAAGATGGCAGTGGCTTGTTCCTTTGTCTCTCTGATCTTTCAGCATTTGCCCCAATATCTGGCTCTGGGTTTTTTTTATTGAAAGACCATACAGATTTCAAGCTACAGTTCTCGATGGTCCCTATTCCTGACAGCACTTGCTGAATCAGACCTTTTCATTTTAATTGGCATGAGAAAGAATCTCATTTTGCCTTTAATTTGCATTTGTCTAATCACTTATACCTTAGCATCTAAACACACATTTGGCTACACACACAACTTTGGTGAAGAACAGCCATTCAAATCTTTTATCCACCATTTTTTGTTCTATTTTTTTTTTAAGCTGAGCCATTTTTAGCTACTTCTAACACAATTATCAAATTATTCCAATGAGTCATGTAGTTATAAAATAACATTGTATCAGAAAGCACAGTTTCATGATTGTAAAATTATTATGCTTTTGTTGTACAGATAGTTGCTTTTTACATTTAAAAGTATTATTTTTAGTTATCAGTTTGTTCTTAATTTATTTTAATTTGAAGTATGGAACTTGTATACTTTTAACATTATGATAAATAAAGCTTGTGTCTTTGGACTTCAAATCTATTTCACAGATGTCAAGGGAGTATATTTTAAATAAGTGGACCTATTTAATCAATCTGTTCTCTAACATGCTAATTTAGCTTATTTTTTTTCAGATACTAGTATGATTTCTTATTCGCTTTACTATTTCACAGGGAGTGAGACAGGTATACCTCTACTTGTTCATTTCCAAACTTTGTAAAATTTTAAGAGACCTATTGTTCTTTGGGTCAGAACGGAATTGGAGTTTTTCCATTTTCAGAGCAAACGGTAGTTCCATAACATTAAGTATTCCTGTCCACAAAATGGTCCCTTCTTTGGGTTCTCAATATTTATGACTGAATAAATTTCCAGCCCATTGCTTGGTATGTTAGAGAACTCTAGATCATGGAGGCGTTAGAATTTAAATGACCTTCGTTAGCACTGACCAACCAAAACTATACATCATGGAGACTCAAGCTAGATGATGCTGCAGACCATGCTGCCCTGGGTCCTGACTGGTCCTTGAAAAAACAAAGCCCAAAGGCTGAAGCATTTCTTTAATGTCTGGGTATGCTACAATTGGCCCCAAGATTGGTTTCTATTTCTTTAAAGCAGTTGTATGGCATCAGTGTGTGCCTTTGTTTCTTATGTACTGCAGAATGGCCCTCTATTTCAGCAAGGCCACTGTCTTTATGCACAGCATCCACAAGACTTGTGGAGGTGAGAAATCACTTTCCCAGAAGTCACTGCGCACATGAAGGCCATTTGCTTGTCAAGTGTCAGGGTAGTCCAACAGCACGCACTGGAAATGTAAAGTGGATACTGTCTGGAGGTTATGAGTTATGGATTGCTGACCTGAGGGATCCCAAGTGAGGCCTCCCTGAGATGGAAGCTTTAAGATCCACACACAAGCTGTTCTTGCTGCACTGTGAAATTCTAGGAAGCAAAGGGAGTGCTTCTTTATCATCTCAGAAGCGATTTCAAAGGAACTGAGGCCATTGCCAACGGGGAAAGTAGAGAATTTTGTAAGTGCCTGGGTCTTACTTATTTACTAGAGTGGATCTGTGCACTCTATGGGTCAAAGTACCCCAGAGAATCTCATAAAAACTACCATCCCCTGTCTATAAACAGGCACATGCATTTCATACAATATCAAGGTTTATGAGTACTTTGCAACCCATCTGTAGGTTTCACAAGCCAGTTTCATGGACTTCTAGTGACGTCTGGAGAAGTAAGCAGTCTGTCATTGGCTATCACTTAACAAAGGAAGGAAAGAGAGAGGGAAAAAGTTAGATGTGCGCATGTGTGAAAGTGGGCCAGGGATCCAACCTGGAGTGTGTTCATGAATATGAAACATTTTCTTGAAATCCCTGAGGTGCATTTCCTGAGATCAGAAGAAACAGCTTTTTAGATGCCTGGACCAAACCTTGGGGGCTTCAGGACACGGACAGTGATACAAAAATAAGAAAGGAGAGGTAGAAGGTCAAACAATCAAAGGGTCAGCTTTCTCGTTGACTACAGACAACACTGACTTGACAAATACTTAACGAGCATCTGTGAGGAACAGCACAGAATGGAGTGGTGCAGACACGGTGCTGATGTAGATAGATATGGTACTTATGCCCATAAGGAGTCAGTATGTAACAAATTCAGAGTCTCTATGAATTATTCTAATTTATTACTGTCCTTGTTATTTTGTTATACACGATATAATCACACATAATATGTAGCTGCTGCTGCTGTTCTTATTTACAGAAGCAGGAACAGTGGGCAGGAAGGGATAAATCCCTTCTACCTGGGATTAGAACACATGTCTCTAATAAAGTTCATAGAGCAGCTACCTCCTAACACACTAAGCACTAGATATTATCCAAGTCAGCGGTCAGCCTGTTAGAGAAATCTTCTGAATTAACTATAACCAAATATCCAATCATCATTCTGTCTTTCTGATAGAAATGGGGCATTATTAGATGTGAACTAACAAAGTATAAGTCGTCCGTTGTTTAGATGAGCCAGTAAGGATCTTTCTCTCAAATTTTACCAACACATATGGATTTGTATCCAACTGATGACACCAGGAAACAAGAAGATTAAACATTCTGGCGCTTTGGAGGAAGGAAAGGGAATATTCAGGTCCAATGGTTTAAGTTGAAATGAAACTACTGTTCAGTATTCTTATAGCTTATCATCCTGTACCTGTTTGTGTCAGTGTTTACAGAAGACTTGGGAAAGGATATGGGATGGCATTCAAAGACCACAGAAGGCACATTTTGCAATCCTTTACAGATTGGTCTCCTGTGAGAAAGGGAAGAGATTTGAGAGAGCTAAACCCACATCTTCCACTCCTTCTTTCTGGAATGCTTGAGCCACTTCCTCTAACCCTGAAGGAAAAAGACTTGTCCCTTCAAGTTGGGCCAGAAGAGAGACATCTGTAATTATATGGATTGTTGGGGGGAAACACAAAATCACAAAGGCCCATGAGGAGAGCCAATATGAGCTCAGTAGGCCCAAATGGATTTTGAGACCAGGCATCTACCATGGGAGAGGTTGAACCACTAATCAGGACTTCATAGCTGACTTGTAGCTGGATATGTCCAGGGCATACTTGTCTGTTCCTTTACTGCCTTGTGGACATATTACTCATATTTTGTTCATTAACCAACTCATGGCTGTCTATAAAAAAATACCTTATCATGCCCAATCAAATAAATCTATGCTAATGCTTTTATTTCTTCACTGCAAGAATTTCTTCCCATTTCCAAGAAGTATTTCTTCAGATATCCAAATATTTACATTTGTTTAGGACAAATTTTATTTTATGGTCACTAGAAAAGAAAGGAGACAGAATAGATCAGAAAGTGCTGGGAGATGCTTTCCTGAGACAACCAGGAACTAGATTGCTCAAATGAAGAAAACAGGAGCTCATGAAGGATGTATAAGTAGACACAAGAAAGGAATTGATTTTTTTTTTTTTTTTTTTTTTTTTTTGCTTTTTCGAGACAGGGTTTCTCTGTGTAGCTTTGCGCCTTTCCTGGGACTCACTTGGTAGCCCAGGCTGGCCTCGAACTCACAGAGATCCGCCTGGCTCTGCCTCCCGAGTGCTGGGATTAAAGGCGTGTGCCACCACCGCCCGGCAGGAATTGATTTTTTTAAATCTAGGGTTAGCTGTGCAGTAATCATTAGAAAGAAAAAAGGAAAGTGGGCAAGATAGATCATTCCTATTCCCCCATGACGTCATGGGTGAAATAATCATGAGGCTCAAATCCAGCTACCATATGGCAAGGATCTCTAAAACAGTTTGTTTGGAGGTGTGAAGAGGACAAGACACACAGAAAAACACAGCCCACAACCTGACTATATCCTCAAATGCTGAATGCACACTGGGGACTGTACCCATGGCCTCTGTTTGGAGGGGCCTTCCTATATTCATGTACACTGAGCTTCAAGTTTTGAACAAGTGACATTTTAAAAAGCAACTTTGTAGTCACCACCATCGAACTCTCATTAATTTCACTCATTACCCTCATCATCCTCACAGCAAGGGCTTTGCAGACACTGTTCTCTCAGTCTTTCTCAATGCATTTAACGTTGAATATGAAAATGTCTTGTCTGCTGAAAATCTGGAGACGCATGGCTACAGTTGTTTATATTTTAAAAGTATTTGGAAAAGCAAGAAGCACACTGAACCAGAGAGAATCTACCATAATTCCACGACTAGATAAGGTGTTAACAAAAAGGGCTAAGAAAGTGGAAACGCTTAAACTAATTTGTTTTATGAGGTGCAAGTGAGTTGATTTTAGACTTCTATTAATATGTACCCAAAGCATATGGCACCTAGTGGGTATATTAAAGACCCTACAGGGTTTCTATGCTTAATGAACTAAGGTTAAAATAGAGACCTACAGAGAGATGTCATATAAAATCACACTAAATTGCAAATTTCCTTATCGGGAAGGTATGCCAGCCTTCCAACATTATGACAGAATACCCGAGATTAGTAAGTTATAAGGAGAAAGGGTTGACTTGGCTGGTGGTTGTAGACATTCCAGTCCATGGTTGGGTATATCCACTGTGCAAGATGAGTTTTAAGGAACTCTATTATTCTTATTTCAGGGCTCTGGTGAGCTGGCTATTTAGGGGCAGGTACTTAGATGCAACTGTGAGAGGCACATAGCGTCTCCCCAGAACATTTCTGGACATCAGTTTGCTCAGAAACGAAGGCAATTTAGTGTGTGTGTGTGTGTGTGTGTGTGTGTGTGTGTGTGTGTGTGTGTGTTTGTAATTTCTATGCTCTGGAGTTTACCATATGAATACACTGCTTTTAATTTACTCTATATTCAAATGCAAAGCACTAATATATTGTGCTATCGTGAAAACAGTCAAACAGTTGGTCCTAGCAATTGCCTGTTTGGGTCCTTGACTCCAATTACTCTCCATGGGGCCACTCAAAAGGTCTAATTGGGATGAAGATGGCTTACATCTTTCATCAACATGGATGTGGCAGAGTTAATGTCTATGTCATCAGTACAAAGACAGCTGGAGAGGCTAAACCTCTGACCCAGTCAATTAAACGGCTACTGAAATGTAGGTGTTTGTGAACTATGTCTTTGTATGTGATACCAACCAGGCATCTCTTCTATGGCAGGCCTCTGGTGACACAGGGTCTCAGAGTTCCTTCTGGATCAGCCGATCTTGGCTCCTTCAGAGCAGCAAAGTAAATAGTAGTCATCTATTAAAATTATGCATGCTTTACATTAGTATCTAATAATAAACTTAGTCTCTCACATTTTGAATGGTCAAAAGAAATCTGCAGTATTTTCTACACAGCTTAGATGTGTGTGTTTTTTTTTCCAACTATAATGTCAAAGTACACAGAACTAGGTTGTTGCAATATTAAAAAAAGATGTATGACCCCAACACTTGCCATTTATTAGAATCCACATGGGTAGAGTGACCATAGTAACATCTTCATGATCTCCAGCCTCCTGTCTTCGGAAGAGTAACCCTGGCATGCATTTGAGTGCCATTAGTAACTCAGGAGTACAGGTGAGTTTTAGACACAAAGCCACCTTGTGCTGAAAGAATTGTTGGCTTTACAATAGCCTTGCTGAAAAGCTAGTTATGGCTATAAGAGTTGCAAGCTTTTTTGAGTCACAATTTCATATACTGAAGATTTCCTCTAATGGATTCCTTATGAGCAGGGTGGATTTTTTTTTCACATTTTTATGGGATCTGATAACATTATGCCACTAAACTCCAAACAGCATGACATCTGATGCTGTATGAAAAGGACTGCTAAATTTTTCAACAAAGTGTCACATAAATACAAAATTAAGATACTAACAATTTTTCAAATAAAATGGAAAGAAAAATCTCTCGATCTTTGGCAAAGGAATCTTGCAGGGGCCAGCAAAGATTTCTCATAAAAGCCTCTGGTTCATTATGGTTAAGCATCAAGTTAAAAAAGAAGAAGAAGAAGAAGAAGAAGAAGAAGAAGAAGAAGAAGAAGAAGAAGAAGAAGAAGAAGAAGAAGAAGAAGAAGAAGAAGAAGAAAAGAGAAAACAACCAGATTCACCACTGACACCTCATCCTTTTTCTTCTGGCTTACATAAGTAGGCAAGGTTGGTGCTCTATAGATCTGCCTGTCAGGTCACTGAAGCTGTGTGTGTGTTATGACTAAATGGACACTAAAATTTCTGAAGTTCGTAGCAGGGAAGACCATTAGCACACACATAAATGCAATTGGAACGCTATTTAAATTTCTATTATGAGAGAAAAACATCAGTTAGTCTCTGTAAGACTTTACATGCAAACTTCCAAATTTGAAGATGTAAAAATATTGATGTAAGCCTGACTCTGAACTTCATGTTATCTTTAAAAAAATTAAAGAGGACCACAAAGATGGTTTAACGGAGTGGATCGGATATGTAAAGCAAAAATTGGTAATAAATGAAACTCAACATCAAATATCTACTTTCCTTTCCCTCTAGACATTTTCTGAGGTTTGTATCTGGAGGGTAGATTTACAGACGGCCGAAACAAGCTGTCAAAACAGTTTTTAAGGCTCCTGTGAGTGACTCTGTGGCATAATGCTGATGAAATGGTTGGCTGCACGTTTTCTCTTCAGAACAGATTGCTCTGGCACCGTGAACCTGTCATGTCTATCCACAACCCCAAGACAGAGGGTCCTGAAAACACTTTAAGAGGGTGACTTGTTTCTCGTATGCCTAAAGAGCTCATCACCATCAATTAGTATTAGTTAATCATCCAGATTGGTGTGGTGAGCTGAATTGCCTCCCGTCTGGATAAAAGCCCTTCTTCTGTTGAAGTGCTCCACGCCACCACCTCATTTATTCTACATTGTTAGGGAATGAGTCAATGTACGATGGTGAACTTTCGAGAAAATATGGGCTTGTTTGTTAAAAAGAAAAACTGACTTATATGTAGCCATATTGGAAGAGGTCTCTAATATGTATCCATATCCACCTGTATTCTTACAAATCCTATAGGAAATAGATGCGAAATTCCTAAGGTCCTAATTATGAAAATTAACTACTTAACTAATGCAGAGAATGTGGGGAAATGAGAGGACAGTTTTGTCTAGGAAGGGAACACAGCATTGTCCTGAGGGTCCAGGCTGCTGGCGAACGCTGCCTCTGTCCCTGATTAGCTCTGCATATTTAATCAGGCCTTTGAACTTCTGGTACAGCAGCTTTCCGCTTTAAAGGGAACATTTTAGGGACTGGAGAGATGGTTCTGCAATTAAGAGCACTGGTTGCTCTTCCAGAGGACTGGGGTTCAATTCTCAGCATCCACATAGTGGCTCGTAACAGTCTGAAACTCCAGTTCTGGGGGATCTGAGACCTCTTCTGGCATCTGCAGGCACTTTATGCAACATAAAGTACAGATAAACATGCAAGCAAAACACCTGCATACAGAAAATAAAAAAATAAATAAATCTAGAAAATAAGTTTAAAGTTAACACAATAGCATAAATGTAAACCAACCTTCATCTTTTGTTATTAGATAGTTTTGCCATGACTTTTAACATCTGATATATAACCTGTGGAATTTAATACTGTGAAACCAGGCAGCAGGCTTATGAAAACTGCATGTTAATGGAATAAGAAATGTTTTTACCACTACCAGGCCTGGAATTTTTAGAGTGGTTTGCACTTGACTTCGAGACTTTTGAATCTGAACCTTAGTGTACAGGTTTCTACATCCTTTTTTTTTTTTATTTGCAAAGATGCATTGACACATGAACTCAAAGGACTCCAAAAAGAACTTGACCCAAACAATCTGTCAAAACAATAACAGCTAGGGGAAAGCGTGAGACAATGATTGAAACTTGGAACGGCAGAGCTGACATTCACATGACTTGCGATGGGGTCTATACTGCCCTTGAGCTCCTCATTATCTGTGACTATGAAAATAATAATAAATTAACTTTCCCAGCCTGGAAAATTCCCACTTCATAAACTGGTTGTGGAGACTAAATTGGACAATGCACATCAAGTCTAGCATCTCACATGTGAGAATTAAATGTCGGCTGTTACAATTATCATCATCTCTAACAAATGTAAGCGACACTGGACATTATGTGACATTCTGAATGCTTCTTTGGCGAGATCTTTCACATCCCTTTCCCTCTCTCCTTTCTCTCTTTAACAAGGGTCTCACTATATCACTCAGGCCTGCCTCAAACTCATGATCTTCCTGTTCGGCCTCCCGACGAGCTGGCATTATAGGCCAGTATTAGTTAGGTATTTTTGTTTTGTTTCCCGAACCCCTTCCTTTTTCTTCAACTTGACACAAGCTAGAGAGTCATTTGGGAAGTGGGAACCTAGATTAAGAAAATGCCCCCCTTGCTCTCTTCAGCAATACTACAATTGGAATGATATGGAGAAGATTAGCATGCCCTCCTCATGCAAGGATGACATGTAAATTTGTGAAGCATACCATACTTTTGGAGAAAGGTGGACACCAAACAAGCAACTTGTTTACTGTGACAAAGACCATGAACAAAAAGCAACTTTAGCTCTTTTTCTTGTTTGTTGTGTTTAGTCATACTCAGACTGTTTGTTTTTTATTCATTTTTTATTTTTTTATTATTATTATCATTGTCCCTTAGATGCCTGTTCGTTTTCCAAGGAGAGACAGAAAAGATGTGACTCTTAGTGGGAGGGGAGGTGGGGAGGAACTGGGAAAAGCAGGGGGAGGGGAAGCCACAATCAGAATATATTCTATGAATAGAATCTATTTTCAATATAAGAATAAAATCACAAATGAAAATGCCTCTGCTGTGGGATGGTCTTTCTGTCTGCTGTGAATATGTGTTGCTACCATTGATTAATAAAGAAGCTGCTTTGGCCTATGGCAAGACAGGTCAGAGCCAGGTGGGAAATCCAAGCAAAGAGACAGGAAGAGAAGAAAGGCAGAATCAGAAAAGGCCCTGTGGGCCTCTGGAGGAGCAAGATGTATTGGAATACAGGTAAAGCCATGAGACACATGGTAATATATAGATTAATAAAAATGGGTTAATTTAAGATAAAAGAGCTAGATAGCAATAAGCCTGAGCCATAGACCAAACAGTTTGTAATTAATATAAGCCACTATGTGTTTATTTGGGACCCAACAGCTGTGAGATACAGGAAAACTTCCAGCTACATGCCTCCATTAGATTGGCTTGTAGGCAAATTTGTGGGACATTTACTTGGTTAATAATTGGTATAGGAAGGTCCAGTCCACAGTGGGTGGTGTTAACCTTGGACAAGTGGTCCTGGATTGTATAAAAAAGCAAGCTAAATGAACCACAAGGAAGGAGCAAGCCAGAAAGCAGCATGCTTCCAAGGCCTCTGCTTCATTCCTGCCTCTAGGTTTCCTGACTTGAGTTCCTACCCTGACCTCCTTTCACGGAAGACTGTAAACTGTGAGATGAAATAAACCTTTTTCTCACCAAGTTGCTTCTGTTTATGGTCTCGATCACAACAATGGAAAGCAAACTCAAACAGGGCCCATTCTAACGACGAGGTCTTAACAGAACTAGACTTAGGACTATGATTTCCACACTATACAAGGAACGAATTTGTCATCTCTTTAAGTCCACATTAGCACATTTAAAATACTTCAAAACAAAGATGCTTATCTTCACTAGCTTGTAACTGCCCCAAGATGAGAGGGAAGTAAAAATGGGAGTTTAGGAACACAGGGGGAAGATGAATTAAGTAAGAGTTTATGTTATTATTAGAATATCATCTGAGTTATCTGGTTTCTTTATTAATGATAGGCACCAAAACATAGGGAGCTTTGACTTGATGGTCAACTTCACAAATCTACATAGCCTTTTGAGGGAGAGAGAACCAGAGCACACGGAGATAATTACAGGAAGAAAAAACTTCTCAAAATACACAATTCCATCACCAGTTACCTAGTTACATTTCCCTATGCCAGTCAGCCAAACAGGTGGTGGGTTTTGTTTTTCATGTATTTTATCAGAGTTCTATTTTTTTCTCTTGCTTCTCCATCAAAAGTAGATCTGAGCTTTGAACTCCCCTGAATGTTCCTTGAGCATGGCCAAGTACGCATTGCTCAGAAAACAACTGATGGGAGATGCTTAACACTTAGGTTTAAGTTAAAAAGTGAATTGACATGTGAGCATCATCTGGTGTGGAGTGGCTGCCTTGACATGTGCTTATCCAACATGATTGTGCCATTTGTTTTCGATGAAATGGGAACACGAAAACAGCTATGTACACTAATGCATTCTTCTCTATTGAAGGACGTAAAAATGTTTCATAAAATGATAGTCTTTTTCATAACTTACTGGAAATACTGGGGCACATTGAGAATGAAATTTACCTAAGGTCATATAAAATCAGTACCAGGTGCGTAAGAGAATCCAGGTTTTCAGAGGAGAAGAAACACAGAGGCCCCACATCAATGAGTGCTTCTTTTTTTCATCATTTTCTACATTTACATATAAACACAAAAATGCCTCAAAGGCTAGCTTTCATGATGAGCATGCTTAATAGTTATCAAACATTTTATAATTTTAGGATATCATGTGATTAGCAAACACCAAGTTAAGACTACCAAGAAACTCAAACCAACTGAGATAAATTCAGATCAAGTTGTTCAGGGGAGAGGAGAAGCAGGCTACCGCATTTCCAGATGCTTTCAACAAACTGAACAATGCAAATGATCAAAACCCAAAGATGTTGACCAACTACAACGCAACTGCTGGTACTCTTGAGTGTGGGTGCACATGTGTGTGGCTGTGTATATCCACATGTGCACATGTGTGTGGACGATGAATGTGAGCCTCGAGCACTCTCCATGTTGTGTACTGAGGCAAGTTCTCTCACTGAGCCTGGAGCTCAGAGAATCTATTAGTTTAGTTAGTCAGGCTGGCAAATGGGGGGGGGGGGCTGTCTCTGCCCCACCCCCTTCCCTGGTGCCAAGATTTTCAGTAGACACCACATCTACTTGGCTCTGACAGAGGTTCAGAGGATCTAATCTCCAGTCCTCACACTTGCCTAGAAAACATGCCCCCCCCCCAACAAGCCATCTCCTCCACTTATTATGGGCTATTTTCTATGCTACCCCTCCTCCTCTCCCGACATCATCACCTCCATTTTACCCTCCTCCTTCCCTCCTTTCTTCTGAAGAAGACAGATCCACTTTGTGCTAAAGCATGTTAAAGGAGCAGTCTGATACATTTCCTTCTGTAACATGTGTCCCCAGATTTCAAAGTACAGAAATGATGCCTTCAGGTCAAGAGGCAGCACTCCTTTTGTTTCAGGTACCGAATGTTGCAAGTCTGTGAGAGGCAAATTAAGCTCAATGCTAAGAACAACAGTAAAGCGTAAGTCTGAGAACATGGGGCCATGACTGGAAATTTTGGTTCAACCCAAAGACATGTCCCCTCATGTAAAGCATTTCAATCTCCTTTCTTAGGCTATTTTATTTCTGAGAAGACAAAAGGCCTAGGTAACAGCTATTGATCTCTCCAATGCTGATGCTGTCACAAGAAAATTGACTTCGTAGCTTACAGGGAGATGCACTTGTGGCCTCGCAGAACTACTGTGGATTGGTGATGTGCCTGCTGACAGCTCAGGGTTCCCTTTCCTTACCACATCAATTTGTTTCCCTCCCTCCCTTCCTTCCTCCCTCCTCTCCCCCTCTCCTGCCTCCTTCTCTCTTTCCCATCCTTTCTTTGGGCAGAAGTTCCTTTTGTTTCTTTAGACATTCAGTATCCTGAATTTGACTCCTGGAAAGAGATCAAATTAAATTTATTAAATTTAATCAATTAAAGGTTTAGTGAGAAGTTGGTGACAAGTCCAGGTGGGATACTAACCTCAAAGGTAAGGGAGCTTTGAGTCTAAAATCCATTCAGATCTGGACACCTCTTGTGATGGCTACTCTTCATTGCCAGCTTGATTTGGGCTTTAAACCACCTCTGTAGCCATAAGGCACACTTCTAGGTGTGTCTGTGAGGTTGTTTCCTGAGAGGATTAGCTGAGGGGAAAGATTCAGTCTAATGTCCCTTGGCACCATGTATGGCCTGGGAGCCTGAAGGGATAAAAGGAGAAAGCTGGGAGACTCCCTGCATTCCTTTGGCTCCACTTCCTGGCCACGATGACGAGCACTGCTGCTATGCTCTGCCACATTCTCTTGACGTGAGGGATTTCTCACCCATTTGACGCCGTGGATGAAATAAGCCTTTCTCCCCATAGTTGGTTATGTCAGGCACTCTATTCCAGTGGAGAGAGAGGGGAAGCATTATGCTTCTGCTACTCAAATAAAGTGAGTCCAATTACCTTTTGTCACCTTGGTTGTCTCTACTGTCATTCAGTACTGGGCCACACTCTCACCATGACTATCTATGAGACCACACTTGGTCATGTGACAACAGCCTTATCACTCTTTACAAAGTCTCTTCAGAAGACATAAGCTCCCTGATCAAAGACTCAAAATGGCTCCCCCTACCATGAAGATGATTTTCAATCCCACCCTGGCCTGGTAACTCCTATAGAATTCCACCATCGTCCCTTGCCAAGTTCTTCCAGTTCATCCTATAGTTGCCTGTCCTGAAGTCACATGGACTTTTATGAAAAGTATTTTTGTTAGTTCTTTGAGAATTTCATGGAATGCATTCTGATCATAGTTCACCTCTAGATCTTCCTTCTCATTTTTTTCTTTTCTTTTTCCAGACAGGGTCTCTCTGTATAGCCTTGGCTGTCCTGGGACTTACTATGTAGGCCAGTCTGGCCTCTGCCTCCCAAGTGCTGGGATTAAAGGCATGTGCTACTACTGCCTGGCCTAGCTCCTTCTAATTTCTCTAAGACTCAACCCCTCTACCCTAATCCTCGAGCTTTGGGTCCTGCTTGTTTTTGATAAAAACCTATACTTTCTAATTTGTGCTACTCTTATAACCCTGGATATAAGGCCATCCACCAGGGCATGGTCAACAAACCAGGAGCCACACCCTTCAAGAAAACTGACTCTTCCTCCCCCAGAAGCAAAAAACTGCCAGTAGCTCCTCCCTCAGAGGGGTGGAGGCTCAAGATCTCCTTCCTACAGCAAACAACAACCTTGACTGGCTTGATGGTATGGAAGTCTTGTGCAGGCAACAACAGCTGCTGTGAGTTCATGAGGACAGACATGCTGTCACATCCAGAAGACATTGACTATTTCATTCTAGTCTTCCCTGGCCTCTGGCTCTTACAATTTATCTATCCCTCTTCGGTCATGGTGCCTGAGCTTTGGAGGGTGGGGTGTGATATACATGTTCGGTTTGTGGCTGAACATGACAGAGTTATGTATTCTTGACACTTTGACTAGTTGTAGTTTTCTGTGTTAACTACCATCCAGCATGTGAAGCTACCTATCCGGTGAGATCTGAGAGTTGGAATAATCTGTGGGCAGAGGGATACAGATGTGTGGCACAGCCTGATGCTAGCAGACAATTGTTTTAACTTTAGTCTCCATAAACCCATGAGGCTCATTCCCACTTCATGGGATTTTCACTATTTTATTCTCTGCCTGGACTCCTGCCTTCAACCTCAGGTTGACTTAGGATGTTTTCTGAGGGTCAATATGAAAGAGCTCCCTGACAGTATGTGGTTAGTATTCTCTCCCTCATGTCTGTTTTGTTCCTAATTCATTAACCACTACTTTACGTTGCCAACTTCTTCTTTTAATATTATTATTATTATTATTTTATTATTGTTATTATTATTATTAGTCCCCTCTCACTAAAATAGAATGTCTTCTTCACCTTTTTTGCCTATCACTCTATTTCCAGAGTATTTGTGAGTGTTCAGTAAGCAGAAGGCTCTCAACAAATGTACAATTAAGGACAAAAAACGATAACCAAAGACTGGAAAATATTTTCAGACATTTTATCTTGCATTAAATGAAGAGAATACTCTGTGTTAGGAGAATTCTGCTGTGCATGAGCTGTTCCATTAATGGAGCTGGCCTCATCCCACAGAAACTCTCTTTGGACAAACCATGATGCACTCTGTAATTAGTAATGGTCCTCTTTACGTACCACATCATGGATTTATGTATGTGGGTGTGGGAGGAGTATCTTTTCCTGTGTGTTTTGAGTGAAGAGGGAATACTAGCAAAGCCCTTTTTCTTAGCTTTATAGTTTATTGTATCAGGTACATACAGATATAACCTGACTATACATGTTTCTTGAGACTTATGACACTCTGAGCATAGTACAAACATTACCTCTCTCAGACTACATTTCTTTCTGACATCAAACCATGGTGTTACTCTTGATTATCAACCTGATTGGATTGAGAGTCATCAAAGAAATTACCAAAATATCCCCCAGGGTATGTTTGCAAGGAATTTCTGGAGATTAGATCATCTGGAAGGGCAGTGACCTATGGAATAGATTAATCCTTTGATGGATTTAAAACATGATGGCATTATTGAGAGGTGTTGAAAGACAGGAGATGAGGCTTAGTTGTAGGAAATAGGTCATGAGGGTGGGAATATGTCCTTCTGCATTCCCTTTGCTTGGCTTCCTGACCTGCCATGAGGTGAATCACTCTGTTTTTACTATGCTTTCTTTGCTATGGTTGAATGAAAAAAAAAAGAAGAAAGAAAGAAAGAAAGAAAGAAAGAAAGAAAGAAAGAAAGAAAGAGAAAGAGATGAAAGGACATGGCTACTCCAAGGTATGGTGGAGGAGGAAGTTTATTGTATATAAAAGGGAGAGCAGAACCAGAGGTAGGGATATCTGGGTGAGTTCAGAGTGGGCAGAACCAGACTGATCTGTGCAATGTGAGGGGTGGTGTGTATGGGGAGAAGCCAGACCAGGAGGCCAGGAGGGTAAATGTAGCCAAAAAGGCCAGGTAACCAAAATGGTTGGATTAAATAGGGAAGAGCAGCTGGGGGAAAGGCCGCCAGCCCCTGGACTAGAGAAGTTTAGGGTAGAGGGTGGGTATGCCATCCAGGAGGGCCCTGTCATAGGTAGGGGCTGAGGGATGCAGGGAGAACCTGGCTGTCAGGTCTGCTTTGATACGTTAAATAGGTACCTCATCCATTTGTCCCTAGACCTAACAATGATGAACTGAATCCTTTGAAACCATGAGCTAAAGTAAGCCTTTCATGTCTTAAGTTGTTTCTTTCAGCCATTCTGCCACAGATCTGCAAAGGAAATACAGTCGTTCAGAATTTCTGTCACAACCAAGGTCCAAAACAAGTGTGTAACAGAGCCAGGTTCATAAGTTGGGGCTCCATATATCAATCCATGTAAACTAACATTGTCTACATAGTAAAGTGATTGGAGTCCTGTTATGTGCAAGGTACGGGATTCTATTTTTATACTCTCTCATAATATTTCCCAGTAGTGGTGAGAATTTCAGTTCGGAGGAATTCAGAATATTCTTCTTGGCCTTTCAGATCTCAAACACAACATTTATGAAAGAAAATAAAAGCATGGAAGAAGGAGGGGCTGCTGAGGTCCCATCTCCATCCCCATCCAAGAGCCCCATGGCTGTACACATGTAAGCGTCATTGGACTCGGAAGGTTGTTTTACAAAAAAGAAAGTCTTGAAGGAAGATAAACTGGGTTTAGAAGAGAGGGATTAAGGGACGGATATGCTTAAGATATATTGTATTCCTTCATAAAATTAAAATAAAACACAAGTAACTATCTTTATGGCCTACGGAGGAGAACTTGGTCCCATGCTAACAGTGGAAGACATTCAAAGCTCAGGAGCTCTGCCTCCCTGGCAGCAGTGAGGCATGACAGAATCAATTTTGATTAGACTTCTCAACAAAACTTGTTTTCTGAAAGGATTTGATAAGCTCATCCATGTAGGTTTATAAACCGATTCTAAAATTTGGGGGAAGATTGGCTTCAACAATGAAGAAAGCCTCCCTTTCTTAAACCAGAAGAGTAAAGCTGAAAATGGGAGTTTTCTGGTAGCAAGTAGGTAAGTTCAAGTTGACTAGAGGCAGCGATTGCTACATAACATTCTGAAACCGTTAGCTAATGCCTCTATCTGTTACTTGAGTTCAAGTCCTCCTCACTCTATCAATTTCTGATAATTATTTTTCTTGCCCTCCATTTCCTTATCTCTGAAGTGGAAATAACAACACTGCATTTTCAGGCAGTCGTTGAGATAAATACATTCAATGTGTCCATCAGCAAGTGTGCTGCTGACTCTGAGGCCCACTATGACCCCGATTGTTGGTATCTGAAGACTGTACACTCAGCTTGCTGGATAGATTTGGGGAAATAACTTATCTATATTTTTCCCCCACATTCACCATACTTCATCTTGCTTGTGTCTGCTAGAGAACAGAAAACAGGTCTATCAAAGTATCAAAACATTAATAATCAAATTGAACAATTACTTTGTTGGCCTTGATAGACTTTCTGAATTCCAACCCGATAGCTGGCTATTCGACTTCCTTCCCATTTTTGCATGCCTTCATTTTATGAAATGGGGCCTCATTAGTAACCAATTGCTAAGGAGAAGTAACTGGCAAAGGCCCGAGCTCTTACATGCCTAAGGGCTATGGAATGCCACAGCTTTTGTTTTTCTTCGCTAAAAGAGATGCAAATATTTAACCATGAATCATCTGAGCCAGGACTTCCTCGTGGCCACAGTGGCAGGCCTTGCCGAATCTTTCTTTTGTCAATGTCTGGATAATCAGGGGCCTCGGAGGATATTTACTCAACTTCTGATCCGGCTTTGTTCCTCCCCTTCCGTGCAAGTACCCTCTGGAAAGCCTCAGCTCTGGGATTATTTTTTCTAGGATTCCACTGAGCCTTTCCATATTAGTGATAAGTGGAAAGCTTTTCGTGATTCCTATCCAACACATTCTTCTGGTCTCTGTTGTTACTCAGTCAACAAACACTGCTGAGCGCCTTCCGTAGGCCAGAAGCTAAAGGGACTACCGGAGAAAAGGTTGAAAACAGACAAGTTCCAAATGAAAGAAAGCCTAGTCTGATACATGCTACTGATGAATTAAAAGGAAAAGATGAAGGACTGTACTGAAGGGGAGGATGGACTGTATGGGACCGTGTACAGGTTATTCATTGTGCACCAGGGAGCTCAGGCAAGAAGGGCTCAGAGAGATTTGCAAAGGAAATTGCACTTCAGTGTGACATTCCCAAGGGACCTGTGGAGAGAGAGAAGTTACTCCAAGCTGAGGTTTGACACACACAAAAACATGGTGGTGGTACGAAAGAATAATTGTACCTCACAGCTGGGCAGAACACACATTTCATACATGTAGTCATAGGCAGGAACCTGGTAGTGGTGACTACATCCCAAAGCGCAACTGTCTAGAGACAATGGTGTTTGTAACAATGTTCTATAATAGGTTTCCTTAAGAAAACATTGCATTAATACATGGGGGAATTCTCTTTTCATCGAGTAACAATTAATAGATACTTGTTTAACTTTAAAAAAAAAGACACTTAGTAGATGAGTTCACTAAGTAGTAAGTTCTTACCACACATTCAAGTTATTCCCTTATTAAGATTTGAATTTTTTCAGAACTCATAGAAATTATAATTAAAACATTCATAATTTTTAAGCTAGTGTTTTTTCTAAAATCCTATTTAAAGCCTTTTTTTAAAAAACTCTCATATTTAGTAAAGTGATCTCATTATGCCCAGCACAATGTCCAAAGCATAACGATTACAGAGAGCCCCTGCAAGCTAAGTAAAGAGCTGAATGCAAGTGGTCCATGTGTGCTGAGGAAGGAATGCCATGAGGCAGGTGAAAAAATTCATTTGGATTTTGCCATGTGATCTGGAGCAACTGCAGAGTGAGAAAATGAACATCCAAGGGATTACATTTCATACAAGCACATTTTTAAAATGCTAGTGATTTCCATCGTTGTGGGTGAGAAGCACATATGTAGAAGGCACACAGGTTTACATGTATTTCCCAAATAGACACCTCTGAGGAGAGGATGGCACATGCTGTCTAAGATAAAAAGGATATGCACGAGTCCCATTTAATTATGGCTCGATGAGTTTGAGTGGGTGGCACACTAAACAATGCATGAAAGGTTAAAACCCCAAATTTAACCATGTTGTATTACAGAGTAATAGGATTTGGGGTAGCTTTCTCTGTTAGGTATATTTAGGGATTCATTTCATTTTTTATAATGATCATGTATGACTTATATAATAAAAAGTTATTTTTATCTGGAGAAGTTGTGAATTCACAGCTTAGTGTGTATCATGGATAAGCAAGCAGGAGGCAGAAAGCCACACACTATAGTCATTCACCACATCTGTTTTGAATCTGAAGTTCCCAGGTTTGAAACCCAGTTCTTCTTTCTACCTGTGTGACCAAAACTATGTATTTAATTCTGTGTGCTTCCAGTTTCCTTGACTGTAAATTAGCCGAAATAATAGCACCTACTTCTGTAGAGCGGTGAAGAGAATCAGTCAGTAATCACTTATAAATCACTTCGATTAATGTCTGACATGGAGCAAAAATTATACAGATGACTGCTATGTTAAAGAAAACATTATAATTATCTTAGTTAGGGTTTCTATTGCTGCAAAGACACACCTTGACCAGAAAGCAAGTTGGGGAGGAAAGGGTTTTTTGGGCTTACACTTCCATATCAGTATTCATCACTGAAGGAAGTCAGAACAGGAACTCAAATAGAGCAGGAATCTGGAGGCAGGAGCTGATACAAAGGCCATGAAGGAGTGCTGCTTCCTAGCTTGCTCCTCATGGTTTGCTCAACCTGCTTTTAGAACCCAGGACCACCAGCCCAGGGATGGAACCACCCACAGTGGGCTGGGTCCTTTCTCATCAATCACTAATAAAGAAAATGACTTATAAGCTTGCCTACAGCCTGATCTTAGGGGATCTGAGGCATTTTATTAATTGAGGTTCCCTCCTCTCAGATGACTTTACCTTGTGTCCAATTATTATCCAGTACAATAATAGAGTATCCTGAATGCTGCAATGAAACTTTCCAAGGAAGACTGTGGGAACAGGCAGAGAAGTGACTGACTCAACCAGCCAATTGTCAAGAAGAGGATGGGAGTGGGCAGAATAAAACTGGACCACTGTCGAAGTTGTTTGTGTTCAACTCAGAACTAGGAAGACAGAAAATGGAAAAGCACATTTCCCAGGAATACAGGAGGACAAAGTAATATCTAGAAAAAGGGCTACTATTGCTGTCTTCTACTTCCAGTGCCAAAGGTAGTCAAAATTGTTCATGTGTGAAGAATGAATTCAGCATATGTTACCTATCTCATCATGGGGCTGTATAAGTACCATATTTCTGTCTGCTTTGGTGAACATATTCTCCCCACCCTCTCTCATAGACAGAGGTCTCACTCTGTAGACCAGGTTGGCCTTGAACTTACAGTGTAGCCAAGACTGGCCTTGAATTCAAGGTGATTCCTGCCTCAACCTCCCCAGGGCTGGGTTTACAGGTACCAGCCACCAAAGCCAGCTTTCTTTACTGCACTGAACAAATATGTCCTTCAAAATCCTGTTGCCTTGTCTGGTGCAGTTCCACTGCACATAGTCATCTTGTTGAATAAACTACGCTAAGTGCCCGATCAATGGCATCTGAACTTCTGTAAAAGCCCAGACACGTGTGTAACTCCCTGTTAGATATTCCAAGTTAGGTCATCACACAGTGGGTTTTCATCATGCCCGAGCGAGCCTGTGTCGATCATGGTTAGTCACTCCTCTTCCTGCCCACCTTCTGACCTCGTCACTACCTTATTGCTCACACTTCCTTCCGTTATCTCAGCATTCTTGCAGGTTATGATGTCAAAGTCCTCAGGGCACATGATTTGAATATGGATCAAAAGATAACCTCTTTGTAAAAGAAAGAAAAGTGTCTGTGAATATTAACCTATGAAGGAGCAAGTTCTGAGCAAGACTTTGATTGGAAAGATGAGCAATGGATGAACGGAGGCAGGGAGGGGGAGGGGAAAGAAATTGCTGTCCCTACTGAAGAAAGAAGAATGGGAAATTTTTACAATTAGGAACCTGGGGGGAGGAGTTCATCCATGGGGACTTCCACGATGATGACATTTGGAGGATTTTAGCATTCCTCAAAAGGGCAAAAGAGGTTGTCATAGGATGCAATAATGGGAAGGGAAATAGAAACTATAAAACCACAACAATAAAAACCAACAAGAAAGTACAGGAGGAAAATCACCTTAAATTCTAGATAGGAAAAAGGGGAGTATAGACCGAGAACAGGGTTCACTGGTCCCCAAACCTAAGAATACCCTGATTACAGTGACTTCACAATACTTTAGCAGGAAGAGTTTAACACCCCAAACAATGCCACAATGGTGGGTGCCACAGGTATGGCTCAGATCCAGCCTTCAGCGAAACTCATGTCCCCAACCGCTGGAAACCTGACCTGATGACAGCTCACAGTTTTAGCCTTCACTAGGGGCTGCCTTCAGCTGAAAACAATCTTTTATCTTGCTTGTCCCAGAGGCACACCTTTTCCTGGGGTGAGCTCCTAGGACTCCCAGAGAGACACACGCATACCTGACCATAGACCCCTTCGTAGTTAAGGGCAGTTCTAAGGGGACACTACCATTCCAGAGCTGGTGGGATGTACTGAGGGCTCTGCAGTAGGTGAATCCCAGCTGCCCTTCCTTGGCAACCTCCACACCTTCACAGGATCTTCTGCAAGTGGAGCCCACTGAATTTGCAACACTAAAATCCCTATCCATATCTCTGAAGTTGATTGAAAGTAATTCGTCAGACCCATCCTATCATTTTTTGTCTGGGATACAACCAAATCTATTGCCCTTAACTGCAAAGACATAGACCACACATCCTAAAAGTTGAAGTTTTGCTCTGTCTTGCTTACTTTTCTTACATAAATGCAGTTCCAAATCCAGCCTGAATTAATGTCCTTAATACTTCTTCTCTTTGAGATTTTTGTTTGCCTTTGAGTGCTTGAATCACTGGGACGTTAACCTAAGCAATACTTGTTACTATGGCAACCAAGGAGGGCTTCCTCGTCAAGCCCTGCAACAGCAAGACCAAGAGTCATCACTCTAGACTTCATCTTTTACTATAGTTCACATTCACTGAACCATTCACCACACATGTTGTGTTTTATTCTTTCTGCATGGATACCAATATATATCAAGACCTGTAAAAGGGTTGGGAATTTAGCTCAGTGGTAGAACACTTGCCTAGCAAGCACAAGGCCCTGGGTTCGGTCCTCAGCTCCGAGGGGGGGGGGGAAAGACCTGTAAAAAATATTATATACTCTGAGACCATGGCTACCAAATGCAAGAAAATTTAATAATAATCTGATACTGCATGTTTTACTAAGTCAGAAGTGACTTTCTTCTACTTCACAACAAAGTAATAATTTTACATTCTTTATACTCACACTCATCGAAATTCAGTGACAAAGGGAGAGTTCACAGCCCCCCCAGCCAAGAGGAATGTGTGATTCTGACATGGGTAGCTATGCTTTTCCAATCACTCCCATCACCGTTTACTATGTAGATCATGTCTACTCTCCTACAGGACTCAGTTCAGGACCTAAATCAGGAGCACTGTTGGCAGTCCTACAAGCAACCGCATTATGCTAAGAAGGACCAGCCATCTCTGTCCACTGAGCTCCAGCAATGGCCTTGCTATTGCTGTCTCTACTCCACAGAGATGGGAGCTGTCTACTAGATGAACTTGAAATTAAATAACTGGAAATAAATGACCAGGCTTAATGCCATACAGCTACTTAAAAATATAAAATACAAAGCAGTTCAAAACTCAATTTGAGAAAGGTTTTCTTTCTCCAAAAGGAGAAAAAAGATGTTTAATTTGGGGCATATAGCCAAGGACTTTACCCATTGCATTACATATGATTGTTAATGTTTGACCATAGACAACAAATCTGAGTTATACTATCTTCCCCAAGGGATTCTGACTTTGAATGACATGTTGATTAAAGTAATTACCTTGGGAAAATATCCTCAATGACATGCTAACCACAGCAGCTATTCCGAGCCCTTTAGAGCAGCACACCACATGTGGCCACACCTTTTCGGTGAGGCCAGTGGTTGGCTGATGTCATTCCTACCTACCCAAGTAGACAACAGTATTCTCAGAAGATGTCTTGAGACTTTCCCTTTCTGTGCAGTCTAAGCTCCAACTATAAGATGATTTTGTCATTTCAACTTAAAGATGAGAAGGAGGGAAGCAAATGGCTTCCAAACATCATATTGCTTTTTGTGTTTATCCCTGCTTCCTAATCATGAAAGGACAGGTTATGGTTCCCTCCCCCTAATTCTCAGGCGGTGTGGAAGTCCTGCTCACACTGCTGCTGAGAATCAACTGACTTTGTCTACTACTCATCAATATCAGTGACCACACCACCTGAGAAGGAGGCTTGCTTGCTTTTTTAGATCTTGTTTTGTTTAAAGCTTTATTTCCCTGTGGAAGAGGGAAGGGACGGGTTGTGAGAAACAGAGGAGTCAAGGACACCACACACACAAAAAACACAACAACCCACAAAATCAACAAACCTGGGCTGATAGGAGCTCACAGAGATTGAACCGCCGACTAGAGAGTCTGCATGGGATTGACCTAGGCCCTCTGCACATATGTTACAATTGTCTAGCTCGATCTTCCTGTAGGACTCCCAACTGTCTCTGACTCTGTTACCTGCCTTTCGGACCGTCTCCTCCTACTAGGTTGCCTCCTCCAGCCTTAATAGGAGAGAAGGTGCTCAGTTTTACAGCAACTTGATATACCATTGCTGGCTGATATACACAGGAGGCCTGTCCTTTTCTGAAGAGAAAGGAGGCATGGACGTGGGGAAAGTTGGGGGGAGGAACTGGAGGAGAGGATGGAGGGAGGGGAAGCTGTGAATAGATCAGGCTGGAAAAAAAATTAATCAATTAATTAAAAAAAGGACTTGGTCGCAATATGTACCCCAAGCTGATCTTTCAATTTATTGGTCCCTCTCTCTTTCTCTTCCTCTCTCTCTCTCTCCCTCTCTCTCTCTCTCTGCATGTGTATGTACACGAATATATATATACACACACATGTGGAAGACAGAGATCAACCTTGGGTATTTTCCCTTATTTTTTTTCCATTTTTCTTTATTAAGAAATTTTCTACTCACTATACATACCACCCACAGATCCCACCTCCTCCCTCCTCCCATCTCCTAGCCCTCCCTCCCAAGCCACCCCACATCCCCACATCCCTCAAATCAAGGTCTCCCATGGGGAGTCAGCAGAGCCCAGCACACTGAGTCTAGGCAGGTCCAAGCCCCTTCCCACTCCCTTATTATGCCATTTTTTTATTTGTTTGTTTGTTTTTTAAGATGAGGTCTCTAACTGATTGAGAGATGGTTCAATGGTTAAGAGCACTGGCTACTTTTCCAGAGGATCTAGCATCATCTTCTGGCCTCTGTGAGTGCAAGGCTTGCATATATGTAGGTATACATGTAGGAAAAAACACTTATACACATTAGAAAACAAAAACAGGTCTTTAATTACCCTGAGGGTCACTGTTTGGGTAGCCTGTCTGTCTGTCAAGTAAGGCCCAGGCAGCCATCTGTTCTCACTTTCCCAGCACTGGGATTAGAAGTGTGCATCACTATGTGAAGCTTTTTACATGGGCACTGGAGGTTGAACTCGGGTCCTCAAGCTTACATGACAAACGTATTTGTAGACTAAGCTATCTCCTCAGTCCCTATTCCTCCACTTCTATGGTGGAGGTTTTCATACGATAGATTTCCATGTGATGATCTCAAGTTTATTCTTCATGTTTGATGTTTCTGCCTTCTATACTAACAAAGGATGTTCTTTAATGTATCTGTCACTTCTCTACTTCTTTGTCCACACTCAAGTGCCTCAGAGACTCCAGATAAGCTTATAGAGGATTATCTTCAGGCCCTCAGTTACCCCTTCATCCTTTCTGATTGGGTTACTAACAAAATTGCCTTTTAATTCTGTTATCCAGGACCGGACAGATGGCTCAATGGTAAAGGCATTTGCTTCCAAGCCTGACCATCTGAGCTCTGTCCCAGCACCAGTGCAATGGAAAGAAAGCTCTGAGTCCCAGCAGACCTGCACATGCATGCTGTGGCATGCAAGCCCCTGGACCCCAAGTAATTAACTGTAATGAAAACATGTCATGTAATATTGAAATCAGTCTTTTTAGTAGCAACCTATTTTATCTTGCTATTACAACATACCTGAAGACGAAAAATTTGTAAAGAAAGGAATTACCTTTAGCTAACAGTTCTAGAAGATCGAGAATATGGGCACACATCATCTTGGCTCTGGTGAGGGCCTACGGAGGACTACATTATGTTGAGAATTCATTGCAAGATGGAAAAAGAGATCATATGGGGAGACAGGAAGCAAGAGATGGGGAGAGGGCAAGCTAGCTCTTTTTATAACTCCCTACTTTCATGAGCATTAACACACTCTTACTACACATGAGCCACTCCCAAGAGAAAGCGGTGACCCATTTATGAGGGTAGAGCCAACGTGAACTAAGTCACTTTCCATTACACCTCACTTCTTGAAGCTTCCACAGACTCACCACCACCATACTGGAACCCAAGCCTCCAGTCATGAATCTCTGGGAGCAAAACCGTATCTAATCCACAGCCTGCCTAAGCAGAAATGAGTGAAGATTGACTACAGCTTTCTAGGTGGATTCACTCTAATATCTAAGTTTCTAAAGCAATGTAACTGATTTCTTTTCCTTTTTTTTTTAATTTAAAAAATTATAAATGTCAGAAATTCCTGCTTCTCTGTCACTACAGCAGCTAAGCATCATTATACCATGGAAGTCAATATTGTTACCATGTGAAAGAAGGTTTGTATTACATCATCAGTTCTCCTTGTCTTTGCTTCCTTTCTCTTCTGACTTAAGTTCAAAGAGTTAGAACTTGGGGAGGAACCCCTTCTGTCTTTCATCTCACTGCCAACATGGCACTACTGGTATCTGAAATACTAAGGGTAGTCAGAGACGTTTTGCCTCGGTGCATAGCTGGAGGACTTATAGCTGTTCTTCACTTTATTCCATTGGCTAGTAGAATGCATGAGACCTGTCTGATGAGCTTGTAGCTATTGAAATCAAAATCTCAGCACACTTCAAC
Organism: Peromyscus californicus insignis; assembly: GCF_007827085.1. Classification (NCBI taxonomy): domain Eukaryota; kingdom Metazoa; phylum Chordata; class Mammalia; order Rodentia; family Cricetidae; genus Peromyscus; species Peromyscus californicus. Next base: position 24,078,435 of record NW_026294534.1, read on the forward strand.
ATCCTTGAGGTTTTGAGTACTCGTCTCCTTGCCAAAACTGTCTTATGATCAAAGGCTTTGCTCAACTATGATTTTCTCCTTAATCATTTCCTTATTTATATGGTTCTTTGTGGTGCCTGAAATAAAAGTTGGAAGACACCGCTTTAGTGCATATCTGCTGAACTTTAAGAATATAATCTTTGCTTTTAAGTTGATGCTTCTGGTACATATGCTTTTTGAACTCCAAGTTCAGGAATCACTCATCCCATGTCCAGTGTGTTTGTGATATAAACATGGATATGTTGATGCAGGCACAGGTTGCATATCCTTCACCAGAAACACTTGGGACTAGTATTGTTTTGTCTAAGTTGGATTTTGGATTTGGGAAAGGAGATTTTGGATTTGGGATTTTTTACTTGAGTTTTACCAGTTGAGCATCCCTTATCCAGAAATTCAGAATCTAAAATTTTAGAATCTGAACTATTTCTAATTTCAGCTTGTTGGGTTAAAGTTTTTTTTTTGTTGTTGTTTTGTTTTGTTTTGTTGTTTTACAGTTCCTTAAAATGTAGTGTAAAAAAATAAGAATGATGACTAATATTGATGATAATTACAGTAAAGTCACACTTACAAAGCATTGAGAATAATGCTTGGATCCAAAGCAGCCAGTTAATATTAAACACCACAACATAATTTAAGCATTAAAACAAGCCTTCAAAATGTATAATTTTCTGTCCCTCACTTTACAGTCAGTACTAGTAAGGTGCAGAGGTTTTACAGCTCACTTAAGGGCTTTTTGCCCTCCCGTTTCACACTTAGCACTGAGTCAAGGGCTACTCTAAAGTAGTTTCTTCTCAAGTGGAAAGGAAGCAAGCCCGTTTTTGGGAGATTTTGATAAATATAAAGAAAGAAATTAATGTCCTTGAGAATACTTCTGCAAACGTTGAGAGTTGTTTACAGATAATTTTTCACACTGTGACCTACATCTTCTGATTTATTTTGCTGCAATGCACTATTCAGGGGTAAGAGGTAAGACAGAGTGATAGTTAATCTGTAACCACAGATAGCAGAGTATCCTCCCATCAGAGTTTGGGACTGGGAAAACTACTAGATTCCCCAAATCCTGGAGCTAGCTCTCAGATTATTTTAAAGTTGCCTTCACCATTAGGTAGAAGGTTCCACCCATTCCCTTTTGTGCACACCTATATCCCAAAATGGGCTTCCAAAGAAAGCAAGCTTAATTCCCAATTCCCAGCACTGAAGCAAGCCCAAGCATGCCAGCTCTGTACTCAACAATTAACATTTTCTAACCCACAGCCTGATTTCAAGGAATAGACAGAGCCCATAGTCAATCAGTGACTTCTCTCCTGATCATTTTGGAGTTTCCCCATTTTATAGGGTATAAGCCTGCTGGACCATAAGAAAACAGGCCACCCATGTTTTCCTAGCTGTAATCTACAAAGGATTCCAAAAACAGGATGTAAAAAGTTCCTAGGCTTTGCCCGTAGTACACCTGGAGTTGTCAGTGGCCCAGCTGAATAACAGTGACAGTTTAGGATGGAAAATTCTTGTAAGGGCTTTGACAATAGCTTACTAGAGGCTGGTGTTTCAGAGGATTCTACCGGCCATTTCTGGTTCCTTAACTACTTTACAATGGATTCACTTTCTCACATGCTGCTGAGGGGAGTGGAAGACAGAGACAATGGCCTGGTAAAGATTAGCTTTGGAATACTCCTGGAACCAGCTCTAAGAGAAATCAGGACACCGAGTATTGTGAGATTGGTTTCATTCCTAGATACCCCTGAGCATCTCAAAGGCCAGTCTTGTAGAGACTGGGAAACAATTACAAAACCCACTGTCTCCCAACCTTCTGTTCACGTAGCTGCCAGAGGCACCCCTAGACTCCTTAGGTTCAGCACAGGTTTCAAACCCCCCTCACAAATAAACTTAGAATTCTAGATCAGAGACCAAAGAGGAAAAAGAGGAAATGAATCAAATTCCAACCACTGAAGGGGGAAAAAAGTGTCTTGTATCCCCTCAGGACAAAGGCCAATGTAGCAATGTGCACATTGATAACCTATGACTTAATCCTTTATCATTCACAGCTCACTGTTTTCCATCCCCGAAGGGTGGATGGTGGCTTCTGTCTCAAAGGGATACCCTCCCAGGGAGGTGTCTCAGGGAAGGCAGGGGCGAGCAAGCTTTGTTTCTGGACTGCTCTGTGCCATGGCTGCCTTTTGTGACTGCAATTTTCCACCTTTGTGCTCTAAATTAGTCTCTTTCATTTATTTATTTATTTTTCCAAACGAAGCAAAAGGAAGCCCCTGAGATTCACATCAGTATCAAAAGGAAACCCGGAAAGACAGAAAAATCAAAGCAGAAAACAAAACACACACAAGAAAGGATAGACATTTCAAGTACATGGTTGGGAAGGGAAAATTAAACATGGATGAGTTACTGACTTGTGGGGTGGGGTGTGGAATAGAATGAATTGGGCAAGAAGGAGGGATCCTCTTTACACAGGAATCAGAGGTGACATCATATGCTATTTTATGTGGTTTTTAAAAAGCATTTAGTGAAACCAAATGTACTTTATAAAGACATCACTCTCCCGAATGGATTCCAAGCTAAGTGATTATACTGAGTTGTGTGCTTAGGCAGTGGCCCTCATCCTCAGACTCCTAGGCCCCAGGCACCAAACCCTGGGTGCTACAGAAGTGATGAAGTCACAAGCATCTTTAGTAGCTAAGGACAGGGTAAATCCACGTAAAGTACTTCATCTACTTTATTATTTACAAATAGGAAAAATCAACATGAGAATTGTTCTTATGGGGAAAAACATCGCAATCAGGTAAGAGAAATCCACTTTTGGAGAAAATTAAGTAAAGTTCCAGTTTATTGTTTACACAGTCATCTGCAACCTGAATGAGCTTACCAAGGGAAGATTATTTCGAGAAAGGCTTCTTTTTCCAAGCTGCTCAGTGTTGTGTTCAACACCACCTAAGTAGGAACTGTAGTACTGACCCAATACCCTAGAGCATGGATTACATCTCTCAGACCTGAGACCAGTTATTGTTGGTATGTAGCTTAAACAAGGAAATCCCAAGACTGATATACCAGATGAATGAGTGAAAGGAATGGTTGTTATTTGCATTGTTTTTCTAAAAAACAAAACCTCTAACTTGAAATTGTTCTATCCTAATAAACTTATAAATTATAATTTATCAACTATCCATCTCCATGCCTAAATAAAATATCAAACAAATGGAGTTATACTGAAATAACATCAATCCTCAGTACAAACCATATATACATATACACAGTTATAGTTATATGTGTATATGTGTTTAAAGCCTATTATTATATAGTAATACTGTACCTGTTACACCCAGAAAATTCTCTTTAAATAAAGAATATATAATGATTTTTATTTTAACCCCAGAAGTGAGATATTTACTCACTAATTGAATGAGGAATTAGATGAAGATCATTGGGTGCACAGTTCCCATCATGATAGCATCCTGCTTCCACATAACCAAAATGACTAAGAGGGTGAGGTCTCGCTTAAAGCATCATGAAGAAAATCAATCAAACAAATGAAAAAGCAATAGTAAGAACCGAACTCCATCAAGGCATCCATGGTGATTTTAAAAGATACATCAAAAGCAGGGCTACTTTGTGGTAGACTAAGTTTCAAATATGGATTTATTTGTGATGGGTTTAAAGACCCTGTTTTCTATATTTAGTATCTGCAGTGATTACTCAGTGTGTAAAGTGCTTTGAGGTTATGAGATCACTAGCACAGCTATCAATTCCATCTAAAATATATCCCGTGAAATACTTCTGTCCTCGGTGTTTTTCCAGCCCATGGAAATCATTATCAGGGGATGTGGTAGAGAAGAAGAAACAAGACAAAATAAAAATTAAAAAAAAAAAAAAACAACAAAAAACAAAACCAACAAAAACCCAACACTGCTGTCTAGGCTTCTTCACTGGTTGTAAACATGTTCTAATGTTTTGTAGCCACATGAGGTTAAAAAGATTCTGGTAACACCTAACAGTATCAACTACTCTTCTAGAGAAGTATATAAAAGGGTATGAGATCCCCAAATTCAGAACATTTTGACTCCTTTGAAATATCATTATCAATGTAAGTTATAAAATCATATCGTCAAACTTGGGGGTGGGAGGCAGGGTGAGCAGTAGTCAGACTTCTTTGGTGATTTATGAGGTTATTTTGAAATTGAAAGCAAGGAATACAACATCATTTATTGGCAATACCCTAATGGAGGGTGTAGCTTCCATGGGTATCATCAAACTTTGGTTACTTAAAATGCCATAGACCATCAGTAGCATAGGATATTATGAAGGAGAACCATTTTCCTGAGAAGCAATTACACAGGGATGATTCTTGCCAACACCTGCCCCCCACACACACACGATTACCAGAACTTTAAGGAAGAAAATTGCTTCCCAATTCAATCAAAAACAAATAAAAAAAAGGCAATGAACTTGCTAGAGTACACATATTCAGGGTAGTATAGTAATACATTACTATATTAATGTATCACTAGTGTGAATTGTCTTTAAGCCAGAGATATAGATTGCTAATAACAGTATCAATGAGATTGCATGAGAAATTCCAAAGCAAAAATCACATACATATGCCAGCAATGAGTGAGTATGAAATGCATTTCATAGCCACATGAACATACTTGAGGAAAAACTAACTTTCCAACAAGATAATGACAAGATTGGCTTGGAAACAGTTCAGAAGTTGATAGTATGAACTGATAATTAGAATAATGACTCCAAGCATTGTTTTTGAGCACTCAGAGAATAGATAAAGGCCCATGATGTACCCATAATGGAGTAATCACTTGCTAGGTTCACTGACATTTGTAATGTAAAAACCCTAACAGCATGATACAGGCAGATGCAAGTGTTTTTGTTTTACAAGAGAGAGAAACAGCTTGATCACAGTTACACAACTCTCATGTGGCAGGGTTAGAAAAGGGTTCTTTCAAATATACCATTCTCTCTCTCTTGAGGCTGTAGTCAGCTATTTCTCTGTAAGTGAAGTGCCCATTCATGGGCAGTCTGTGGGAAAATATTATTTTACATTAATATTAATTTGATATTTATATGAATAGACACATTATAGGTAAACTTCTAGAATCCCAAGGGTATAATAAAAAAGTAGGCATAATATCAAATTATTCCTAATTTCTTCCATTACTCCTTTGGGGAGGCATAATTTACATACCCCCTTCCTTAAACCTACTTGTGTCCTTTCTTGGTATAATAGCTTCCATAATTTACTATGCACTAAATAAAGTGTTACAGCTTTTAGTTTAAAACAACAGAAAAACAAGGTAAAACAAAACAAAAATGCACTTCTTTTGAGGTTCCTGGGTGTCATCTGTAACAATAAAATAGTGTATCGGATCATATCCTCTATTGAGTTCCTCAATATTTTATAGGCATTCTCTTTATAATTGCTGTTCCCGGCTGGAGCACCCCCTGATTACAATACTTTTGACACATAGAAGACACCCTTTCCTGCCTGGTCCTTGATGTTTTTTTTTTTCAATCTTCTCTGCTTCTCAAACAGGTAGTTGGCATTTTGGGTCCATCTATTTCCTGAAGCCCAAGAACAGTGACCAAGGGTAGCCTGGCTGGCAAACCACCAAGTCATTTCCATAGCTCTTGTCCTCAAAGAAAGGCCGATGGGGAATTCACAGCCCACACTTTCATGAGATGACCTAGGCGTGGCTGGTCCTGGCTCCACCATGCCCGTGCAGACAACCGGCCCCACATTCTTTCTATTTAACCATTTCAGAGAAGGCACATCAAGAGACCCTTGATGGATCTCCATCCAGCATCATCTCCACCCTCTCTCAGAGGATCCTAGTCGCTCCTCAGCTATCAGGCTAGGAGTTTTCTGGGGCCTTCCTTGAACTTTTCACCTCTATGTGCAGCATCAGTGATGGCTGCCAGCCTTTGTTCGCCACTCTTACCCTGTCTCAAGTGAAGAAGGTGTTACACAACCACGTCCATCTGGCCCACTTCCCTTACTCTGAGTCAGTTGAACTTTCCTCTACTGTTGACACGAAATAGTGAAATCAGTCACGAAGCAGGGGTTTTACAGGCAGGAGAAGGCAGCTGAACAGAAGGCAACTTGCTTGACTTGGTGTAAATGGGTACAAAGCTATAAACAGAACTACAAGATGATATTTAGCTTCTTTCTTAGCCCATCATAAAACTGGGCAAGACTTCTTTGAGTAAATCAATGAATAATACATTCTCAAAGAACAGCTCTGGTATGCAAGTGTAGAATAGTGTCCTATACTGCTTTGAGAATGATGCTCTATAAGGCAGTAGGAGCAGCATATAAAGTGTTGGGACTCAGGGTAGGGGGAGCTTTGAACCAGGAATAAGGACATTGGGTTCTCTTACTTGCCTTGTCATGAACAGGCTGGTTGATTTGGATGAGTTCCTGAACCTCCTAGTGCCGATGTCTCCTTTTGCTAAAGCACTCATGAGCACCTTAGTGGTTCCGGGCTGGCCTGCTCTGAAATATATGCTTCTAAAAGGGACTTGGGATAATTTTGTCAGAATGTATTTCAGATATGTCTTGGTAACATTTGGACTGTCATCAAATGTATAAAATACTCTAAGAGCAAGAGGGAAAAAGAAACACTAATGAAATTACAGGAATTACTTCATCGCTCGTCAAAAAGTCTCCTGTAATTGCAGGCATTACTGCACTCAAAATTTTACATTTTGCTTTCAGACAGATTAAAGTCTCAGTCTTAAGCTTCAGAGAAATTCTTAAACTTATAATTTCTTAAAGCTTCCCATACCCTTAGCTTTCCCCCAAGTACTTCAAAATATCAAGCCTCGCCAGAATTTCAAAAGGATCTGTATTCTCTTAGGACTAGACATTCCAGCTGTGCCCTTCCAATATAACCTTGGGATCATTTCGTCCCCTCTTCCCCGTTCTTTTTGCGAAGAACAGATGCCTTGAATAGAGAGGGCAGTGCCTAAATCCCTGATGGAAATGTAGCATCTCCTCACTTGTGTCAGTATAGCACCCTCTACTGCTTCAGAGAAAGCAAGCTTTGCAACCCAGTTGTTGCTCTCCCAGCTAAGATGCAGCGCTTAACAAGGTATCATTTCTCACCTCCATAGCATCCTTTCCTAAAGGTCAAAATCGCAGTTGGGAGAGGCCTTATCTACTCTCACGATTGCATTTACTCTGATGGTGTTTTCCCCTGTGCTGTGGCCTGTCGTTTTAAGCCGGGAGTTCTTGAACTTTCTGACTTTCCAATCAAAACAACTGCAGGTAATACTAGAAATGATTGGTTAATAGGAATGACCACACCTGGAGTCTCTGCTTTAAATCTCAATCAAAGAAAGGAAGCCATATCTCTCCGAACACTGAGCATCTAATATCCTTAATGGAAAACTTCTGCAGAGCACAAGAGCACTCTTCTTCCTTGGATTTACTTAGAATCTGCCTATGTTCTGATTGTGATCCCCAAAGAATAGTTTGAAAATGTACATCTTTGCCTGTTTGTACATACTTACTCTTGAGCATCTTGATCCCCAGAGCCAATAATTTATTAAAAATCAAATCTGAATGCCGGGAAAATAATTTCTTATAGTGAAGCTTCAAAGGCAGGCCCTTCTCCCACTCCAAACAGTTCTGTTTTTTTTTTCCCACTGAGAAAACATGTTTACAGAATTCTGCAGAGAGAGAACTCATCATTCCCAGGAATTCAGTTGACTAGTGGAGGAAAATATTTGTTTAGAATTAAAAAGTAATATCCAAATTAGTCCTTTGTTGCAAACAGAGTTTGCCACTTTGGACAAATGGGGCACGATCTGTCTAACGCATGCCAGAGGCTGGCCCTATTCATGACTTACCACATCCCATCCATTCATTCAGAGGATCCAATATGCTTTTTTTTTTTCTTCTTTTGGTGGGGGGTATTCTAGAAGTTTCTCTTCCAGAAGATCTATTGCATTGCAAGCCTGAACAACGCATTTCGGATATAACTGTCTCAGCAGATTCCACTAATTCATTTAAAATTCCTAATGTGTTTTAAAGGAGAGACCTGGTAATCTCAATAAACCAGTGATGAGTGAGATGTCTAGCCCAGGATCAAGTGAGGTAAAGGAATGGTGATCTTGGGTACTACACTTTCCGCTGAGGGACCTTGCATAACATTGCTTGTAAAAGCAATACCCTACCTAGAAAGAAAGGAGAAAGGAATTGCCTGTCTTCTCCAAGTCAGAATAAAAGAGGTAGTTTGCTTCCTTGCTACTCAAGGAATCTGCATTTGTCCAAACCTGGGCGTCTCCAGGGTTCTCAGGCCACCAGCCAGAGCTTCCTTTATAGAATATTAAGAATAAATGGAAAGTGGTTGTGTCTCCACAGCCTTCATTGTCCAGACAAACAGAATTCGCCATGTATTTCTGCTCTAACTCTTCCATGCTGGTTTATAGTCTCCCTTTAGATGTGTCCAGAATGGCTTTCTATGTACTGCAACCTCCAAGGAAACATGTACCACATAAGGGATGCCCACTAAAGCTGTAACCAAAACAATACATTTAACACACTTGTCTCAATGGCAGACACAGTCTTAATTCTCTTGTACATGTTTTCTATGGTTTGGTGAGTCTATGAAGTCTGCTAGTTTCCCGGACATTGTCATCTATGGTAGGACTTGTAGACACTAATGAACAAATATATACAACACTGCAGCCTAAGAAGAGACACCATGAGGTGCCACTCACTGCCACATTAGGTGGCAGGGATTTGATGGGAAGCAAAATTCTTGGGCCTTTACAAAGCATTTATACCCTAGCATGGAAAGTTGATTAGTAAACAGGCATTTGCCTAGACTATGACTCAAGGTCTACGGAAAGCAAGAACTAGCATGACAGTTTGGAGGACGTCATGGAGAGGAAAGTCACGAAGTTTCTTGGAGGAGGCGACACTCTCATGAGACCAGAGTATAGTCAGAATTAACTCAATGACGGTGGGGAATGGCATTCCCAAGAGAGGGAAGGACAGCTTCAAAGCCTGTAGGGACAGGACAGAGTGATGGAGCAGCAGCCATATAGGCTACAGAATGAGAACAACAGCAGACGAGCCAAGTTGGGAGAGCGTATTGCACCCACCCAGCAAGCCTATGGACGCACCTGGGAGTTGCTTCTCTGTGCCCAGGAAGGGTCACAGTCATTCCTCAGCATGGAGGGAAGAAACGGCCTCTCTCACTTTCCCCATGTCTGAAGTGCTGCTCAGGAAGAAGGAAGGAAGGAATGGGCATTTGCTTGAAAAGACACACAAGAAGACTAACATTTCACCAGAGGGAGGCTCACAGGAGGGAAGTCTGTACAGGTTAACTGCTTGCTTCTGTACTCTTGAACAGAGGCTACTGGGTTCATTGTTGAAGCCAGTCTAGAAGTTAACTGCACTTCCATCTACATTTTCACAGCAGTCTAACTATCACTGAGAAAAACATTATCAACACAAAGTTAATGAGGGGAAAGTTGTCTAGCATAAAGGACCTCAGATATCCATGTCTGTATTTTAGGGTTAACTGCAGGTCTTACACAGTTTTTATCAGCATAGCTAAAGTATAAAGCCAAATATTTTAATTTTATAAACTTTATTATTAAAAAAACCTTGCAAATAAATAAAAACATCAGACACCAAACTTAACGGTACCCAGAATTGATATAGCTCAGCAAACTTCTCTACAGTTGAAATAAGTGTTTGGAGTGGAAGCTGTGAAGCTTCATGTTAAATTCTGCATCTCCAGGATCAAATATTTGTAGTGTACTTGTCTATTACCAAAACAAACAAATAAACAAAAACCCACGACAGAATTAGAACTAGCAAACCAATAGCTTTATACCCTCTTTCATACCTGGTGTCCATTGCCTGCATTCAGTCCTTCCTTATCCCCTTGTATTTAGCCTTTCTTATTCTTTTCTTTGTTTCCCTGTGTGTGTTATACTGCACCCATATGTACATTTGTTTACATATTTACATACATTATTGTCAAGATTCTACATATAAGAGAAAACAGGCAGTTTTATCCTTTCTGAGATCATGTGACCTCACTTAACATTATACATTCTAATTTCATCCATTTCCCATAAATTTTTAACTTCATTTGTCTTTAGAGATATGTAGTATTTTATATAACACACACACACTGAATTTTCATTATCATCTGTTCATGGACAACTAGGCTGATTATGATGTTTTGCAATACTGAATAAAGCAAAGTTTCTTTGGTTTTTAGTAGCATAGTAAGGACAATGTAATCTGTGTTAGACCTCTATGGCAGATGAGTAGAGATGACAACTATGAGCATTACATAGAATAAGCACATCTTGCAATAGTCTTGGACTTGGCATCTGGTAGCCTGTGGCCAGCAAGTCCATCCAATAACAACTCTCATTGTCACTACTGTTAGTGAGTCTCTGTTTGAGACAAAGGGCCTGGAATTTTAGATTATAAGTTTGATCTTCCAAAGGCTAGGACAATGATGACTTTCACAGGGTTTGTTATTTGCAATACATCTAACTTCTATTTAGAAATACAAGTATGAGGGGCTGGCAAGACGGCTACTCAGATAAAGGCATTTGCTGTATAAGCCTGGTTGGCCTGAGCTCAATTCCCAGAACCCACACAAAGGCAGAAGGACAGAACAGACTTCTTAAAGTTATCCTCTGACCTCCATATGTACCCCTCCTGTTATGAAATGGTGCGGGGTGGGGGTGGGGGGCTCGGCAGGTTGGACCAAGGTGCCCTGGTAGGTGAGGGAGACATGTCATGCAGATATGGTGGTGGGCTGCGGAGTGGCATAGTGAAAAGTTATTCACACCATGTAGACACGGCATCCATGTGGAAAGTTTATTAGAGGAAGGGAAAAAGGAATGGAGGGAAGGAGAAAGGAGGGGAGAGAGAGAGAGAGCTGAGGTGCACACTTCATGGTAAGAGTTTTCTCTTAAAGTAAGCTTTACATAAGATGATATCAGGACGCTGAGCAGCCAGGATGGCAACAAGTGAGTCTGAATGCTAACACCTCCCCAGATGGTTAAAAAGAAATTCAAAGGTGTCACAGGGTCATAGGTAAAGAAAGTGGAACTGTAGCTGGTCCCCTAAACTGGTTGCTCTTCAGGTTGCACTCCAAACATCTATAGCAATAAGAACTTTAAAGAGTAAAAGAAATTGTACTATGATGCAGAAATGCAGAATTTCATAAGTTACATAAGGATATTCTAGTAAAATAGTATACTCCATAAAAAGACACAGAGGGACGTCATTCTCAGAGGGTTAGATCCTCATTCACACAAATGATTCAGGACCACTGTGCCACAGGATAAACGCACTGTCATCAGTTGAATATGTGTGTGACACTCTCCTGCTAAAAAAGGAATAGTGCTAGCTGAACAAGCTTCATCTCCCCAGTGGCATCATGTGCCAGGCCCTGTTTCTTGGCTTCCTTTTTTCATGCAAATTGCTATGAGTGTGCCTAGGGGTAACCCTCCAGGGAACTGATTAGGAAAAGATTTTCCCTAGTTGGGAAGTCTCAGAGTGAATATAAGCCTCCTTTGCTGCCTTCCTCATGCCCTAGAAAGTTCCATTGAGACCTCAGGAGCTGCAATTCACCTATTACTGTTGTCCCCCTCATGGTCTTGCCGAGGATAAGTGCCTAATATATTTGAGGATGTCCAACTCAGTACAAGTGGCATAGAAACAAAACAAAACAAAACTTGAAATTCCATTTCAAGAAATCTTCAAAAGCTAGGCATAGACCTAGCAAATAAAAGTGAGAGGGAAAACTTCACACGTCATATTGAACTGAGTGACTCTGGACTTTTCTTCTTACCGGATGGCCACACACCCTGGAGAAGGCCTATCATGGATGGACCAACTGCCTGGCTCACGGTGTCAAAACAGAAGACAATATTGTGCGAGGCCCTGGGAGTGCACGGGAAAACCTTTTCACCACAGAGAGCCCCTGTATTCCAACAACAGGACCATCACATCCAGCTTTCTGTTTGGGGCTGCCTCAGTAGTTCCCATGCTACAAAAGAAACCACAGCTTTTACTCTGTCCCCCAGGGCCCACATGACCCAACCCTGGCTTCTGCTGGAATGGACTGTTCTACTCACCACAAATTTTCAGGTTTTTATGACCTACCTTTCATTCTTCCTTCAAGGCTGTGTGCTTGAATTTTCCCAGTGCACACAATCTATCTCCAGGTCTGCACTGGATCCTTGTTGCATTTGAAGTCTCTGTTCTAGGCTACCTCATTTTTAGTAATGTCTTCCCCAAATCAGTTGGTAGTTCCTGTCATATAAATATATTTTCCTTTTCTTGGTAGTATTAAACTTGCTCTTGTTTTAGCTATATCTTCTCTCAAAGCATGTATTCCTTAATAGGAATGCCATCTGTCTTGTTCAACATTGTACCCATCTCTGGTCCCTAAAACAAACCCTGACACATGATAAGACCCTAATATGCCTTCCTTGAATAACTGCATGATGGATGGCATAGTCATCTTCCCTCGGGATCCCAGAGTCTGAACTACATCAGAGGAAGGTGCTAGCAATGAATTCCATCTAAAGTGGTCCATGAGCCCAGAGGAGGGCATTAGGAAGACCATGCAGAGGGCGGTGCACCTGGGCTACACTCTGATGACTACAGTTAGTTATTGAACTGAGATGGTCCGGGTCAACAAGATGAGCGAAGAGTTGAACCATCCAACAAGAAAGGCTCAGAGACTCAATGAAGAAACTTGGACTTTCAGTTGAGGGGTTAAGAAAGTTCAAGGGCTGAAGAGGAACTAGCAGCTAAAATAGCTATCACTTTTATTCCAGAGCTCATTCTCTTAATCCCAGTGTTTCTTTTTCTATGATTATTCTTGGGCTCTTATTGAGTGGATTCTACATAAGACAATGCTAAAGAAATGCTTTGTATTCTATGGTAAGTTATAGGGTATCTATAATGTTTATTTTTTTAGTCTTAGATAAATAGCAAAATATAGCTTGGTGGCCCAAAATTTCCTCAGACATGAGGTGGGTGTCTATTCTGGCTAAATTTCTCCTTATGTATGTAGTGGGACAGAATTTAGTGGGTCTCATGCCTGCACTGACACACAACTTAAGAGCAGTGGTTCTCAACCTGTGGGTCGAGACCCCTTTGGCAAGCCTCGATCTCCAAAAATATTTACATTATGATACTAATAGTAGCAAAATTACAGTTATGAAGTAGCAATGAAAATAATTTTATAGTTGGGGCAGTCACTACAACATTTGGAACTGTATTAAAGGGTTGCAGCATTAGGAAGGTTGAGAACCACTGCTTAGGAGCAACGTGATTCAACACTCTGCCCATTTTGTGCCCTACACAAACTGGCATGTGAATAGGTTGTCAGATAAAACTTTTGTTGAAACAAGTTCTTTTTTTTTTCCTGTGCATTCCTTTCAGAACAACAAAACCCCAAAGTCAACTCCTCATATATCATCTAAAATCATTCACAAAATGTTTGCATTGTTTGAAGGCATTAGCAACAAGCTGCTTGTCCTTTCTTCCCTCCTCCTAGTCTTTCATTCATGAAAACGATGATTCACTGCAGTGCCCTCCAGAGAGAGGGCAGTGGCTGCTCCTGAGGCAGCCCACCTCTATTGCTCGTGTGGGAAAAAGCCCTGCAGTGAATCAAGCTCATTCAGTAAAACGAGGGGAAAATATTTGCCTGGCAAGTCAACACGCCTCTCTCTGTGCTTGTCCGGACAGAGCTAGGGTGGACTTAACATTTTTTTCCTTTTTGTCAGAAATGCATGTAGAACACTGCATATTTTCACAAGAGTGTCCCTCAAACGGGGATGTTTCAAGTGGCAAAATTAGCATCATGAAAGTTGGAACAAATACCCATCGGGCATTAATAATCTATTCCAAGCTTCACAACTGTATATGAATTCTCTGGAAAACAGAAATAGTCCAGCCAGCACTACCTAGGTGTAAAGGTTGGATGTAACCACACAGATAAGCTTCAAATTGTTGGTAACAGTACTTTTCAAAAATAATAATAAGGTCCTGGACTCAGTCTGCAGTACCAGAAACAAACAAACAATAACAAAGATAAACTGAAGCAGATAAAATGAGACTTATGCACTAGCAGCCATGGATGCAGCCATCAGCAATGGAAGCCTACAGAGCACAAAGTACATCATTGCTTTGTTCAAGGAGGTATGGCAGAGGAGACCACCACAGACCACTAATTAAAGTGAGGACACTCAATGAGATCCTAGAACAAGATAAATTGTAGGACACAGACTCCACTGCCTTCCATCATTCTCCTTCAAGTGGGCATGACAGCTCAAGGGAGTTCAATTCTCTTTCCCTTTTGAACTCTCCTTCGTGAGCGTGTTCACAGGAGAAGTTTTTGGCTATGATCACTTCACTTGGAGTGACCAAGGACATCCCTCTGAGTGGCTCTCACTGATGGTCATAGTGCAAAGTGACAGTGCACTTGAAGACTTATTAAGAGAACACAGGGTCATTGTGTGGAAGGCAGAGCTACCCAGGACGATTCTCTGCTGCTGCGCTGGTTGACTTTGGAAATGGGGAAGACCCAGTTAAAATGCTGAGTTATGAGAACAACCTGGTGTCCTTGTATTTAAGGGAAGCTACAAAGACGTAACAATGAGTAAAGCTGAAGGGATTGGGATCAGAGAATGTCTGTATAATCAATATCTGGCAGGGGAAGAGGATGAGATAGTGTCTCAGATGGAACACGTTTGGGAGGCAACAATCAGGAAACTCAGATACACAAAAGAGCAGAATTTAGCAACATGAAACGGTTCATATGGATGCTGAATAAAGGAGGTGGCGACGAAAGTCTCATGAATCTCACAAATCACTGTCACTGCACGGAAGTTAGAGTTGGTAAGCACATGACTGGAATTTATTGGTAGTTATTAAAGTGGAAGTTAAGGACATCTAAGTAGGAGCCATCAGGTTTCCGGTTTAGAAATGCCCACTTGGGGGAAAAACAAAAACAAAACAAACCTTAACTTAAAAGTGAGACAAAGAAATGGCCGTGGGTGGGTGCGTGTTGAAAATGCAGCGTGGCTCTGCCGTCTTCAGGACAGTTTCCAGAAGCAACCTCACCCTGTGCAGTTGGGCTGGGTCAGCAAAGCAGGACTCATAACCCTGTCTTCTGTGAAAAGATCTGAGATGGCCGGAGGTTTATGGTAAGTGCCAGAAGGCAGTCCCAGTTTGTGCTAATGGTTCCTCGTACTCACAGTGACAGTTGCAGGCAGAGAGAAATTCGGAGAGGTGATAAGAATGCTACCCCCTCAAAGGCTGTAAACGGGGGCATATGTTTGTGATTCTTCTCAACTGTGTGTGCGTTCAGCTACCTAAGAAGTCACTGGATGCTCAGAGCCACCTGGAGAGGACTTGAGACTCACTTGGTCATTTGAGTCATCCTTATTTTCTCCTGGAAGGAAATCAAAGCACAGAGAGGGTGATGACAGGGCCATCTTTCACACAGCAGGAAACGGCAGAGCTGGCCTGGGTCGTGACTAGCCCAGCATTGGAAATGAGATCTCTTTAAATTGCAGCTCCCCAAGCCAGACACTTGCGGACCACAGAGTAAGAATGAGTCTTCAGCAGGTGGGAGAGGTGTGGCTGAGTGCATTCTCTGTGCTGACTAACTTGCACGTTCTGACTGTACACATTCCAGAAATGGCCCCAGGCTCCGGATTTTCAGGTGCAACACCCTCTTCCCTTTTCTTCCCTTTTTGAGTTGGCTAGGGAATGGTCTTCTGCTTTGAACCAAACCGTGGTTATTTTCATAGGAGGCAAACAGAACCTGCTAGCTTTCATCTCATGGATAACGAGTGTACCCTTCAGCCAATATTTCCATGAAGTGGTTTCCTTTTACCATGATTTATCAATAGGTTCCACAGGGAAAGCTGAACATACATGGACAGGTTAAGATACTTCGAAAGGAACACGACACAGGCCCCGAGTAGTACCATGACTTAGTTAATAATCCCTAAAGTATTATAACAACGGCCTGACCTCTTTAGCTGGGAAATGAGAATCTTGATTCTTAATCTCCTAATAATTGCCCCTTATTAAAACCTGGTAGGGATTAACATTTCAATTAAATTTAAGTCCCAAGTGAGCAAGAATGCTGTCAGAATAGGTCTGATAGAACCTAAATCTATGAATCACAGAGTTGGTTCTTACATCAATGGCATCCTCTCTACTAGCATTTTAAATGAGTTAATTAGTTAATTAATATTTGGCCCTGGACAAACATCCCTTAAAGAACTAACAAGGTCCCCAGATTGGAAGAACTCTCTTTCTTTTCTTCAACCATGCTGTCTTAGCGAATGTTAAAATGCATAGTCCATGGGCCGATTTAAAAATCAAATGGAAGGCGTAGGGAAACTATTAGAACTCATCAGCAGTCAGAATTCTTTAGGATCATGAGCCACAGCAACATTTGCCCAACTTGCTGTAGTCTGGGCTCAGTACAAAGCCCCTGGGCTCCTTGTCTTGGTGTGTGGGGGGGTGGGCATAGGAAGGGCCGTGAATATTCAGCTGGTAGCCCACCATAACAGCCCCAACTCAAGTTCTGGATTACTTCATGTGCCAGTTTCCCTAGAGTCCATTTGAATGCAAACAAGGAGTTATAGTCTTTCCTCTGCAACAGGTCCTTCTTTGTACCCCCAACCCCAATGAGGTTTTACCCAGAGTGGATACAGAAACTGGCCTGTTTCTTTTCCCCCTTTCTGATAGTTAAATGCATCGTTACCAGGAGACAGTGTGATCTGAGTTATCTCCAGGGACTCCCTCCCCAGCATATGATCATTATGCACGTCTGTCTTCAAAGAGTTTGAAACTGAATGTTGAAGGGGAAGCTGTCTGTTTCTAAACTGGCTATGAGGAGGAGATGAGGGTCATTTTATTAATATTTACTGAACCCCTGAACTCTACTAAGGGACTTCAGCTATGTTATCTCGCATCATTTCTACAACTCTCTCTGTATTTTACACTGCAAGAAAAGTTCAGGGAAGCAAAATGATTGCCAAGCACCATACGGACACCAGGAGTAGAATGATAATTGAAGACTTCCTCACACTTTCAAACTCCACTTTCCTCTTCATTTACCTATTGCATGCATGTTACCAGCACAGAAAACCACATGTGCATTGTGGCTTTTGGAAAGACCCTTGTTTACTAGCTATAAAAACAGCTTAAGATATCCTCAGAACCAAAACACTACGGTATGTTGAGAAATACTATCAAGAACCCTCCTGTGGACTTCTTTAATACCAAGACTGGGAGGAAAGAGCAGAAACAGGATGGCCCGTGGACCAGGAGTTCCAGGCCAAACATGGACACGTAGTGAGATGAGACTTTATCTCAAGAAAAAAAAATCATTGAATTTAAGGATTGGAACAAAGCCTGTCTTAACTGGATAAATCTGTAGTCACCCTGGCTACTTGGGAAGTGTAATAGGAGGGTCACCTGAGCTCAGGCATTCCAGTTCAGCCTGTGCCTCCTAGTGAACTGCTATATCCAAAAATGAACAACAGCAGTGGAGGAAGAGCCTTTTGACAAAGGTTGCTGAACACCAATCTTCTCTCATTTTGTCCAAATGATGAATAGCATGATGAAAAACTAGGGTGGCAAAGTGACAGAGGTGTGTGTCCTCACGGCCTCCTGGAAACGACAAATAGATGAGACCAATGTTCCCTCTCATTTAGCCTTCAGATACTCTTTCTTTTAAAATTTTATTTGTTTTTATTTTATAGGTAGGAGTGTTTGCCTGGGTGTGTATACTTGGTACCGTGTGCATGCAGTTCCTACAGAGGCCAGGAGAGGGCATCGGATGCCCTGGAGCTACAGAGGCCAGGAGAGGGCATCAGATGCCCTGGAGCTGGAGTTTCAGAAGGTTGTGTGCTGTCATGTGGATGCTGGAAACCAAACCTCTGGCCTCTGTATGAGCGAATTCTTTTACCATCCAAGCCATCTCTCCAACACCAGCTTCCAGATACTTTTCAGAGTATATTTTTGAGAGAAAAATAATCATAAATAACATTATATCATTTTGGAGAAATTATTTATCGATAAACATTCTGGTTTCATTTCATCGATGAACCTACTGCAAAATGTCCTATACAAAAATTATGTCCAAACTACTTCTGTATTATTCAATAACACAAGCATGGAGCATGTTCTCAAAATCAAATATTCTTCATAAGATTAATCTCAGCGTTAACATAATATGAGCCAGAATTACTCAAATACTTTAATCAATTTAAGGGTGTATCTTTTTAAAATAATATAGCAAGCATTTTCCTAAAGAATTTAAAAACGTATGTGGCAAATCTGCAAACACGGCATGTGAAAGACAGAGGCAGGAGGATTGTCATCAGTGCAGTGTCAGCCTGGCCTACACAGTGAGAACTTATCTCAATAAAAATATCGATAACTTATCTACAATTGTCTTCTAAGTTACAAGATACGACCAGCGCGTATGAAACTGATGACCGTGTTAGCTGATTTTTTAATTACAGTTGCTCAGCCCATATCTGCCGTATTTCTTCAAAATTAAAGTAGGCCCAAGTAGGTCACTTTGCACATCTGATTAAAAAGCATAGACAGAGTGTGCAGAAAGTGTCATTTCCTACATTGGCTTTATCTTTTGTATAGAACAGCTTGCTCAGAGCTCGTCTTCCATCTGGGTGAATTCAAGTGGAGTGTATAACTGTGCAATTTTCTTATGACTCAAAAATAACATATACCGACTGCCAGCCTCCAAATAACGGGTGACTTATTGTCCTCAAGGAACTCCCATCCAAAGTGTCTCCAGTGTATCTAACTCCAGCTATTTAAACCCAAAGCAATAACAAAATGACTCTTTCAGAAAACTACAGCAGTTATTCCTGACAACTTAATGGCATTCTTTAATCATCGATTGTAGCCACCATTCTGTTCCTACTGGAATAATGTTTAGTGTTTGCAGCCCATAATTCCATTTTTCACGTGTCCCTTAGGTTTATATTTCCCTGCATTATTTACTTATTCTGCAGTGTGGGGTGCCTTTAGGGATATTTATGAATAGAAACTCTAAGTTTCTGGTGATATTTTAAAGATTAATCTGTTTTCCTGACACAACCAGTCATAGCAAAAAACCAGAATTAATCTTGTTCCCCTTGATGAAGTGCAGCAGTTACAAAGATAAAGTTTGCCTGCATGAGAATTGGTGCATTATTATTAATGATTTTAATTACTTTTATTTATCATTTTACTTACCTAACCTGATTGAAAACAGTGTTAAAATCTTAGAGAGTTTAATCACATTCTGTGGTCTTTTTTGCATTTTCCTAAATAGTTCCCCAAGGCTGATGTTCATTTCCAGTCCTTAGTCACTCTGGAGTTCTGAGCACGCTCTCAGTGTAGAGGGGATGGATGAGGATTATGAAGGTGGATTAGTTACATACCTGTGATAGTCTCCCTAAATTAGCTCATGCTCATTTAGTTCAATGGTCTGTCTTTTCTCTCCTTATTCAGGTTGATTCAGTGTGAGCCCTGCTCTTTCTCTATCATTTAAGCACTGAAAGCCAATTGCCTCAAGGATCTAAGTTATTTTTTTCTTCCTCACATGTCTCTGCAGTATCAGGTCCTGCCCTGTAACTGTTCTACCATGTTTAAAAATGAGATGCACTGTAAGAATATTTGGGGTGTTACTTTTGTGTGTGTATGTATGTGTGCGTGTTTGCTAAATATAGTTACTGTAAAATCAAATAGACTTGAATCTAAGTTCTAGAGTTTATTTCTCTAGGGATGTCAAATTTATCCTCAGCCTTGCATTGTCTGAGGTCAGAGCTTCCTTATTTGCAGATGGTGTGATTCTATACACAAGACACCAAAGACTCCAATAGGAAATTCCTAGAGCTAATAAACGCTTTCCTAAAAGTGTCAGTTTACAATGAAGGTACCCAAATCAGTAACCTTCCTCTATACCAGTGGTTCTCAACCTTCCTAATGTTGCAACCCTTTAATACAGTTCCTTATGTTGTGGTGACCTACCCCCACCCCCAAAACCATAAAATTATTTTTGTTACTACTTCATAACAGTAATTTTACTACTGTTATGAATGGTAATGTAAATATCTGTGTTTTCTGATGGTCTTAGGTGACCCCTGTGAAAGGGTCATTTGACCCCAAAAAGGTCATGACCCGCAGGTTGAGAGCCACTGCTTTATACCAAAGACAGACTAAGAAAGACATCAGGGAAACTATCCTATTCACAACTGCCTCAGAAAAAAACAAAAACAAGCAAACCAAACCACTTGCAATAAATCTAACCAAGGAAATGAAAGACTTACATAATGAAAAATTTAAAACACTGAAAAAAATTGAAGATGATACCAGAAAATGGAGAGACCTACTATGCTCATGGGTTGGTGGGAATAAGAATGTGAAAATGGCCATTTTACCAAAAGCAATATACAGATTCAGTGCAATCCCCATCAAAAGACGAATACAATTCTTCATAAGAACTGATAAAAAAAAATCCTTAAAATTCACAAAGGAAAAAAATTCACAAGAAAGCAAATAGATATTAGATAACCCAAACAACCCTGAACAATAAAAGCACTGCTGGAGGTATGGCCATGCCTGTTTTCAAGTTATACTACAAAGCCATAGTAATACAAACAGTGTGGCAATGGCACAGAAACAGATTGATCAATGGGGTAAAACCGAAGCCTTACAGACACCTGAGTTTTGACAAGGACCCCAAAAACACACATTGAAGAAAAGCCAGGGTCTTAATAACAAATGGTAATTGTGAAGCTGGTTGGTCCCATGCAGAAGAATGAAACTTGATCTCTGTCTTTCTCTCTCCCTACACACAATGGATTACAGATCTCAATGTTAGCCCTGAAACTTCTAGAAGAAAGAGCAGGGAACACACTTTGGGTTATAAGCTTGGGAAAGAACTTTCTGCCTGGGACTCCAGTCTTTCAGGAAATGGGACCAACAAGTAACATGTGGAACTTCTTGAAATTTAAAAGCAACTGTTAATCTACTGAAGAAGCAGCCTATAAAATGGGGGGGGGAATCTTTGCAAATTATACAACTAAAAGGAGACCAGAGACAAGAACACACATAAAATAAAAACAAAACTAAACCAAGAAAACAAGCAACCCAGTAAAAACAAAAAGGGGTGGTGGTGGTTATGGAACTGAACAGAGAGTTTTAGAGGAAGAAAAGAAAACAGCTAAGAAATACATTTTAAAATATTCCTGGCCATCAGAAAAATGTAAACCAGAGCTATTCTGAGATTTAATCTTACAGCTAAGATTAAAAGAGCAGAAGGCATGGGTATGGGGGAACAGAGAACCCTCGTAGGCTGCTAGTGGGAGAGGATTTGTGCAGCCAATCAGTGTGGCTATCCTCAAAGAACAAAGTCTCCCATACAACCCAACTATTTCACTCCTGAGTATATCCTTGGGCATATTCACAACTGTCAGGAAATGGAAACAGCCTCAGTGCCCATTAACTGATGAATGGATAATGAAAATGTGGTACCCATGTAAAATGGGTTTTGTCCAGCTGTAAAGAAAAACAAAATTATGATGCAGATGGATAGACCTGAGAAACACTATACCGAATGAGGTATCTCAGACCTAGATATCTGGAGTATCTATAGAATATGGGATATTAGAAAGGGGCCATTGGTTGAGAGGGCGGATAGCAGAATGTAGGGGAAATGAAGGGAAAGGGAACACTAAGGAGAGAGGTTTAGGTGGGAAGAGGGATAGTGGGACAGAGACGGATCTGGGGTAGCAACAACTAACCCTGAGTATACTTGAAAAAGCCATATGAAAACCTACAATTTTATAAGCTTCATATATTTTCATATAAAACGGCTATAAAAATATTTCTCCAAGAAGCCATAGGTTGTCAAATGAAAAGCCAGCGCTAGGTGTGGGATACCTCCCCTTGAGTTGTTGGTCAAGGATGCTCTGGAGACCTCCCAAACAATTCAGACTATAGACTCTGTTCTTGGCTACCCAGCAGAACTCAAAGATAATATCCTATTGCTGAAGACATCGTACATTTGGGTCTCAGGACATAGAAAAATCAAGTTGGTACTGACTAGTAAACTTCTTCCTGATGGTTAGCTTTCTTAGTACCAGAAAGTGCTGCATAAACTGCTGGGGGAAAAAAAGTCACCAACAGTCTTATCTAACAATGACCCCAGAGAACTAGAATAACGACCAGTGCGGCAAAAATAGGCCCATGAGTGCAATACTCACACTAATGTGACGAGGCTAACCAGCTACATTCTGATGGAATTTAAGGCCAGCACCACAGGAAGAAATAAATACCCATTGCTGTAAATCTGGCTAAGAAACCATGGTTGAAGAGCTCATAGGACCCAGGGGTGAATCTACTACTATTATATTGCTAAATGGACACAATATCAAACTATTCTCTAAATTTGTACCTTTATTTCCATAGATGAGCATACTGTTGATGAGATTTGTGTGTGTGTGCAGTAAACAGTGTTTAACACAGAAATTCACGACTGAATACATATAGAGTACCAAGCCCCAAATGTGGCACATCTATATCATGATGCCCCAACCCCTGCCCAAAGGACTACAGTGGGAAAGGTAGTGGAAGGATTGTATGAGCCATGGGGTTGGCTAAAACTGAGGTAAAACAGTGTCTTCTAGACGTGACAGGACTGCTGTGCTCGTCAACTCACAGCAGCTATAGCTGCCTGTACGAGAACTGCACAAGATCAAACCATTAACATTCTAGCATGGAGGAGTGATGGGCTCCCAAGCCTCCACGCCTAACTGAGGAGTTATTGACAAGTGATGGTTTCTCAGGAAAAAGGGGTCATTTTTCTTTTAGGTTAGCCATGCTTCGGTAGCCTTATGCTCATGAGTATATAGGCAGTGTAAACTGGATGTGATGTGTTATTAATTTTTTTTTAAGAAGACATGATATTGGAAGCAATGTGTAGGTGAGGATGGCTCTGAGAAGGGTTAGGAAAGGAGTGGGGCCTGAATGTGATCAAAATGCATTTATTAAATTCTCAAATCATTAACTAAAATATTAGATTTTAGGGTGGGAACTGGAAAGATGGCTCAGCAGTTAACAGCCCATGCTGTTCTTATAAAGGACCGGAGTTGAGTTCCTAGCATCCACAGTGTTCAGCTTAGAACCATCTGAAACTGCAGCTCCAGAAAGCTGTCCTTTTCTGACCTCCACAGGCACCTACACAAATGTGACACAGTCTCACTGTCTTAGTGAGGGTTCTACTGCTATGAGCAGACACTAGGACCATGGCAACTCTTATAAAAGAAAACATTTAATTGAGGTGGCTCACTTACAGTTCAGAAGTTCAGTCTATTATCATCATGGTGGGGAGCATGGCACCATGCAGGCAGATATGGTGCTGGCTACATCTTGATCAGAAAGACAACAGGAAATGGCCTGTGACACTGGGCAGTATCTTGAGCACAGGAAACCACAAAGCCCACCCCCACAGTGATAAACTTCCTTCAACAAGGCCATGCCTACTCCAACAAAGCCATACCTCCTAATAGTGCCACTCCCTATGAGCTTGTGGGGGCCAATTACATTCAAACTACCACACTCACAAATACACACACACACACACACACACACACACACACACACACACACACACAAATCTTTGACACAAAGAAAAATGAAAACAAATGGGCAATGGAAAGACACAGAGAAAAAGATGTGTAGT
Source organism: Peromyscus californicus insignis (assembly GCF_007827085.1). Lineage (NCBI taxonomy): Eukaryota > Metazoa > Chordata > Mammalia > Rodentia > Cricetidae > Peromyscus > Peromyscus californicus. The sequence goes on from NW_026294534.1 coordinate 24,102,275, forward strand.
TAGATGGGTGGGGAGGTGGGGAGGATCTTGGGGGCCATGAGGAAGGGGGAACAGTGAACAGAATATATTGTATGAATACAATTATTTTCAGTTAAAAAATTTTTAAAAATGTATTTTTAGAGTGTGTGTCTTTAGTCAGTTTGGCCACTGCACAAATAACTTTGGTTTGAATCTTATTTTTAGAGTTTATTTCTCCACAGGTGACAAATTTCTCTTCAGTCTTGAGCATCATCTGAGATTTATGTTCCTGGAGAAATCAACATGTCTTTGTTTTTAAATGTTTTTGTGATTCTTAGGGAAACAATGTCTCCTAGGGTTATTTATCTACAAACCACCTTGGAACAACTCCCGGGTAGTCTATTTGCATGGAAGGTGAATATGTACGGGAAGGAAATAGAATCTTGTGCATGATCAATACATCACTTGGCAGTTGTAACTCTGAGTTGCTAATCCTATCTTATGTCTTATGGTTGAAACCATCCCCTGTTGATGTTATAGGTTAGATAAGAGGACTTTAGAAGATGAAAGTCTGTGAGGTGGGTCAAAGAGGAAGAGGTGATAAGAGTACAAATGATTCTCCCAGCTGTCTTCTGTTGTGCTGGGCTTTGATGTACTACTCTTCTCATTTTTAAGTTAAAAATCCTTTGCTCAATAGATCTCCCACATTGCAAATGTCTTCTAGCTTCACTTAATGCCAGGATAATTTCAGAGAATAGCAGTATGTAAATTAGCAAATGAATAATAATTGCAGAAATAACTACATGTGGAAACACCAATTAGTCAATAAATCTACTTAATTAGCCATAATAGTTTCTGTTGCTTTTTAAGTTCCCGTTTAGTACTTTAGTGCCATTGCATTTGCATTGCTTATTTTAAGATATTTTTACCTAAATGATGTCCTCTTTAAAAATAAATCAGAAATCAGCTCACTCCTAGTGGTATAGATGGCAAAGCATTCTCCTACGACATTGCATATCAGTGCTTGTAGAATGTACAGTTTCTCATTGCCAAATGTCAAGTGATTAACCCAAGATGCAGACAGAGCTACTGGTTTGCTTGACTTTTTAGGTATTTGTGCAGCCATGCTATTGGATCAGTCGGGTTTGCAAAACTGTTTTCACTACCCATGCTCTCAAATAAAACGTGGCTTGCTGTGGTCTTACCATCTCTCTTCAGGTCTAGAACAAAGCAGAGATACAAACCCACTGCAAGATCACTACCAGACTTTACTCCAGTTTGTGCCTGGCTGCGCTCAGGTAACTGAGATAAACAACCCCAGGCAAAACTTCTTCCTGAGAAACAGGTCCTTCATGCTTGAAAACCCTGGGAGGTGTCCAAAGAAAGCACCAGCTAAAGGGCAAGCCATCAGTACTCAGCCAAGTGTTCTTTTTTTTTTACCCCAACACTTTGCCACATCCTGTTCCTCACATTCAGACTTAGGTAATTGATTATAGATGATTCCTAGGTGCCATACTTAGCCTTTTTTCAGAATAAACTACCTGAAAAACCCATCTGCAGAATTTAAATGATCCTAAAACTTAAAAAAAAAGTATCAGTAGGTACTGCTCAGCCATTGGTGGCATTGCTCAGCCCTAAAGTGACAGCCTTTGTTTATTGCCAAGTGGTTTCAATAGTTTACTCAATCCATGATGAACATGCCTTTCAGATAATCTAGAGGTATTTAAAAATAATTTTGGAATAATAAAAAAAACAGCAGAACACCAACATTGAAGACTATGATACAAGACATTTTAAAAGCATGTAGATACAATGTGATTAGACGTAAATACTTCAAAGCCTTTGATTTTGGATGGCAGGAATTTGAATTTTGCGTTTATTCTCTCCTTGGTACTTTCCAAGGTCATGTGTTAAACTTGTGTATGTTCCATATTGGAAACAACATAAATAGCTTCCCAAAGAGTAATACAAGCATTTCTTAAGAAAGTTCTGTTTCCTCTTCATTCTCATTTTCCTATTACTTCCTTTTTCACAATAGATAATAATATGCAAGTGCACACATCTGCAGATAAAGACTCAAGATTCCAGTGTATTATGTGCTCCTGTTTACAAATCTTCAATGACTGTATGCCTCAACCAGGAAATGTGGATATGCATTGGCCAAGACTTCCTCGAGGTGATGGTAACCTGCAGTGATAAAATTGTTAATGCTGTCTCAGAGTAGACTCATCTTTGGTAGTGGAAGCTGGTTAAAGAGAGACTCTCATAAAAGAAACCAAATGAAGCAGAAAGTTATAGGAACAAGAGGATGGATTCCTAATCCTTGCACTAAGAGCCTGGAGTTGAATCTGTTACAAAGTTGTTTCTCTTGTTCATTCTATTCAGTCTTTGCTCAGACTCTTCAGCAAACCTGAGTAACCACAATCCCATGTCGGCCAGTGCTATGACTTAAAACGGAGCAAAGTTCAGATCTGCCAAAAATATTCCTTTATTTTGACATGGTATTCTTCCAGAAATTTTCATATTGGAAGAAATACATCCCATAATTTGGAAAAGGACACAAGTAATTTGTAGTTATCAAATTTTAAATATTATTGTTGAAAAGCTTGCCTTAGATGAATAATCACACTGTCTTTAAATGATAATAGTAGACATCCCCCAATGCTCAAATCATTGTCAAGGTAAAGTCACATTTTAAATGCCATCCTATAATTGGGAACTTAGTAATGTTTAATAGTCACAACAGACAGCAAGTGACCCGTTGCTCTCAGAATTGCCAATTTAATTGAGAAATTTTAATATTTTTTGTGTTTGTGGTACATTTTAAGGCCTGATAAGTAAATCTTTAGTTCCTGTAATTGTTATGTTGAATATAAACAAAGTTCCAGAAAATAAGAACTACTGAAAGCCATTTAGTATCAGAGTGTGGCTATTCTGGGAAAGACAAAGAACTAAGGATCTGCAAAGAAACAGGATTTACAAAGAAATGTGTAAATGAGGCAAGCCTTCCTGAGCCTCTCTAACAATAATTGGATTTGGTTGACTAGAGCTGAGAATGAAGAGAGCAGATGTCAGAGGATCCAGGAGAACTTGCCTCTTCTAGATTGAACAGCTAATTATGAGTGGATAATGACGTGTGCCACCCGAAGTCAGTGAGAATATTCCCACTTCATACCACGTGTTAGCTGTGAGGGGTAATGTATTTGATTCCACACAAGATTTCAAACTAAATGTTAAAAAACAAAAACAAAAACAAAATCCAGCAATCTTAAAGTAAGAATAAACAGAAAAAAAATCATTTATAAATAGGGTTTTAGGGCTCTCAGAGGTAATCAAATGAGCAATTTTTATTTGCTTACATAAATTATGACCTGACTGTTATCTTATAAATAAATAGGATTGACAGATGTTTATAATCTGATGAGTGAGAAGGTATTTCTGAAATCTTAAATTCTAGTTTAGACGATTCAAGCAATCAAATACATTTCCTCTTACTAGAACTCAAATAAGCAATGGCATCAAAATTATAAATACGATTGATATCTGACTGTCTCAAAAAATCATTGCATCACTAAAACCCTTTAACTATTGTGACACATCACCTCAGATGTGGCTTAAAACAACAGAAATTTATCATTTCACACATCCAAGGCCTGAAATCTAATATCAAGGTACAGACAAGGCTACACACCCTCTGGAAGCTTCAGGCAGGAACCTATTGCTTCTTCCAGCTGCTGGCAGCTGTTGGCTTTCTCGCCCTCTGCTCATCTTTAAATTGCTTTCTCTATCGATGTGTCTATCTCAGAACTTTCCATCCCTCTCTCCCAAGAAATGTGATTTCATTTGCCACGCTGGTTTGCAGACAGGCTAAGTTCTGTGTCTCTAGACTCCCAGTTACAATCCTCTTTTGATGGTGAAGGAATGGTCACAGGTTCTAGGGAGCTCATGTGAATGTCTATTGAGGGTTATTTTTGGCCCTTTAATAATTCTTTATTTCATTGTTCCTGACTGCTCACTGGTACAACTCTCTATAACTCAATTTACTTTATGAGTATCTCTCTCTCTCCTAATGGTTCCGTTGCTCTGGAAAATTCTGACGAATATAAATGGCCTTTCAAGTTGTCACCATGAAACAGGGAGAGTCTGAAGAGATATTCAGAATTAAATTAGATCTCAGTATAATATGCATAAGAGTAATGTGGATAAGGAGATTTAGACACACATACACAGACCCATGGGAACACATACACAGGCATACACACAAAATAGAAGTTTGCAATAAGTATAGTAATTAAATAAAGTTAACTGATATGACTACCAAGTTGGGAGGTCTTTTGGCTTCTTGAATTACCGTAAGTTTTATTCATTTATAGATTCAATATCATGAGGATGTGTGATGATTAATCTTATTTGTCACCTGAGAGATATCCAGCTGAGTAAAGCATATCTCTGAGTATGTCAGTGGGTGTTTTCAGAGACAAAGACTGAAGGCTCTGAAGTAATGGTTTAATTCATTAATGGATTAAAAATTTGAATACATTATTGGGAAATGGCAAAACCACACAAAGCAGAGCCGAGTTGAGGGAAATAGGTAGCTGTAGGGCGTATTCATGTAGTGACATCTTACCAACTCCTTCATGTATTCCCTTTCTTTGCTTTCTGGCCACCATAAGGAACACGTGTGCCCCCCACCAGCTCAGGCTTCCATGATGTTCTGCTCAAATGCACATGAGCAAGTGGCTATGGATGGAACCTTCTGAAATGGAAGCAGATTAAACCCTCCTGTTCAATTGCTTCTGTCTGGTAATCGATCACAATGATGGCAAAGTTGACACAATGTATAGCCTGGAACATTGCTCCAATGGACACACTGGCAGAGTCCCCGCAATGATTCACAGTGATGGGGAGAGTTATTAGAACCCAGAGCTCATATCAAGTAGGAGCTACATGTATTAAAACAACAAACAAACAAACAAACAAACAAACAAAAAACCTCAGCAGGCTTAGGACAAGTCCAACAAACACTAATGAACGACTTCCATTATATGTGATTCATGTCAGTGACTCTGATGGGTAAGCATTTGTAGACCCAGTGATACTTAGAATCAGGAAAAATATATAAAGTTCATCATAAAAGGAATAATGAGTTAAAGAGCCCGTGAGTTGACATTTTATGTTCTATTAATTTTAAAGAAATTTGGCTAAAGCAACAATGAAGTACAATTTTGCCTCCAATTTTAAATGTGGAATTGAATAAATTCTTTAGACTTATGACTTCAAGTAAAATCTTACTAAGATTACAGGCAAATTTAGCAGTTTTAGAGAACTTTGTAGGTTATACTTGTAAATATTTAATTGAGTTACTAAAATATTCAGAAGTACCTCACTTGTCAAGTTACACAACTAAAGTACTTACAAGAAATTTTAGTGTATTAAATTTACAAATAAAGCTCTAAATGCTTTGCATGTTTAAGCACCTTTGAAAGTAGGATGAAACCATTCACAAAAATTCCCTTAAGAATCATCCTCAGAGAAACCCTGTCTCGAAAAACAAACAAAAAAACAAACAAACAAACAAAAAATTATCCTTAAACTCCACTGGACTTACAAAGAGGTTAATAAGGCTTGTAACTGAACTTAAATTCTAGATACATCTATGTGTTTGAATGTATCACTTCAAGAGCATTCTACAGGGTTTTAAAATCAAGGCAACCACTGACTCATCTATGCATCAACATTGCTCTCAAGATTGGAGAGATGGCTCAGCAGTGAAGAACACTTCTGCTTCTTCTGGAGTACCCAGCTTCAGTTCCCAGGTGGAGTTGCTCACAGTGCCCTGTAACCCCAGCTCCGAGGGATCTGACACCCTCTTCTGCCCTCCTCAGGCACTTGCACACACAGCACATATCCACATAGACAGATATTCATAGAAACATGAAGATAGTCTAAGCTGGGGTCATCCCTGTGGATTCCTGGGAACTTCCCTAGCACCTGGTTTCTCTCTATCCCCTTGATGTCTCCCTCTATCATGGTGTCTCTTTCATTGCTCTCCCACTCCACCCCTGTTCCAGCTCGACCACCCTGTTCCACTTATGAGTGAGTGCATACATGTTTGTCCTTCTGAATCTGAGTTACCTCACTCAGGATGATATTTTCTAGTTCCATCCATCTGCCTGCAAATTTCTTGATATCACTTTTTTTTTACTACTGAGTAGTACTCCATTGTGTATATGTACCACATTTTCTTTATTATTATTATTATTATTTATTTTATATAAGAGATTTTCTAGTCATTTTACATATCAGCCACGGATTCCCCTGTCCTCCCTCCTCCCACCCACCCCCAGCCTTCCACCCCAATATACCCCCCATTCCCACCTCCTCCAAGGCAAAGTCTCCCCTGGGAAGTCAGCCCAGCCTGGTACATTCAGTTCAGTCAGGTCCAATCCCCTCCTCCCTGCACCAAGACTCAGCAAAGTGTCTCAGCATAGGCCCTAGGTTCCAAAAAGCCAGCTCATGCACCAAGGACAGGTTCGGTCCCACTGCCTGGGGGCCTCCAAAACAGTTCAAGCTAACCAACTGTCTCATTTATCCAGAGGGCCTGGTCCAGTTCCATGGAGGCTCCTCAGTTATTGGTTCACAGTTCATGTGTTTCTGCTAGTTTGGCTATTTGTCCTTGTGCTTTTTCCAATCATGGTCTCGATATCTTGCTCATATAATCCCTCCTCTCTCTCGCAGGTTGGACTCCTAGAGCTCCACCTGGGGCTTAGCCGTGGATCTCTGCATCTGCTTCCATCAGTCACTGAATAAGAGTTCTATCATGACAGTTAGGGTGTTTGGCCATCTGATCACCAGAATAGGTCAGCTCAGACACTCTCTTGACCATTGCCAGGAGTCTATAGTGGAGTCATCTTTGTGGATTTCTGGGGACCTCTCTAGCACTGTGCTTCTTCCTATTCCTGAGTGAAGTAACCCAGACTCAGAAAGACAAACATGGTATGTACTCACTCATAAGTGGATACTAGATGTAAAGCAAAGGATAACCAGACTGCAACTGACAACTTCTGGGAGGCTACCTAGTAAAGAGGACCCTAAGAAAGACACAGGGATTGCCCAGCGACACAGAAATTGATGAGATCTACATGAGCAAACTGGGGGTGAGGGGAGGTAATGGATGGCAAGGGTCGGGGGGAAAGAGAGCTTAGAAGAGTGAGAGATCCCAGCTAGATCAGGTACAGAGTGGGAGAACAAGGAAAGAGATACCATGATAAATGAAGACTCCACAGGAATAGGAACAAGCAGAGTACCACATTTTCTTAATTCATTCTTCAGTTGAGGGGCATCTAGGTTTTTTCCAGGTTCTGGCTATTATGAATAATGCTGCTATGAACATAGTTGAACATGTGTCCTTATGGTATGATTAAGCATTCCTTGGGTATATGCCCAAGAGTGGTATAGCTGGGTCTTAAGGTAGATTGATTCCCAATTCTCTGAGAAACCGCCATACTGATTTCCAATGTAGCTGTACAAGTTTGCACTCCCACCAACAGTGGAGGAGCTGGCTTTTTGGAGACAACTACCAATGGTGGGACACCTCATAAAGCCTTGAGGCAGGGGAGGGGGGGCTTGGACCTGCCTCTACTGAATGTACCAGGCTTTGCTGACTCCCCATGAGAGGCATTGCCTTCTTGTAGGAGGGAATGGGGAATGGGTTGGTGAGGGGCATGGGAGGCTGGATGGGCGGTGGGAGGGAAAAGGGGGATCTGTGATAGGTATGTAAAATGAATAAAAATATTTTTTAATAAAATGTTTTAAGAACATAAAAAAGAAACATGAAAATAAATCTTAAAAAAACAACAACAACCCATAACACTGTCTTCGTCTGTTTTTGCCTCACCTTGGCCTTACTGCTTATCTATCTCAAAACTCACTTTATCTTCTACACTCATTTTCTTTCATCATGTTGGTAATTTAAAGTAAGTTTTCCCCTATGAATATCTTTAATTTACTCATACCTTTTAGAATCTAAAGTAGTATTTACAGCCTTTAGGGATTTGCCATGATTTTTTTGGAACCCCTATTCATTTATTTTTGTGGTACATGACTATTGGAGGCCATTTTTGAGTTAGGTGAGTGAATCTTGCTTCTGAGGTGCTGTAGGAATAAGCAGGGTCCTTGCTCCCTAGGGCTGAAATAGCCATGCTTGGTGAGAAGTCAGTTGTATGCAAATTAGAACACCCATTGAAGTACTGGAAGAAGGTTGGCAAAATAGGTAAAGCCCTTGCTACTGCCAAACCTGATGACCCTGGGAGGAGGGAACTGACTTCTACAGTTGTCCTTTGACTTAAAGACACACACACACACACACACACACACACACACACACATACATACACAGTATACACATACACACATATACGCACAAACACAGACACACCTACACACACAGTATTTTAAAGCTGACTTCAAAAAGTACGATAACTTCAAAAATCCAGAAGGCCATTACTTTGTGAGCATCTTATAATGAGTTATTGAGCGAGGAGAACTCACCAAGTAGGGGATGAGGGAAGTTGCTTGGTAGTAGATCGCTTATTCAGCACTCGTGAGACCCAGGGTCCACCTTCAGCAAGGGGAGAAAGTCTACATTTGAAGAAGGTCTCAGTTTGTGCTAGCTGAGATTTTAGAGAATTTAAGTGGAATAATCTGTAACTCCATTAGTGAATTCGGAGTGATCTAGAGAAATCCACAGGAAATCATGACAGTGAGTGTAGTGACTCTGTAGAGTTACATTTGTATTGGTGAGATAATTCTAGTTAGTCACATGAATAGTGCTCCTGTACTTTTCCTACAGCTCTCTGTGAAAAAAAAAATAAAGTAAACTAAAAAGAAATCAGGATCGCAATCACTCTTCACTGTTCAAACTGCAACCCCACCACCACCTCTCCCAAGTGTTTTAAAACCAGCTGTCCGCAGCTTATTCTATTCGTCCCTTTTCACACATGAGCAGTTCAAAGAGAAACTAAAGATTCATCATCTTCTAGGAGTGTATGGTGACTTGAGGAGCTGTGAAATGATAGCAATGTTCCTTGGCCCAGGTGTGACCATGGAAGGTGTCTCCGCTGTCCTTGTCTTCTCAAATGAATTGCCACCTAGCTGAGAACCCTCTTGCATTAGCCTGAAGTCAATTAGCCTGCTCGGTTTTCACTTCACTGAACTCAGAGAACAGCCAGCATTTGTTCAGAAGCCACACAATCACGTTTTTCCTGCCTATAAACAGCACTAGGCCAAATAGCATTCTGCTCTGCTCAATGTGAAAACTCTTCATACGAAGACAGAACAAAAATCACTACCTAGAGCAACGGTTCTCAACATGTGGGTTGAGATCTCCACTGGGTGGCATATTAAATATCCCACATATCAGATATTTACATTATGATTCATAACAGTAGCAAAATTACAGTTACAAAGTAGCAATGAAATAATTTATGGTTGGGGTCACCACAGCATGAGGAACTGTATTAAAGGGCCATGGCATTAGGAAGACTGAGAACCACTGACCTAGAGCGAGGCATACAGAAAGGGACTCATCAAAAAGCATCAAGAAGGCAATTCCTGTGAGCGGCTTTGAATTTTCCATGAGACCGACTGGGCCCCCCCACTTCACAGCTTTCCCTTCTTTCTATCTGTCCTTCTGATCCTGGCCCAGCCCTATGTATGCTTTCTCTGTACCTTGGGCTCCCCTCCTTGCCATGAGGATGCTAGCTGTCACCGTGGACCTCTATGTTGGTAGGAAACTCCAACAGTATGGCTTTTTTCCTTCTCTCCTCCATTTTTCCTCCTTCTGGGCAGCTGTGGAGACTCACAGCTGGCCTATCCCCAAGTTTTTCTTTTAAAGTATGATAAAATTGTTCTTGAGTTTCTAAAAAGAAAAGTGTCAAGAGTACACATAATAAAATCATGGGTACTTCTCCAAATAGACATGGTTGAAAATACTATTTTAATTGTCAACTACGAGCCGATTCTGAAAATGAAGTTTTGTTTTGTTTTGTTTTGTTTTTGTTTTTTCATATTGCACTGTGCTGTGCAGGAAATAAACATTGAACTAGAAAGAAAACTGTGTGTACAGTTTTGATCTGTCAGCAACAGAGGCAGAAACTTCAAGTCCCTCAATCATCAGATGTTTATGTCTCCAGCTTACAGCCAGTCAACCTAAGGTACAAAATAGGGGGACTTCTGAAGCTCAATGTCACACACTAGGGACAGACAGGAGACTAAGCCCTTGTAGTGCACAATGCCCTCTGTGGACTCATGTTCACTTCTCCATGATTATCCATGGTCACAAACTGAAAATCTCAGATGCCAGGTCAAATGCAAGAACTCAGGTTCTCCTCTGAAAAAGAGAGTGGGAACAAAAGACAAAGGGGTGCGTGTGTGTGTGTGTGTGTGTGTGTGTGTGTGTGTGTGTGTGTGTGTGTGTGAGAGAGAGAGAGAGAGAGAGAAACTTTTTTTAACAAAAACATAAAGTGACCCAAGAAATGTTCCAGATCCAGCATCATTTTGAAAAATTGAAATTCTCATAGAAATGTCCTTCATAACCTCTGTTATACAGAATTATGGTACCACTGTGGGTTTTTTGTTTGTTTGTTTGTTTTGTTTTGTTATGTTTTTCTCCCAGAAAGATAAAACACAGAAACTCTTTAGTGGAAACTTTTCCAAGTAGGGACAGGTCACCAACAAGGGTTTAAGCTACCCCCAAAGTAGTATGAAATGCCAGATGACTGGAAACTCTATACCTTAAGGGTAAGAATGTCACAATGAATTGAGTATATTAGTATCTTGAAGAAAATCTACCAGACAAAAAAAAATTACATATCGAATCCCTCCATTTTGCACATTCTTTTTTCTACCAATATCCTCCCAGTCTTCTGGTATTTTTGACTTTGATGGGTAATGGGATTAGGACTCAAATATGTTTATTATATAGTTGATCTGCATTCCATTCTCACTGGGCTATGCCCTACCCATGTTTTCCTCCAAACAAAGAAAAAAAAATATGTACCTGTAACTCTAACAAACTGATGTTCTACCTTGCTCCTGGAAACTGATTAAATCTCAGGACTATAGTATTATACTCTGAGCAGAGAATTTGAGGAAACTTACCGTGGTGCTAATATTACCAATTTGAGGAGGGACTAGGCTCATCTAGGGTGCTGGAATGAATACAAAGGAGAAGAGCTAAGCCCAAAACATTTATCTCTTTCTGCTTCCTAACTGCAGAAGCAATGTGACCAGCTGCTTCATTTTCTGCTCCCATGACTTTGCTCTGTGAAGGACTGTACCTCATAAGTATGAACAAAATGTCAACGCTTCTTCCCTTGCACTGCTTTTGTCTGATATTTTGTTTCAGCAATGAGAAAATAGCTAGTACACTCACCCTCTGAAGGTATTTAGCAAACAGGCGTGTCTTAGTCTGGGTTTCTATTGCAGTGCTGATGCACCATGACCAAAAGCAAGTTGGGGAGGAAAGGGTTTATTTGGCTCACCCTTCCACATTGCTGTTCATCACTGAAAAAAGTCACGACAAGAAAGAATTCAAACAGGGCAGGAACTTGGAGGCAGGAGCTGATGCAGAGGCCACAGCGAGGTACTGCTTACTGGTTTGCCTTTAATAGCTTGCTCAGCCTGCTTTCTTATAAAACCCGGAATCACCATCCCAGGGGTTGGGATGGGTTCTCCCTCATCAGTCACTAATTAGAAAATGCCCTACAGGCTTGCTTATAGCCAGATGTTATGGAGGCATTATCTCAATTGTCATTGTCTCTTCTCTCATATGACTCTAGCTTGTGTCAAGTTGACATCAAACTAGCCAAAACAGAGAGTAAAGGAAAAAGGAGAAAGTAAAGTCTACCATCCTTAATAGCATCAGTCATCAAAGCAATAAAGACAAAGGAACAAAATAACACTTTTAAAACTTGATACACACTCTTTAGTAATCATATTAGCTGTTTTCTCACCAAGGCAACAAAATGTCTGGAAAAAAATGTATTGACTTGTCTGAGAGCAAAATCCTCATTACTAGTAGGGATACAGTACAGTATACTAAATTGGTATAATAATTTGGAATTATGTACCTGGAACCTTAAAAATTTGCATATTGGTTAGTCCATTATTTCTTCTAGACTTCAGAACTAAAATATTAGAAATACAGTCAGAGCCAGGCGGTGGTGGTGCATGCCTTTAATCCCAGCACTCGGGAGGCAGAGCCAGGCGGATCTTTGTGAGTTTGAGGCCAGCCTGGTCTATAGAGTGACATCCATGAAAGGCACAAAGCTATACAGAGAAACCCTGTCTCACAAAACCAAAAAAAAAAAAAAGAAAAAGAAAAAGAAAAAGAAAGAAAAAGAAAAAGAAATACAGCCAGAGATTGGCCTATGTATTTTTGATACATGATATATGATTAAAATTACATTGTATATATAATAAAAATATATATACCTGAGCAGTGGAATGTTATACAGCCATTAAAATTATGTGCTTTGGGTAGTGGGCTAAACAAAAAATGATGGGATCCACCATTTTTTTCACTAAGATATTTAAAACACAAAATAGTAGGGACATACCAAAATTATAGCATTGGTCTTCATAGGTCAAAAGGTTGGAGGGTGGTTTTATTTTTTTCTTCATATTTTCTTTATTTCCTCTTTTAAAAAGTAATATATATATATATATATAGTTGATAATGAATTATTCATAAGCAGAAATGGAAACATATTTTAGAAATAACAAAATAAAAAAATTCTTCGAGAACTCCATTAACAGCCACAGGAGTCAAGTCTTGAAAGCACCAAGCAACCAGTTGGGGATTCTCAAACCCACGCTGTGTGACCAACTACTGTAGCTGTGTCTCCACTAGTACGGCAGGCAACACTCTGAGCACAGTCGGCTCTCGGGGCTTGGTAGGGCTGATGAGAAGCCCCCTGGCTCTGAGTGAGGCCCCCTGCCTCCCATCTCTCCTCGGAAGCAATTAGGGGAAATTAGCTCTTAACAAGAAAACCGACTACGGGGGGTTTGCCTGCCAGAACCACTGCAGGATGGAACGCATGTCAAACAGGCATGCTGAAGCTTCCTGATGACAGGTGGTGAATCAGCTGAATGAGAAGCATGCACCCCTGCTCTGGCTCTCAGCCATTCAACTAGTTTAGCCTGGACCTCAGAGGGAAACAACATGTCTTCGTATTGAGGAGACGGTCCAGAGCGACTATATATATAAACTGGCTTCTTTTAAATCTCACAGAGAGAGGGAGAGTGGGAGAAAGAGAGAGTGACAGAGAGAGAGAGCAAGCAAGAGCAATAGAATGAGTTGTAAGCTAGGGACATGAGTTGTTCCAACCATGCAGGAGGCCCAAGTTCCAAATCCTCAATATCATGAAGATTGATAAGCATAATAAATAAATACAGCCCTGATCCCCAATCTGCCAAGTTAAAATGGTTCCACCAGACTTGGGGAGTAGTCTAGGTTTTCAGAAAGTTGCTTGTTCTCCTTGACTTCAACTTCAAAGCCCTGAACATCATTGAGCTGATTCTCATTTAAATACATTTTATGGCATATTTGACACTGATTAATTAAATAGTACCTTATTGTATTTTGTATGTGCCCCTCATGAACCAATGTGTATTTGAGGGGCAGAGGTTGATCTTACATGTCTTCTTTAATTGCCCCTGTTGCAGAACATTTGTTTAGCTATTATGTAAAGATGTATTGCTGTTTCACCTTGCCTGCCTAAGGCACCTGATTGGTCTAATAAAAATGCTGAATGGCCAGTAGTGCAGAAGGAGGTGTATAGGCAGCACATCTGGGCAGGCAGAGTAAGTAGGAGGAGGAATTTAGGCTCAAAGAAAAAAGAAAAAGAGATGCCAGGGAGACACTCCAGAGAGACAGACATGGAGGAAGCGGAAAAGTGGGACATACAGAATTAAAGAAAGGCAAAATGTAGATGAATAGAAACAGGTTAAATTACGTTAAAAGAGTCTGTCTTATTCCTTAGTGCAAAGTATCTCATGAAATCTGAACTTGGCCATTCTGGCTAGACTGGCTGCCCACACAATGAACTCGGGGGATCTTTCTGTCTCTATCCCCCAATGTTGGGGTTGTAGACATCTGCAACCAGACCCATCTGATCTAATATCATCACTACATCTACACAACCCAGTCTTCCAAGGATCAGAACTGGTAAGACATTTGGGAACTTTTAAAGGATAAACTAAGCTATTAAACTAAAAAAAAAAAAAAAAAAGTGGGAGGGGAGAGGAAAGGACAATCTTAAAACCTTTACCTTGTTAAGAATTGGAAATACCACAATGCAGGGAATTAGGGCCCTATTTACTGCTATTATGGACAGGATGCAAATAAAAAAATGAGATAAACAACTTAACTGGGACTGATATAATGTCAGTCTGGTAATTCATATTTTATCCTTAAAAATGGGTTGATAACTGTGCCAAATATGAGAAAGTGACTGATAATATGCAATCCTTGCAAAGAATTACTAAGGAGAATAATACAATCTTGATTGATAAGATAAAAGCTTTAGAAATATTTACTGATAATGAGAGCAAAGGGATAATAATGACCCCTGGAGGTAGATTGCACAATGCTTTATTGACTTTAAAATTTTTAATGCTAATGAAAAGGGAATAGCACCTTCAGCTAGACATTGGACAACAGAAGAAAACCACTGAACTAAATCAGCCTGTATACTTTAAAGATGTGTTGACCTCAGAATGGAAGCCAGGATATGTGATACTTTGGGGAAGAGGTTTTGCTTTTGTTTCCACAGGAAAAGAAAAGCTATGGATACCATCAATATTGATAAAGCTTTGATTCAAACAGGAGAGACCTCTTGATTAGGAGAGATGATAATTATCAACCAGTGCGGTGCTTCAACCTGCCAAAAGGAAAAACTCACCAAACAAGGGTCGGGGCAGGGTTTTGTTTTTGTCTTTCCAGGAAAATAAAAACATCCAACTAAGGAATGAAAAGACCTTTGGACAAATGAAGCCTCAAAAGAAGAAGGGAGAACAATCCAGAAAAAAAAATATCAAGAAAAGGAGTAATCTGGCCTATGGTATAGAATACTTCCTATGGGGTAAAATTTCATAAACCTTTCAAAGTGTCTGTTTTTGCTGGTCTCTACAGACATGTTAAACAGGTAGTCTTCATGTACTCCCAACTTAATTAAAAACTAAAGCTGGCTTTGGAGTCGGAGCGTGGCTTTGTCTTTTGCTAAACCCAAGCATGTTTGTTAAAAGAGAATTCAGAGTCTCTGCCTCATATCAGAAGAGCCACCTGATATGGGACAGAAAAAAAAAAAAACCCAAATCTAGGGACTATTATATTGCCACTAATCTCATACCTCTCAAATTCATTTTAACTCTTTAAAAAAATTTTTTAGGCATAAGTACTATCTCAAAATTTAAACTTTCTGTTTTGATATTAATGATATTATAAAGTACTAACTAATTCTAAACTTAGGTTTCATGTAGCTTCCTGTATGTGATTTCAGGCTTAAGTTTAAACGGATATTTAGAAATTAAGCCTGGATATCTCAGATGTATCTAATAGGTCATGGTCCTTTAGCCTCCATAATATTTACAGCATATGACATTTAATATGTTTTAAGTTTTTTACAGTGAATGATAACCATTCCTAACAATGATCTCTAAAGTCTCCAAAAGGATGATGGGGCTCCACAACAATGATTCTACCCAGACTGTAATAATGCCACTAAGCTCATGAACACCATCCAAAGATCAGCTTTGGACTACAAACTGCTCAAGATAATTCCAAGGTGGCTAGTTGAGGTGGACCACCCTCATCCAAATGATACAGTTAGCTCTCCCAGGACTTAAGCATTGTTTCAGTTTTTTAAGAGTCCCCTAGAGATGCTGTCACCCCCCAGACAGCAGGAAATAATTTTAAGAACCTGACATCCACATTCCCACGAGACAGGGTGCATGGTTTTTTAGTCTTTCATTGGGTTTTGGGATATTTGTAATCATGTAGAGGAGGTTGGGTTGTTATTGGGTATGGTAAAAAAAAAAAGTGGGGGATAGATATGATAGGAAAAAGGTAGATTATTAAATCTACTTTGAAACTAAAAAAGCAACTAACCACTAGTCTCAATTTATGGATATTGATACAAATTTAAGGTTATTTTTGTTATACTGTATGTATGTTTCTACTTCTGTTTAAGATATTTTTGTATATTGTTACAAATTTGTGGTTATTGTCCTTATACTGTACATCTGTTTTTATTTTGCTTAAGGTATTACCTATATAGATTGTACCTATTCAGCTTATTTAATTATGCAATGTGAAGTTTTATTCCTTAAAAGATATTTAGGATAGTAATGAAATACATGCTAATAGTCACCCATAACTATCAAACTTATAGTCATGTTAGTTAGGTTTTCTAGGTACATAGAGATATATTTCAGATATATAGGTAATCTTCAAATGCTTTAAAGGCCTATAGAATATGGCATTTATATTTTAATAACTTAAGACTTTTCTCAACATGGTATGTGTCTGCTTCTGGTGGCACCAATCTACTTCTGATGAGGATGACGGGCATCAAAGAAACTCCCTATGGAGTTTGCTTTCTTTGTGGCATAAGCTAGCTATCAGGGCAAGAAACTGCCCTTGCCTTAACTGCTGACAGTACACTGTCCAAATTGGACAAGCAGGACCCAAAGAAAGATGACTGCCGAACTTTGCCAAGACAGGGTAGGACAGTCCTTGAAAATTTCCTGCTTCTGAAAAAAAGTCTGTCCTTCACAAGTCTTTGATGAGGTTGAAGACTATGCAGTTATAGTTACAGTTTTCCCAAATCTTGGCAAAAGGCCTATTAGGTAGAAAATTTTGGACTCTTCAGGAGAGGACAGCTAGTGGAGTAATCTCTATAAATTTGCCAATTATTAATGGACTGGACATTGAGAATATATTTCTTGATAATTGTTCTTGTTATATGTAGGTTCATTTTTGTTAAGATTATTACCTTTCCTTTTTCTGGACAATACTTGATAATAATTCTTGTAGTATATAATTTTACTATGTTAGAGTTAGAACCTTTCCTTCTTAATTAGTCAAAAAGGGGGAAACATTATAGGAATTCTGTCACCAGTCCACTAGCCAATTGAGAGGAGTATTTTTGGTCCAAGAGGTGGGATTTTCATTGGGGATGGACGTGATGGAGGAAGAGGAGGAGGCTTTTGAACAATTCTGCATGTAAGTGGTGGTTTGTGACTCGGTTCAGGTTTCCTATTTGTTCTTTAATATTTGTGCACAGATTTTGCTTGTTAATGAACAGTAAAGAAATCTTTTATCATCAGGCTAACCCAAATTTCTAGAAAAATAAACCTGTAAACCCATAAACAGTCAGGTGACATAATTCCTACACACTTCTAGTGTCTTGAGTTTTTATCTCAAAGGCCTACTTTGGCAAGTGACTACTTCTGAGCAGTCTCTCTATCTCTGTCTCTGTCTCTCTGTCTCTCTGTCTCTGTCTCTGTCTCTCTCTCTCTCTCTGTGTGTTCCCTTTCCCTGGCAAAGAAAACATCAACTATATATTAGATAAGCATTTCGTGGGGATATTACAAAGTTTGAAAGAGTCAAATTTTACTCCAAATCATGTGATTTTTTTTTTATAGACAGATTCTTTTGTTTGCTCATTCATCTACCTCTACAGAAAACTGTGAGCATTTCTTGCAAAGAACTAATGGACATTGATGCAATGTGATAATTGATAATATTGATTTGGTTCCCACCCTTGTGGTTGATCTAGGGCTTTGGCTACTGTCTTTGTATGTTTATGTCTTTAGCACCAAAGAAGTATAAGAAGCACTCATGACCTATGACTCTCATAGAAATTAAATTAGTTAGCACGGAAAAGGTGACTTGTTCTGGACTAGTCCCTAGCTCAAGTATATCCATCATCACACACAAATGCCACCTGTGCAGAGGTCATCATGAATCTGCAGCACCAGCACAAAGATGGGGACCAGCTCAGGCTCACCTGATTTGCTAGCAGGGAAAACGAGGTGAACGTTTGAGGAAGAGTGTTGGCATTTTATCCATCAACGTAACATCTTTCAAAAGTTACATGAAGAAATGAAACCCAAGGAAAAGTGATCATGAATCCGGAATAAGATCTGACTATTTCTTTGACTGGCTTTCATGGCATAGTGAAAATCAGTGTGTTGTCTTCAGTTGTCTACATGGAAATAGGTGAATAAGGGGCATGGCATGCCCATCTGTGGTGGAATGGTCCCTAGAGGCTCAAATATTTGAACTCTTGGTTACCAGTTGGTAGAACTGTTCTGGAAGAATTAGGAGAGGGGGGCTTGCTCAAGGAGATATGTTACTGGGGGTAGGCTTTGAAGCTTCATCTCTCCGTCTCTATCTCTGTCTCTGTCTGTCTCTCTGTCTCTCTCTGCCTCCTGCCCATGGATTGGGATGTAAGCTCTCAGCTATTGCTTTAGCACTATGCCTGACTGACTGCCACCCTTTTGCTCCCCACAATGATGATCATAGACTAAGCCTCTGAACTGTAGGTAAGCCCTCAATTAAATGCTTTCTTTAAAAGTTTCCATGGTCATGATGTTTCTTCACAGTAATATAACAGTAACTAATACACCACCTATGGGAAGAGGCCAGATGTGGTTTGGCAACCTATTGAGGGCCATTATGTTTGGTTACAACCTATCAAGAGTTATTAGTGCTATGGGAGGCCATAGCAAAGAGACTCAGCACACTACCAAGGTTAGAGGTGTGGAGGTGGCTCTGAGTGGTCTATTGGATATGTCCACATCCTAGATGCTTCCTAACCAAAGGCTGTGGGTACACTATCAGACACAGAGAGAAGTTACTAACAGGGCTATCTAAGGATGGTGAAATTTTTGTTGAACATCTAAGAATACAAATTACTTTTCTAGTTATAGATAGTAACTTCCTAACTATGCATGGATTCAGCTCAGATTTTCAAAATGGGTTGGGGAGTTGGGGGGATTTTTTTATTTTATATTTAGTTGTAGTGAATAAACCATGAATAATAAATAAAAAATTTTGTTTTTCTCCTTTGAATAACTAGGTTTTTTTCCCACTTCATTTATCCTATTGCTTTTGCTAACAATTTGATAGCTAATTTCCTTTTTTTTCTGACCTGTGTTTATATATTAGGACATTTATATTCATGTCATTACAGTGAAGAAGATTCATGCATTCTTTATTCTTTATTATGTATGCCATTGTATTAATATATCACAGAACTGGAAGAAAATGTCCAGGATTTTGTAGAAAAATGCCTTGAGAGAAAATTGAGAGGTGCCTATGAGAGTCTAGGAGAACCTCCAGTCAATGTTGCTAGTCTGACTCTGGCAAGGGACAGAGGGAAGGTCGGCAGCTTGGGGGGATTGTTTTCATCTGCAGTACAGTATCAGCAACAGTTGACATGGATATAGGGGCATCCTGGAGCCAAAGCTGATTCTTTGTAGGAGTAGCCCATGGGAAGGATGGGTCAGTATAAACTGAGAGACTTCAGGGCATGGTAATGGGGGTCTTTGTTTAACTACATTGACTTCAGTAGAAGTTCTTACACTAACCAGAGGGGTATTTTTTTCTATCTTAATTAGGATTTCTATTGCTGTGAGGAAACACCATGACCAATAGCAATGTGGAGAGAAAAGGGTTTATTTTGCTTACACTTCCAAGTAACAGTTCATCACTGAGGGGAGTCAGGGCAGGAATCCATACAGGGTAGGAACCTGGAGGAAGGAGCTGATGCAGAGGTCTTGGAGTATTGCTGCTTACTGGCTTGCTCAACCTGCTTTCTTATAGAACCCAGGATCACAGCCTAGGAGTGGCATGACCCACAATGGGCTGGGCCCTTGCACTGCAATTACTAATTAAGAAGATGCTCTATAGAAGAATTTACTACAGCCCCATCTTATAGACACATTTTCTCAGTTGAGGTTCTTCCTTCCCAGATGACTTTAACTTGCGTCAAGTTGACATAAAAACTAGCTGGCATAGTTTCTCAGCTTATCACTACTGCCATTTTAGACTGAACTGTTGCTTGCCATGGAAACTGTCCTGTGTATGCAGAACGCCTACAAGCATCCTTGGTTTTTACCTACTTGATGATAGTAGCATCTTCCAGGGCCTGACAATCAAAACTGTCCATAGGCACTATCAGTTTTTCTTGAGAGAAAGAAAACTGACGGCAGGTGATAACTCTAGACCAAAGAAATTTGAACAAGCTTCAGAATGTTCTTCAGGAAAATTATAAAATCAGAGAGGGAGAAATATAAACATTGTCCCTCTCCTTCTCCTCATTCTCTTCTTTCCTCTTGAGCCACGATTCTTCCTCCTATTTATTCCCTCTGCCTGCCAGCCCTGCCTATCCTTTCTCTGACTAGCTATTGGCCATTCAGCTCTTTATTAGACCAATCAGGTGCCTTAGGCAGGCAAGGTGAAACAAATGCAACAGATCTTTACATAATGAAACAAATGCAGCATAAACAAATGTAACACATCTTTGCTTAGTTAAGTATCCTACAACAGACTCCTTTAGGACAGACCTGATCTTCCTATCTTTTTAATCCAAAAGCCTCCCAGCCTTCCTGCTTCATTCCTAGTAAAAGTAGAATCTGCACTGTGGCCAAGAAAGTCTTATTCCTTGCTATTCAAAACACTGTCTAGAAACTAGCAAAGGTGATCGCATAACAGCAGTCCTTCCTCAGACCAACAGGATGTACAATTTAGCAAGACCTCTGTGGGATTTGGATATATACTAGGTCTCAGAAGTTTTATCTATTGGGATTAGGACACTACCTTCAGTTTTTTTTTTCTCCAAGCTCATTTTCCTTTACTTACCATTGCTTAGTCTTCTATAGCTAATTGGTGCTCCTGTGGACTCTCAATCTATTATGCATGCTCTAGTCCCAGGAACTGTGTTCTTCCAT
Organism: Peromyscus californicus insignis; assembly: GCF_007827085.1. Taxonomy (NCBI): domain Eukaryota; kingdom Metazoa; phylum Chordata; class Mammalia; order Rodentia; family Cricetidae; genus Peromyscus; species Peromyscus californicus. The sequence goes on from NW_026294534.1 coordinate 24,123,254, forward strand.
TCACTCCCTCTGTTCCTGCTGCCAAAGATACTTTACTCAAGATGCTTCTGTGACCATTATTAGTACACACTTTTGAGATCCTGCCCTGCCCAACTCTTTATCTCTGTAACCATATAGCATTTGCTTCCGTCTGCCTTCTTGAACATACCAGTCCATATTTTTCTCTGGTCTATTGGAAGAGACTTTGTGTGCTATTTTTGATCACTGCTGAATGTCCGTCCAGACACTGGAACAATCTCCAGCATGAACCAAGCCATTATTAAATCATTGTTGACTTAACAAACAACTAGAAATGAGCAGCCTTGTGTGACTAACTCCCAAGAGAAGGAAGAAGTACCAGAAGGGCACAGAGGCTGGGACTTTTGATCCCACAGTGCTATCCTGGCTGGCTCCTAACATCAGAACCATCCACTTATGATGCTCCTTTCAAGCAGCCTGGAAATGAATTGAAGCCAAAGACACACATGTAGCTGTAAGGTAGATTCTCTTCTCAGTCAGGGGATAAGCCCAGATCAAGAAGAGGATTCCTGAACAAAGTGCCAAGATACAACCTCTCTCCTGGTGCACGGGAAGATCAGGCTGTGTGTAGTTTAGACACTTTTTTTTTCTTTTTAAAGAGCAAAACAGCTAACATTTCCAAAATACATGGGTCTGTTTGTTTCCAGGGAAAGATTAATCTGAACGTCTCCTAAAAAGCCACCTGTTTATACATTTACTGGATTTGTCTGGAAAAAAATTAAGATAGCAGGACTTGGTTTGACACATCTGGAGCAGATGGGCATGTTTTCTTTGGCTTCCCAGGGATGTTTAAAATGAAGTTAAGATGGGAGAGATGGTAAAACTGGAGTCTCAGGTGGCTAGGGAAAGACCAGGACATGATGGGGGGCGGGGGAGCAGTGGATTAAAACACACCAGGCTCAATCATTATGAACTGTTCACTTTCTTTCACTGTCAAAAGCTATGTTGTAAATATTGACGGGAAGAAGGGCCATGACAGCTGCAAGATAGAATATACAAACAGGGCTGAGGAACAATTAAAGTCGAAGAACATTCTGCTCAAATCTGTTTGCCAAACAATGTGTTCTGAAGAGCCATTAGAGAAAAGAAAATCTCTCGGCTTATCCCACATTTACCCTGAACTCAGCTTAAATGAGTACTTTTCACATGAAACAAAAGTACCTTGTCTTTGAAGCCAGGCACAGGGGAAGCTTCAAGTGTGGTTTGGTTCTGCATGGGAAGTAGAAACAACCCCTGAGGAAGTTTCCAAGTGGTACTCAACACAATCGAATAGCTGGAAGGGCATGCAGCAAGGTACCCTGGCTTTATGCATACTTTAAGTTACTGAAGTAGTAAAGATAACTATCGGTTGACCTACAGTCATTGTGTTTATTCAAGTTTCTGATTTGGGGTTAGTTTTTTTTTTTTTTTTTATTTGTTTGTCTTGTACCTTCTTTTCTTCTTCTTGTCTCTCCCCTACCCTCCCTTTCTCTCTTCCCTCTCTGTCTTCCTAAACAAATACACAAATTCCAGGTATTTTGCATTCAGTTATAAGGGATGCTTGTGGGATCTATTATATACTTAACTCCTCAGTTTTGGAGTGCTTGGTTCTCAAGCAGATCTCTATCAGCTATGCCTTGTAATTGTCCTTTTGCACAGGACATGGCTTTGAGTTCAGACTATGGATTATGTCTCATGTGCTTGGAAAGTGCCAATGTAAGCAAATTTAAGGTCATTAGCCACCAAATCCAGCATAATTTGGTGGATAACTATGAAATCAATGTTTAAAGTTCATTTTCCCCTCGTTCAAGTTCCCAAGTGGCCACTGACTATCTAAAAAGCAGTGTTCTTGTGATTGCCAATCTTGGGAATAAATTGTTAGGATTAGGTATTTAAAAATCAATTTACCTAATATTTCAAGATGTTCTTTTAAAAAATTATCCAATGACTCAAAGATACCACCTGGGTCTTAAATTCTCAAATGATTCTTTGATTAAAACTAACCAAACAATTCTTTGAAATATGTACCAACACCCCTGCAGTATAGGATAACCCTCCCCCCTTCACACAAAAAGCCTCCCTTCACCTTTTAAGGATATATGGGACAACTTGATGCAAGAGTAAGCATATTACTGTGGTTAACAATAAAGTGGGCAGTACCTTCATGTCTCTCAGGATGATATCTTGACAATTTCATTGCATTTTGATGGTTTTGTGCCAGAAAAAAAAAATCACTGCAAGTATTCCAAAACTTGGGAAGAGGTTAGAAATTCAATAGCATTTCTAAATTGCTTCCAAAACCTTTAAAAGAAGGACCAGAAAATGTACAGGAAGAAAAACAAATTGAAATCTGCTGTGCAACCATAAAGCACATATGCAACTCACACCAAAGGCTGTATGCACGAATATATGAGGTGGAATGTGTCCCAACCAGAGTTCCTGGATGATAACATGTTAATCAAATGGTGCATCCTGCTGCCTCTGTGGGTTTGCTCTCTTGTCTGTGGCAGATTTACGAGAAATTCACATGATTTGGCTAATTCTGGATGCTACTAACAGATTCATTATACTGTCACTCAAAATACAGTTCTCCAGCCCTCTGAATTTGAAGAAATAGATTTCATTTCAATTGGAACCCTGCTTATCAGCTTTCCTTCCCCCACCACACAATTTGACAGACGTTCCAATACGTGTTTCCAGTTTGAGCAAAGGAAGCATCACTTTCCTGGGAAGCACTAATATTTTGGTAGAGATCTCAAAGATAACAGTTATCTTAGAAACCTTATCCAAAAGATACACTGACATTTTGATTAATGATGGATAAACTCTTGGGACACAGAGGTAGGTGAATTGTCGGTCAAATTGCAAGAACTCTTATCTTCTCCTTTCCTTCAGCACACCAGCATCCTTCCTTACATCTACTTTAACCTTTGGAACTAAGTGTTCTTGAAACAGCTCTTTGAACTTAAACTCACTTCCAATGGAAATTTACCTGTTTGTGCAAAGATCCATCAGTGTCCTGCTTTCTGCCATGAGGATTGTTGCTGATCCTAACAAAGAGATCACCAGCTGGTATTTAGTTCATAGATCACCTTTATGGCTTGTTTATTTGTGTCTGTCTTTATTATCCTCCAAATTGACACACTGAAGCCCAAACCTACAGTCTGGTGATGTTTAGATTAGGCCATTTATACATAGTTAGGTCCAAATGATGTCATGAGGGTGAGAAATACATGTGTTTATATGAAGTGGAAGCCCCTTTTCTCTGTTTGCCAATGAAGGTGATCCATGTGAGAGTATCACATCCATGGGAGCAGTCTTGATATGCCTACCTTTCCCCTTTCTTTCTCCATTGCAATGGTGGTTGTATGTCCTCTGCAATGTTGGATAAGACATGAAACTAAAACCACATTACACATTTGGGGAGTGGAAAGACCCCTACATGGCATGGGGTGACATGCCTCTCTGAGAATGGTATCAACCGTGTGACTGTGGAGATGCTCCAAAAATGGCTAACTGACTAGAAAACACATCCAAATCTCTGAAAGCAGCATGTATTGGGTGGGGTCATAGCATGGTCTTTCTTATGAGTGACATGGAATGCAATGAAGGCCCAGCTGTCTTCCCAGCAATAATCTGCCTGTACCAGGGAGGGATTGGGATGGGGAAAAGTCATGTGTATAAAGTCCACTGTGTTAGCCTCTGCTTTGGCAAGAAAGTAGGAGAAAGTGGGGAGAGAGGTTGGCTTTTCTTGTTACTTCTTTTCCTTTTTCCATTTGTGTTTGTGTGTGCATGCGTGCGTGCATGCGTGCGTGCGTGCGTGCGTGTGTGTGTGTGTGTGTGTGTGTGTGTGTGTGTGTGTGTGTTTGCATGCTTGTGGACACACATTTGCCCATGTGGAGGCCCAAGATAGACATTGAGAATCATGCTTGATTGCTCTTCCATCTTATGCAATATGGCAGGTCCAGAGCTCACCGATTCAGCTGCTTTTACTAGCCACCTTACCTGGCGATCCCCTATATCTACCTCCTGAAGCTGGAATTTCAGGCAGGCTACTGTGCTAATCCACTATTTCCCTCACACTAGTGTGGCAAATACTGAACCATGGATGCATTTCTCCAGCCCTGGCCTGCCATTTCTTAGAGATGGCAAGATGCAAGGGAAGGAGAATACAAGTTAGATCTGTCCTCAAGAGGCTTTTCTGAGATTCAGAAACTTATAACCCATGAGAAGAGTTATTATGGAGAAAGAGAACAGGGTAGACTAGAAGGTACATCTCAGGTCCATCCTTTGACAAAAAGGAAGAACAAAATTATATAAGTCAGCATGGAGAAGAAGGCCCTCATAAGAGCCCAGTACAGGAAATGCTGATCATCAGAGAATACTTTGTATCTGAAAAGCTTAAGTTGTTCAAAACTTCAAATTAAGCAGAAAAGGAGCTTCTCCCAGTCTGCCTAGTGAGACTGCGGGATACGGAGGTGGCTGGTATCAGCCTGAGGGCTATGAAAGGGAAGAGACTGAGTAATATAACTACCCATTGCATTGCTCCTTGAGATAAAACTGCATGACCAGACACAACATGACAGAAATTAGTTCCTGAGGGACTGACTCATAGGAGTCGTTAAGGATGCTTAATTAGCACAATCTGAGATTCCTACAAATGTCACGCTGGAAGACAGTAGAGGAAAGACAGGCATTTTTGAAGGAACCTGAGGAAGGAGATGAGGTGTCTGTGGTATGTAATGCCCACTACACTTGGTGACATAGCACTAGATACACAGAAGAGTTAGGAAAGAGGTTGTCTTAGCAGGGTTCCCAGAATCGGTAATGGTCCACAGTGGGATGTGATCTTTACAACGTAGGAGAGGCTTCAGAGGGGATGAAAATTTAGACCAACATGTAAATAGGATTCCCACAGTACTTAAGCAATCACGGGGATGAGAGAAGGGCAAGGAGGATACAAGAGTGTGTCCTGGTCACTGGAAGGCAAACAGGGAAACATTCGTAGGAAACTGGAATTCTTAGGGACATGAACAGAAAAACCAAACAATCTAGTGGACTCTTGCATATCATTAAGGCCAGAGCAACACTTCACAAAGGACAGGATGGATAAAACAATGCAACTGAGCAGTTGCTTACTCTGAGTACATGGTGCACATTTCTCCTCTGACATAAAGTAGATTGGAATTGGAGATTTCTAACACAACAGCTCGGTTTGGATGGTGGTAAGGCAAGGACAACGGCATCGGCCAAGAGTCTATCGGACTGATGAGCTAGCTTTGGTTGCAGTTATGGTGGACGATAGTGTGGCCCCACTCCCTCTTAGACCTGAGCTGGGCTGAGCAGTGCAGATTATCCTTTCCAAGAATGTGGAGATCGTGTGATGGGAAGATGCACAGAGGCACCAAGATAACATCTGTACCCCTGGATGAGGAGGTCATATGACCTCCATTAAATGACTGCAGATAATGGAGAGCTAGGTGAGCTAATGACTCCTATCCATGCCACGGTGTGTGTGTGTGTGTGTGTGTGTGTGTGTGTGTGTGTGTGTGTGTGTGTGTGTGTGTGAGAGAGAGAGAGAGAGAGAGAGAGAGAGAGAGAGAGAGAGAGAGAGAGGCATATATATGACAGATTCCATGACATGCTTGTTGAGGTCAGAGAACAATTTTGAGGAGTTGGTTTCCTCCTGCCATCAAGGGTTCAGAGACTGAAAACAGGCCACCAGGCTTGCATGATACGTGGTTTTTACCAGAAGAACTATCCTGCTGACTGCCCATAGCATTTCTTTTTCGACAAAATGAGTGATAAGATCTTCTGATAATGGGTGTTTTTATTTCCTTTGCTGCCTAATACTAATTGGCACTTGCTTAGAGTCTAGCCATCCTTTGTGTAATGAGTCAGATTCTTACAGATGTAGCAAAACAAACAGACACCTGGAAGTATATTTAAACAGGAGTTAAGAAGTGAACACAAAGGCACCCTGTGAGCATGAGGAAGAATATTTCCAGGGGTCATAAGGTTTTGGGTAAAAGTTTAAGTACCCAAGTTATCAACCTACCTGTGAGTTGTTGAGGACACATGAGCCATAAGGCTATTGTCATTTCATCTTGCTGGTTGGATGCTAGAACTAAATAATAAGACCCTCCTGAGAAATATACCAAACAATTTGGCTACAGGGCATGGAATTATCATGCTGAGAAAGACTGAAAAGCTCTCTCCGTGCTCACTGGTTTTCATAGTACTGGAGGTGCAGGGGGTTGCTGGGATAGAATTGACACTGACAGTCTTGCTTACCTATGGACCCTGCATGTTAAAGCATAAATATGTCAGGCAAGATGTGCCTGCTGGGATAATAGCGGCACAGCTATTATAGTGCAACCAATTGCACTTAAGGTCAGATCCACAGACGGGAAGTCAAACCTTGAGCTATAAGTAAAGACCTGTGGCTGGGGAAGTCATAGGCTCTAGGGGGAAAGCCATTGTTATTGCTTTGATAAATAAGTGTGATTTTCCTGTCAAATTGCCTTCTAAATATTTGTGTTTACACTATAAATCACTGATTCTGTCAGCTTCTGTAATAGAGAGAAACTTATTTTTACAATGAATTTTGTGTGTGCTGCAGAGACTCATACATTGTTAAGTTCCTGAAAATAGAGTATTGCTATGTTATAGTGGCCTAATACTCAGCCACAGACAGGAAAACAGACATTTAAGTCTTTCCCTCCAAGGCCGAGAAAGCATAGCAAAAGAGAGAAAAAAAATTGCAAGAGTCAGAAGGGGGGCAAAGTGTTGTATAGCTTTTTCCTCTGAATTCAGACACTCACTGAGGGAAGAGGAAGGCTTATAAGACCAAGGAAGAAAAGAAACAAAAAAGGCTCAAGAAGTAAAGCTGTAAAGAGTAAGGAAGTTCCTAAAACTTACAGCATTCACATGGCTCCCTCAAGTTTATCTAAAACGTAAGAAACTGTTGGCCAGAAGAGATTCTGATTGGCCAAGCTACCTAGAAGTTGTGCAGAACATTTCAGAGATGCAGTTTTCATGAGATATCGCCCATGCTAGGATGTGGTTCCCACAATGCAGCTGTTTTTGAGTTACCCATGCACCTATAAGTAACAACCCAATCAACTTCACTGGTTAACTAGGCTACACCTGTGTGCAATCACTTATTTGCGGTGTCATTGGTGACCTAACAGAGGTAAACAGACATTTGTACATGTTTCTCCAGAAAAAGTCACATAAAAGTTGCAAATTAAATCAACTTAGGAATCTACAGTGATACTGGTTGCATTCCACATATTTCTTGTTCAACAGACTCGCTGCCAGAGCAAAGGCTGGCCTTCCTAATGATTTACTTTTTTTCCCCTAATTTTGGTTTTTCATGACACTAAACAACACAGCTGATAAATGAGTTCAATATAATGCACAATGAAGGGAGAATATCAGCCCTATTTAGGAAACTATAGAAAAATATGCTCAGAACTGAAATTATATGAATTATCTATAAATAGAACAGAAACAGAGGATCGAACAGAAAATATCACAGTGCTCCTTGCAGACTTCAGTGCAACAGGAAGCCAGGCCATTCTTGTCCCCTTCCCAATGGGGACAGATACTTCAAAATCTGTACTTTATTTCTTCGTTTAGAGTAAGAGGTTTGGATTAATTTTCTTATACATTCAAAAGGAGTTTAGCTTTATTCTTAAGGGTATTTTATAGCCTGTGTTCCTCTGAGAAATGATCAGTCTCTGCGCTCAAGTTTGGCAAATGACAGAGAGCATTTGAAGACACAACTCCATCTAAGCTAGGAGGAGAGGTCACTTCTTCCAATTACCTTATTTTTAGTAGAATTATAGGACACACTTCTCCAAAGAGTGGTAAATTTTTTTACTGTCATAGCCTTATTCATAATACATTATCATCTTTTACAGTGTAATTGCAAAATGCAGTTTACAGATGATTTGAGACATCACAGTGGATAGCCATTGGGAAGAACAACCTTTAGAAATCAAAATTATCTCCCCAAATTGAGGCTTGGGGCCATGCTTCTTCAATCTTTGAGTCTGTAGAGTCACAGTCTTTAACAATAACTTCAAGAAAACAAAGCAACAAGAACAACAACCCCCTCCAAAAAAAACAAAAATAACAAAAGCCCCCAACAGGTTCCTATGGTGATGAGAACCCATCAGTTTTGTGTTGCCGTTATCACTTGTTAATAACTTCCTGCTTTGACGGCACCCTTTCTCCATATTCCCTTCCCCAAACTTTGCAAATACACTGCCACCCCCACCCCAGTTTCCCTCAAGAAGCAACCAAATACAGAGTTTGGAGGTTTGCTCAACAGTAGAGAATGTGCTTTGTGAAGATCAGGCCCTCCTCTGAAAAACTATTTAAATCTATCTGCTGGGGTTTTAGAGGAATCAATGTCAAGGTGAAACACGGTTGATTTGGTCCTTTTCACAAACACAGATGAGCCTGTTAGATAGTGCATTTAGTCTTCCCATTCTTGTTTATCATGCATTCCCTGCTGCTGCATTGGCTGGGAATCCTTTTGGTTGCTATTTTCACAGTTTGCAGGGTTTTCAAACCAAAACCCAAAGGTACCACCTCATCTGCACTACGGCACACAATGTCTTGCAACCATCTTCATACACTGTTTAGAGTTTCCATCCAAGAAGAAATTCTGATTTCTGCAGATGAGCTACTAATATTTCCTTTATGCTGAGACATTTTAAATGTATTTGCTTTTTATTTAAATGATCTTTGGAGTTACTAAATGTTACATTAATAAATATCACACAGACAACTCAATGCTCACCAATAAACGACAGAAGATTTGCCATGATTGCATGTTGGGGAATATTATTTTAAGGTGTGTTACTTTTGTTTATGTTACATTTGTTTAACTCTGTGAAGCTGTGTTACTGTGCCTGTCTAAAACACCTGATGGTCTAATAAAGACCTGAATGGCCGATAGCAAGGCAGGAGAAAGAATAGTCGGGGCTTGTAGGCAGAGACAATATATACGAGGAGAAATCTGGAAGGAAAAGAAGAAAGAGCAAGAGAAGAAGAAGGAGAAGAGGACTTCAGGGGCCAGCCACCCAGTCACCTAGCTATACGGCAAGCCACTGAGGAAGAAAGAAAGAAAGGTATACAGGAATAGAAAAGGAAAAGCCCAGAGGCAAAAGGTAGATGGGATAATTTAAGAAAACTGCCTAGACACAAGCCAAGCTAAGGCCAGGCTTTATAAGTAATAATAAGCCTCCATGTGCGATTTATTTGGGAGCTGGGTTGCGGGGGGGGGGGGTCCCCAAAAGAAAAAAAAAACTGACAACAATCACATGGTAATATGAACACTATATTTTTGGACAGACTATCAGTGAAGGACTTGGTTTCTCTGACCACTCAATTCTTTCATTCCATATTTCTTCTGATTTTTTTTTCTTTTAAAGTCTATGCAGCTTCAAGTTTTGTGGATATGCTGCCACCTGAAATCTTGCCAAATTCCACCATTCAGAATTCTTGTATTTCTCTGGTCTCCTAAAATTATACTGTAATGGCCCCTTATTTGTAGGGAAGGAATTTCAAGACTCCTAGCAGGGGCCTGAAACCATGGACAGGACCAATGTCCACATGTTTACTGTGTTTTTCTTATATCATATGCTTCGTGACATTTAATCTATGATTTAGGCATAATTAGAGACAAACCAGAACAAATAAAACAATGTACTGATACTCCGGCGATTTATCCAATAACTAGATTACCCAAGAAGTGATTAATGGGCAGGTAGTGTGGATACTAGGGACAAAGAATTGATTCATGTCCTTTATGGAATGGAGCACTGATGACATGAGATTTCATTGCATTAATCAGAACAGTGAGTGATTTAAAACTTGTAAATTATTTATTTCTGGGACATTTTCCCTAAGATTTTTCAAACTTCTTATTCTAGTTAACTGGAATCTTATGAAGCACAGCCATGGATGAGGAAGTCCTAATGTGTAGGACCCCTGCTGGAGCACTCACTCATTCTATTTTCAATTATATCCTAGTTTTATTTCTTTTACAACCAATTTGTAAATTCAGTGACAACATTTATAGCCTATATTTTTTGTTTACCCATGGTGCACTGCAAACTTTAGACTATCATTATTCAAACAAGAAATGTCTCTCCAGTGTTTTTATTCTACAGTGTTATACGGTTTCTGGACAACTGGCTTGGCTGCATATTGCCACAATTATAAATGTTGAAGGTAATCAGGCTTCCTACTTATGCTTACTTGGGAAGTTTTACATTTTGATTCCTGACTCCAGGACTCTGAGTTTGATGACATATTTTTGTGTGCTGATCTCTGACTTAAGGGTTTGTTCCTTTTTTTTCTTCAAAAATCCCTCCCTTAAAAATTAATTAACTTAGTTACATTAACTCTTTGGATGATAAATATATTTTTCTATCTCTCTGTGTTTTTCTACGACTACTTTAAATCAAGTGGAATGACAGACTATTAAAATTTAAGCACATAAACAGACACTATGAAATGATCACTTAATTGAATACAGTTCTTGATATTTCTAAAAACTAAGTCTTCTTGTGCAGGAATTATGCTGTATCTGTGTTCATTTCAAGAAAATAGCAATCAATAATAATGTATGTCAACCTTTAGGGAAGTGGTTCTCAACCTGTGGGCCACAACCCTTTGGGCTTGGCATATCAGATATTTACATTACAATTCATAACAGCAACAAACTTACAGTTATGAAGTAGCAATGAAAGTGATTTTATGGTTGGGGTTCCTAACAACATAAAGAACTGTATTAAGATACCTACAGTATTAGAAAGGATGAGAATCACTGCTATAGGGTTTTAAAAAGAAAGCCTCTTATTTATTTATTTTATTTATTTTTTATCCTGGTGTGATTGGACTCTGGATGGCCTGGGAATTGAACCTGGTTCCTCTGGAACATCAGTCAGTTGTGGGGCATGCCTTTAATCCTAGCATTCGGCGGGGGTGCAGAGCCAGGAGGATCTCTGTGAGTTCCAGGCCAGCCTGGTCTATAGAGCAAGATCCAGGACAGGCACCAAAACTACACAGAGAAACCCTGTCTTGAAAAACCAAAAAAAAAAAAAAAAACAACAAACCAAAAAAGACAGAAAGCCTTGTATATTTTCCCCACAATTGGTATTTCTAGAATCATCCAGATAATAGGCAGGGGAGTTTGGTTCTACTGCTGACTTTCATTTCCATTTCTTTACGTGTAAAATCAGGGAGCATGGCTAAGAAAACTCTGTTTCCTCCACTTTTCACATTATGTGATTCTTAAATACCCTTGGCACTCCCCTTTTCACTGTTGATACAGCCCTAGACTATCAGCAAGGAGGCTGCAAAGTTACAATATATCTTTCAAATCCTTAGCTTTCACTAGGTGTTGCTTTACATTTCAATACTGATGATGAATTAAGAAAAAGCTGCTGGGTAAATGTGACAGTGTTGGATTATACAAGAGGCCCACCAAAGGAAATGCAGGATTTTCCAAAGCACAACAATTGTGTGTGTGTGTGTGTGTGTGTGTGTGTGTGTGTGTGTGTGTGTGTACGGGAAAGAGATTAAAAGTATGTACTTAGCTGATTGAACATAAAAATACCTAATGACTTCAGGGGTATTCTCTTCTTTGATGGCAAGTCATTTAGTTTTAAAGCATTATAAAAGCCACTGAGGAAAACCCAAAGCAAACAGAGCAAGGCAGAGAAAACAGGGCAACAGAAAGAGATGGCTGACCCACAGGAACAGGATACGGGGTCTGTATGTGAAAATACATACCATTGGTACTTCTACATTGTCTCAGTATGCCAGAGTTTCCTGGACTTGCCCCACATGGACATGCACATTTTCCTGGAATGCCCAAACAAGAGGGCAGTTTACTGCAGTGTTTCATACATGAATGCTGAGGTCAACTAACATCTATTTATAGGCTTTGTAATCTTCGGTGGTTTACTTATCTACCTGTATTGTTATCTGTAATAGAGATAATGAGAACATCATATATACATACATATACATGTGCATGTATGTATACACACATCCAAAAATTGAGTAAGGACTAAATGAAATCAGATATTTAGATTTTGGTGTATAATACCTGTCATTCACAGACTTATTCTTTCAACATATATTCAGGGAACAAATGTTATATATCAAATTCTGGTTAAGACACCTAGCATATTTCTATAAATAAAGAGGCCTGGCCTGGTGACACTTCTTGGGGCTAAGGTTAATAAGTGGACCTACCCAACAGGTGTCATGTGAAAACTTTTTGAATATAGAAGTTGGCGAAAAGGAAGAGGTAGATGAAGACCTGTTAGAAGAAGCCTGGCTTTCCTAGCATGGCAAACTGTCTCATGAATTGGTATCTGAAGGACTTGGACAGCCAGTTACTCGGCTATTGTAAAAGCTATTCATGTATCTTCTTAAGTTTTTAAGATTTAAAGACAAAAATCAACAACATGGAACAAATTATTTCCAAATAAATTATTAGTCTTCATTGAAAGCTTTTAATCGCCTGGTAAGTACACTTTTCAAACTTCAAAGTTGTTTCTAAGAAACTTAAGGCCCCACCCTCCCCAATAGCTTCACAACCAGGGATATATAAGCATAGATTGTTTTTAGTAACATTTACTGTCATTTTGCAGAAATAATTATGAAAAAAAAACCCTAAGATTGTTTCAAGAGGGAAGTTTCCTTGTATCTATAGTTAGGTGTTCAGAGCGCAGCAGCTGAAGGTATATATTCATTATAGATATATAAATTCATGATATATATATATATATTCATTATACATACATTCATTAGCAAACTGATAGGCACTTGCAGAGCACTGGCTCACTGAGGCTTTCATGCCTTTAGCATTTGTGTTTTGGTGTCCTTGCCCTGTCCCCATGTTAGACTTTCCCAAGAGTCCCAAACATCAAAGAACTACCTAAATGGAGCTTGTGCTGGAAGTACTCAGTAGGAGACAGCCCTAAACTAAGACAAATATGAAATTCAATACTGCTTACTCCAGATTTTGGGATTGGCTTAATAAGTGGGATTACTCCTATTTAATAAATACTATTGTCTCCCAACAGTCCCATGTGGCAGGAAGTTTATGCATTTTAACAAGTTCTTCTTCACTAGAGACAGTATCACTACAAATGGGGTTATGTAGCTTTCTCAACTCTGTAAGTGACAGGGTCAAGAATTACATTCAAGGCCATCTGGCTCTATCCCCAGGTACACTGAGGATATCAGATCCAAAAAGGCTCAGAGCAAAGTGGGCCTGAGTGCATGAATCTCAGTGCAAGACAGGCTAAATTATATTTGCAAGAGAGATAATATTCTGCAAGGGGAGGCTATTAAAAGACATTTAACATTTATCATAATTACAACATGCATGTATTCATACTGAGATATGCCTCAAGAGGCTATAAAACAGGGGCCCTGGTTGAGCTTCTGAAACGGAAATGACTAAGGTAAACTTTGACTAGCTTATTCTGGGTGCTTGCTCAAAGGGCAGTGTCTGGTCAATACTTTCCAGAGACTCTGAAGTAAGAGGTCTGAAGTAGTGAACAAGCAAATGATTTTATAAACATTCCTCAAGGGAGTTTTTCTTTGCAGCCAGAGTTGCAGAGCAAAGACTTAAGAACACATAGAATCACGTGAGGATTCAAACCCTGCCCATGCTGTTAGTGCTGTTTAGTAGGCCTAGAGAGAAACCCCTCCATGTATAATTAATAGTCCTTGTATTTCCATTATTAAACATATATACAAATGTACATATAGTCATAAGAGCATAGTTAAAAGTCTTTGATTATTCATTATTTATTTTATGCAGTGGACAGAATTTACAGCCTCATTGTAGCTGAAGTTTTCTCCAGTCCTGCCTGGCCCACGGTCAGGACAAATCTCTCTCACCCACCAGTCCCGCAGCCACTCAGACCCAACCAAGTAAACACACAGAGACTTATATTGCTTACAAACTGTATGGCTGTGGCAGGCTTCTTGTTACCTAGTTTTTCTATCTAAAATTAACCCATTTCTATAAATCTATAGCTTGCCACATGGCTTGTGGCTTACCAGTATCTTACATGTTGGTACTCATGGCAGCATCTGGCAGCATCTCCTGACTCAGCTTTCCTGTTCCCAGAACTCTCTTCTCTGCTTGTCCTGCCTATGCTTTCTGCCTGGCTACTGGCCAATCAGCATTTTATTTATACAGGGCAATATCCACAGCACCTCATACATGTTCTGCAAGGACTCTATACCTAACAATAGCTTCAGCCCTGGATTATGCTGATTATTTGAAAACACTCAGTTGGAGTGCAAAATGCTACCCTGGATTAGATCTTCCATTAGATCTGGACGAGGACTGTAGTGGGAAAAGCTGGTTTAATCTGGTTTGGTTCATAGTATCATATCAATGCTAATTTTCTATTTTGGTCAAATGAGCTGTGCTGTGGGATGGTCTGTATGGCAAATGTGTTGCTCTGATTGGTCAATAAATAAAACACTGATTGGCCAAGGCAGGAAGTATAGGCGGGACTAACAGAGAGAAGAATTGAGAGAACCGGAAGGCAGAGGGAGAGACTGCCAGCCACCACCATGATAAGCAGCATGTGAAGATGCCGGTAAGCCACGAGCCATGTGGCAAGGTATAGATTTATAGAAATGGATTAATTTAAGATAAGCAGGTGACAGAGATTTGTCCTGACTGTGGGCCAGGCAGGAAAACTCTAGCTACAGGGCTGTGCTTTAAGATTTTATATTAGGAGAAGTCAGGTGAAATATATATATATATATATATATATATATATATATACAAACAAATGCTCAGTATTACCTTTAACATTTTTCTGTTAACCTAAATTTAAACTACTTTAAAAAGTATGTGAGGTACAAAGCTAATTGAAGAATTATTTTCATTTTCCTGAGCTATGAGGTGCATCTGCACGTGACCGGTAAGCATACAGCTATTTCTTCTGTAATTTCAATTGTAAGCAAGAGTGGGGCCAGCAGAGAGAAGGGAGGCCATGAAGGTCACATGGGACAAAAAGATCAAGAAGAGCAAGGTTCACATAGAGAGCAACGTCTGGGACAAGTTGGCTTGGACAGGAGGGAGATAAAGGCCACATGCAGCCACCCTGAATCCAAGAGATTGTACTGATGCATGGAGAGCTTTGGTTTTCCTAATCATCCTCTTCCAGGAGGTTCCAGGTGGCTGCATGACTTTGGGCAGGGCCTGGAAAGAAATGGGGAACCAAAATCGGAGGTTGTTGAGAGAGGTCCTACCTGGGTACAGGAGGTATATAAGGCCAATGCAAATGAGCTTTAGAAATGAAGAGGGACCCACCCAAGATGCATTGCAGAAGGGCATCTGGAGACAGGCAGCTGCTGAAGAGAGAATGCCAGGAACAGAGCTGAGGACTAACACATTTGGAATTTTATTCCGTGGGCTGATCCTGTTTGAAGGTGAGGGTGGAATTATTGGCACAACCGGGAACTTTCTCTGCACTTGCATATTTTGTCAATGACTGTGTGTGAGTTAAAGGCATGAAATAAATTTCTGCTACTGCATATAACTGCAAAAGCATCTCGGACATCATCTTCAGTTTTCCTAAAGGATTTCTGCCTCTGAGGGATTTCCTTCCTCCAGCCCCATAATCTTTGCAAGCTTTTATCTTTGTATCCTTCACTAGAATCTCAGCATGGTAAAGATGCCTCATTGCTTCAGCAATTCCATGTCTTCTTGAACAAGCCCAGGCAGTCAAAGCTCACACGCCCAGGTTTGGGGGTGTGTACGACAATGGTGCCCTAGTATCACTCATTTTATCAAGTTGGGGCAGAGAAGGACCCATGAGTATGACATGAGTTACAACATGTTTGGAGCTTATGAACAATCAAATTGCCATGCTCAAGAGTTGGTGGGCAGCCAAGTTCCAGAACTTATAAAAGAAAAAGAAAAGGAAGAGGGATGTATGAAATGTTACTCTTGTGTAAAGTAGATTGTGGAGGCTGGCGAGGGAAGGTGAGAAGTGTGAAAAGCCTTCATAAAAGCCCACGGAAGGAGTGTGGAATGCTGTTATGCAAACGGGAACAAGAGCAAAACCCACAGGTCCTAACAACTGACAGAAAGAGGAGTCTAGGGGATTGCAAGGTTAAATTTGTTTATCTTGCTTATGTATATTCAGACACGTGCTAATTTGTTTGTATTTCTGTGTGGATTAAAGAAAACAAAGGCAAGTATGTCTATATAGGTCTTGGGTGGGGGAATTATTCTGTGTTCCATGCCCTTTTAACTGCAGGGTCTCAGATACCTTGGTTTTTCTCCTTTGAGTTTCAGTGTGGACAGGGAATGCCTGCATTACTCATTTGGACTCACAAGAGGAAACTCTTGGCTCCGTCCATCTGTGGTCCTGATGAAAGCCCTTGTAAGACGGATCATTAGTAACTAATGCTAGTGGCTCAGTTCTAATTCCCTTTGCATTCACATTTGAAACTAATGTTGCCCTATTCTGAATTTTTCTATCCTCTCTCTCATTTTTGACTGAGATAGGGTCTCACTATTTATCACAGACTTGTCTTGAAATCACAATCCTCTTGCCTTAGCTTCCTAAGTAATAAAATTACAAGTATGCACCAGCATGCATGGCTTCTTTCATGTCTTTTAAAGACACCTTTATTACAAAATAGTGTCTTTTATGACATTCCCACACATATATATCATGCACTTTGCTCATATTCACTCCCAACACCTCTTATTCCACCTCCCTCCTCCTGGTGACCCATTCCCCTTCCCACATAGCCCTTCTTTTAGTTTTATTTTTTAAAATATATATATATATATAAATTGGACATACAAGAGAATGTATCCAGTATTTGTCATTCCAAGTCTGGCTTCTTTTACTTAACAGGATGTTCTCTGGCTCCACCCATTTTCTTGTAAATGATGTAATTTTGTTTATGGCAAAATAAAACTCCATTGTGCATATATGCTATATTTTCCAAATTCATTCATCTGATGACAGACTCCTAGGCTGGCTCTAAAGCTGGTTATTGTGAGTACGTCAGCAGTAAATATAGCCATGCTAATATCTCTTTCTTTCTGAATAACCAGTGCAAAACGGGCTGAGAGCTTGGACTCAGTAGCACAGTGGCCAGGGTTAATTTTTAGCTCCACTTCTTAATAGTTGTGTGATGTCCCCGTTTCCATTTGTTATTGTCTGTAGCGTGGGCCAAACTATATCTGAGGTAGTGCTAGTGTTAAATAAGCTCCTGGTTGTAATGTGGTTGTAGTGGTCCCTGGCATATAATACGCACTCTCCAGGACTGGCTATCACTATTATTGCTATCATGTGTTCTAAGAAGGTCAGATATTTTACCCCCAACTGTGAAATGTTGTTTCAGAATAGTAGTGGGAGAAAGATGACAAAGATACCCAGTCAAATTCTCCTCTTGCCTTCATGCATAAATGTCCAGGGGAGCCTGTAAGAGATGCGTGTACGTGAATGAAGATAAAAATCTGGCATTGTATCTTAAAATGAAGTTCTCTTTAGCACAGAAATTTGTGGCTTGCTCATTGTATTTATATTATATATATATGATCTTTATTGGAAACCATCAGCTAGGCCAGAGTTTTCAACACTTCGTGGACTGTAACCATTAAATCACTCCTTTGAATCATGTATCGTGCACAATGTGGTTGTACTTAACACATGGTCATGGTTTTTCGCCTCAAGCCAAAATTCATTAAAATAGTCTTTCTTCTAAATGACCCAGGACATTGCCATTTCTTTTACTATGGCTTTCTGGACTTGCTATTTATTTTCAAATCTCTTTTAGAAGTAAAACAAGAGGTAAAATTCCTAAGTCAATGGTGGTCTGTCAATGGGTGGGAAATCTTGCTTAGCTTTGGGTACTAGGAACAACAGTGACTACTAGTTCACCCAGGATAGGGGATCGAAATGAAATTTACTTGGTATTTTTCTAAGTGTTCAGATGTCTCAAGATAGCTAAATTATATCTCAAAAAAATTAAGGACTAACCAATGTCAAGCTTCCAAGTACAGTTTTGAAATAAAACATGCAAAACTATATGCTACTGTTGTTCTTTAAAGAAAGACCACTGTAACTTGTTTATATATGTGTATTATATATAATCACATACACACAGAGTTACAAATAACATAGTAGATGGTTATGTATACATGCATACATTCTCAGAGGCTTTCTATCAATAAGCAGGGTAGGTAAGGAAGAGTCTTTATTTCCTAATACTACAGATGACAACTTCTCCCTCAGAAAGCTGGAACATTGCTTTTCTCATGTGTCTTCAATGAAGTGATTTGAGAATATAAAGAAAGTGGAACATAGAAAACTTGTGGAAAAAGAATTACATTTTTTTCCTGTGGTCTATCCTAACTAGGGTTTGACCAGATCATTTATAAGGTTGTCAATTAAGGGCTTTCTGGTATGATACTACACTGAAGCAAAGCGGAGTTTGGCTTCTGTTGGGTTGTTGGTCTGCTTTAAGTAAGATGCCATAAACAACAATCTTTACCTTTCTAGTAATTCCATAAAATTAAGTATTGGTAACTCAGAGTAAAAATTTCCTATATTCATATTCATTTTATTATGTCCTCGGTTACTCAAGAGAAACATTTTTCATTTTAAAAAGCACAATGCCTTTGGAATCACAGAGTCACCTGAATTTTCTTTTTCAAGTCATTTACTGTTACTCAGGTTTAAGAGGTAGCCAAGTTCTGCTGCTTAGTAACCCACAGTCTTACCTTAATCAAGTATCCAGTCTCCTGATAGTTTAGGTTTTTTTCCCTCCCCAGAACTGATTTTTCAATGTTATTTTTCCAGTCTAAGACTGTCTGATATTTCCCAAAGGGTTCCCCAAAGTCACAATGGACTTGTTATTTCCCCTTTAAAAAAAAAAAAGAAGAGGTAGTAAAAAGAATTAGGTTTGCTTTATAAAGAACCAAGTAACACATTTTTGCTTTTTATGAGTGTCCTTTTTTTATGGGAGTCCTTGTCAAATGAGAAATGGTGGTTGGTCTTCTGTGGGATCAGTCCATGCAGATCAAAACCACCAATGCAAGGATTTCAGCAATCATACACTGTGGAAGATTCCCTGAGAGTTACCAGCTCCCTCACCACGCCTGTGTATAGATGTTTCTATCTCTTTGAGTCTTGGTGCTACTTTGCCTGAGAGCAGACACCAATACATAACAACAATATAGTGTTATTGGTTATAGTGTCAATTATCGTGAAAATGAGCATTTGGTCATAGCTCTTATTCTTTCATTTAAAGCTGGGATATTTTAAGCTAGTACTTTTAAAACTCTGTCACATCTTTTCCCTTTGAAAATTGTCAGTTACACGGTAGCCAGGGTTTGTTAGTTGTAGAAGCAGGTGGTTCCCTGTTAAGCCAGAAAAACCACATAGCACTAAATGACCTCATAGAGAACGACAGGGGTTTTTGTCTGGAATATTGCTGATGTTTTTAATAGTCCATTTTCAGGATGCAGGAAATCCCTTTCTGTTTCTCCTAAGCTGTCTATAGCTCATAATAAGGCAGAAGTATAAGACTATGCTTTGTAAATAGAAATGAAACCTTTACAAATGGCACTGTTCTCTTCCTGTCTTACTGTTATAAAACCTAGAAACCTTTTTTGAGGGCCCTTATTTTCATCACAATATATTATTTGCATATCCTAAATAACAACATCTTCCTCACTGGCTGGGCTATTGGAAGCACTAGGTACAGTGCGCTCCTTGAATCAGTTATAACTAGACACTTTAAGGAAATAACCCTGGCTTTATAAAGACAGCCAAGGCATAAGAAGCATTCTGGAGCCACTGGCTGGATCCCTGGCTTGTAAGACATCCACACATACAGATAAATAATGAAAGTTACTTCTGGGAGGCCTAGGACACATGATATTTTTGGAAGACTCCAGAAGAGATAGGTCTCCCAAATCTATAAGACACAGCAGTGAAATCTGTTGGTGAGCTCTTAGTGAAGCTTCCTAACTATCCAATTCCAAATTCTCTACAGAAACTTTCAGCAAAGCAAACATAAACAGCCTTGTACAATAAATTATCAATCTTGCTGCAACTATGCCAAATATTATGATACCACTATTATTTTGTGGTGTAGCATAACATATCTTTGTCATTATATTTGAGCAAAAGAGTGGTATCTAAAGAAATATTTTTTATTTCCATGGAATATAGCACATCCCATTGATCAAATTATAGACATGTTCATTGTCTTTTTAGATATATAATACCTTTTTATATATATATTCAAATTCCAACTTCTGGAGAGATTTAAACATTTTAATCATCTCTGGCTAAACAAGCTTGAGAATTTACATTTAATTAGAGTGGCATCATTATGAAACTATGAAACTCCCAGTTTCCTCAATATTTATCATCTCCATATCAACCCCCCCACTTCTCTTTCCCAGACTTGCTGTCATTAAAAACTAACATCTAGCCATCCAGGTTCCTACTGGGCTCCTAGGTCAGTTTACAGATTGCTTTTTTTTCTGGGTCCTAAAGACTTCCTGCAAGCCAAAAATCTAATGCCGTGAACAGCACAAAGTCATGTCTACACACACTATTGTCTGGGCATGAGGGGAGTTTTGTGAAAAGCCCAGGTCATTGATTTCCCTACAAGAACTTTAACCAGAATGAAATGACATAACCATGGACACTGGCAATCTCGCTTCCAGGAACTTAGATGTTCTGTGCTCTGTGCTGCGTTAACTAGCAGGTCTTCCCACACCAACCTTTCTTTCTTCCTTTCTTTCTTTTTTAATGCCTTTTATTTTATTTTTTTTGTATTTATTTGCTTACTTACTTTCTTAGAGACAGGGTCTTGCTACTTAGCCCAGGCTGACCTGAAATAATGATTCTCTTACTTTGGCTCCCAGAATGTTGGGGTTCTAGGCATGCCCTACCATACCAGGTCAATGATCTCTCTCTATTAAGGTCCTTTGTCTCCATGACTTCAAAACTGATCCTTGCTACAACTTCTTAACAGGTGACTCCAGTGATTTTATAGAAAGTTTTGAGAAACTGTTTCTTAGACATGTTTAGCCTCGCTCAAGAGGTTGATGACTGTCACTCTGAGCTGTTCAACTCTGAAAGATCATTCATGTTCAACCAATAGGGGAGTGACAACCAGAACATCTCCTAAAAATTCTGGCTATCTATAGGATTCAGCATCTTCAACCTTTTCTTTAGATAATTCTCCTTAACTACAATAGTTTAAGTAAAACAATCGCAACTGGTTGGTGCATATTGCCCTTGATGGTACCATATCACTTGTTAATTTATTTTTTCTATGTTCATTACTTAGAAACAACTATTTTATACAACTTCTGACTAGTTTTGATTTATACCATGACTCAATATTTAGATTTTGGACTAATAACTTTATAGAAATAAGTTAACATAGACCGCTTTTTCAGCAAATGTATGTTTTCTTACAAGTGTTGTGTACCATTTAAAGAGTTGGCAATGCATGAAGAGAAGCAACAACATACCCATTGGATATATACATAAAATAAATTTGATTGCTGAGCACTGTCCATGAGATGGATATCTCATTAAAAAATCTGTAGTGGAAGGGGATATAGTTTATTGCCTGCCTTAATTCAGGTTGCTATAACAAAATGTCACATACTAGAGCAGTCATAAGTTTTCTCCAGTCCCACCCAGCCCCATGGTCCTGCAGCTGCTTGTAAAATAATCACTCAGAGGCTTAATATTATTTACAAACTGTATGGCCTATGGCAGGCCTCTTACTAGCTAGCTATTGTATCTTAAATTAATCCATTTCTATTAATCTATGTTTTGCCATGTCTTCTGTGGCTTTACTGGTCTGCTGGCATGTTGCTTCTTGGGCGGCAGGGCTGCTGTCTCCTTTGACTTTGCCTTTTCTTCCTGTCTCTTGTATTTTCTGCCTGGCTATAACCTGACTCATCATAGGCCAGAGCAGCTTCTTTATTAACCAATCATAGCAACACATATTCACAGTGTACAGAAAGACCATCCCACAGCATACAGAGGTATATTAACCAGCCAATGTTTATTACTTACAGTACTATGACTTGCAGAGCCCAACAGTCAAGGTGATGATACATCTAGTGTCTGGTGACTGTGGCCTTCTTGCTTTATAGACAGCTACTTCCTGCTATTAATATATCCTTTCATGGCAGAAGAAGGGAGATCTGGTCTACTTCTCATGAGATCACCAATCCTATCATAGGGATCATCTCAGGTCATCATCCAAACCTAATTACCCCACCTCATTACCTAATTGACCTCACCTCCAAATATTATCACATCAGGATTTCAAGGTTTGAATTTTAGAAACAGCAGCTATTTTCTTTAGGTAATGGGGATTGAACTCAAGGTATTGCACTTGCCAGACAAGTGTTCTATAAACTGTGTTACATTCCCAGTCCACAGAGATGAGCTCTGTTAAAGGAGACAATACCTACTACTGACTTTGAAATCAGGTTGAAATTCCATCTTATAAAAAGTTGCTTTTTTTTTTTTAAAAAAAAATTGAGTTTTAGTCTTATTTGCCAGTCTTTCAGAATGTCACCTGATTTAGAGACTCTCTCTCTCTCCCTCTCTCTCTCTCTCTCTCTCTCTCTCTCTCTCTCTCTCTCTCTCTCTCTCTCTCAGTATTCTTTTCAAGACAGAGTCTCACTACATAGCTCTAGCTGTCCTGCAAATCATTCTATAGACCAGGCTGGTCTCAAACTCACAAAGATCTGCAAGCTGAGTGCTGGGATTAAAGGTGTGCTCCACTACACCCAGTTTGGAGACAAGGTTTCTACAGAGTTAATCAACTTAAATTAGTTCCTTAAAATAAGCTCATATCCAACAAGACTTTGTGTCTCACTAAACATAGGGAATTTGGATCAATAGAGATGGAAGGAAGATGATAAAAAGAGACAAAAAGAAAATTGCCTGCTGGAAAACAACAAAGACATGGAACACTCTCCTCCTATATGCCTCAGAAGAAAATAACCTTAGAAATATGCTGAAGAAATTCCTCTTATTTAAAACACCCAACTAATGCCACTTTGTTACATAGTCCTAGTGAACTGTGACACTGAGTAACCTTAAAAAAGATACTAGACTTCAACTTTTAGCTATATGATATCTTAGATGAGATTGTGTCTTGTCTTACAGATTGGTTGTGAAGACTGAATCAGAAAGTAGTAGTCAGAATCTAGGCTATGTAATGGCTATATAACATGATAGCTAATGGTACTACGACATTGTTATTCAACTTCTATTTTGAAGAAGATCTGCTCAAATGTCACCAACAAATATGACTGTTACAGTCATCTTCATCATTGGTCATCTTCCATCACTGTGAGTATGTATTGAGAAGTTCAGTGCCCAGGCACCATGCTAACTGTTTTAGACATATCTGTATCAATGCTCAACAATTCCTGTAATTTAGGCATTATTCTTGTCTCTTTATGGAGGAACTGTTGCTTATGTTAGTTGGCTTGAACAAATTAAAAAAAATCATAGTAAATACCAAAGCAAAATGGAAATGAAAATGAGACTTTTGGCTGTATAGTAGGAGCCACTTGTCCTGACACTGCTCGGCCTGATAGCATTTCTAACTTAGCACTCACTGAAGAGTCTGTAACCGTGAACCCAGCATGGGATCCTATGTGGCCCAAGAGGATTTATAACTTTAGTTCATTTTAGGACTCAACAAAATTTTGAGGGGTAAACTGCCTTTTTATTTTTAGTATGCTTGAGACTACATAGAAAAATATGCATTACCACCTCTACCCCTTCCTTCTCCCTTTGAACCAATCCTTGCCATTCATAGCTTGTGGAATTTGGCATATTTTCTGTTAAATTTTTTGCCTCATTGTTGTGCCATTTTTTTCCAGGTTGGAACTTGTGGGTAGATAACTTTTTTGCATGTCATTGAGTCAATTTTCTTCTTTGCTCTTGACCACCAATTGTACAGTCCATTTAGGCACTCATGTGCTGTGATGATGGACTTTTCTGGAGAAGTATTTCCTGACAACGGATGGATGTGCAACCAGAGACTTTGTAAATCAACTCCATAACACGCTCTTGAGCCCACACAAATGAAAACCAAAAAAATAACATTTTGTCAGCCAACATACTAAGGGGGAAGAAAATGATTCAAACAAAAGATTTTTGTAACAATGCAGAGTCTTATGTGCTATATGTCACAGCATTGTATTTAGAAGCTTCTTGCTAAAGTTTAACTCAATGCTGTCAGATGTGATTGGCAATGGCCTTCAAAATGCTGCCCCAACCAACATTAACATCTTTATAAGATCACTTGGGAGGAGCAAATGTTTTATCCTTACCTCTGACTTTCTGAATAAGACACTCAGACCAGAGTACAGAAATCTGTGATGGAACAGCCATCTAGGAGGGTTGATGGATACTGAAGACTGAGAACTAGGCTTCATAGAAACATCTAGAATTTCATGCTTCATTCATTAATATTACTGTAAAAGAATCAAAACCATAGAATCCCCTCAAGTCTCCAGTGACCTCAAGCAACCCTCTGTCACCTTCTCTTCTAACACCCCAAACAGGCTTTGTAGAGACAGGAAAGAGTGGTCAGAGAGTTTTACCACCTCATCCTTAAATAACAGATAATATTACAAACTAAAAGACCTAAGAAGGGGTGGTGCTGTAATTATTTAGAAAAATGAGTTTATCATAAAATAAGTACATGTTCTTAAAAAGTTTTAAAAAAAAGAAGCATAAGGTGACTTTGTGTTCTCATTTAGTTTCACTCAATAGTGACATCCTGTCCAACCACATCCCAGGGACACAACCAGAAAGTTGGCATCTACACAGTCTAGAAATTTACTCCAAGTGCATCATTTTCCACATACTTATTTATCAGTTTCTGGGAATTTAACTCCATGTAACTTTACAGGATCACATGAACAACCAGTAAAGCTGAGGACAATTCCATCACAAGAGTCCTTCAGATACCTTCACAGGGACACACACCCTCCTCTTCTGCTCTGTTGTCCCTTGTCTTTTCTTCACATCTATATTTTTGTTATTTTAAGAAAAATTACATAAATGTAAGCATATGGCATGTATCATTTTGTGGTTTCTTTCTTTTTTCAGTTAGCATAATGTCTGACATTTATCCAAGTTCTTTACTGTATAAATAGTTCATCATTTTTGTTGCTGCATAGTATTTCATGGTATACTTAGATATGCTATAATTTGCTTAACCAGTGTCTTTACTTTATTTCCATGTCTTTGCTGTGATGAGGAAAGTACCTATATACTTTCATTTCTCTGAGATATATGTACAAGAGTACAAAATTAGTGGATCATATGCTAAGCGTATGTATGTTCAAATTTATAAGAAATAGGCAAATTGTTTGTAGCTAAGGTAGCATTTTACATTTCTATTAGAAATATATGTATGATTGAGTTTTCCAATGTTCTCATCAGCATTTACAATTATCATTATGGATTTTTGAAGTTAAATGTGTTGCATTTATTTTATTTTTAATATTAATTGTTCTTTATTCTTGAGACATGTATTTAATAAAACAGAGTCTTATACACCCTGCATCTTCCCTCTCCAATACCCCTCAGTCACTTACCAACCTGGTCCTCTCATAAGTTCATGTCTTCTTTTCTATTTTTATTTTTTAAATAACCTGCTAAGTCCAATTAGTGCTGCCCATGCGCGTCTAGGTCTAGGTCTATTTGCTACCAGTTGCCACATCCTCAAAAATCAATATATAAAAATAAGAATAATTCTCCTTCTACCATCAGCTCTGAACTCCCAGTAGCTCCTCCATAAGACACAGGGCCCAGAGAGCACATCCCCCCGCTCTGCTGGATTCTCACTGGCTTGATATTGTGCAGGTCTTAGGCAACTCCCCATGGCTGTTGAAGGTTCGTGAGTGTCATAGCCACGTCAAGCCCAGAGGTTTGCATTTCTCAGCACTCTCCCCTCTGCTATTGTTATTTTCCTCGATGGTCATGTTGTCAAATTCCCTTCCAAACATTTACATTCGTCTGCACAGACCTGGCTGCTCTCAAACCTGGCCAGAGAAGCTTCTTTCTGTAACATTGATTTTCACTGTTGCTGCTGTATATGGTCACACATCATCGTCATGCTAATTTGTGTTGCTCTGATGGTGAATGATATTGAATACCATTTCATATACTTCTAACCCATCCACATGCTCTCCCATGTAAACTGTGTGTCCCTGTTTCTGTCGGCTTAGATTGTTTTCTTTTTTTTCCCCGTTGAGTATTGAGAGTTCTGGCATTTTCTAAATAGAAAATCTCTGCCAAAATTTGTCATTTGAAAATATTTTCTCCCTGTCTATAGCATTGTTTCCTATTCTTTACAGTTCCCCCCCCCAGAAAAAATTTTTATAACTACCCAAAAATCCAAGCACTTTTTCACTGTTTGCCTTGTAGGCATACTTCTGATGTGAACTATTTTCCCTAAAATATACTTCAGTGGTTTATATTTATACCTGTGGTCATTTCAGGGTCGGTTTACTATAAAGTGTGATTATTAAATTTAGTCTTTTTCCTTTTTCTCCCCTCCTCTATGGGTATCTAAGCTGCTCCAGAACCAATCTTCAAGTGGCTGTCTTTTTTTCCCCTGAACTGTATTTGAATTTTATCAAAACAGACATACTTGTCTGGCTGTGTTTCTAAGATCTCTGCTCTCTCCCAGTACCACCTTGTCTTTATTCCTATAGCCAAGCCCATAACACGAGACTGACTTCCTTTCCCTACATCTTTCTTGGGTATTATTTTAGTATTTCTAGGCTCTTTGCATTTCCATACAAATATTAGAGTGCACTTGGTTTTAAATTAAGCCTCAACCCTCAAACCATTACTGCTATGTTTAATCAGAGATTGAATGATGCATGAAGAAAACAGGGATCAGACTTATTTCTGACCACATAGCTAGCTAAGTTGAATCAGGATCAGGTCTGAGTTCTGCTATATGACATAGTCTTGCACATCAGTGTTTTCCTTCTGTGCTGCCTAGTCTTAGGTAGGAAGTAGTTCTCTGTTACAATATGTAGAATATCTCCCCATTCAGGTCAGTGATTAGTCTAGTATGTTTTTCATCCAAGCACAACATTTTCTATAGGACCGATCATGAATTTTAATCAATTTATGAGAGTCTCCCATCTTGTCATAGTAATTCAAAAGTATCAATCGAGAGATGAAAACTTGAAGAAGTGTAGAAAGCTTCTTAAATAAACACAAAGCCAAATGAAGACATAGACTTAACTGACACCGTTATCATCTCCATGAGCAAATAATTGTCATATATTCAGACTTTCCAACCTGAAGCAACTACTGACCAACTGATGGCCAACAGCCCTGAGCCTGTTCTAAACCAGCATCAATTCTCTCGCAGCAGTCAAGTAAACCCAAGCCTCAGATGTCCTAACATTTGATCTTGCCATTTTTCTTATATGACACTATGATAGAAGAAATGTGTCCTTCCCCAAAAAGGAGTTTCAAACTTTTCGGTAAATACAGATTAGTCTATCTGCACTTGTTCCCTCTCTTGATGCACATGGAGTAGGACTTTCTGTATTAGTTTTCTTGTTACTGAGACAGAATATCTGACAGAAACAAGGAAGGAGAAAATTATTTTGCCTCTTGACTTAGTGGATATAACCCACCATGGCAAGGAAGCCGCATTTTGGCTGATGAGACTTGGTCCATGGTGATAAAACTTTGCAGTTTTGGATCAAAATTCTCAAGGCCTGTTCCCAGGAGCCCTCTTCTTCCAGCCAGACACCATGTCCTATGTGTTCCACAACCTCCCAAGAGAGCACAACCAGTTATGGTTCGAGTGTCCAAACACATGTGACCATGGGGGAAGCTTTCACAGGCAAACCATGTCACCCTCTGAGCAAAAACTAACAGAAAGCATTTTCCTTTTCAAATGGAATCAACAGCGCTGACCCAAAGAGACGAGCAACTCTTGTTTGTTTGTAAACACCCACAGGTGTGTGTTTATTGTTTATGTATTTACTTGAAGATATGTCTCAAGTTTGCAATGATTCGCTTACAGTTGATGAGTTGTACAAATGGGAATGTGGGCAGAAAGATCCATGGAATCATGTGTAGAGTTAAGCATCTCACACTGAAAGGTCTCAAGTCTAGGGGAAAAGCTGGGCAGTACCAATATCTAAGAAGTAAGATACCATGAACTATGAATACCATAAAATGGTAGTTTAGATGATAATCAAATGTATTTATCAAGTCATACCTAAGTACCATAGTCTGATTATAGGGTAATTTAACTGACTTCTTTTCTGATAGGAGGAAAACACTTTTAATACATATAACCATCTCACATTAAAATCTGGCTGGAGAGGTGGTTCGGAGGTTAAGAGCACTAGCTACTCTTCCAGAGAAACCTGGCTCATTTCCCTGCACCCACACTGTGGCCCATAACCATCTGTAACTCCAGTGCTAGGGGATCTGATGTCCTCTCTGGACCTCCCTAGGCATGGAATGAATGTGGTGCAAATACATGCATGCAGATTGATGTAATACAATCATACACACAAAATAAATCTAAATTTATTTTTTAAAATCTGATTGGAAAGCATAAACTAATTTTATGTGTCCTTGGAACCTATCAAAACACAGGAAATCATCTTTCAAGCACACAAAAGGTCAAGTGTAAAGTGTCTGAAGCAGTTAGGTAGGAGACATAGGAGACTGTTGGGTAAGTGCAAGCAAAGGTAATAGTTACACTATAGGAGATGTCAGCTATTATGGCTGTCGTTTTGTTGACAAGAAACTTGAAAGGACATGGACTTAATTCAACATGATCTGCTTACTTTCCAAATCTTAGAAAATCGGGGAGCTTCCCCCAGCGTTAATACTCAAGGCCGGGGAAAGAGTACACAGAAAACGTAATCCCCTGAAAAGATAGTGGAGGGACATTTTATATAGAACTCTCACTTCTGTAACTGAGATAAAGAGTTGAAAGGTTTTATGAAGCAGTATAAGGAGTCGATGATCCCTGATGGCTAGGGTTGTAACATGGCTTGTTTCGTTTTTTATGTTCTTGTGTCAGGAATTTTCTCACTCCTGCCTTGAGTCTTGGTGTGGAGCTCACGGCATAGCTCTGTCCTGCGCTGCAGTAACAGCATAGTCATCTTGAAGTAAGCCGGATCTGAAAAGCAGCAGTTAGAGCCGGTGCTCAGGCTGAGTAATGGATGTTTCTCAGAGGGCTGCACCAGGCAGCCAAACTGCACATTAGCTCCAGTGAGCAGCCACAACCATCCTCTAGGTTAACTGTGATCCCCACATCCCCCCTCCATTTCCTTCCTGCTTCCTCAGTCCATGCATATCCCCACACATGTGAAGGGAGAAGTGCTCTGGGTTTGCTCTTACATCCCATGAGGAGGAGATGAAATGTTCCCTTCTTTGAGCAAGGAGTGAGCTGTGAAAAAGAAAACAAGTTTAATTGCTGCTTAGGGAAGAACGTGAACTGATGATCTAATGGCCCCTTTCCATTCCTACTGTCTACACTCCAATCATGGCAGCAGAGCCAAAGGAGCTCACTTTCACTCTCCAGCCAGCTCATCTGAGTTACACTTGGTGGAGAATGCTTCCACTCAATTTAAGATCACTCATCAATAAAGTGAAAATTCCTATTCACTCTGCTTAGTATTTATGTTCCGTGTCCTCTGTTTCTATAACAGAGAGAAGGAAACAGCAGAGGACAGGCATCAGAGGAGAGGAATGTAGACACTTGTCAAGGTTTTCTAATATCATAATTTGATTTTTTTCATGTTTAATCTAGCAGGTGGTACAAAACCTTTTTACTCCAAGAGAGCTGGGATTCATCAAATATAAATGAACAGATGAAGCTATCTCCATCCCTGTGGTGGAAGACAGGACTCAGAGTTAATCCTGTGGAAACTTTAAACTGCATTGTTATAATTAAAAAAGATCATAGCTTCTGTTGTTATTCTCCTGAATATCTCCCACAAAAGTTCATGTGTTGACTGCTTGATCCTCAGACCAGGTATTAATGGGTAGGAACTTTAGGAGTGGGGAACCTAATGACAATTAAGCCATTGGGAACACGTCCTTGAAGCGGATATCGGGACCCTGGTATCTTCTTGTCTGTGTTTATTTTGTTTCCTGTCTGTCATGGTGTAAACAAGCTCCTTGACCACACACACATACACAGACACACACAGACACACACAGACACATACACGCAAACACACACACACACACACACACACACACACACACACACACACACACGCCTATACACACCATGCTAGACCTGCTGTCACAGGCCCAGAGCAGCACAGCAAAGTGATCACAGACTGAGCCCATGGTCCAAAGCCAACAGTTTCTCCTTGTAAGTTGATTCTCTCAGTTGTTTGCCACAGTGACGGGTATCTTAGTATCACAGTCTGCAACTTTAAACTTTTACTCTCACTCAAAGAAGCTACTTTGGTGAATGCATTTGTTTTGAAAATGAAGTGTTCTGATTGTCACAGTGCATGAAAGTGGTCACCAAACTTTAGTTGGTCTAAATCGAGATACATTCACGTCATCTAAAGATATTCAGTCAATGATACAAAGTCTACCCTTTGAAGACCAGTAACCCCCTAAACTACCTTGACAGATGATTTTAAAATCCCAAGTTGGTCTCAACTTCTGTAACTAAATCAAGATATCTATAGTATTTGGGAAGTCCGAACTATGGCTTCCTGCACATCAAATCTGAGTGTTCAACTATTTCAGTTTTCATCAGTCTACAAATCTTGCGTCCTGGTGACCCCTGAAGCCCAGGCAACTCAGAAGTAAGCAGAGAATCTAAACTCAGCAGCTTCTGAAAATTCCATCTTTCACTTCACACCCCCACTGTGATGCAATTTTGAAGCATAATGATATATACCTAACGACACCAGGATGGAGGCTGTGTCGCTATGGGCTTCACTTTGTAGCCGCTGGGGCTCTGAACCACACAGGTTCAACAGTTACTCCTCTGTTCTTTACTGAACTCAGACAGGCACAGAGTCTCTTTCCTCTCTGTTTGTTGGTCTTTAAGGGCTCTGACCCAGTGGTCAGACAGCTAAAAGGTTCTAAGTTCATTAATTCTTAAATCTGATATATGCAAGGATGAAAAATCAAACACTGAATGAAAACCTCTCATGTAGGAACCAACAGTGGTCCGATGAGACAAAGCAAAGATGTATATGAGTAAGAATCAGTATAGCTTGTGTGGGAAAATGAAAATCATCAAGGCATATAATCCACAATGATTCTGGGCACAAGCATCGAAGTTCTCACACCATAAACAGTACAGTTTGCACTTAAGAGAAGATAGACTCATCAACTTTTGTAGGCAGCCCAGAATTTACATATCACTTGGACCTGAGCTCTTTGTCACATCACCATGTCATCAGCCTATCGCTTTTGTGGACCTCGATTTTATCACACAATCTCTCCTTCTGTGGAAAGAATAGATAATGAAGAACCCCCAAATACGGATTGACTCTGATTATACCCAAATTTGTGCACTGGAAAACATTTCTTACTTTATGGAGGCTTGAGTTTCCTAAATTGAAAAAGGATAATAAACTGTTATGAGGATTCAATCTGAGAGTATGTTTGGGATCATCATAAGGGTCAAATTGAATGTACATGGAAGTTGGCGTCTATCCATATAGTACTTAGCTAAGGGCTGCTGACATTGCCGAAGCCCAACCTGAGGTTAAGAATGGAAAAGACTGGCCAAGCTATACAAGAGTCAGTAAAAAGGCTATGTCCCCTGATATTCTAAAACTCTTCTATTCTCTTTTACTTTATCTTGGTTAAAATGAAGTGCCACAAATATCTGTGGGCAAAGTAAAAACATACACGAGGAAGCAAAGCGACAAAGAGAAAAGTTGGCAGCTTCATTCTTATCTGGTCTTCCAAGTATCCTTCGTTTTCTTTTCTCTTACACACGAATTTCAGTGGTAAATTAAAGGTAGAAGCTAATTCTAATAGCCTGAATGCTTTCACAATTAGTTCACTGTATTCCCCTAGGACTCAAGCTAGAAAACTGATCAGCTAAGGTAAAAAACTGGGAGATCTTTCAGAACCTCCCACATGAAACATACACATGATCAAATACTTTTATAAACAGGTTCCACTGCTCCTACAGATATGATATGCTGCATAATTTTCTCTTGAGTCATGTGCAAAAAAATCACTTTATCTATTAACATAATGTTGGCATATTTAGATACTTGTACAACCTCTTTATTTGTGAAAACATAACATTTTAGCATTTATTTATAACATGTCCTTCAGAGTTATTCAAAGAAAATGTGAGCTAATATACAGTTTTAATAAGTAGAGGCAAGAAGGTAGCACACAAAAAACAATTTTGTAAGCTACCATACATTTAAGGAAAGAATTCAGTTAGCACTGATAAAGAATATAAATTAGCTTTTGGAGGCCTGTTCATTTAGATTAAAAATGATGAATTCTATAATTATTACACATAAGGATAAAATATGAGTCTGGTGGGAGAATCAAAACCTTTTGTGTAGAAGTTTCCAGAAGAAGTTTATTATGTAGAAAATAACCTCTCTGGATAACCAGTATCTTTAAATATGATTTTCCGAAACTGTGAAGATGATAATTTACATGTGATCTTTCTTAAAAGCTATGAATATGAGAAAAAACTTAGCGAAGGATTCTTTTTAGGTGTCTAGAAGACACTAAATAATTTTTAATAATTCATCTTACATGAGGTCAAACTCTGGACAGTCTCATCTCTTTCTTTGTAGTCTAAGTAGTCACAATTCTCTCCTATGAACAAACAACAAAAGAATCCAAGCAACGCTATGCACATTAACCCTTCACATCCACACTGTACATAAAATTCAGTGACTGTCACAGTTAGCGTTTCTATTGCTGTGAAGAGACACCACAACCAGGGCAACTCTTATAGAGGAAAAACATTTAATTGTGGTGCCTTGCTTGCAGTTCAGAGGTTCAGTCCATTATCATCATGGTGGGACATGGCAGGATGCAGACAGACATGGTGCTAGAGAGGTGGCTGAGACTTCTACATCTTGCAGGCAATAGGAAGTGGACTGTTTTACTGGGTGTGCTTAAGCATATATTCAACCTCAAAGTCCACCGCCACAGTGACACACTTCCTCCAACAAGGCCACACCTCCCAGTAATGCTGCTTCCTTTGGAGGCCATTTACTTTCAAACCACCACAGGGCTCTATCTTATTTTTGAGCAATGTACTCTGCTGTTTCATAAAGTGTAACCATAATAACTAAATGTGTTGGATACTTTGAAAAAAAAAAGTTCATCTTTGCAATTCTGTTGGATTCAAATTTATCAGCAAGAGTCCATCAATGTTCCCTTCTCTCTTTCCCTCCTTCCCTCCCTCCCTTCCTTTCTTCCTTTCTTTTGGTATGAAAAGAACTTGATTGACCTGAGTTAGAAAGTTTTTTAAAAAATAGCTTTGCTCCTAAATGCCTTATTATAAACAAGAATAATATATAGAGAGGTAAAAAGCACAGTTTGAAACTGTAAACTTGAAGGTGATGCTATTTACAGTCATGACAGATGCCCCAGAGCACAGCAACCAAACCTTCCTTTGCCCAGCACCATGAAGAGCTGTCTTTTTGTTTTGTTTTGTTTTTTCCTAGAGTAGAATCACAACCTAGTAACTTGGTTCTGTCCCTTAGCAAAAGACATGCCTTTCTTTCAAATTAATAGCACTCTATAAAACATAAGTGTATACCAAGAAATGTGATCGAACCCTGATATATGATATCTAAAAATCTGATTACATGTATAAAGGATACATGTGTCCCTCAAGTCAGCCTCTTCTTCTGATTTTGTAATTTTGCTGAAAGGACTTGCTCCTGTATTAGTTTCCTAGGCAAGAATTCTCAGAGTCCCTCCCCTTTGACAGTTATGCGCCATCAATGAAAAGTCCTGTGACTTCACGTCTTGGCAGGACCATTTCCACCCTGTTGTCCATTCCTTTTCCCCTGCAGACTTTTTGGTCCTCACAAGTGGCTCCCAATAACTCCACACTGTCCTGATTCTTCAATTTTTCTCTGCACAAAATTTTAGTAACTTTTTTCACTTCCTCGGGATTTCTTCTCTTTCTTTCTTTCTTTTCTTTCTTTCTTTCTCTTTCTTTTTTTAAGAATTCCTCACTTTCCATTTTTTTCTCCCCCTAAAGGTATTCTACATCCACCAAGCCAGAATCTTATGTTTTAGAACCTGTAGCCTGGAAGGTATCAGGAGAAGAAAAAATAGTTTAAGCTTGTATTTCCTGCTAGAGATCCACCAAGCTCTAGTACCATTTCAAGGCACGTAATAGTTTTCCAAATTCATCCCTATTACTGTGGAGGACCATAGGCTGACTCCAGAAACCACATGAGAACAAAAAGGGGAGAAACAACAACAAACATTGCCTTTTTTTCCTTCAGTGTTCCATAGCCAAAGTTATTGTCTTCAGTTTAATCTCAGTTAATCCTTGTAAAGAAAGTCTTCAGACTTCACAAATGCTCACTAGGGTCCCTGGCAGCCATGCAGAGCTTCCTGGAACAATGTCTACTAGGTATAAGGCAAGGTGTTTTCAGGCAGTGTGTCTGGGCTCACAGAAGGACGTGGAACACCTGTCTTGGTAACTGTGATAGACAGGTCAGCTATTTGTAAACATGAGCCACTTGGAAGATGAGGGCTGCCTTCTGCCTCTCTTCTCTCAGTAACAACATGTGCCCCAGTGAGGAAAGCATTGCTTCTGGAAAATTATAAACCACGTCAAACCTGAAACTGACTAGAGGAGGAAATTATGGACCAATGTCTCGTCCTCAGTTTCCCCTGTCAACTTCATGTTTCTCCTCCCTCATTTGTCAAGGGCAGATGTGGCTGTCAGAACCTCAGGAAGGACACAGGAAAGAGACTTTGGAACCTGGAACAGCGCACGGTTACAGTCATGGCCTTGTCTGATTTCTTAGTAGAGGAAAGCCGGCAACTGTCTTGAAACCCTTGGCCTCTGTCATTCCCACACTGCTGAAGCTAAGGGAGGGTGTTGGGTGAGCCTCCTACCCACGCAGCCCCCTCACTATGTGGTTGTTTGCTTGTTCTTGCCCCATCGGGAACACCCTGGCTAATGACATCCTCCTGAATGTCCGAGCTGTCCATCTGAGGCTGCTCCCACTAAGTGAGCATTTGCATACGGAGCAGAAACACAAAACCTTGCGTTCTTTCCTTCTTCCTGCAGTTGCTGTCTGCTTGGCACGGGTCATCTTACCTCCTTACATGAGTTTCAGGCCTTGGCACACCACAAGGGTAGCAGCCTTCCAATTCTCTCACTTCTCGGTTGCCAACAGGAAATACCATGCATCTTTCCGGTGCACTAATTGACA
Source organism: Peromyscus californicus insignis (assembly GCF_007827085.1). Taxonomy (NCBI): domain Eukaryota; kingdom Metazoa; phylum Chordata; class Mammalia; order Rodentia; family Cricetidae; genus Peromyscus; species Peromyscus californicus. Next base: position 24,158,790 of record NW_026294534.1, read on the forward strand.
CGGAGATGCCAAGGTGTACGACCGCGTTTCCTACTGCAGCAAATGCACTCTTCAGGAAAGACTTTTCACACCGAGTTGGCATGAGCCGGCTTTGCCATTTTCCCTGGGTCTCGGTGCAGAAAGAGCTATGAGGTCATCCTAAGCCTGAGTGGGTTCTTTGAATTACTTACCTATGTTTTTTTTTGTAGGTATTTTTTTTGGCAGGAGATTATTTTTGATTTTTACAATAGGAGATTTGAGACTGTCTCTAAAGGAAAGACTGTGAGGTGAAACGGATTTTAACCTGTTAGTGAGTATGCACGTGCAAGTGTCTTATGTACATGAAATAATAAGAGTATATATTCATATACAAATATTCATTATATCTAATTGTGAGCATTTTTGCTTCTTTTATATAGATCCAATAAAGTTAATTTCAGTGATCTATAATCTAGATTAGTGCTCAAGACTTGTGCTGTACATATACCAGTCATTAATAAATAGTGGGTTAATGATGAAAACAAGGGAATAAACTGACCTAGTAGACCATACAGAGAAGGCCGAGGTATCCTCTAACCTACTTATACATGTAAAGTTAAACTGAGAAAGTTCAGAGCAATAAAACAGCCTTGGGCAGATCTTTGGGACCTATTCTAAAAGAGGACATTATTATTATTACAGGAGATGACAGCTCCGTATATTGTACTGCTTCTGAAGTCCTCCAGGAAAGATAAGCTCTGGAGGAGATGGCAGTGGTATTGATGGTCCTAACTCTGTGTAGGCCTCAGGCAGTGTGTTTGTGTGTGTGTGTGTGTGTGTGTGTGTGTGTGTGTGTGTACCTCAGTCTTTAACAAAAGAGTTTAAAAAAATAACCAAATATATAAATAGGCAATATCATATATCCTGGTGTATAGTGAGTTGTACCATCTAGATGTGTAGGATTATACTCTGATGTTCACATAGGGATGGCATTGCCTAAGGATCATTGTTTTGTTTGTTTTAGAACACATTCCCTTGATTAAGCAAGGACCTGTACTACATACAATTCTAAAAGGACTGTCACCAAACAATAGGTATTAACTTTCACTTCTAAACTTGGAACAATTCCCCCCCACAAACATACACTTCTCTCTCTCACAGTGTAAGACACTAATTCATCGATCCTAATGCCCACTTATGCAGATATGAGGGCATGCCAGTCCAGTCTATTCTTTCCCCTCTATGAGGGGAAAAAAAAAACCTAGTTGTGATGTCTCAAGCAATGGGAAGAAATTATCATATAAGCGCTGCTAATCAGTGTGTAAAAGTTTCAAGATCATTTCACTGTAGCAGTAGGGAAGAAAAAAAAGAGGTAGAGAAGCACGAGATGGAAGTTAAGAGACATGACTGTTAATATCTGACCGAGCCTGAAATACTCAGTTATAGAAATTCTACTCATGAAGGTCGCTGACAACTTGTCCAGCTGTGTCTTAGCAGCTGTGCTTGCTAATTCACGCCAGTTCCTCGCCTCCAAACAGTTCTCAGGGAGAAATAGATGGCCTCGCCGCTCCGGTTCACTGCTTCTCATTTTTCCTTTTTGCAACCCGGAGGTGGTGCTCAGCCCTGCTGCGGTTGCCTGAGCCTGCTTGTTCCTAAGAAGCAAGGCCGGAAACAAGAAGAAAGGGACCAGGCACGCATTCTGCTGATGGATTTGAGCTTAGTCACCCTAGGGGGAAGGATGCTAATGACTCAGGGTGCTTTGGCAGTCCAGCCTTTACTTATGTGAGAAGCAAGAGCATTGCCCCTCCAGCCCCACGGGAAGAAACTCAGAGAGAAAAGGAGCAAATGGGGAAGTGCTTGATTTTATCCATCAAAACCTGGCACTTGTCAATCCTTTAGTAATTTACCTCCACCCATTCCTGGCTCCTGTGTAGGTAGATACTGATGCAATCAAAAACAGGTACACATGTTTCCCTTAAAATAATCCATGAAAAGTATTATGCAATTTCTAAACACGCTAAATACCACTTAGTGTATTTTCTTCATTTAACTGGAGTTCCCGCATTTTGAATAGGATGGGTGTACTCATGAGAAAAGAATGCTTATAGTGCAATTAATGCTACAAGTGTGTTCTCCTTTGGCGCATGAGTGAACGAAGCACTTCTGTACAGTTTGGAACATGCTAGAATGCTCATGAGTGAGTGTCATCACCAGGACTTGCTCCCGGGAACCACAAGGCTGTGAATGAAAGAACCCCGAGGTAGTAACTCACGGATTGTGTGTCATTTATTCAAACAACTCAGTTCAAGAGAAATCCAGAAAATGAGGGGGAAAGAAATAATAAGAGGTGACAGAAATCCCCACAAGTAGGAACTACAATGTATATTCCAGAGGCTTTAGCCAGGGTCTGATTTTCTTAAACAAGCAAACAGACGAAGGAGCCAGGGAAATCTGAATTGCTGGGTGATAGTTGCAGGATGTGTTAATGCCTCTGCTGCCACACAAGGAGGAGACAAACAGTTGTTTGTTAGGAAGTGAAAACAGCTGAGCATCCCGGCAGTGAAGTTTTAGTTCCTGAAGTCCACAATCAGGTGATCAAAAAATTAAAATTACATGTAGATTTTTCCAGTTTTCAGGCTTCCTGTCCTATTGTATTTACGTCAGCAAGGTTTTAGAGTGGCATGGCATGTCCCATCAAGAGAAAACAAACGAAGTTATACAGTGAAGTGCAATGCCCATCAAGATAAACGTTAGCCAGGAATGGAAAACACTTTTTTTTTTTTTCTGGAAGAAGAAAAACTCCCAAAGCATTATGATTAACAATTTCACATAACAAACTGGATTTTTTTTTTTTTTTTAGGTAGAAATAATTGAGTCTGAAATCAATTGATTCTAATTTTATCTACTAGCTAAGTTCAAATGCCGGGGGCAGGGGGAGGCAGGGAGGGGGAACAGAGTTTCTAACATTCATTCTGAAATAAGGATTGGAATAAAGAAAGTACAGACTGAGAACAGTAATGACCCAATCACCTTTGATCCTAACATTTAAGAGGTTGAGGCATAGTAATATACTGTCTGATTTAAAAGAAAAAAAAATGTTTTATCTGGTTTCAGAACTATCATAGAAGAGGCTGCCCAAACCCTAGGCTGCTGGGGCATGAAACTGCTCTTCATCGCATCATTTGGGTCTTGAGTTCACATTATGGCCTGTTCCAGGTTCTCCACACAGGGGAAGATCCTCTATTGCCTGTGTTTCTCTGTCTTCATCAGTCTAAGGGATACGTTTACCAGATGTTGCCATAGGAACCATGTGAAGTGTCCTCGGAACAAAGCATGGAGGACAGTGCCCAACACTCTCAGCTCTCCAAGTTTTCATTTCCGAGTTCTGCTCCTCTAACCAGAAAACCCCGGGGTTCCCTGGGGCTGTGGGAATAAAAATTAAAAGCTGAAACCATTTGCCCTAACTGCCACCTGGTGGCCCTGTGAAACAGTTTTGGAACTCAAGGGTTGAAACAACAAGCCGCCTCCTGCATAGGACAATACGTTGTGAGGACAGGTTCATTCCCTTCCTTCCTGGGCAGGAAGGTGCTAAGAAGGTAGCCTTCGAGGGAGGGGAGCCCTGGGAGGCAAGCGATGTATTTAAAAAGCAGGTTGCTTTCAGCTGGCTGTAAGGCTGGGTTGGCCACTCGCTAATGGACAGCTCTTGGAGCTTAAGGTACTAGGGTGGTTTTGCATTTCACAGAATGACAATGCTTCCTGGCCAGTGGCTGTCAATTCCAATGCCTCCATGGGTCACTGGCTCCCAAGCTAAGACTCAGTTTTAAATGCTGCTCTTTATGGCTGGAAAACCCCCACTGTGCCACAGTGCTTTAGGGGCCTGTGGTAATTTGCACGGTGACCTCGGTATAGTTTTAGAGGACATGCCTAGCACTCGGCAAATATTTGAGAGACCTAAATAAGCAATTTCTTTCTCATTTTACTTCTGAGGCTCTGTAAAGGGTAGAATATTGCAGATTGCTTGTAAACAGTGACTCTTTATATCAGAATGAAAATCCACACATTCAGACCCTGAAACAGTCAGTGTTCCTTACATGGAACTATATCACGGAGCTGTTTATTTCAAGTTCTCATTCCCGAGTGGTTATTTATCTGGAGAGACCAATGACAGATTCTAAACATTTGCACTGTCACTGCTCATCGTTTTTTGTGGACTCTGATTATCTTTCAATTTAACATCCAGTTGGGTGAGGCAAAGTGGATCGTAGACATAACACATACAGGGCTGTGACCGTTCTCACTTGAAACGGGGAGCAGATTTAAGGAACCCCACCCACCCACTCACCCCCTGCCCACACACAGAAAGATCATTTGAGTTTCAGGTAGTTCTAAGCAAAGAGAGCTTACTTTCCTTAGACATGTAGTCTGTGAGGTCCAAGAGAAGGTACTCTCACCGAAGCTGTGTCTTGGGGAAGGATGTCAGCACACTGCACAACACATTTCCTGCCTTCTGCAGTCGTGCAGAAACACCAACAAATTCCACAAATTCCCCCATTCAGATATTCGGATGCTACTGAGATCCTGTGACGTTGAGGCCATTTCAGCCTCATTAAAAAGACTAGACATCATTCTGGCAGATCTCTCACCACTTCTACTTCAGGTTTCTTTTCTTCTTTCTTTGTTTGATTGTTCTTCCTTTCTCCCATCTTATGCCGACCTAAAGAATTCTGGGCTTGGAAGGAACTTGAAGGATTCTGTATTTTCATTATGCCAGTTCCCACGCCCAGAGGGTTTTTCTTTTTTTCTTTTCTTTTTTACAGAGGTGAGAATTTAGGATTGGTGGAAGGAATACAAAGCTTGAGTTCAGATTCCCACTGGTTCCCTGCACCCGCTCTGTCTGTGCCCTGTCCTCTCCACCTCTCCTGCTCTGTGCATCATCTCCCTTGATTCCGGGAAGCTGTTGTTTCCTCTATCCGACTGCTCTGGCTGCTATGAATGCATCATTTTCTGCTCTCGGTTTCCCCAGACTGTTCAGAACCCATTCATTCTTTTTCTGATTCTCAGGCCTTCATGGCACCTACAGCCTCTATGATATGCAGTCACTAGAGGGCAACCTGATCACATAGAGCTGACAAGGGTGAGGCCAGATCTCAGCTAAGAGGATGCAAAAATATACAGCAAGGGATCAGATGTGTATCCCTGTTTAACAAAAGCCTGCTCATTTATACTGGCCTTTCAGCCTCTTCAACATCTGGAGTGATAACTCAAGTATTATCATCTGTTTTCAAACACACACACACACACACACACACACACACACACACACACACACACACACAGAGAGAGAGAGAGAGAGAGAGAGAGAGAGAGAGAGAGAGAGAGAGAGAGAGAGAGAGAGAGAGGAGTCCAAGGTTCAGAGAGGTGAGGTGACTCACACAAGGTTACAGAAATCACAAATTATATTCTCTCACTGAACACCATGCGGCACAAGATGTGAAAACCCAAGTTTCTAGGTTTCAAGGTTCAAATCTAATCACAGCAAAATATTTCTTTGTAATAGGGTTAAGAGAAGCCTGGGTTTGTTTTATGTTATTTAAATCCAAAGCACTAGCCACCTTTAGTTAGACCACGTTACTTAGCATTTGGGGGAAATTATTTATTTAAACACTTTAAAACTACCTGGCTGAGTCATCAGGAATTACACCACTCTTTCTATATAATTCCCAGGTATTTCTTAGTTATTTCGATGTTACTGTAATATGATTTCTTCTGCAAAATGAGCACGGTATTTTGAGCCCCTTCTCTCATCTCTCTGATAGCTCTATCATATCTATTTGATATTTGATGGGAGGAAGGGTAAATGACAAGATGGTTTCCTGTTACCAAGGCATCGCCTATGTGGGGGAATTCCATTGCTTTCCTATGGGACCGAAGGCCTCAGAGGCAGCTCTTCTCGGGTTCGCAGCATCGCTCATTTTCTGGGCCTGTCACCAGCCAGTGGAAACAGAATCTGTAACAAGCAGGACTTAGGGACCACTCTCTCCAGCCTTCTTTGCCCCTCTCCTCGGTTCTCACCAGGTGGGCTTAGTCGAGTGGTAGCACCCAGCATCGGGGCTGGCAAGCAGAAACCCTGCTTTCAGGGAGTCTGAGAATTTCCAGGCCAAGTGCGATGGCTAATGAGGAGGGAGAGAAGAAACTAAAACTTCCCTAGCTAATGGTGCAAGTGAAGGCCTGGAAGGCAGACGCCGGGCTGACCGCTGGAATAGATGTGAAGAACATGGACTCATCCTGGATGTGGGGAACACAGGACAGAGACGAGGCTCTATAGTGGGTCAGGGTTTCTTTATCTTTTCATCTATAAAGAGTTAACTGTTTCAAAGATTCATTTACAGATTAAGCCAGGAACATATAGGAAAATTAACCCAGTGATGTAGAATGGTATAAACCCCAATTGCTCACAGTAACTCTTGCTAGTGTAGCTTCAGAGAGGTGGAAGGAATGAGGGAAATCTGGAGACTTAGTTAAAAACAAAGCTTTATGAGACACTGCTTTTGTGTCCATTATTTTATATTTTTAAATCTACGTTTTTTTAAAACATAGTTTTAAGTGAGCATGTTGGAGCCATGTGAAGTATTGGTGATAAATTCCAGAAAATCTTATGTGGAGACTGTTATGAATAGATACTAAAGAAAAGATACAGATGGATATGCACATGTTCTTGCTTGTGGCCTGGGAGGTGTGTGTGTGTGTGTGTGTGTGTGTGTGTGTGTGTGTGTGTGTGTGTGTGTGTGTGTTTTGTCTCTATGAAGACACACACTAGCTTACTTGTCAAAGACATGCATAAGGATTAGGGGAAAAGAACAAATGTATTTTGGCAATAAAGATTTGGATGACAGAATGGAGAGAATTACTAATGTGAGAACACAAACCTTCACATATAAATAAAAGACTGGCTATAGGAAGAGAACAAATTAAGTGTATATTTAATTTTTAGCTTTTAGGCGATTTAAAGAAATATAACATGGCTTTCCCTTAGAATGCCAAGGAAGATTAATATTTATTTTTTTAATGACAACAGCACATGGAGATGTCCCATAAATGTCTACTACCTGACGTATAGTCTATAATCACAACACTCCTTTTTACCAGCGAAAACAAGATGATAAATGTCTTCCTTAAGAATCCACTGATTTCACTGTGACAATACTGCCCAGGGACAGCCTGCCCACAAAGCTGTAATTATCTACAACCTGTGAATGAGACACAATCGCCAAGCAGACCCCTTTGTATTTATTGGTCCCACCCTAAGGTTACTGATTCTTGTATTCTTTTCTTTTGGTTTACTTAATCATTGCTAAGATTCTGAGCATGTGAGCTAAAACACACGCAGGGCAGCACAATCTTCAAAGGCGGCTTTCTGTCCCTGTTTTCAGTGCTCGTCAGAAGTTAGCCCTGCCTATCAGTCAGGAAACTAAGCAGGCCGGATTTCTCTGCCGCCGCTGTGCATCAAGCATCCAGCCCCGTGGATGACAGAGCGCACGCCCTCTGAGCATCTCACCGCTTCAGATCCGCGTGTAACTACAACTCGTTTGAAATTTCCATTCCCAGTTTTCTGCAGAGGCAACCACACAGCCACAGCGTATAGATAAGAAAGAGTCTTTACCTTTATTTTTTAAAGTGGTTAAAAAAATCATTTCGTGTCTTTTTCTCATGCATCCACAGAGAGGAGGTTAGAACTCCGTAGGAGGGTTGACCGCCGCGCTGCCTCTGTGGGCCGGGCTCCGTTTACAGGTGAAGCCAACAATAACAAAAACCACGATCTTAGAATCTGTTCGAAAGAAACCGTGCTTTGTGGACTGTGATGAATGGCATGTTGCCTTGGTAATTTCTTTCTGGTCAAAAGCCTCAGGTTCCCAGCAGCAGAGCCCACCATGATTGGCTCCACCCGAGGGACGCGGATCTCGGGATTCCCTCCTAGCTAGCAGCAGTGACATCACCGCCACTCCTGAGCCGCGGTGCAAGGCTGGCGCGGGAGGCGCGCCGGGAGGGGCGTTGCTGGGGTTTCCAGGGAAACACTGCAGCAGATGGCTAGCCCTGGGAGCCACAGCGACACATCTGCAGCGCGGCTGGTGGGGAGGATATTTTTGGAAAATCTCTGCTCTCTGAGGTCCGGCTAGTTCTGATATTCTCACCCTCATGCCTTTCAACCCGAGGCTTATTTCTTCTCGAGTTCTTTTATTTCTGGAAAGGAGGCTTTCTATTTTTACCGCAGGAGCGGAGTCAGGAGGATCCCAAGCTACCAACCAATGTTAAACTTCCATATGCCCCAGTTTTCTTTCTAATTCGCCGGCCCCTCCTCACCAGTTACATTATGCAGACTGTCAAGGTGATGCCGGGAATACAAGGGCAAATGTTGCTAAGGCAACAGGATTGAAAACCTGTCTGCGGAAGCAGATGCGTTCTAACCTGGGGTTTCCCTCATTTGCATTTTAAGACTCCTGGGCTTGAGCCTCCAAATAAACGTAGTCCTTATAGCAAGAATAGGACACATTTAAAAATAGCGATTGCTACCTGAGGGTCAGTGAGCAACTTGTACCACTGTGAGCTTAAGTAAACGCAGGGAAAACATCAGGTGGTAACCATTTCCAGCTCGATGGTCAATGAGCCAACGCCTGGAAGAACACCCCCCCACACCACCACCGTTTCATTTTAAACGCGAGGAATCCCCTTTTCTCTGTTCTTTCAGAATTGCCCTTGACAGCATTTTCCAAGGTTAAACTTTGTCTCCCTCTTACTTCCCTGTATAACTTAGGACACCTCTCTGCACGTTCCCAACAAAGGAGATCAAGGGGGGTGAATCCAGTCTGAAGCAAGAAGAAAACCTTGCCTTAGGATAAGAGAATTTCAGGAATGTGGACATTAGTAAAGAATGAAACAAACAGGGTTTCAGAGATGCTTATTCACTCCTAGAAGCGACTTGAAGAAAACAACTCCGTAGGATTTGATCAGTGAACTTAATGCAAACCAGCTACAATTCCAATAAGCCACAACAACCAGGCAGCAGAAACTGCATTCTCACTTGTTTCAACAGAGAGAGGGAGAGGGAGGGAGGGAGGGAGGGGGAGAGAGAGAGAGAGAGAGAGAGAGAGAGAGAGAGAGAGAGAGAGAGAGAGAGAGAGAGAAATTGCACCATAATTCTTTTAAATGAACCAGATCAGGCATTTCATAGAGTATCAGCCCAGTCTTAAAGGGCTTCTACATACACTCAAGTGTGCATGAACAGGGAAATGGTGATATATAAAACAGCAGATTCCTAGTAGATTTTTAGCAAATGTAGGGACAGTAAATTGGGCAACAGGAGGCCGAAGGGAGAAGGCAGCAGTGAAATGATAACATTTGGGAGCAGGGTCTAAATTCTTGGTGGTGGGTTTCCACAGATCTGGAACTGACTTTGTTAGTGGGGGTTCCCTTTAGTCTAAAAATCTAGGTGCATATCTTCCCTTCGTTTTTATTGAGCCAAAGTTGAATAAAGCTCATCAGGTGGAAATGAGAGAGGAGCTACGTGAGATTATCTCCATGAGTAACACTTTCTGAACTATGTGATAGTGGACATAAGACTCAAGATTTTTGCTGGATGACTAAGTCCAGTGAATTTCTGTGCCTTGACAAAAATGCTCATAACATTAGGAACCGTGACTTCTATGAGATCACCCAAATTTTAGTGGATGCTTGAAAATCATGCTTTTGATTATTTAAGAAACAAAAGCTTCTTATTTATTCACCTACACTGCCAAATACTTAATAAGTTGTAGTCTACCACCACCAGCACAGAGTCTAGAAGAAAATACACACAAAAAAACAAAACAAAACAAAACAAAAAAAAGCTTCTCCACAAGAAGTGATGAAGTGGTTCTTTCCAAGGTTTGAGTTTTGATTCTGAATAAGGACTTTGAACATTGAGAGGTCTTGCTCCTCTTCTCTGGAATAAATGAAGGATTGATTCAGTGGCCATAAGGGTGAGGTTCATTCCTCCTTCTTCAACACTGAGCATCTTGAAGTGACTCAGGAGAGGTGAAGTTTTTGAAAGGACTGAAGACGTCACTTGCCCCAGCAGATACTGGGGGATGAGGAGGCACCTGCTTCTACAGAAGCCAGGCAAGGAAAAAACCACACCCTAAAGCCAATTCTCATGGACCATATGGAGGCAGGAGCCATTTCTCCATTGTAGGCAGATAGGATGGTTTGGATACCAAATATTCCCCAAAGAAACAGGTTAAAAGTTTAGTCTTCAGTACAGTGATATTGGGTGGTTGTTCACTGTAGTCACTGGCCCACTTGTTATCCAAGTACATGGGACAAAGATGGGGATCCCCAGTACAAGCTGGCTAGCTCTACCAGCCTGACTTGCTGAGCTCTGGGTACAAACGAGAGATCCTGACTCAATATACAAGTTGGAAAGTGACTAAGAAAGATAACTGATGTCGATCTCTGGCCTCCACAGCCATGTTCATACACATGCATGCCCGCCAGTCCACACATGTGAATACGCATACACACATGCACAGACACCACACACATACATATGCACATTCAAAGGATACAGATTGTGATATCAATGCTGGATTTGGGGTAGCAGTGGCAACAGAGATGTTTGGTTTTCATTCATCTATGGAGGACTCAGTCTGGAGCCTGAAACACACCAGGGATGAACTAGAATTCGTATATCACATGATCAGGGGTGCTGTCTGCTTTGTCTCATGATGTGTTTACATACAGGTAGAGCATTGTCAGACTTACAGAAGATACTCAGTAAACATCTCCAAATTTGGAAGTTGAATGAATTGATGCGTTTTGTCAATAAACATGGGGACTTTTTAGCCCAGCAATTTTCTTGATCATGGATAAATGCTCTTTTCCCACCCATGTTCTTTTCCATGAGTGACTTTCAATTAGTTAAGTTTTCACTTATTTTTGTTTAGAGAAGAAGTATAAGACAGTCCACAAACTATAGAAATTACATTATCAACTCAACTCTCAGGGTGGATAAAGGATGTTGACAAGAAGCAGCTCTTGGCTCAGCAAAGTTCCCAGCCTTCTGCTGGCTCCCTAAGGGAGTGGGGAACAGTCTGCCAGGGGTAGGGTAACTAATGACCCAGTGGCTTTTGTTTGTGCCTCTGCAGTAGAATTCCCTGGGGATTTCAGCTCCTTCTTAGACAATGGAATCGGAATCTCAATGCTTCGCAGTTCTTTTTAAAAAAATGTTCCAACTATTTTAAATGAAATAGAACCACAGCCTAATTATACTTATTCAACTAATAAAATGGATTCTAAGCTGGAAATATTACTCAATATTCCCCAAAGAAAAAGAACCATTACCTTATATATAATAAAATAATAATGCAATTATAATGCATTCGTATTTCATGGCATAATATATATTTTATGTACAATATGGAGCACTGCCCATTTCTATGGAAATGCAAGCCACCTTTTTATAATATAATATGATAATTACCATAATATCAAATATCAGATGATGACCTAAAGTTAGGTTAAGATGTGTGATGGTTTTATGAGCCTGATTCCAACTAGAAGAGTTTGTTTGAACTGGGTGTTTAAGATTCTGCAGGGCACAGAACCACTAATGTCGTGCCCTGAGTGACAGAATAATAACAACTGTAATACATTCATGTTATACACAGCTGTGTGTTAGCATACCACATAATCTATTCTGCAATATTCTAGGAAGTATGATTTAAGCAAAGTGGCAAGTCTTCTATTGGATTCTTTAGATTACCTGGGGGCTAACAAGGCATGCAGTGGCTCTTTTGGTTAAGGATGCTGACAGTAGCCACACACCCTGTCCTGGACTGACCTAAGACTTTAAGCAAGGCCCTTTACTTCTGAGTCACACTTCCTTACACACGAAATCACACTAGGTTCTTCACAAGGCTTATATAATGTGCACAAAGCATGCTGTGTGGTATCTGGCACCCAGTATATCCGAGGTGCTGTACTGTGTGGGTCTCTAGGCCTTACCCGACACAGCCACAGAGTGCTTAGTCAGAATCAGTCCAGTCTGTGCTGGCTGTTGGAATGGCTGAAAAATGTTCAGCATTATAACAAGAACTTCACAATGCAGCCTTCTTAACCATGACCATATGGCTATTTTTCCTGAGTTTTATAAAACAAGTGTTCTAAAAAAAAAAACAAAAAAACAAAAAAAACCTGGTGAAATGTGGCCTTATACAATATACAAAAATTGATTCACAAGTTAAGATTTCCAGAGTTTTTTAGCAGTTCAGTTGAGCATGAACTTCAGACAGGCAACAAATAGGCACTTCAGTATAAATACGTGTAAGCCACAATTAGGCTAACATTATTTATTGTTTATCTGAAATTTCAATTTGGTGTCTTCTCTTCTGTTAGTCCACTCTATCCTAAGAAAAGAACTTCACGTTCAGAAAAAAAAAAAATCATATTGTGAATCCCTAAAGGCAGAGAAAGGGAGATGGGTGTTTGGAAAAGTCAAAAGACTGTCGAGCTGTCTGCTGCCCCTTCCCATCCTTCATTCTGCTGTGTATAGTGTCTTAGCCCCTCCTTCATTAGACTGCTCCTAAAGTGCATTTCCTGTTTAGTGGTCACAGACAGGAAACACTCAGGGGGGTCCTAGTTTGTGTTGTTTAATTATTAAACTCAGTACTTGATTTCATGTTTTTAAGTTATTTATAAAAATGGGTAGAAAGACATTAAAAACTTCATGAGAATTAAATGGATTCTTTCACAGCATGATTTGAATGCTACATAATGTGTATGTAAGCCTGATTGTTGGTTTCAAGTTTACTCTGAAAACTGGGAGATGAATATGGCTTGAAGATAAGTCTCTGCCTAAGTCAGAGGTAGAACATGGGCCCAAAATTTGTCCCCTTTGGTCCTAGGGTTGAGATGAAGAAATTTAAGAAGAGATACAGGAAAAGTTCCACCCTGCCTCAATGCCTGAAAGACGGCATTCATTTTGAAAAAGGCCTTCCGCTGTCTGTTAGGAGAAACCCACGCTTAAGCCTATGTGGCAGCTTGGCCATATGCAGGTGGCAGCAGAGAAGCTGACGCACATCCCAGTGGTGTGCCTTTCTCTACTACACATTTTCCTCCTAGAAGATGCCCTCCTAGAAACCCACAGCCTATTTCCGCCATCATGTACCTTTTCTAGGGAACTGTGGTGCCTTTGCTGGGATGCTACATGACAACTTTCTATGTCCCTCAGCTTTAGTGCTTCCATGGGTAAGCCCAGAGCATGCGTTGACCAATTGTCTTTCCCTTAGTTTTTCTGTCTTTTCACTTCTGTGTGCCTGTCTCCAGACATATCCTATCATGACAACAGAAAATACACATGCACATCCCCATCTTAGTTTCAAACTCATTGTTTGAATACTTGACAATCAAGGGTACCACTGAGTGCAGATAGTGCTACCCAAGGACGTTTTGCATTGGAACCCCATGAGGTAAGAATTGCCTTAAGGCCAGATAGAAACCTGAATAGACAGTCACTACAGGAGAACAGTTACAGTAGATACAGATTTAATCCTTTATGTTGCCACCCTTTGGCACCAAGCTCAGTTTTATGACCAATCCCAAACTTGCAAGACCAGATAAGAGCTTCAACCTTCAAACTGCTTCAGAGTTTATAATATAATGGTTTCAAGGTTTTGTTAAAGTGGCTTGAAGCTTCATATTGAAAAATAATAATATCTTAAAAATATATTTTTTTAAAAGCCCACATTCCAAAAATACATGTGATCTTTTGGATGACTCCAGAAGTATCACTTCATAAAATTTACATTTTTGCTCTGGTAGTAGTTCACAGTAAGGATTTAGGTAAAGCTCATTTCAGACAATAATTCATAATCAGTTAAAATCTATGGCCATACCTTACTGATGCTGTCCAATTCTGTAGCTACCAATCACACGTGGCTATTTAACTTTAGAATTAATTAAAGGCTTATTTCTTGAGTCACTATAGCTATATTTTAAGTTTTATTTGACAATGCTTTTGGTAACACACTACAATCAGATTCTAGTTATAGAATTATAAAAGTTTAGTACCAACCAGCTTTATTGAGTCCTTCTAAAACATCTTTTACTATTTTAAGTTTTTTATATGTTTTATCTTAATTATTCTTCCTATAGCATAAGACGCTCAGTATCATTATATTTCCCATTTCATACCCATGAAACCAGAGGGACAATCAGAAACATGTAATAAATCCAACTTGGCATAATTTTTAAGAGATTCTCTCTGAGACAGAAATCTAGGAAACCTGGCTCAAGAGACAGATTTAACTGTGAAAATGTAGAGTAACCCTGTGCTATTTCCTCAAAGGAAGGCAGGCAAGATAAAATGTTGTGTTCAAGCAAATAACTATTCATTGGGGGAAAAGTTACCTTAAACATGAACATTTTTTTAAAAGGCACAGCCTTAAACACATGAAATGAAAGATATGGTTGAGGAAATTAAATATACGAAAGTGTTAGGATTAACGTTACAGTATCTGAACACTTGGAGAGAGTAAGGGGGAGTGGTTCCCAAGCAAAGTCAACAAGTCAGAACCTAAAAGAGAAGGGCCTGCAACTGTGATTATGCACAGCAAAACCTGCTGTTCAAAGTAAAAACAGGTATGCAAGGTTGGCCCTCGGTGACATGGTAGAGGAAAGAATTTAAAGCATTTAATGTTAATGCGTATGAATAGGTCACAGAAATCTGTCAGCAAAAGGCAAACAACTAGGTCAAAAACAAGAAAGGGATATGGACTGAAGGAGAAATTTGAAGAAATACAAGGACTGTGAATGCACCTCAGAGGTAGAGTTCCTGCTTAGCATGCTCAAGGCAGTGGGTTTAATTCCCAGTACCTTCCCCCTCATACTGAAGAAGACAAATGACTGACAAAAATGTGAAAGATTTTCAAACATACAGACAACCAGAAAATGCAAAGTAAAAGATGGTACCATAATTTTTATATTAGGTTGGGCAATTCCAAAGGGTGATTATACACAATGTCAGAGTGTGGGAACATGGACATTATTGACAATGGCATGAACTTCATAGTCTAAAGAGTAATACTTGTCAATTTTTAATTGAAGATGTCTTTAGCCCAGCAATTCCACACATCACAAAATATGCAAAAGGGGATAGTGTTTGTATGTCAAAGTTGTTTATGAGCTGGAAATGTATAAGTAGCATAAATATCTTTCAAAGAAGAAATGATTAAGTAAACCAGTGTCATCCAAACGATAGCATGACTACTTGCCTTCAGAAGACTGAAACATGTATCGGGCACTTGGAGCTATCAGTGAGATATATTCTTGTATGAAAAAGCAAAACAAAACAAAACAGAGCCCTCCTCTGAACCCTCTAATTTATCTATGTTAACACGAGACAATGACAAAAGGCTGTACGGAGAAATACTCAAAAGCATCCCAAGTTATCTCTGAGAAGTGTGACTTCAGAGAGAGTTGCAGAAAAATATGCTCCTTTTTCTGCCTTATACTTAAGCATTGTTTTAACGTTTGATGAAAATAAGGTGTTAATATTGTGATCAGCCAAATAAAAAGGAGAAATCCACAACTATGCATGTATTTATTTACTGCAGCATTAGGAGTGATACCTAGGCCCGTGCGTGCCTGGTTCCTGCTCTAGCACTGAGCTACATCTCCAGACCCAGTGAATGGACTTAGGAAAAACTACTTCTCAGAATCTGTGTCTTTCTCATTCAATTCTGTTCACATTTTCACAGGACAGATAAGTCCATTTGTGAACAAAGAAGAATGAGAGTGTCGTAGGAATACCTGGCCTGGGTGTCTGCTGCAGACAGATACAAGCTGACTCCAGTAGATAGATATGACTACTGGGAGGCCTCCTGCACACGTGGCCCTTTAAACTTCTCTTGTTCTTATCAAATCGTAGAACCGCCTGCTGCTCCAAGGTGGGGTGGTTTGTAGATTTGGCCATTTTAAATTGCTAGTGATAACACTCACCCTTTTTTAT
Source organism: Peromyscus californicus insignis (assembly GCF_007827085.1). Lineage (NCBI taxonomy): Eukaryota > Metazoa > Chordata > Mammalia > Rodentia > Cricetidae > Peromyscus > Peromyscus californicus. The sequence goes on from NW_026294534.1 coordinate 24,174,787, forward strand.
CTTAAAAGTCTCCTGTAGTGCGGCCTAAAACAATTCCAGATTCTACAGACAACAGGTCTGCTAAGCTCAGCAGTTTTCTCGGTGTCATACAGGGGTGCTTTAAGATCTAGACACCCTCTCCTGGGTCTGTGATCACGAGCCTGTGAGGGCAATACTATGATTATAATAACTCTAAAGGTTTTGATATTTTCCATTTTCATTCTTTAATAAATTTACAGTAGAATTTTTCCAAGTTTATATGCCGTGTGGTGATGTCATTTCTCTGCAATTAATGGAACCAGTAGCTGAGTCTTCTTGTGGCTTAAATATTTCTCAGTTTAATCTAGGATAGGAAAAAATTTGACGTATGTAACCCACATTGAAAGGAAAAATAATCTCCTCGGAGACTTGTGATTTGTGATGCTTCATCTTTACCGTCAACTTGACTGTATTTAGAATGACCTGGGAGACACACCTCTAGGTTTCTACAAAGATTCAGCTGAAGAGCAAGGAACCACCATACATGTGAGAACCATTGTCCTATGGGCTCAGATCCTAGATTGAATAAAAATGAAGAAGAAAAAGAAGAAGAAGAAGAAGAAGAAGAAGAAGAAGAAGAAGAAGAAGAAGAAGAAGAAGAAGAAGAAGAAGAAGAAGCCAGCTATGGTGGTTTGATGAAAAATGTCCCCCATAGTCTCAGGTCCCGGGTTAGTGGCACTGTTGGAGAGGTTTAGGTGGTGTAGTCTTGCTAGATAAAGTTCACCCCACGGGCAGGTGTTAAGATTAAGCCCTTGAACTTTCAGTTTGTTGTCTCTGCTTGTGCTTCAGGTTAAGGATGTAAACTCTCAGAATCCTGCTTGGACAGCCTACTACATGCTGACACATTCCCCCACTCCCCCATAATGGACTCTTCTTCCTCTGGAACCATAAGCCCACAATAAATTCTACTAAATTTCCCTTGATCTTATTATTTCATCAAATAATAGTAAAGGAACTAATATACCAGCTAAGCACAATGTACAGCTCTCTCTGCTCCCTTACAGAGGGGGACACAGTGTAACAAGTTGTCTCATTCTCTTGCTGTCACAGCTAGAGACCCCCTTCCCATAACACCTTCCCCGCTATGATGTGCCAAACTGTAAGTCAAAACAAGCCCTTCATTATCTAAGTTTCCTTTGTCAAGTATTTCATCAGAGTGGTAAGACTACAACTAACACAGAATGCAAAGAGATTCTGCAAGGCAAAGTTTCAATGTAACTAGTTGACAGTGTTCTTAGAGCACATTCTGACTTTATTACAGTTTGTTTGAGATTCTGTTCTTATAATATTTCTAACCATTGTGCAGAAACCATATGATGAAATTCATTTATACAAGCTAAATATAAAAAAAAACTAAAAAAATTACATTTTCACTATTGAAGAAAGGAGTCAAGCCACCTTGAGCAGGGTCACCCCAGTTCACTTTCACAGATCACATGATGAGGTTGGCTACAGCCCTTTCTCAGTCATCACTTGAATAACTGACTCTGTTCCTCTCCCAATCTAATGACACCAAAGAAAGAAGTCCATGAGGATCGTCCACAAGCAGATGAGATTTTTGTTCATTTAATAAAAGCAAATATATCTTATTTCTCAGAATAATATTCGTTCAGTAACATTACCCCTTCTGTGCTTATTCTTGGCTCTTCTACATGCTGTGCATGCTTGCGATGAGAAATTCAGATGATGCTCAAATATATCTATGTGTGCAGTAAAATGAAACCATATGCCTGAACTGGGTAGGATTTATGGTATGTGAATGCATATTTATTAAATTAAAGTAAATTGATAAATGAATTTTAATTATATAACACAATTATGAAAATATCATCTAACATATATTAAAATATTATAACTATTATAATAAATTAAAATAAAAATAAATTACTTTAAATTAAAGTATTTGTTAAAGTAAACATTAATATTTACCTTTTGTAATAACAACAATAATATTAATTGGTTAGAGAAAATACATTTTCTGCCGAGCACTGGTTGGTAAAATATTCTAAAAAAAAGGAACTCTTTAGTTCCTCCTGGGAACATAGGTAGCACTAGTCCCCTCATATTTCAGATGAGGAAACTAAGAGGAGAGAGCCTGAATAATATCTTGCAATTATGCTTCTCACACAACAGCAGAGATTAAGACCAAAACTTGGAGCTCCATTGCAAAGCTGCCTTGTTTATTCTGTGCCCTCTGCATGATATGCTATGCTGTACTTTTACAGAGAATTTGGACAAATCCTGAAGGGAGCAGCACTGCTTTATAAAGATGACTATTTATTTTGAGGGGCATTCAGAGTCTTCCAAATATTTAAATACATTAGTTTCTCAATGCTAAGAATATATACATTGTCAGTTAGTTCCTTATGGAGTGTGTTTCCCATTTTCATACCATTCCTTTTCTTGCATTTCTTGAATTCTTGGTTTTCTCTGTGATGAATTCTACTTCCATGAGTGTCTATGTATATGATCCTTCATTGCATCTATAATTATACTACAAAGCCTAGATGTTTATAGAGAATGACTATATTTTCACATGATAAAACATTTCAAATGAATTAAAACACTTTATACCCCACAAGGAATATTTGAGAATACCTATTTCCTCACACTCTTGATTATTATTCCGAACAATTTAATTCCATCTGCCATCTGATAGGAGAAAAATGATTTCTTCATCAATTCATCTATTTCTAATATAGTTAAGAAATCAAATCAAATAGGGTCACTTAAGAATTATTTGATGAGGACAAGGACACATCATCACTAGAGACCTCCTTTCTTTGCTCATGCATTTACCATTGTGTGAAAAATCATGTCTCATTTCCTAAACCATCTGTTTGTCTTCCCATTAGGTCAACCCTAATCCCTTAACATCCAGGATGGTATTGTGTGGGCGAATAAACGTGATTTCCCTTCCCATAAAGGGAGTCAGAATGCCTGCTATTTAACATGGTATAATTAAGTAGAACACGTTAGAAGCAGTATGAGGAGTGAAAAATTATTATTCTAATGGGCTAGAGGAGAGCGTTTCTCACCACTACCATCCTATTCACCATGAATGATTGGCCTATAAACCATTCCCTGCTGAGCTGAGTCAAACAGTCAGATATTTTTAACTCTGGCTCCCTTTCCCCACCCCATAACTGTCTAATTGGATTTTTCTAATCTGTTATTAGACGGAAATAGCAAACTGGCACTACAGGAAGGCGTCCCATATGCTATTATGATGTTTCCATAGTTTTGCTAGATTTAATCACATTTCATTCATAAAGATTAGTTGAAAATTAAGAAGGAAACAGATTGTTCCCAAATGAACTGGCAAGAACACCCCAGAAGCTTCTGACTGGGCAGAGGCTTGATGGGGCAGCAAGAAAACCTGTTTTCTCGTAACCAAAGTAACCAGAATTCCCCTGAGGTAAAAGAAGAAGCATTAAGCTGTAGCCGTCACACATCCTCCTCAAACTGCAGGTACGAGTTCTGCCTTTCTTTTCTTCTTTTTATTATTTTTGTATTAGTGCTATATTTTTGTTGGACAGCAACATTTGAAAGTTACCTGGATTATCATATCCCAGACGCAATCAAGTTCCAATGGCTTTCTTTCCCCGAACTGTGTTATGAAATGTTTTTCATAAAATGAATGGTAATTTTCCTTCCTCTGGTAGCTCCATATTAGGTAGGAAATGAGAATACGGTAATATTTACCACACTGGTGAGATCACTGAAGTAATTATCATGTACTGTCTACCTAAGGAGAAGGATAATGGGTACACTCACGTCAGTAAAGTACAACTCTCCTATCACAGTAATTGGGGTATGATCATTGTCGTGGAGGGCACTCTCCTGATAATACTAGTTCCAAGTGGCTACAGAGACCAGAGGAAGTTACCAAGACTTAAGGAGAGAGTAGGCAGACAACCAGTCCTCTTTAGATATTTCCATGCTCTACAACATTAAGATACCAGTTTTTAAAATTTGAGGAATTCATAGAGGTATTTCATTCTCAATGATCTTTCCTTTCCTTTATCTGCTTTGCCCTCCTTTATTGAACCAGCAGGTCATAGTGAATATTTAATAACTGATTTTTTTTTGTGATTGAGTTTTTGTATTCCATGCATGAATCCCCTTTCAGATGGGTAGGGACAAATATTTTCTCCCATTCTGCCGGCTGTCAATTTTCTTTGATAACCATGTCCTTTGTTGTATGGTAGCAGTACAATTTAATGTAATTCCATCTATCTATTGCCCATACTTTGGGGCTGTTATTATCAACACTTTTACCCATTCTAATGATGGTGTGTCAGGGAACATGGTGGCTAGCAAAGGCTGGGGAATGTGAGGGACTCATAGGGGTAGGGAAATGTAGGCCAATGGGTATAAATTACAGTGACCCAAGAGAAGTAGGTGCTGGTGTGTTACCTCACGGTGGGATGACAGCAGATCAGAAAAAAAGAAGTTCGATGGTTTCCACCGTAAAGAAATGATGTGTTTAAAGAGATATATTTGGTGACCATAAACATGCATAATTTTAATGTTGTATTTGTCAGTTGAAATAAATTTCAATTAAAACATATATGATTTAAATGGGGCATGGTAGTGTATACCTCTAATCTCAGCACTTGGGAGGCAGAGGCAGGAGGATTTCAAGTTCAAGGCCAGTCTGCATTCCATCATGAGACTTTGCCTCAACCTATACATAAAATACATACTCTGTGAGAGTGTGTGTGTGTGTGTGTGTGTGTGTGTGTGTGTGTGTGTGTGTGTGTGTGATTTAAAGATGCATCTCTATGGCTTTCACATTGAAAGGCTTCCCAGGCGGCATTGTAGATTGAAACCTGTTCAATAGGATAATGCAGATACTGTTTGGCTTTCCAAGATGGTACAGGAGGCAGATGAGTGGCTGGAAACAATGTATCAAATAAAAAAAAAGAAAGACATCATTAAACAGTGTTTCCATTGTAATAGTAAAAAATAGTAATAAAACTGGTTCCATTCATTTAAATCACCACCAGTCCCCATATTTTTTTCATAGTATGTAATTTGCATATCCTTTATTTTTATTTCTCAGAATCCAAATAAGTGCAGTGCTCACTCCTCATGAAGGAAACCTCTCTTTGCCACAGACAGAGACTATTACAGTAAAACACAACCAATCAAAATGCTGAGTTGCGGAGCCCAGTTCCAATGGATGCACCTATAAAACACTTCCAAACCTAAGGCTCAGGGAACACAGTGGAAGAAGAGGTAAGAGTCAGAGAGAGGACCAGAGAGTCTTCTCTGGGATTCTGTATCCTAGGAATATTAGAAGCTACATTTGTAAAGTCTCACCAACATGACTGTCTACACACATGCTGAACACAAACAGCAACACTAGACATGCCAATGTGGATAGAGGAAGCCCACCAGGCCTCAATCCTACACAAAAGAACTTCAGGCAACAAAGGAATGTTGGGAGTGGGAGAGATAGTCTTCTCCAAGGAAGATCACACTGATTGGTTGTCCAATACCAAATGGTCGGCCCCGAAAACACATATGCAAGTATGCAAGTAACTTTATTCAGAACGAGCAGGTCATATATATTTCAGTATATATGTATGTATATATATACATATATACTGAAATATATATGTATGTATATATATATATATATACATATAACATAACAACAATTAAATAAAGACTTCATGTATTTGAAAGAGAGAAAAGATGGGTATATGGGAAGGTTTGGAAAGAGGAAAGGGAAAGGGGAAATTATATAATCTCTTTTTTTTTTTAAATGAAGAAAATAATTTTGCCAGTGGGACATGGTCTTTACTAAGTCAGGTGGGAACTCACAGCCTCCCAGTTCACAGTCCCAGCATTTTCAGCCTCTATAGTCAATGCCACTCTTGCTTTCCTTAGGAACAGTTCAAAGGGTGAATCACACTAATAGGCAATGTTTCTTATCCTAAAGGTCCACGGCACAAAGACCAAGGCTCATTCTGTTCCTTTTGCCACTCACAACACAGCAGAGGTCACACTACTTCCACCAACACGATGGAGTCAAAGAACATGCCTGAATTTTATTCCTCGGGTTAAAAAAAGAAAGCAAAAAAGATTATCTTCTCATCTCCAAGCACTGTTTTCGAAGCTGTGTTGTTATCACAAACGTATTATCCAACTGAGCTTCTGCTTCTCAGATGGTTAGAGAAGCACCAAGAAAAAGAAAATGGGTATTGAATTATGTCCCACCCACTAGGCGAGGTTCCCAAAATAACACACAGTCGCCATATGTTAGCACTTAAGACATGTGGATCAATGCAGGAATATTTCAAATACATCAAAAGATTAAGACCACTTTTTTTCTTCTCTTTTGAAACAATACAGCTGGCCTCAAATTTATAATCCTCCTGCCTCAGCGTACCACGTGCTGGGATTTCAGTTGAGTGCTGCTATACCAGCTGGAAAATGACGAATTGCACCAGTGGTATCTTCTTTCTAACTTTTCAGTGTCTTTCTTCCTGCTATCCCTTAGCATCTACACTGATTTACCAAACAATATTCATACTTTTCAAATGATTATTTATTTTAAAAAAGAGGGTAAAGAGTGCATAGTATTTTATTTACCTACAACAAGCCACTCAGTTTTTAAATTTTCTGCTGCTTTATGTATTTGTTTCCATTTATTTTCCACAATGAAACTCTTACTACTAATCGTCATACAGACTTAATCGTGAACAAATTCCAATTAAGTAAATAATTGAAGATATGTTTGGTAGAATGAAATATTTTCACTTCTAAATGATAGATTTCAGATGAATTTACAAAAATTTCAAGAGATAGAACATAAATGAAAAAGAAGTACAGAACTCACAAAAAAGTTAACAACACAATTAAAATATTTCACTCTAATTATAATTCATGGTCTAAATTTATTCTTATAATTCATGGAAGGCACAGTTAACATTTTAAAATATCCTCTAACATTTCAGGTAATTTAGTGTGTATTTATAAGTATGACTTCTCATAGTTCATTGAAAAGAAGCTATCATCCTTAATTTATAAATGAGTGGACCACAATCCATTCATCTACCAAGTTATTTATTTACCAGGATCAAGAATCACTTAGGTACTTAACCAAAATGATTAACATGAACTTTCTCAGTGATGATAAATATAATTAGTACCTCTCTACAGGAGCATTTTTTGATTTCTACTTTTCATCATTAGTGGATGACCCATGGACTAAGCAAAGTGATAGGTTCATGTAAAACATTCTATAGGATGCAATAATTAAGACAAGTTTGTTAAAACAGAAGTTTTGTCATGCCTCCCTTCTACATAAAAGTCTTCCTTTTGTTTGCTATCATGTGCCAAGAAAGTTCTCTTTGCAAACAAGTGCCCACATGACAGGTACTTCTCCACTCACCTGATTTGATTTTATTACCATCTCACTCAGCTGGCCACAGAGATCAACCTACTGGTGCTCTTCAAAGGTAACAAGCCCTTCTCTGCCTTTAAACTTGTCACTCAACTTTCTGGAACAGCCTTCTGTGTATCCATGTTGGTGACTTGCCTAATTGCTACAAATCTTTACTAAATACATTTTTGTCTTGATGACCTGAAACATTCCTTTTATGTACCCTACCATAAAATATTCCCCTTTTCAGCCGGGCGGTGGTGGCGCACGCCTTTAATCCCAGCACTCGGGAGGCAGAGCCAGGCGGATCTCTGTGAGTTCGAGGCCAGCCTGGACTACCAAGTGAGTTCCAGGACAGGCGCAAAGCTACACAGAGAAACCCTGTCTCGAAAAACCAAAAAAAAAAAAAAAAAAAAAATTCCCCTTTTCTTTGGCATTTACTCTTTGGCATCACCAAAGAGCTGTCCACAGAAACTACTGGAAGAATGAGTGGACATGGTTGTTGTCTCTCTCTAGTCTTTGTTTCTGATTTGAGGTCCAAATATAGGAATCTAAGCTACATGAGGACAGGGATAGCTGCATGATTCCCTGCACACAATGAAATTTTAGCCAATGAATGCATGAACAATGAATGAAGGGATGAATCAAATAGGTCAGGAAAGGTCATTACTATAATCGTGTTCGTCTATAGAAACTCTCCTCTAGAACTTCAACATTCCCAGCCCTGTCTACCCCAACTCCCTTCTCTATCACCATTCTCCCATGGGCTTTCATCTGGTTCTTTGAAAGAGCCGAGAGCGCACGGTTCTCCAAAATACCAACTCTATGGCATCAGAGATATTCAAGCTATGGAGACAGCTGTATAGCCAGTGGTAGAAGCGAAATTCCAGTGTTTGCTATACCAAGCTTTGCAATTTGAGGGTCACACATGGTTTCAATAACACCAACTATGTTAATGGCCTTCATAGGACATTGTGGATTCCTAAGAATAGAAAGTTTTGGAAGTATCTTGAAGCACCTTAAGGCTTTTTGTAAATCACAGCGTAGAAAGGTAGAAGAAGATCCTTATTACAAATAGATAATAATGATCCTAAAGAGATTTGTCTTTGCTTTGATTCATGCTTTCATTCATGTAGCCCATAATCATAATAAATCAATAAGTTGATTTAAATGCAGTAAACCTGCTTCCCAACTTGAGAGTTTTCCATATATGAGAGGTCACTCATAAAGCCCTGGGCTTGATACCCAGCTTTGCAAAATGGAGAATTTTAGTGCATACCCATGAGACCAGCACTCAGGAAGCGAAACAGCAGGATTAGAAGTTTCAAGTTATCCATGGCTACACAGCAACTTTGAGGCCAGCATGGGCTATATGGGAATCTGCCTCAAACACTTCTATCCCCCCACACACACATAGAGGAGGGGGAGAGATGGGGGTGTCGGGGCAGATGGAGAGAGGGAAGGGGAACAAAAAATGGAGAGGGAGAAAGAGAACACATGCAGTAAGATAGAAAGTGATCAATTTTGCTACTGTGAAACCCAAGTGGACTTTTTCAGATCCCTTGAACTTATGATGTAGGATTGAGTTTCAGCTGCACAAGAGGCCCATATACGTAGTTGAATTTGACATGTTTGACAAATTCAGGCATCATTATTTTCTATGGTCTATTTATATTCGGAGGATTTGGAATTTTCCCTTTACTGTTTGTAAATGCCAAGTTATAAGTCACTCATGTGTACGATCCAGATTTGAGGAATTAATGGGATACTTAAAAGCACACTAAAACTGATAACAGAATCAAAGTGCAATGGACCATTTCATGTGAAGGTAAGTTCCTCCTCATTTAAGAGACTCAATTTAAAATTATGAGATCAACTATTATGGATATAATGTGGGCATCAGGGAGAGGAGGGTTAGAAATATTTGGACACAGAGTCAATGCTACTTGGGAAAGAAAACAGTTAAAATCTGTATCATGTTTATTTGTTTGTTTTTCACAAGAGGAGCATCTTTTACTGTCTAGATCAGTGGTTGTCAACTTTCCTGATGCTGTGACCCTTTAATATAGTTCCTAATGTTGTGGTGACCCCCCAGTCATAAAATTATTTCCATTGCTACTTCATAACTGTAACTTTGCTACTGAAATGAAGTGTAATGTAAATATCTGTGTTTCCTAATGGTCGAAGGCAACCCCTGTGAAAGGGTCATTTGCTCACCCAAGGGTGCATGACCCCCAGGTTGAGAACTGCTGGTTTCAAGCTACAGTGCCACAATCTAGAAACTGGAGATCTATCAGTAATTTAGTCTGGAGTCTGCTTAAATATGCTGTATTAGATACATTCTTCAATTTATTACACTTTCTGAAATGACAACAAAAGATCAAAATGAATAGATAAAAGAAAAAAATGAATGAAAAATAGAACACCTAACCAATTTTAGAGTGGTAGTTAAAGAGCATCTAAAATGTTTCCCAAACATAAATAAACAGAAAGCATTAGGCGTGCATGTCATCAGACCTCCAACATCAGTGGAAATAAAACAAACAAAATCAACAACAAGCAAAACAAACGAACACCACTAACGAAAAGACAGCAGAGCCGTCAGCGCAGTCCTGAGGGGAGATGGCTTTCCACCTCTGTTTTATATTTAGTGCAGGTATCCACCAAGTATGAAAGGCAATTTCAGACAAGCAAGGTCTAAAAATACATTTCTTCTGTGTGTGCTTGTTTGGAAGCTGTTGAAGAGTGTGCGACCTGGGCAGTGAAAGGAGGAAGTGGAAGGTGGGGGGTCCAGAAAGGAAGATGGTGTGGAATGAAACCATCAACAAGGGAAGTAGCAGTCTACAGGTTTGCAGCAAACCTGGGAACCACTTGCGGGAATCAAAAGCAGAGGGTGAAGGGTCTCCATGGAGACAAAGAGCAAAGGCATACCCATGGAGGATGAAATGAAACTGAGTTAACTTTATTGACAAAGAACTTGAATAAGAGGGAATTACCAACAGGTTTATAGAGAAAAACCAGAAAAAAAAAAAACCTAAAAATTTGAAGTAATCATTAACTTCTAAAAACACGAAGAGGGGCTTCTCAGCATTAAAGGACTGGTTGTAGTTCACAGCCTGGATTAGCAGTGGATAAAACTGTCATAGTTATTATAATATAAAAAATAATATACGTTAAGACATGGTACTAAAGTATGAAAAAGGGGAAAATTATTTTTATAAGAACTAAAATTTTGTAGCTGAAGTTTTCTTGTGTCCCAGCCTGCTGGCAGTTGGGGCAAGTCTCTCCCTTAGTGTCCCCCAAGTAAACACACTGAGACTTACATTACTTATAAACTGTATGGCCATGGCAGGCTCCTTGTTATCTGTTCTTGTAGCTTAAATTAACCAATTTCCATAAATCTATACCTTGTCACATGGCTCGTGGCTTACCAGTGTCTTACATCATGCTTCTCCTCATGGTGGCTGGCGGAATCTCCTGACTCAACCCTCTTCCACCCAGCATTCTCCTCTCTCCTTGTCCCGCCTACATTATCCTTCCTGCCTGGCTACTGGCCAATCAGTGTTTTATTTATCAATCAAACATAGCAACATATATTCCATATATAATGAGGCATAGTAGTACAATACTAAAACTTGGGAGGCTGAAGCAGAGGAATTAAGCTGAGTTCAAGACCAGACTAAGGTACATAGGGAAATTCTGTCTCAGAAAAGAAAACTAGATTATATGCACATAACATTCAGAAGCATTGTCAAAAGTGATCCTTTTCAAATTTCTTTTTTCAGGGAAGAAATATAGTTTAAGAAAAAAACAAAGGCTTAATTATAAGAGACTGCTTTCATGAATTAATTTTTAACTCATTTTACTAGAGTATTGGTTATAAACAGACCTCAGAAAATGCATATAAACACCAAATAGTGTAACACCTGTAAAATCCCCAGAAGAAACAGATATACAGGAAACGTTTTTTCCTTGCCCTTTCTTTCAACTTTTTCTCCATTTGTAGATGATGGAGAAAGATCCATTATGAAAACATGACATTTTCAAGCAATTGCTGTGTCAGGTATAACCCTAAGGATAGCTTAGTTATCTTGATTAGAAACAATGCCCTCACCAAGTATGGGATAATCAGCAATGATCTTGCCAAAAAACCATAAATATAAGCGTTGTTCAACCTGCCAAAATGTTGCCCAAATCCTCACACAGTATTTGGCCCAAGACTATTCCTTCATCCTCTCGAGAATCCTGAATGCCGTGTGTGCGCTTATTGATGTTGAAGTGCAGGGGGAAATGTTCCCAGGATGTGGCCAGGCAAGACGCATTTCCTGGGATACAGCCAGACATTGTGGCAAACATTTGCAACCTTCTGCTCAAAATGTCAGAGGGCTCTGCAAGTTCAAAAACTGAAGGAAAGGGAGGGAATGGAGAGCAAAAGAAAGATTTCATTTACGTAGAAACAAATATTATAGAAGCAGTCTTTTATGTCTTGATTCTGGGCCAGGCCCCTATTTCTTTCGGTTTGTTTAGCTGAAATGACTAGTTCTATGTTAGACAATAAGCCAACGATATACGCATCCCAGATGTTTATGGTTGTATGTCTTTTGGCAAACCATATAGGAGCAGACACCGCTGAAAGGTCAAAACTGAAAGGAACTTGACAGATAATCTGATTCAAGGGCTCATATTTTAAGCAAAGAAACCATCCTTGGAGGTGATAAACCCTGCCTAAGGCAGAAGTATCAGGCAAACCTAGAGGCCCATTATTCCTGAGCTAGCCCCATGGGTGTGTAGGACGCAGAATGGTTCAGTCACTGAGTCAGGCTTTAATAGAGTTGATGTGGTGGGTGCAAGGCCTAGGCAGCCCCTTGGGAGGGGGACAAACAGGAGAGGTCTAGAGCAGATCACCACTGACAGGAGATAAGAATGTTTTGGTAATACATCTGGTAGAAAATCAGCTTTCCAAGCATAGAGTTTAGTAACTCAATCTTACAAACTGCAAGGGCACAAGGACAGGCATAAATGATGAAAGGGAATAACATGTTAGAAAGTAAGAGGAAGCCCACCACATGCTATTGGTTCACAGACTTCCATTCTATTTATTGAGACATATTGCTGAACATCCTTTGGTTTTATTCGCGTGCCACCGAAAACCATCTCTCTGCAGAGGGATGAATGCAGAAAACATCTCAAATTTTTAAACTATTTTCTCATTGGCATCCATCATTTGGAAACTAAGACTTTAATAAAAACTGCATCCTCTCTGTCCCCATGGCTCTCGCCTGGAAACCTTTGTGCTTTTGCTACTGACAGATTCAGAGGCTGGATTCATTATGTGAATTGGATAGCTGTGCTTTAACATTCAACTTTATTCAGCCCTTTTCATTCAGCATCACTTATACGGATTCTAAAATTCTAAGCACACACACTGAACGAGAACAGTCTGTTATCAGAAAGCCTTTGCTGATATCACAGGAGGAGCCCAGGGCATGCTTTCCCTTCCTGTTACTCTGTCCTCAGCTGATACTCATATACTTCTATGGTTGCCTCCATCTTCCTCCCACTCAGATACTCAAAGCCCCTGGTGCCAACAATCTTACCCTAGTCTTCACATCTGTCCAGAGCATGGCCAGTGAAGGATATATAACCCAAACTGTGTTTCACAAGCTGCAACTGTATGCATAAACCAACTGCTTTTAAAGCATGAGTACACACACACACACACACACACACACACACACACACACACACACACACACACAAAGCTCTTTCCCCCTCTGGGGCTTAAAGAACAGCTGGCATAGTTTCAATCACACATTCTTTATAAAGACACTCCACACACATCTGGATTTGCCAGGGAATGAGGCATTCTATACCACTGAGTTACTATAGAACCCTCCAACTCATTTCAGATTTCCCATGTGTGGTGTTGGATGAAGCCAGGTGCCATGTATGCTAGGCAAGGGCTCTAACTACTGAAATACACACACAACCTTCTAATCCATGGGGTAACTGCAATTTCAAGGCCAAAGAAACTATATTATGCATTTTTCTAACTTTTAAAGCACACTATTTTATCATCTGTCTTGGGATTTCAAGGTCATATTTATAAGCATTGATGAATGAAGTTTGTCAATTATGCACTCAGAGACTATTGTGGTCTTGGAGGCTATTTATACCCACACTTAATGGCCTGATGTTGCCATGCTTTTATAGTGTTTAATTTCCTTCTAATAGATTTTCTGGCCCTGCTTTGTGCTACTGTCTTCTAATGTGAATTGGTAAACCAAACAAGTCAATAAATTAGAATTACATCAGGTAGACACAGGCCTTGGCAGAGAGCCAGTACTTCGGAGCTTCATTGTTGACCTATTTTTAACTGCACTGTAGCTTTTGATGCCTATCCCCTTTTGTGTGTGTGTGTCAGACTAACACTCAGCCAGGTAAACTCTGCAGCTGAAGTGTAATTGGGAATGTTGTTTATAATAGTAATGTTGACAGTACAGTGCTTTCTCTTAACTAGTATTCTGTCTTCTAGTCACTTCCTAAGAATGAACTGTATATACTTCCTGACAAGTGATTGCATTGGAACGCTGAGACATCGTTCACACATTTTCAGAAAACTATGCTATAGGTGTAATTTTCTTCCAAAGAATAATATGCATGCTTGCAACAGCCAGGTGTTGAGTACTTTCTTTTTGTAGGGAAGAGTATACTTAAGAGACAGTTCCCAGGAGGAGTGGCTCTTTTAAGAAGTGCTTCATTCTGCTGGATGATGGTTTTTGACCGGCCGCACACTGCAAGTTTCTGAACAGACCATACCCACCATCTATATTTTCTCCCAATATTAAATGAGGTGATGGAGAGCATTAAGAAGGAGTGGCGGTTTGAATGCAGTGGTGCAAGGGGGAATATAAGTCATGTCTTCGCCCTCACGGTGTTTCTGAATTTACTTCCATGTATTCTCCAGAGACTCCCTGGATATGGTGGCATTGAGTGGAACCCAAGCAGATTTGACATGACAAAAGAGAGATAAGAGCTGGATTATCATAATAGGGTGTACCACACTTCACCATTTTAATGGAATCATTTCTTCATGCACTTTATCTGCTTTGCTGATTACACGTAGAACTTTCTTCTAAGATCATTTCCACATTGAAAGGAAACCATGATGTGGTGGGGCACTGTGAAATCTGAACATGCGGAGCTTAAATTGGAAGATTTCACTGTAGAGTGTGAAGACTCCATAATTACATTGATAACATACATTTTTACATAAAAATATTCCCAAGCATTCTGATGAAGTCACTTGTTGGTAAGGGTAGCCCATTCCATGGAAGTTGTTGGAAAAGGTCACCTACATATAAGTTATGCAACATCATTCAAGGAAAAGGCACTTTATCTGCACCACTACTACTAGCAATATCAGTAACACCTAAGACACAGAGAAGTTAATTCTTTGAGTATTAAGATTGTCTGTCTTGCCTAGCAAAAATGGGGAGACACCAAAAACTGCTCTTGAGCAGCTAAAACTCAGTCAACATGAAGGTTCACACGTAGTGGCTTCCCACCAAGGCCTATGTCTACTTGATATAATACTTGACCTTGGTTTCTAGTTAAGAGATAAAGAAAAAGGCTTGGGGACAAAGGTCTGGCAGACTCAGTAGACACAGAAAGAGTTGCATTGACAAATGGATCAACTAGATTAGGCTCCTCGGACTGTCATAACAAAGTGAAACATTGTCTTGTCCTGGTGCCCAGAAATCTAGGATCAAGGAGGTAACAGTAGGTTCCCTCTGAAGTCCCCCATCAGGAATCTGCTCCAGGCCTGTACCTAGTGTCCGACAATTTTCACATGGTTTGTGAGCTATGCAGACTTAGCTCATGTCCTTATGTTTTCAAGGTAAGCCCTTTATTGGCTGTAGCATCTCCTGAGCCTTCCCCAACTTCATTTTGGCTCGCTTTGGTTAATTAGGACTCCATCTTCAAAGCCTTCAATAAGGTCACATTCTAAGTTAATGAGACGTGGTTCCAAAACAGTTTTAGAGGGAAGGGAAGGTGTCACAAGTTAGCCTATAACATTGAGTTACTACCAAGTCCCATTTTTTCCATCTGCAGGTCCAAGTTGTTTCTGCTCTCAAATACCATGTCTAATGCTTTAATATTTATTTCTGAACATAAGATCATGCTTGCATGCTGAAGTGAAATGTATATTATCTGGGGATTATTTCTGTAGCATCAGCACTCCATTAGGGTAGATAATTAAAAGTTGGTTGTAGTTTGCATTATTTTTCATTTCCAGAAGCCCACATTAAGATGGAATAGCCTTTTTCCTCGGAGGAATAGGGATAATCCATCACTCTGACACTGAGGGGAATTCCACATACAAGGGAGGAAGGTAAAAGAACAAAAATCACCGTATCGATGCAATTCATTATCACCATCAGTGGGGTCACTGCTACTATGCTTCTTTCATTTATTACAACTCAACATCCACCAGGAAAAGATCCTACCTTCCCTTACTCCTTTACTGTGAAATTTTATCTTCAAAAATGCAAATACCGATAAAAATTGCATTTCAATAGTCAATCATTTTCAGCAAGATTTTATTTAAAAAATGAATTTTTGTGCTATGCTCTGGTCTAGTCTCCTAGGTAGCATCAGGGAATTGAAAGAAAAGAAACATCCCTGTCCATAGGGGGAATGAACTTCCTTTTTGTGGAATGAATGATACAGTTCATTCAGAGAAGAACCAAACAGAACCAGGTAAAGTAGATTAAATGTCCTATTTGTGATTGTTTTCATTTGTGGATGTCTGTAAGTAGATGACTACATGTCAGGGTGGGACTCTTATAAGATGGCATTTGCAATGATGTAAGAATGATCCCTGGGTTATATGAGGGTGGGAAAGGTATATATGAGAGATAAAACCTAGCACCAAGAACCTAGAATGGGAACTTTCCCCAAAATTTCTGGAAAGAGCAACAGGGCTGGAATGGCCACCAGTGACCCTGGTAGCCAAAACCCCTGATTATGCTGTGCTGCAGAGTCAGATCTAATCAAACTTGACAGCTTGAGCCTCTGGGAGCGTCCCTGACTGTCTCCTGCCTCCAGCTCTGCAATTCTCCCCACCTTTTGTGGGCTGTTATTCCTGGCTGAAGACCAACAACAATCAAATGGGCAAGGAAGCTCAAGAGAAATGCTAGCGCTTTGTTATGTGGCCATGTAATCTCCTCTCTGCCTTTCACCACCACCTACCCCACTGTAGTGTTTGGGAAAGCATAATCGATTTGTTTTTGGATCCTGGTTGATCCAAAGGGGTTGACAGTGCAAGTGACAGCCATATTTCACTAGGGAAGCGATCTGGGAAAACACTTCATACTACATGTATCTACAATCATGTTCCATGCTGCACTATTCCTATTAACTCAGGAGAGGACTTCTTTATAAAAGAAATCTATGGTAGGGATTTATTTATTTTCTGTGGGAGCTCCAATTTATGCATATTTTGAGACCAGAAGACATCATAATTTTGTGCTGAATATTGTTTCAGCAGTATTTGTATAGCAAACAACTGTTGGAAGCCAGAGATCCAGACTCCATCTGGAGCAAAGGGACACTGTTTACCGCCTGATGTAAAACAGACAACGAACCAAAGAATCAGGCGCAAATTGTGGCTTGTTTAATCATCTGGGGATTTGCTTAGCCAGGTTTCCTTTGCTTGCTGTGTATGTAGCTATCACCTAACTCTTGTCCCTTTTCCCCGAGAAAATTGGTTGTAGGGAATATCCTCAGAAGCTGATCATGTGCTGATGTTATTACTTTAATAACAAGCCCCCTTCATCTCTGTCAGAAGGAATCTTTGTTTTCTTCTAGAATTCATGTGGCATGTTAACTTGCCAGACTGTAAGCAGATAGAAATCACAGTTCTTATACCCACCAAAGAAGAGTCTCAGGAAACCTGGACTAAGAAATGTTTGCATCTCTGTAGCATTTTAACAGAAACACTGTCCCAGGGAATGTTTTGCTCAGGAAATTCCAGGTCTAGAAGCCGAGATTTCCATGGAACTTTGTGAAAATAGGTGAGAGCTGTTATGTAAATGCTGGCTATTCTCAACGTTACACAGCCTGGCAGAGAGGGGAAACCAAAAAGTACAACCAGGACAACAACAACAACAACAAAACACCACCACCAAGAAAAAAAGCAAACTGAGGCCTCACAGATGTTCCCTTGATTTACTTAAGTAAAAGTCCACAGTTTGACTTTCACTGCAGAACAGACCTAATTAAGAGTGTCATTAAGGTAAAATTAATATGGTAAGTTGTTTTTCAAGGTCAACCAGGACACAGCTGAGCAGTTAGAAGTATTTTGGTCCTTTATTCTAAACTATCCCAGGAGAAATATGTGCAGAGAACAGCATGTTTTTCCAAAGTTGACAAGAGAAAAAAAAATTTCCTTATTGCAATAAGGATCAAATTGACAGGTATATTTCCATTGCTTTTTAAATGCAGAAATCCATTTAATATAGTTGAATGGCACCTTGTTTCTACTGAACAATATTGGCTAATGTCTATTCAAATAAATTAATGCATCCTTCTCAGATGGTTTACTTAGTGAGTTTTGAATAGAGGAAAATAAAAAGCACTAGGGAAATGACACGGGAGAAGTAGTTTACGACTCATTAAAATATATCACTCAATTAACACAAGCGTTGACAATACTCCCTACTGTACAGTGGCCCACTATATCCTTCAATAATCATGAGGACTCTGAGGACATCACATCACTAATGAAAACCTTTTCATTGGCAAATGACTATATGGCCAATTGAGGTTCTCAGAGGAATACAACGAGATAAGTAAATAAAAAATCCTGCTTCCATGAGTGCTTCTGGTTGGAACTACATGGATGTCTCCAAATCACAAATACATCTCACTGTGCAGAAACCAAAGATCAAGTAAGTACATTATAGATCATCAGCCCAGGGTGAGATTCTAACTCCCATGTTCATAGTTTCTCATTGTTCTTGTCAGAGAGTTCAATTACTCTTTCACTAGGAAAATGTAGATTGCTAAAGCTAAAGATTTTGCTTTTAGTATTTAGATAAACAATTAAAGATAAAATACCCCTGGAAGTATTTAACACACTTTACTCTGGTTACAAAAGTCTGTTATGGAAATCACAAATACCATTGGCAGCCAGGCTATATACTAATCTACTAGTGTATCCCGAAATTAAACCCAGTAAGTGTCTGTGACAGTGTATGTCATAAAGGCAAGAGTTTCATAAGGGAAATGCTTGATTTCTTATTCATTATACTCTACTTTCCATTAGTATGGATGCATGCTATGTGTCACTGGACACTGTAGTCACAGACATGTTGGGAAGCAAATCAAACACTGTGACCATCTGAACATTCAATATGCCAAGGCAGGATGATATAGTGGAAAGAGAATCAGACTCTGAGAAGAAAGTAACTGTAAGATGCACAGTATGGTCAGAAGAGGGAGGCCTAAGATTTAGCTCTTCTGAGCATACTTGGACCTGCATGGTAGAGACTGGGTACCGAAGCTGCTGAATTTGACAGGATGGCAAGGTTCTAACTCTCTGAAAGTAGCCTTTGGGTGAAGCATGGCTATTTATCACATTGTGAGCAACGTTCTTTGGGTCATTATCGAGCAGTTTCTTTAGGAAACGACCTTAGAGCAAGCCCCACAGAGGTAGAAGCCACTGGGAAACGATCTGAAGAATTGACTCATTATTATAAAAGAATCACTTCTATACGAAATTTAAACTTACAAAGAAGCTTGCCAGCTTTTGTAATATAGCTATGAAAGGATTTTTCTTTTTCCACTGGAAAGGAATTACAGGTTGAAAACAGCCCTGTTATTATAACTTTAACAGTTCTCATGGGTTCTCTACGGTGAAATCTGACCATGAAGTCAGTATGTGAATAGAATGACTGAATGAGAAGGATGGGTAAAGCCACACCCCACTGGATTGGAAGGCAACTTGAACTACACTAATGGCTTTATCTTCTGTTAGTTTGTGGTGGTGAATGGCGCCTTTGCACTATGTGGACCTTAATTTTCCACAGATGTAGAATAAGCATAATAATAGCTATTTCTTCCTCACCCTACTGAAACCTTCAGTGACCACCTACGAACACTTGTGCTATGCTGACCTGACACCCAGGCTACCTTCAGTTTGACTTCTCACAGTGATTGGAAACTATGTTGGGACAGAGACTTAAGAAAGACCAATACAGTCCACCCTATCAAACCCAGAGAACATTCTGACATCACTGAATATAACACTCTTTCCCCAAAGGGAGAAGAAATCCAGAAGTAGTAAAGTAACACCAATCCACTCTATTACCATTTGCAGAAACAGGGGTTTTAACCACTGTTTCCATGGGGTTATGATTCTACAGTTTATTGCCTCTTGGGGCAATAGATGGGGGTGGTGTTTATAGGGAGTAAACTAAAGCTCTGTAGGATAAAAGGAGGTTTTCCTGACAGCAAATAGGCTCAGAGAAATAACAAAACTGCTATGGCATTTTAATTATTGACTTATACACCAATGTCCACAGACAGTCTTCTCCTAAGAATATAGAAACCTGAACATAGAAATGTCTTAGAATCTACCCTCCACCCAATGCCTCCTCTGATACACTGAAAATCAACTTCTAACAACTGCTCAAAAAAACTATCCTGGGAAGTGCGTAACCTTTGTATCTTCCTTCAATGTAGAATCTTCACAATATCATTTTGAAAATATGTACAGGTTTAAGGAAAAATTTTGGATTTTTGCATTTTATACCTATTTGTAGTAAAAAAAAATGAGTAAGTGTATAGACAATATAATGAAATTGGCATAACCATTAAAGTACAAAAGAAGCATACTCTTTCTAACAAAATGTCCTTAGTGCTATCAGGTTGTCAGTCTCCAGATATCTTCCTGTTTTCTCCACAAACTTAACATATATTGAAAACACAGATGCTATTAGAGTTTAAATGTTATCATGCTGGAGATTGTGTTTATCACAATACCCCAAATGTTAGACGTTAAATAAAATTCTTATCAGCATGATGCTGGTTCATAAAAATTCATGATATTTGAGGTATGTGTTTTTTGTTTGTCTCATTGTGTTTGTCCAAAGACGACATGAAACATCAACATATTAAGTGATGAGATAATGTCTAAATGCGCCTTCAGGAAAATGGGAAAACTTGGGGCTGGGAGATGGCTCAGTGGGTAGAGTCCTTGATGCAGAAGCCAGAGGACCTAGTTCAGATCTCCAGCACTGATAAAAAGTCAAGTGCGGTGGCAGGTAGCTGTCACCCAAATGCTATGGGAATGGAGACGGGAGAATACCAGGGGCTTGGTGACCAGCCAACTGAGCTGAAACAGCTCGCTCCAGGTTTAGCGAGAGACCCTATCTCAAAGTATAAAGTGAACATCGATAGAGGAGAAAGAAAAAAATCTAAAGTCAGTTTCCGGCCTCCACATATCCATTTTCACACATACATACACACATGCACCCCTCCACAAGAATTACTTTAAATGAATAAGTAAAGTGTCAAATAAATTTTTAGAGCCAATATTGCATTACACTTTTCATATGTCATTTCTATATCACTGCCTAAAAATTATTTAGATAAGCCAAGTGAAAAGGAAATATACAATGTCTCCAAATGTGTGCATGTACACAGTATATACAGTTAGGAAAACGGTTTTACAGTTTTTCGAAACCATACATCCTCATGGATGAGAGGAAAGCCGTCTTAGATCAACATACCAATTACAACAGCAGGTGATACTTCTGGGGTGAAAGGAGTTGATTTAGGCTGTTTCCACCATGGAGCACACCCCCTCACCCATTTTCTTAGGCCATGCCATCTAATTGCTAAAGAGCCCCAGAGTGGCTAGGGCCAGCTGAAGCATTCTCTCATCCCCTCTCTGATTTATAGGTAACAAGCTTCTATCTACTTCTCCTACCCTAACTGTGAGTCTATGTGAGTGCTCTAATTTGAGTTTAATGAAGAATTAATTTATTAACGTAGAGGCTATGTATGGCTGGCACTTGGTTAGTTATTTGATTTTTGCTCTGCTGAGACCTTACATGAAGAAGGTGCTTTGGTGATGTGAATGCAGGCGGGAGGCCCGAGAGACAATGTCGAACACACTTGCTCCTGGAGATGTATGTGAATTCATCGGCTGTCACGATCGATTTGACTTAGCTGCTTCGTCTCTCTAATCCCTGCAGCATTTTGCCTTGGGCAGAGCTGGAGGGCTTGAGCAGAAAAAAAAAAAAAAAAAAAAAAAGACTGGAAAAAATGGAATACATTGTCTGATAAAAATAAAAAACCCAAAGAAAGAAAGAAAGGAAACAGAAAAAGGAAGAAAGTGGCCTGACCTAGTGCTTGGTGGAATAAGAGCCTGTTAGACATGGGGAATGGTGGGGAATGGCAGCCTTTGTGACTCCCCATTCCCTATCCTCTCGATATGTACCTGTAAGGAAGGCCCTCACACACTGGGCATGAGTTTTCTACAAGGAGGGGATGAGACACCCTCACAGCTCCACTGCTCATGGACTGTACAGAATACTGGTGTCTTCCAGGGTCTGCTTAGAATTTAAAGAAGCCTAACTATACTATTTAGGAAAGGAAAAGATTAGTGATTGTAATTATTTTACAAATACTTCATATACATTTGACCTTAATTTATCCTTACAGTTTTTTTTGTAAGTTTCTCTTCCTATAATCTTGGTGTAAATTTTTCTAAAGGAAAAAAGAAAAAAAACCTTGAAACTTAAAGTTGAAGCAGGAATGACTTGTGTCACCATTATTGACGTTTATCTTTGTTTATATAACAGATTTTTTGTTTTTTGTTTTTTTCGAGACAGGGTTTCTCTGTGTAGCTTTGCACCTTTCCCAGAACTCTCTCTGTAGCTCAGGCTGGCCTCAAACTCACAGAGATCCTCCTGTCTCTGCCTCCTGAGTGTTGGGATTAAAGGTGTGTGCTACCACCACCAAGCCATAGAAAAAAATTTTTTTTTGCACAAACAAAAAGCCACTGTGGGCTGATGTTCACATTATTTTGAAAACATTGTATAGTAATTGAAGTGCATAGTTATAAGAGTTTTGAGGCCATTTAGAAATAAGTCCTGAAAAGAGAAAGAAAAGAGAAAAGAGAGAGCTAATGAGTTCTGGGGGTGGAATTCGGGAGCACGAACACTTTTAAGAAGGAGTCCCAGGCTCATTCCCACTCCCATAATCCTCCCTTTTCTTTTCCTATTCTAACCTCTGTGCTGATTCTTAGAATCCATGCCATTTACAATTTCTCAGGGACTGTGCCCATGTACTCTTCATTAAAATGGCCAAAACATCCTGATAGACACCCTCAGCTGATCTTGAATGTTTGACTTCATGTAGAGCTACTCTGGGCAGTGTGGAAGTAAAAATCTATGCTTAAACAACAGCTACATTAATACATTTAGACTAATTTAAGTAATTTTCCAGTAAGCACGTGGCTAAGGTTATTTATAATCTCCCAACACATTTTTCAGAAGAATTGCTGTAAACAACTTATATTCCATTATTGGCTGTTTTTTTCAGTTATAAATAGAAGCGTTAATTTGCAGGCTAGTAATCATTAAAATATATTTTTATCTAGCAAAACAATTAATTTTCCATTTGTATGTTTTTGAGATATTAAAATACCTTGAAAACTCAGCTTAAACCAGGATCTGCAACTTCAGAAGGGATAAAGTGCACTCGGTGGCACAGAGAAAGGTCACATTATGTCAAGAAGCCATTGTTAGAGAAGGAACTCTGACTGAAGGTCAGGGCCCAGAGCCTGTGATCCTTGATCAAGTGAATAATTAAACTGAGGTCTTTAAATTACTGGTTACCTAGCAGCAAACTGACCAGCAGTTGTCTAGGGCTTGAATTCACTTATAAAACAAACTTTATTGAGTGCCCACAATATGAGGCACTGCACTGGATACTAAAGAAATAAAAAGGAAGAAAACATGATGTTTCCACAGAGATGAAGGATACAGGAATGGTGGGCTGGGGCTGTAGCTCAGGTGTGAAGTGCTTGACCACATCCATGATACCCTAGGTTCAATCCCTAGTATTCCTAATGATAATATTTTACAATAAAAATACTAAAGGGACATGGCAGGTAAGTGGATCTAGGAGGTAGAAGGAACACTGAACACGATAGGTGAGTATCTGTTGGTGCTCTAAGCATAAAGGACTTTAAGGGGTCCAGACATTCTTAGGCATGTGTGGATGCAGTGCATGGTATCCATTAACTTAGATGAAAATTAAATGTTCACATCATTTCTCTTCCTTGACTTCTAACTGAAAATTAGCATTTCCTTTGATTTTTAATGTACTCAGAAAAAAAAAATCACAGTAACAGTGAGAGTGCCATTTAGTTAACAAATAAATCAGACATAGAAACACAAGACCACTCTCTTCCTTTCAAGTAGATTCCCCAAACTGCAAGCTCACAAAAGCAGTAGGATAGATATCAAAGCTGTAAGGCCTGGGGAACTGAATAGAGGTCAATGAATGTAGTATTTCAGGTTAGATGGGAGTAATATATTCTAAAGGTATCTCTGGGCAAACACCCATGTATTATAGACTTAAAAATTAAGAGAATGTTTAATTTAGTTATTTTGTTTTTTTGGTTTTTTTTAAATTACATCCTGACCAGTTTTCCCTTCCTCCTTTCCATCTAGTTCCCCCTCCATCTACCCCTTTCCCAGGCTTCCATCCATTCCTCTTCCTCCATTTCTCTTCAGGAAAGGGCAGGTTCCCATGAACCCATAACCAAGGGAATAGATTTTAAGTTCTTTAACATGGGGGGGGGGGGGGGCGGGGGAGGGCGGGGGGAGGGCGGGGGGGGGGGGGGGGCAGGGAGGGGGAAGTATGTGAGGTAATACAGATACCAATTAGTTTAATGTAGCCATTTTACAATGTGGTATATATACATATATCAAAATATCATTCAGCAATGATAAATATGTATAATTTGATAATCAACATTATATAATACATGTATAAACAGTCTACTAGTCCATTTACCATTGCTCAGACTTATATATGCCAAGGCAGACCACTTGGGATTGAACAACCTAGGTGGAAGCTTGTCTCTAGACTAGTTCTCAACCTTCCTAATGAGACCTTGTGGAATTTCTCTTGTCCCTGTCGGCATATCAACTAATACTGTCATCACTACTTTGAGATTTTATCTTACCTCCGTCAGGGCAGCTAAGGTCAAGAAAACAATTGACAACAAGTGCTGGTGAAAATAGGTGGAAAGGGGAGCCCTCACTCACTGTCGGTGGGATTACAAACTAGAGCAGCTACTCATGAAATCAATGTAGATAATTCTAAAAAACAAAAACAAAAAAAACCCCAAAAAACAACAACAACAAAAAAAAACCACTAAAAGACTAAAGCTAGATCTACCATATGACCCAGCCATACCATCACCTGGCCTATGCCTAAAGGTCAAGACATCTGCAGACACTTGCTCAGTCAATTCAGAGACTTGCAGCCTGATTCACAGTAACTTGGAAAGGAAAACAATCTAAACACCCCACAACAAATGAATAGACAATGAAAATGTAGTAAATACATACTGTGGACTTCTACTCAACTACGAAGGAAAATGAAGTAAAGAAATTTCAGGCAAATGGCTAGAACTAGAAAGCATTGTGTGGACTAAAGTAACAGACTCAGAAAGACAAATGTCTCACATTCTCTCTTCTTTCTAGATCCTGGTTCCCAACCTTAGTGTGTAAAATGGGAAGAGGGTGAGGGAAGGATTTCTAGAGTGGTGGCTAGAAGAACATGGGTAACATGAGTGGTGGGAATGTTGTACTTCCAGTGTTTGCTAAAGATATAATAAATATGTGTTAACTGGGTATATGTATATGATAAGTTTGTTATTAAGTTTAGTCTCTAAAATAATATTTACTGAGTTGCTTATTTTAAAAATAAAAATAAAATAGGAAAAACTCCCATAAGTGTTTTGAACTGTAAATACAGCATTGATTGATAATGTTTTCTAGAGAAGGTTGATGTTAAATTAAATATATAAAGTTTTCTATCTGTCTACCAACTAAGTATTAATTAATGTCTATTGATTGAATAACATAGGTAGAGTATCCTACCACTGTGCCTGACTGAACACAAGTCTTTTCTTCTTCCCAAGCTTGTGCAGGGTACTGTAAGCAATGGTTCAACACCAGCAACAGATGGAAGGCCCCGCCTGCTTAGGCATCTTCCAAAACCATTTGTTTCAGTCAGTTTATACAAAATGCTGAAAAAGCCTCATAAAATTTTAATACCAAATGGTTAATTTTGATAGACTTAAATCTTTAAAGCTCCCCTTCTTAACGTTGAAGTCAGATTTACTAAACACTTTAATTTTTAAAATACATAAATTTACAAGACATTTTTTTTCTATCTTCTTTGTTCTGCCTAAACACTGCCCTGCCCTCAGAAATGACAATGTCTCTCAGAAACCTTTACACAGAGAACAATCTACCAATTCTCCCCTTCCAGAACCATCCTCCCAACAAATTTTACTCAATGGAAGTCAAGAAAACATTCCGATTGACAAGATAAATGGTATTGGATGAAACTATGTGGAAGTCACTGTGAGAAATGTAGAGCCCATCAGACAGAAGTTTTCAGTCCGCTCTGGTTCTCCCTGAGAGGGAAACAGGGAATCACCTATGGGGTGTTGAAAATAAATGTTGCCCATAAGGCACAGGCTTGTAAGAGTCCCTAGAGCAATACCACCAAAGTCTAGATGCCTGTGTCATCTTTGTCTTTGATGAAAGTTTCTCCTACTCCCCACTGTCACAGTATTGGGAATTGAACCCAAGGCTTTAAGGGTGCTAAATATACACTGTGCTCTGGAACTATTTCCTTGGCCCTTTCTATGGGTTTTACTTTGTGGCAGAGTCTTGCTAAGTTGCCAATGGAGGCCTTAAACTTCTAATTTTCTGTTTCAATTTCCTGATAGCCTGGCCTGGATAAGAACCAGCCATGATAGCTTTTTTTTTTTTTTTTTAGTAATCATTTTACCCCCAAATTAGGTAGTGTATAGGCTGTAAATATAAAGCTGGCTGATGCCACAGGATGAAAATGCAATAATTTGATTTAGGCATTGATGTCATGTCTGAAAAAAAAAAGAGGGGCAACGATTAGTTTTAAGAAATGCATTTAAAAATGACCTTGAAATGAGTTTGGCTTGGCTATCTGGCTGCTCTAGAGCCAGAACTAATTCTAGCTGGTCTCATGGTTTGTAAAGGAAGCCTAATGACTCTTCCTCTGGGGAGTAAGAGACAACAATACAGACCACCTGGTCTTAGCAATGCGCTTTCATTGTTCACACTGATGTTCTTCTTCCTGATCAGCAACAACAGGAACCTACAAGCTTCTAGACAACACAAACCTTCTTCTCTGACAAGGCCAGTAATGAGAAGCCATAGTTTTTCATTCTACTTTTCAATGCAACTTTCTCTTTTTTCTCCCTCACGGGAGTCTAGGAAGATGTATTAGTTTCCTAGGAGTAGTGTAACAACATCCAACACACTTTGGGCTGAAAATGGCAAAATTTTAGTTTTTAATAGTTCCTGGAGCACGGAAGTCTAAAATAAAAGTGTTAGCAGGGTCACATTCCCTCGGCCCAGTCTCTTCTGTACTTCTGGGTACATCACTCCAGCAACTGTCTCTGCTTATAAATAGCATCCTTATTGAGTGTCTTTTCACGGTTCACACTCTTTTTTTTTAAAAAAAAATAAAGATATTATGAATGTTGGATATGATTTTTATACTCCAAATGACTTCACCTCAACCAATTTCCACACAGAGACTTTGTTTCTGGATGAAGTCACAGTCCGTGACAGTCAGGGTTAAGACAATAACACCTCCTTGGGAAAGCATGCAATTCAACATGCAACAAAAGAAATGACATTCTAGTTTGCTCTGTGTTTCCCTTAGTTTTTCTCATTTCAAGGAAAAAGGGATTTGTCCCTAGTTTCGTCATTAGACTAAAAAAATTGTCCTTTACTTAGAATTAAATGGATGTAGTCCGGTGTCATATTTCTCCTATTGTCTAACCACATTGGCCAGCCACACCTGAACCTCTGATTTCAGTGGCTTTTTAAATGTATCTGCTTATCCTGGTCCCCCACTCTCAGGCAGCTCATCACCAAATCATCAACTTCCCAAAGTCCAACCCTGGAATTCCTAAGTCAAATGAACTCCTAATTGCCAGCAATAGGGGGATTTATTTTCTTTTGGTCAAGTGGACTCTGCTCTCAAATCATTATGTCTCTTCACTCTCACAAATCACAAATGTGCACGTTTCATAGCTGCAGCCTTTCACTGTTCTTCCACTGATAGCTCGAGGGAAAACAAATTAGAGCAATTGTCTTATGAAAATGAATTTTACCATGATTTGGTGTCTGGAGAAGACCACCCAAACAGACCTCCAGAAGGAGAAAGCAAAATGTCTCGACACAGTTAGACATCACGTGGTCATGTGACTGGGGTAGGGTGTGGAGGTTTTGTGTGTGTGTGTGTGTGTGTGTGTGTGTGTGCCTACCAAGTATTATAACCACCTGAGCTGCTTCCTTATAGGAGAGCATGCAAGCCCTAATAAGCTCTAATATCTACTTACCCATCTTAGCAGCTTTTTCTTTCTCCCAAAGGTACCCGTGACAGAGAACTGTAGCCTGTGTGATCACAGAAGCAAGGTGCCAGGGACCATAGGTCTACTAAACAAAATGTCTTACGGCCTTGCATGGAAGGCTCCAAACCTTATCTAGGGGTTGGATTTCAGTGGATCCAGGGATTCGTGTGTTTGGGTTTTGGTCCTCGGGCAGCATTGTTAACAGTAGTGGGAATTTGAAGAGGTGGGTCTGAATGCAGAATGCTACTGGTCCCTCCTTATCCTCTAAAGAATATTCTGTAATCCCTCTCTTGTTGCATGTGCTTTCCCTATGATACCATCTGCCACGGAGTTCTCCTCAGAGGAAAGCAGAGACTGGTACCATGCCCTTGAGTCTCCAGAACTATAAGCTAAATAAACACTTTTTAACATACAGTGTTGAGCATCAGATATCTTGTAATAGCAATAGAAAGCAGAGTAACATAATGGATACTTAAGAAGGTCATTTCTTGATGTAGCTTATGTTACAGAATGAAAAAAACAAACAAGCAAATGAAGACACTTACATTGTATCTTCTGTTAGAGTTGCAGAGATGTAAAGGTGGTAAGGGAGAGTAAGTGGTATGGAGGCGCTGGGTGATTAGAGTGGCCCTGGCAGATAGGGTAAGTTTTGAGCAGAAATGTGGAGAAACTGAATAAGAAGTCAGTGGTTATCCTGTTCTCCTAAAATAGCCTTTTATCACAGATTTCCCTGTATGTGGATTTTATGTTCAAAAACCTCTTACTGTTCAAAATTTAAATTCTTGGTTAACTATCAAAATGTATTGTCTTCATTCTACTATTTAAAATTCCAACTTATAAGGCATGGAGTCTCCTATTTAACTGTTTTCTTCACCTTATCATATTTGCAACCTATTGCGTGCAGATAAAAAATGAGGACTTGGCTTTTACAGTAGAGAGCTAAATTACTTCCACACATACATCACCCTGGGATTTTACAAGAGTGGGGCTAATCTAATGTAAATTAAACACTCTTACAGTGTTCCATGCTTCCAACCCAATGAGACTTACAATACTATTGAGTATGTGCTGTGCAGGTGTTATAACACAGGCAAACACAGGTCCCCAGGAGCAAAGAGCAATGCATCAGTCAGTAGCATATCTAGTATCTGCACAGGTTAGACACTATAGTTTGAAAGATAATGACCTCCAAAGGGAGTGGCACTATTAGGAGGTGTGGCGTTGTTGGAGTAGGTGTGATCTTGTTGGAGGAAGTGTGTCACTGCAGAGGCGGGCTCAATGCGGCTATATGCTCAAGCCACACCCAGTGAGATAGACTACTTCTTGTTGCCTACAAGTCAAGATGTAGAACATTAGGTTACTTCTCTAGCACTATGTCTGCCAGCACACCACCATTTCACATCATGATGATAATGGAATAAACCTCTGAAAATGTAAGCCACCCCAATTAAATGTTTTTCCTTTTAAGAATTGCTGTAAGGCTGGGCAATGGTGGCACATGCCTTTAATCCCAGCACTCGGGAGGCACAGGCAGGTGGATCTCTGCAAGTTCAAGGCCAGCTTGGTCTACAGAGTGAGTTCCAGGAAAGGTGCCAAAGCTACACAGAGAAACCCTGTCTCAGGAAAGAAAAAAAAAAAAAAAAGAGTTGCTGTAGTCATGGTGTCTCTTCACAGCAATAGAAACCCTAAGACAGGCACTCCATTAGTTTTTGATACATTGAATTTCTTTAATTCATACCATTCTGTAGTGTTATATACCATTATTGGTATTGTATTTTCTCTGTCCTCCATGATGCCAGCACATGACAGTCTGTGAAGCTTTTAGATGAGTCACACATTAGACACTGAGTTTACTAGAATGATGAGTAAATCAGTAATACAAAACTGTTGAATATGGACTGGGAGGGATATCACTTCTAAAATGAAATTATTAGATAAAGAAACTCCTTTTCTCTATTTTCTTCCTCCTCCTCTCTCTCTATAGATGCACACACACACACACACACACACACACCCACCCACCCACACATACACATATATATAGATAAAGAGAATTTGTCTGTAAACTAGATAGAGAAAACTTCTTTTTTTCTCTTATGAACATAGATGCCACATATATATATATATAGATAAAGAGAATTTGTCTGTAAACTAGATAGAGAAAAATTCTTTTTTTTCTCTTATGAACATAGATGCAAAAATTCTTTTTTGAATCTTATTTTATTTTATTTTATTTTATATTTTTATTCATTCTACATACCAACCACAGATCCCCCTCTCATCCCTCCTCCAGCTCCTGCGCCCCCTACCGCCTTCTGCCTCCCTGAATTCCCTCCTCCAACAGGGTAAGGTAAGTTCTCCCATGGGGGGCAGAGCTAAGCCTGGCACATTCAGTTGAGGCAGGATCAAGCCCCAAGCCCCTCCCCACTTTATCAGGGGTGAGCAAGGTGTCCCACCATAGGTAATGGTATCCAGAAAGCTGGCTCATGCTCCAGGGATAGGTCTTGATCACACTGCCAGAGGCCCTTCAAACAGACCCAGCTACACAACTGTCTCCCACATGCAGAGGGTCTAGTTCAGTTCCATGCAGGCTCCACAGCTGCCGGTCTAAAGTTCATGAGTTTCTTTGAGCTTAGTTCAGTTGTCTCTATAGACTTCTCCATCGTGATCTTGACCCCCTTTGCTCATATAATCCCCCTTCCCTCTCTTTGACTGGACTCCTGGAGTTCAGCCTGTTGCATGGTTGTGGATCTCTGCATCTGGTTCCATCAGCTACTGGATGAAGGTAGAGAGAAATTCTTACTTATATCAAAACAAGTATTTATGGAGGTACAGTCTGCTTGCTGATAATAAAGCCACTTCCTTACATGCTTCTCACTCCCCTACTGATTTGAGATATTCAAAAAGATGGAGGTGGAGGCTCCAAGGATCACTGTGTGTCGCTGGGGGTCATGCTAAGGTGCTATGGAATACACATTCTGCTCTGCTGTTCAGTTCATTTTTCAATTTGTACCAGATCCATCAACAGGGTGGGGATTATATTTTCTCATCATGTGTTCCTGTCAAAATTCTACTGCCGAGAGCCATTATTTCAAATTCTATCTTACTAGGCACCTACCTTTATATTTAACCATTTTCTTCATCTTATCATATCCCAAACCTATCATTGACGGTGACAGACACAAATCCCTGTGTTGTTTTACTCAGGAAGAGATCTATGTGAAAAGAAGAGCAGGTCTGGGAAGAATATCAATCTGTGGTGAATGATTTTGACATCATTTCTCTTTTTCTTCTTTTTTTTCTAAAAGAACATTGACCCATACAGAAATGAAACACAGTTATCTCATCCGTGAGGGTTACATATTCATCATTCACTTATGTGCCATGTACACTGACTTCCTGTTATGAGTTATGTATTTCGCTAGACCCTGAGCATAAAGAGTGAATAAATATAGCCTTTCATTTGGATTTAGACACCGTAAAGTGGCATCGTCACCCCTAACTCAAACTTTCTACTTTAGTTGGATCATAGAAGATATGAAGGTGTGTGTGGGGGAGGTTTCAGTTCAACAGATACACTTAGTTTTCCTAATTGAATTTTTAATTTCACCTTGTTTTACTTAGCTATATATTTAGACTAATCTGTAAATTCCTTATTCCATAGACTACTGAAAGGAGATATCTTCTCTCTGCTATCCTGTGTTAGAGGACCAACTCCTTCCCATGTCTTCCCACCCGACTCTCAGAATCAACTGAGAAACAAAAATGAAACTGGCCCGTACCCCAGTGGATTTGGATGAAAACTGGTAGCAAAATTGGGAACTATTCTAAGAGAAGACACTGCAGGAATAAGTGGAATCTGCGGGGATTCACACACAGCGGCATGACTGAGTGTTTATGCTGAGTCATGGCCGTTCATCTCTCCTAACAGATGGAGCTGAACGTTTTCAACCTCTGGAGATTTGGTCATGTCTAAATTGGGGATCAGATTTGCTTTTTATCTGTTCCACATGAGCAAACTGGTTGGTTCACTAATAAAATATGCAGAACCTTTCAAACTGGAAAAACTAAAATAAAAAAGTTAACAACAGAAAACGTGCCAAGTTCAAAATCACTAGCGAAAATGCTTCAAAACCTTTGCCCAATCACAGCGGCTTTTCCCTTAACCAATTTGCCGCATGTTGACCCAGCTGCAAAATAAAGAGGGAAACATGTGCTTCACAACGAACCCAGCCTTAGCTCAAGGTCCACTCTGATGGGGGACAGTATACTTCTTCCCTAAGCTGTCCATGAATTGTTCTTTCGGATGTTTCATCTGTCACAGCCAATCATTATACAAACCATTAAACTTAATGGATTTGAAATCCACTCTCCCTTTAGTGCCAGTAAAGCCTCTATTATCTATAGATGCAGGCCATCAGCTCTGGGGGTGCATTCACACTATAGGGAAGGATTACTCAAAGATCACAGGTCCCCTCCCCTCAGTGCCCAGGCAATAGCAGCTCAATGAGACGTAGAACCATTTCCATCAGGGGAGGTCCATGTTGTCTTCCCAAGTGTGGAACCTTTATCACTCAAGATGAGAATGGTAGAAAAATGCAGCTTGTCACAAATCTGTCATAAGTGGCAACTCCTGCCAAGCCGGCACCCGTTACCGTGCTTCCTCTGATGTCACCAGATAATATAACTCATTGTTGAAACACTGTCGACAGCAGAAAGCAGGAAAAAAAAATAAAAAGATTTTGTGGAGCCAAGGAAAGCATTACAAAAAAGAGGGGCCGACACTGAAGCCATTTCTACATATGTCTGCATTTCAACTGGGAGAGCAGTATCTGGAGATGTGTAAATATCACCATGGCCACTGTCTAGTCCAGAATTCTGTTTCCAGGTGTGAGCTAAGCACGGTGCCCACTGAGCTCTGCAAATAATTACCAGCTTCCAAAACAAAGGGCCAAAACAGATTGCTGCCTTCCCCTGCTCACACTTCCCTAAGCAGTACATGAATAGAACAAGGAAAATAAATAAAATCAGCTTTTTAAGCAAGCATTTGCCCAGTGTAAGTCATTATTTGGCATGTGGCTGTAATGTTCATCTATAATGGCTCTTCACAGCGTGACATTCACTTCCAAGTGGATGTCTTGATAAATATGGCATCAAAACCCATGCCTAAGGAAAAACTGAGTGCAGATAAAATTACTCCATTTCAGAGTGAAGTCAGTTGCTATGACCATCTGTGATCATTAACACAAGCAAGGGGCCGGCCAAACACATCTGCCATCTTTGAAAACCTTCTGCTTTTTGATGTTTCAAAGGCAATGGAGGAAGCTTCTGTTTCTGAGTGGCCTTCATAGCATATGTGGTGAGCATTCAGCTACTCAAGAAGTTTGTGGTCATGTGGTACAAAGCAAGCATGATACAAAGGGCTGAGTTATAGAGGTTCGCACATCTGATGACATCACAGAGCTTCTGTAGTAGCAATGAAAGGGAACAGTGATCAAGTGATCAGCTAATCATAAAAACACCTAATTCCACACAAAACCTCTGTGGCCTCTTAAAATTCTTCCAGTGAAATGAATGACTCCTTTCTCTGCTGTTCTTATTTTTCTGCTAACATTTTCTGCCATCTTTATCATGATGTGGATTATTTATACCCTAGTCTCATCAACTCCAATCTACACAAGGATAGGGGTCACATCTCACATTCATGGTACTAACTCTACTTTCCTTGCTGGTATATAAGTGTGCAGGGAGGCAGATTCAAACCTACTTCCTCCCAGTTTTCTATGCCTCTGCTTACACAGTGGAGCTTAGAATTCACAACTGGCCCCTTTGGAAATTTTTCATCCAAAGACTTGAAATGATGTTCCTTAGAATAAAGACAACCCCAAGGATGAAATAGTCAGTCCGAAGACATAACCATTTACATGGGAAAAGGGAACTATCTTATTGGACCCGAAGACCTAAGGCCAAAGAAGCACTGATTGGTAGCAGTAGTCAATCTTTGACAAAAGGAGAAAGAAAAAAAAGGTAAAGCAATAGGTTCTTCAAAATTGTTGAGAAATTTAAAGTTGTTATTTTTAGATGTTAAGTTTTAAGAGCACAAAATTAAAAAACATATAAAAGCAATGTATATCAATATCTTCATTTCTCTTCTGATAACTTTACTGTCCAGTAAAACCTATCTGAGGAGCACTAGTCTAGAGCATTGGTGTTTCCTGGCTGGAGGAACCAGAGAGAAACAGCAACATAGATACCCAGGCTAGCTGGGGGCAGCTCATCCACTGCTGTGCTTCATGAAGATAGCAGGACCAGAGGAGTTTCAAGAGATCATTTTTGTGACCAGAAGTTCTCCAAACTCAAAGATAGGCGGAGAATACATACAAAATTCTCTATTGGTTAGGAATATTGTTTTAGCCAAGTAGAAATATGAAATTAGCACTTTCCATGGTGCTTATATACTTATAGGTCACACAGAAGAAGAAAAAAATTAAACTGAGAAGCAAGGGACACGAACAGAATACAGAATAAATAATAATTAAGGGGGGAAGGAACCACAGGGTAAGAAAAATAAGAATGAAATGTTCAAATGGTTGAATATGCACACACACACACACACACACACACACACACACACACACACACACCCCTGACACTGAAGCCAAAGAGGCAGTTAAAAGGGACTTCTAAAAGTAGCTCATATGCCTGGTGGTAGTGGCACATGCCTTTAGTCCCAGCACTCAGTAGCTCATACATTGTGCATTATTTTTCATTCTCCCAACTTCTGCTGGCAAAGAGCAGAAAACTCAGCTTGTCAAATGACATACCAGTCGAATTCAAGGCCTTTCAAACTTACAGTGAGTTACATTTCTGATTCAACACTTTTCACTCCTAGGCTGAGTGCATTAGCTTTCCCCAGGGCAGAAGGAAGAGTTAAAAAAGGAGCAGCCGTGGACTTTCACACTGTGAGGAGTACGGTCCTACAGTCAACTGAAGATGGTGGCTCAGTTCTTGAGACTTCTGGAATTTTCAAGGCTTCCAGTATAGAGAGGAGGCAATGAACAATGCAAAATAAAACAAAAATAAATGTTAAACAATATATTTTTAAAGCTTTTCCTCTTTTTTTTTTTTAAACTTCCTGACAAAGATGAAACAGTTACAGCCACGGGAACACATGATTTGGGTAGGTCTGACTCCTATAGGAAATTCCCCAATAACTAAAGAACAAAATTCTGCTTGTGCCCACAGAACGGCTCAGTAAAAACTATTTTTGCCTTGTAGACTCCTGCCATCCTTCAGCAAACAGTGCCCTTAAGAGCTGGAAACTGACTCCTGTTTCTGAAGTCAAAGCTCTCCCATACACCAAGAAGGGTCAAAGAAGCGAATGTGCAGTGTGTTCAATGATGAAGAACAAACAGGCTCTCAAACTTCAGAGCTGAGAACTGCTCTGTCTGGAAGCATCTCTTACCAGTTTTGTTGCCCTAATTGCTGAACCAGCTACTGGGTAAATGTGGTGAATCCATTGGTCCCCAAATATCCTTTGTCATTTGCGTTCCTTTTAGAGAGATTCTAAAAGGAATTCTCCTTTTGTCCATAGGACAGGCAAATCTTCACAGTTTCCTATTTGGGCTGAGCCACTATGAAAGTAAGATTATGGCCACAACCTGGGGATATGGTGGGTCATATTGAATTCCTTCTTACCTCACCATGCGAGTCAACTGTAATGCCCATGTAATAAAGATTTTACCCAGCAGGTGGGAGTAATTACACACAGCTCATATTTCATGGCAGCCAATCTCCTTCAAGCTTATAACCCACAAGAACGTACTAACAGACATCACAGCTTTCTGAACTCCAGACTTACTAATCCATTCACCAACTCTTAAGCACACATGACCAACACCAACCAAGAAGCTTGAGTTTAGATCACCATCAAGTTCTGCTGAAGACAGGAGGGGCAGGTAAATCTTGTCCCTAACCACAAGGCCATCTATCCTAAGCTAATTTTTTTGTCTGACTTTTCTTTAATTTTATGTAACTGGGGAAATTTAGAGTTCCTTTCCCATTTTGTTTTTGTCCTAAAAATACAGTGATTTGTGTCTCAAGCTAGAGTCTGCAGCAATGTCATCCTGTGTTTCAGCCAAATTCATATTTGGAATTATGAAATACCAACACAACTGAAATCTAAGGTGAAGCAGTTTTACAGATTTACCAAACCAGATTACTCATCTAACTGCTCCCTTGCTCCAGTATTTTGGCAACTTTCAGATTCAGCTGTTAGCATTCCATCACAAAGCATTCAGTACTTTTTTTTTTGAAATATCCATTTTGTAAATATGGGTTTAGTTTTCCAAGATGAGTCTTACAGCGCCCATTTCAATTCAGTATGCAAAGTGGAGGCAAAGCTGATATATATGCATTTTATTTTCAAAAAATTACTTTTAACTGTTTTGGCATATCTTTTGAACCAATCCTGTCACAGAGGGGGACAAGATGATGACCAAATATCCCATGTTTCTGAGAAGAGAGCAAGGCTATAGTCTGAATATCTTTGAATGCAGGTGGGGATTCTTGCCAGTGGAGTAGAAGGCACCCATCATGAGCCAAGGCACTTAAGAATGTGTGGAGGGCTGCATGCATGCCTGCCCCTTTATACTCTCATCCTTCCCAATGCATTACAATGGCAGCAAGACCTTGAAGCCATGTGTTGTAAATGGAAGAGCTATCTTTTTCATAAGAACTCATGGGGCAAATGCGTTCTTAGTTACCTAGTAGAGAAATGACCTAATCAAGAACAATCCTGAACTAGGGAGATTGAGGTTTTTGTTATAATAAAACACTTAGACTAACGAGAAGGTTGTAAAAGTTATCAAGCTCTGGCTCAATCATAAAAATAAAACATTAAAGTTTTTTTTTTCAAGTACCAGGATACCAACAAAATGTCTAAATATAGATTAAATGTGTTATGTTGCATGCTTTTCCCATAAGGAGTGGATTAGTTTTCATTTGATAAGGTCCCGATATCATCTTTATCCTACCTACTTAATTTTAGGCAAATGAGAGACTCTTTTATTATACACATAAGGGTAGGATCATATCCTATTTAGGCAGAATTAACTATTTATACTACAGTTCTTTAACTTTAATGAACAGATCCAGTGAATATTATTCATTTTCTACTTGTTTATGAATTCGAAATTTGAGAAAGCAATTAATCTGATGAATTACCAATTTGATATCCTGTTAACCATTTTATTACAAATATATTAATAATTTCAACCCTATCTACAGAAACAATATTTGATGATGGAATGAAAAGTAGACCTAGATTAGAACATAAAACTCTAGAAATTCTAACACAAGTGGGTCATAAATTAATGTATGCATATTACATACTTAGAGTCTTTGTAATGCTTTGAAACCTGAAGGGTTGGGCTGCTAACTCTGTGATGATACTTAAAATATCAGTATATCCATGCTATTGTTGGTTTATTCACAATAACTAGGAGATGGGAAATAGTCTAGATGTCTATCAATGGATGGATACTAAACTTGGGATACATTTCTACAAGATATTATCCAGCTGTTGAGGAAAATGAAATTAAGATATTACAAGGTAAATAGTTGGAGCTAGAAACAATCATTCTGAGTGGCATAACCCAGTACCAGAAAGACAAATGTTCCAGGTTTTCTCTCACTTTCGGATGGGTATTAGCATTGAATTTCTAAATGTGTATGTGTACTTCATCTGGAATAAGTACAGAGGTCATTAAATTTGTAAGGGTCTATCAGTTGGGGCAGGGGCATTCAAGAGAGTAAAGATGTTACACAGTGTCACAAAGGAGGGGGATAATGGAGCAGGAAGGGTTAAATGGAGTTGGAGATGGGAATGCAGGGTTGGAGAGAACGTACATGGAATGAAAACTAACATTAAAGATCTAAAGAAAAAATTATGTAAGAAACTACTACTGCAGAATCTTCTTACACAAGCAATGGATTATGTAGGAATCCAACAGCCTTGCCTTAAAAAAAAACCAAAAACAACAAAAAACAAACAAACAAACAAAAAAACAACTAATGTTCCCTCTCCCATCAGGTATCAATTGCCAGCAGCCCCTCAGCTTGGAGTGGGACTTTATGACCATCTGTGCTGGATAGATTTTACTAACTTGACACAAGCTAGGGTTATCTGAAAGCAGGGGCCCTCAACTGAGAAAATGCTTCTTAAAGATCTGGCTAGTAGGACATTTTCTTAATTAATGATTGATGGGAGAAGGCCCAGCCTACTGTGGGTGGTGCTATCTCTGGGCTGGTAGTCCTGGGTTCTATAAGATATTAGGCTGAGTAAGTCATGTAGAGCAAGCCAGTAAGCAGCGCTCCTCCACAGCCTCTGCATCAGCTCCTACCTCTAGGTTACTGCCCTGCTTGAGCTCCTGTCTTGACTTCCTTTGATAAATAAATCCTTTCCTTCCTAACTTTCTTTTTGGTCATGGTGTTTCAAATTCAGCAAAAGAAACCCTAACTAAGGCACCATCTCTCCCCTCTATACTGGAATTTTGTCTGGATTGAGTTTGCAACCTGTTTTGTACATCCTGCCACCACTGCTTTGATTTCATCTATGCACACACACAAAGAGTCTAAATGGAGTTATATTGTCTTGGGCAACTATGCCCTTAGTTGACACCAGAAGCTAACAAACCTGGAATGGGTTACTTCTACTGGAATTGTTTGTCAGTGAGGTCACATAGGCACCCCGGTATTATAAGCTATTGCCATTGCCCTTGACAGTAAGAGCCTGCTAAAGACCCCACACATGTAAGTCAAGGGACATGGAGAAATCAAGCTGGTATTGACCTGGAAGCTTCGTCCATACTGATTAGCTTTCATAGTGCTATTAGGTGCATTGCATATTATCAGAGGGAAAAAATAATCATCATTTTCATCTAGCTGTGAACCCTGCAAATTACAGTATAAACTTACCTGACAAAATGTGGCCACTGATGCAATGGTGGCATACATGTTATTGGAGTCACCAACAACTTTCTGATTGGATTCAAAGCCTTTTCCACAAAATGAAACCTATACCTGGCAGTTATTGGGGCCCAAAGCCTGTGACTACACAGGTCATAGGCCTCAAGAACCCATTACTATCATTCTGCTAAAAGGACATAGAATTAAACTGACTCCTAATACCTTATCCTTATACCCATAGATCAGTGCATCTCTCAAACTTCATCAGAAGAGCTTCTTCTTACAATAAATTGTGATTAGCACAGAGACAACTAGCCAGGGTGCAGAGATTAAGAGACCATAGAGTGCTTAGCACTAAATGATACATCTGTATCACATCCCTTCCTCCCAAGGCTACAGGATATCATAGAAGAAGGAGTGGAAAGATTGTAGGGGTCAGAGGCAGTAGTTGATTACAAGGACACAGTGTTTTCTAGACAAAACAGGACAGCTGTCAATGCAAATGCACAGCAGTTATGACAGCATGAACAAGACTTGTACAAACTCAAACCAGACAAAATCCCAGCATAGAAGTGTGTGGGGGGTGGGGTGGGGTGAGTGGTAGGTGCTGAAGTCCCAGCTATAGCCGAGAAGCTACTGGTAATAGCTACCAGGCAAGGGAGAATTTGTTTTCCTTAAAAGTGTCGCCCTTGGTAAGTCAATAAAAATTCCAGTGGATAGCCAATATAACCCAAGAATATATAGTCAGCACTAATTCTGTTTTATGTGTTCAAAAAAAGGAGAACACAAAATATTGTAACTATGGAGTTGTAGAGTGAATCTGGTTGGAGTTGCATGAATCTGGGGGAGTGAATATTACCAAAATAAAAAACATGAAAAATCTCAAATAATTAATTTTTAAAAATCAGGACATCTTCAATAGGGAAACCCAGGTGGATTCAAATAACTTTGATAATACTTTAGCTCTTGTAACTTGTGGCTACAGATGTTTCTGTTCATGTAGTGGGCATTGCCTTACACAGAATCAATTTCAAGGTGAATGAGAGACATTAAATAATAAGACAATGAATACAGTCAACTGTAGGTATTCAAGTCAATAAACAGAGGTAAATGAGCTTTATGTTTGTTTCAGAAATTATCACCATAAGACAGATAAAGGATTTATTTGGATATACTAGTGTTCATAAACAGAAAGTCTTCTAAAAAATTAGTTCAGGTCTTCCATATTTCATTCTGATTTTAATGCCCTTGAATTTATAGGTACACATGAAAGTGAGTTGTAGTTAACTATTTAGCAACATTGAAATCTCTTTCTCACTTAGATGATTTCCACAAAAACTGTCCCATTAGCACTAGGCTTAGCTTCTACTGCCTCCTAATATTTGATGGTGTATTAGTTTGTATACATGCAGGTGTGTGTGTGTGTGTACACTGAACATAGTGTTAACTTGTTTTTTATTAGGGGTCCCTGAGAACCAGGGGCAAAAGAAACCCAGGAAACATTCTTGAGGGCTGGTCGGTATCCTTGAGCAAATAAGCAGCTGAACCACATTTCTACTGCAACTCTGCTTCCCTCTCCTCCCTCTCCCTTCACAACTTCACTGCCCAGTGGTTTAAAGTACCCAGCTGGAATGTAAATCACTCTACATAGGAGACTAAGACGTCAGACACGTATAAAAGACACTGTTCTTAGATAGTCCTTGCTCTCTGCCACTAAGATGCTGCAAACAAGCAACTGTTTCCTAAAGAAGGGCCCTGGGCATCCCATTTCTCTACTCAGAAAGCCTGCCTGCAATAATTTCACTTAGTGATTAAGGGCTTGGCATCTGGGGTCAAACTCCAGGCCCACACTCTCGGTATGACACGAGCAAGTTTCTGAGCATCACTGCCTCTTGGTTTCTGCATCTTAAAGATGAAGACAATAGTAATAATTTAGCTTCTGGGTTGTGTTGAGAATGAGAATGAACACAGATGAAGCCCTTCAGAAGGTCCTCATCACACAGCAAGAATCAGACATTAGCTCTTTCTGTTCCCTTCTCTCTGCATTCTTGAGTAGGTTCTCTTTATTCTTGAGTCTTGAATCCAGAAGACCCCAGAGGTCAGCAAAACCTACATAGAAGATGATCTGGGCATCTGTGCATTATTTCCAGATTTGTCCCAGGACATACTTCTTTATCCTATTATTTCTCAACATTTGGCTTTTATGGGGTGCCGCATAGGGGAAGAAACATACTGCCTGCCTATTCCACCCTCATATACTTATTTTATCTGCCTCAAGACACTTTTTAGGACACTTATTCTCAAAAAGACAGTAGAAAAGAATGAATTCTGCTCAGAATTTCTAATGTAGGAGGCAAACTTATTGCTCTTCTATTATCATTTCAACATCTTTGAGTAGAATCTTTCTATTCCATTTCAACGCATCATGAAAATGTCAATATATAAAAACACATGATATTTGAATCATAATTACAATATTGGTAAATTCATTCTATTATAATTACTAGGAGTGCTATGACAACAAGATTGCTTCTGTTAGCTGTTATAATTATGTAACCCCTTTTTAGGGGGCAAAGGACATATATAATCTATATAATGGATTCAACAATT
Organism: Peromyscus californicus insignis; assembly: GCF_007827085.1. Classification (NCBI taxonomy): domain Eukaryota; kingdom Metazoa; phylum Chordata; class Mammalia; order Rodentia; family Cricetidae; genus Peromyscus; species Peromyscus californicus. The sequence goes on from NW_026294534.1 coordinate 24,216,510, forward strand.
TTAGTTATCACATGTATTCTGTATTTTCAACAACCAAATGTCTCTTTACTTTAACAACAGTGGGACAAACTTTTAAAGAAAAAATTATTTCTGATCATAGAACATGCATTAACTAACCAATGTACTCTAGGGGTTAAGGTTTATAATTCTACACAGTCCTGCCCAAGCAGCTGGTTTTGCTACTGTTAAAGACAAGTTGACTAGCAGATGACCAATTAGTGCTTTTACTACTTGGTCAACTCAAAAGTTGTTCTCAAGGCAGGCTTCCATGCACATCAATGTTCAATTTGCCCATCACACACATGCTTAATGGCAGATGCAGGTGACTAGGGCTCCTTGGAAGACACTGGGCAGCATTGGCTGTTGCTGGTGGCAAGAATGTTATTGGTACCTAAGTAACATCCTTCAGATGAATGGGCCAATGGATAAGACAGAGAGAGGGTCTTGGACTGCGATCCAAATTCCTGTACCCTAATTTCCCTGTTTTCCCTTCTTCCAGTTTTATCTCTCAACCCTCCCAAGTGGCCAGCCTCCTGAAATTTTTTTTGCCAAGTCAGCTATATGAGGAATAATTTCAATGTCCATTTGATTATATCTAGGGAAAGGAAAAGGAGTAGAGAAGGCTAAACTACTACTAATTCATTTTCTCTGAAGTTATCTCGAGTAGAGTGTGTTACGTATGTAAGAGAAGCTGTTCTATTTTTCTCTTGAACCGATTATTTTGCTTTACTTAGAGAAACATGATTAATTCTGCCAGAGAGCTTATTACCAGTTTAAAGTGACACCTGCTTTATAACTAGTTTTGAAATAAAGCATATGTTCTGAACTGAACAAACAAGAGAAGAAAATTGCAATCAGATTTTGTTTGAGAAAATTTTCATTGACAAGCTAACGGGTATCCCTTTTCTTTCTTTTGATAATACCTCATTCTTGCACAGAAATACACATCCCAAATAGACAGGGATTCGATACATTCTATAGTCACACCATAAGAAAACCATCAGCAACCTAGTTCTAAAAGAATAGCCCACAGAGACCATTCATTTGAGCAGAGGTTCTCAGCCTTCCTAATGCCCGTTAATAGTCCCTCAGGCTATGGTGACACCCAACCTTAAAAGTATTTCATTGCTACTTCATACCTGTAGCTTTGCTACTGTTATGAATCATAATGTAAATGTCTGATATGCAGAATATCTGATACGCAACCCTTGTGAAAGGATCATTCAAACCCCTGGGGTCGCGACCCACAGGTTGAGAGCTGCTGTGTTAAAGGCATCTAACTGGAGCTTGTGTGCTTCAGAAGAAGAATTAGCTACTACCAATCACAGCATGAAGGGCAGGAGAATGAATGATCGGGAATCCCCATTTATCCTACAAAGCCCTTTTCTCTGTGGAAAAAACTATTCAAAGATACAGGTAGGGAGTCCTATTGATGAAGCTCATGTCAGTGTCCTCAAAAAGAATGTAGGGGAGCTAGGTGGAGAATGTATGAAGAACTGTTGGAGAATAACCTGGCATTTTTCTTTATGCCTCCAAAGGAAAGGGGGTTTAATCTGACATGTAAACTATTTATTAGTGCAGCGTATTGAGAGCTATTTGGAGACGCTGTTGATCACTAGGTATCTTATGCATAACAATCTTGCTTCTTACGTACATTAGCATTCTGAATTTTCTCGCCCAGAGCTACCTCAATGGCTATCAGCTCTATTTCTTTGACACTAAATGCTGCTTCCTGTGTTTCCAATCTTGCATATGAAGGCATTGGTGTGCAGAGACAGGTATGTAGGCATTGAATTAAAAAAGCTCATATCCTTTTCTTCCATTCATTAACTCATCTACTGAAAATGATTTTAAGTATTTACAATGTTTCAGCTATTAGGACAGGTACTAGGTTTACTATGCTGACAGAAAAACACCATGGCCTCATCATAGAATTTCTAGTCCAGTGAAGGAGAAGGTATCAGAATATAATTTGAAAAGCATTACCCAAAGAAACGTAAAGTTTGCAGTTATGATGAATGCTGCAAACACAGAGAGCAATGAGGACATAGGACAGAAGGAATTGATAAGGAAGCCACTTCTTTGAGACATCACCATTAGTATACAATCAGAAGAACAACTGTCAATGAGGTGACTGTTTGCAGCACAGTTTGATAATACTTCACTGAAAAGCCTATGCTTGCAAAGAGAGAATGGGGAAAGGGTGGCATGGAAATGGAGTGTTAGGAAGATGTCCTGTGAGTCACTGGGCAGGGATTGCGTGCCAAAGGCCTCCTGTGAATACCAGACTTTGTTTTAATATTTAAGGAAAAACAGTTGGGGGGGTTAGACATTGGGGTGCCCATGTTCCAATAGGGCATCTAAAATAACCCTTTGACTGCCACATCTAGTTCAGTGGCTTAGGTAAAGAACAACGGTAGTTTGGACTATGACACAATGGAAGAGGAGTATACAGGTTTTAAAGAGAGCAGAGAATAAAACACAGAATATGCAGTGAACTAGAGTCAGGTGAAAAGCAAATCATAAAAAAAGGAGGAAGTTTGTATCTTGTACTACAACAGTAGGTGATGAGGGGTGGGTATTAAGCTAGGAGATACCAGACACAGAGAGAAGACACAGCCATATACAAAGCTTCATACTACAGTCACTTGAGTTACAAAAAAAAATTGTATGAAATATATGATAGGGCTAAGAGTATAACGCAATGGTAGACCACTGACCTAGCCTACCCTGGTTGAACTCATAGCATCAGACCATCCAAATAGTACATGTTAGGAAGAGAGAAGAGTGAGAAGCAGTACAGCGTTCTATAACACAACCCTGGCCAGAGACATTGCCTAGCAGTGCGGTCCTTTTAGCACTTGAGCTTTAGCAACTAATTATGTAGGGATAGAAAAACTTAATTTGATTTCCAAAGATTGTCACTTTAACTCAAAATCATTTACCATCTGTATGCTAGGAAAACAAAGGACGTGTTATTTTTCCTTTACACTCAGGGAAAAATGGAGATTTATGGCATTAATAACTTGGCCAGGGTTCTATACTCTGAGTCAGCAGTAAAGTGAATGGGGAGAAAAGAAATCAAGACTTTAAGTGCTGGAAAGAAATGTAGAGATCATCCACTTTGTGGATTAAGAGGAGAAATTTTTGTCCTGAGGCTGAGAGGTACATAGCAACAGATTTGTGATTAGTCTTGCCTCTTAGTCCTGCTGGTGTGTGTGTGTGTGTGTGTGTGTGTGTGTGTGTGTGTGTGTGTGTGTGTGTTTTCCATCCATTGAATTTGCTGATGCTCAAGCTAAAGTTCCATTGTTCAGTGATTTGGCTTTTCCCAGTAGCAAAACAAAACAAAAACAAAAACAAGACAAAACAGAAACCTTCTGAAAGCAGTGCCTAGCAAAAAGTATTATGCAGCAATTGAAGGCCAAGCATGCTGGGTGAAAATGTAAACTGATGTGTGTTTTGGCAAGTTGACGCACAGCACACATGAGAACAATTAGAACATTTTCCTGCGATCTTTGTTTCTTCATCCACAAAATGTGATAGTTGTGAATAATTATGTTCTTGCTCTATGAAATTATGGTTCTATGCACAGCTGCTCCAATATCCAAGGGCCCTTACAGGACTTGGGAAAAATAGGCCCCTTCCTTCATTGTTTGGAATATGTTTCCTGATGAAAGGGGATATGTGCTGGTTTTTATCATGGAACATATTTTCATGTTTAAACTCCGGAGAAAGTGAGAGGAAAGCATAAAACAGGAAGCATCTGTACTTCAAACTGGCAGAGCAAGTGGAATTTGATGTGACTTCAACATTTTTCACTGCCTTGTATTAACAGATGGCTAGAATTCAAGAGCGCTTTACATGAGAAAACGGGTGGAACCTGCCAAGAGGACCTTGCATTGAAGGGAGAGAAGGGGATACAGGGAGGGGAAGGGGACAAGGAAGGCAGGAATGGAGGATAGAGGAAAAAGGAATAAAAGGAAGGTAGGAATAAGCAGAAGAAAGAAGCAAAAGAAGAAGAAAGGAAAGAAATGGTTGGGGAAGGAAGACGGGAAATGTGAATATATGGTTAAGTTCTACCCACACAATCGCTACCTCATTTGGAGATTCATAAATAGATTGAAGGAGAAAGGGAGAAGGGGAAGAAGAGGGAAAGGGGGGCAACATAAGAAGGCAGCAGAGAAGGGCTGCCCTATGCATCATCCATCCTCAGTATGACTTACAGATAGGTTCTTGGTTCCCAGCTTGCTGGTCTACCTGCAAGGATGGATTCTTCCACTGTTTGCTCTTTGAGCACTCTTAACTCAGAGGCCCATTTTTTTTTTTTCAGCACAGAGAAAGAAGCAGCTGAGAAGACTCAAGAAGAGCTGCAGGTGAACAAAGCTTCATTGAAGAACTTGATTTGGGTTTGTCCTCTAGTCATGTATTGGGTAGAAATCATTCTCCATGCTAGTTTGGAAGCACCTTGTTTCTACTACACTGAAGGTGCCTGAGAGGAACACGCGACAGCCAGGCACCTTCTTGTCCCTGGAAGTAAGTGGGTAGTGAATCATCCACTCTGTCTGTTCAGATCACAAGGGATCTTCTGGTGCCTGGGCTCAGACTTCCAGCAAAGGATACTATTATCTATCTCTTCCCTAGTTTGCACACAGATTCTGAAATTTTCCAACCTTAAGGCTACGGCATGTCAGAAGAATGGAGATTTGGGTGTGAGTAAAATGCTTTTAAAGCTTTTCGCTGGACTCATTCATTTTTAGAAAAATGCCATGCAACTGATATTGATGGAAGTAATCTGAAAGAATCCCTGGTCCCTATATATCAAAAAGCGGAGCAGTAATTCCCCTGGTAAGGGATGCATCCTTAGCTGGTGGAAACGGTGGTTGCTTTCTTCTGTCTTCCTCCAAAGCACAGCTCACTATTCCCTATAATATCTCTTTGTTCCCTCTGTCCCTGTTCTTAGCATGTCAGTCTAAGGCAGAGGACAAAGGGTAAAACTGTCAACAGTAGCAAGAGAGATAAAGTACAAATGGTCTCTACTTCTGGGTTGTTCCTTCTGCTTACGTAGCTGGCTCTGAGCTGGTCCTTGGACTGTCCCCTACTTTCACCATCTATCCCCAGCCTGCCTTCTAAGCATTCATTACATTTCTCTTCTGCATACACCTGCGATCAACACTGATGAAAGTCTCCAATGCCCAGCTCTTCCTTCAGCCTCACTTCTGGTGTTGGCACTTTCTCTCTTCCTCACAGAATCTCTAGTGGCAGATGAAGGACAGTGACAGAGCCTACTTTCCTACCTTATTGGTTCCATGGTTGCTAACAGATGTCTTCATTTACTCTGTAGAGTGGAAGAAAGTTTTGTCCAGTGGAATTGTTTAAAAGCAATGGGCTGATTAAAAAAACCAACCAGTTCTTGTTGGAGCTAACATCTGAAAGGCCTCAAAAATGTGTTCAAATGCCCAAAGAGGGCTGGATAGACAGTTCACTGGTTAAGAGTACTCATTGGTCTTCTAGAGAGCCAAGTTTGGTTCCCAGAACTCACACTGGTTTTTCTTTAATTTTGTCATGCTGGGGATTGAACCCTGGGTCTTAAGCATTCTACCACTGAGCTATACACTTAGAACCCTCACATGGGGTTGGCTCACAACATCTTGTCACTATAGATTCAGGCCATCTGACAATTTCTAGTCTCTGGGTAAACACACACACACACACACATGCACACACACGCACATACATACACACACGGCACAAACATATAAACAAAATACAAATATAAGCATTAGGATTTTAAAAAATGCCAAAGGGCTTTTTGTAATAAGTTCTTGGGAATGAGAGACTACCCCTTCACATTACTTCTCCTTTCCACCTTCTGCACAAACCCTGACCGTCTGTAGGAGATTCACAATGGCTGGCTGTTTTATAATCAGAACCACATGGCGTCCCTTGTCAGCCACATGGATGACAAAAACCTATTCGCTAGTAAGTGCATGATAAACTACGGTGTGTCTTTTCCCAAAAGAATTATTACATATGGTTGTCGGCATTCTCTATCCATGGGTTTCTTAATTTGGGTACCTGCATAAGTTTGAGTGACTTGTACCTCTTCTATAGACACATCAACTTTTAGAGAATCTTATCTCCATTTTATATATACCTAGCAGTTTTTTTTCTCTCAGATGGAATATCTAACCAATAAATACACAATTAAGATTATGGTTGACAAGGGTCAAAATTATTTAAATATGGTTGTGGAGTCCTCCAGGTACAAAACAAATAGCTAAATCATAAATAAATAGTCTTTTATACTTTGCTTCATGTAGCTTACCCCACTGCCGAGACCTTTATAGACTGGGTTAGAATTCCCATCCTTCTCCATTGCTAAGTGCTTCCTTTTCCTCACTCCAGGTTGCTTGACAAACGTATCAGGACTTCACTGCACATCTCTGAAATGCTTTCCATCTCTGAAATTCTATAAGCACCACCCAGAGACTGTGGGACACTAAGCATGGGGCCTGGGGATAAAGCTCTGCTCTGTCTGCCTGTTAGCATCTCGAAGAAGTTGCCTCTAGGCCTTGTCATCCAGACTCCAGCTTCTGAGGATTCAGCTGTGTCTTCCCTTGTCACTGCCACAGCAAGTGTACACACACCCTTCTTTCATCTGCAGTGGCTTTTTTCTGCTCACCACTCATACTTTCCCTGGAATTCCTACTGCCCACAGTCTAAACTGCTTGTCTCAGCTGCCTTCTGCTGGCCTAACTCCAATAGCTCGTGTCTACCTCTCCTTGACTGACTCAGACTGTCATTGATTGACAGGATTCTGAGATAATAGCACTGTTACTTACAAGGCTATTTTAGCTTGATTATTATTGTGCTTTTCATCTATGTCCAAATAAAATACAAATTCTTAGTTTATTCGATCAATGAGGACATAGCGTCCCCAGGTTCCTTTGCTTCTCTTGGCCTTTCTCTGTCTGGACTTCCATCCAGACAGTCCCTGCACACCAAGAAATGCTTCTCAGCCTTTAATTCCCATGACTAACTCCAGCTCTGAATATGTCCCTTACTTTAGCATCTGAATATGCTCTCTTACTGTAGTCTGTGGATTGAATGCAGCTCCTGAAAACTCACTCTCCATCGAACCTGTTGATACACATTCCATTTCATATGGACACCTCTTATTTTCTACGTAAGGAATTCTCTTTCCTTTTGACTCCACTCCTGGTTCCCATCCCAGTCTGTAGACACAGCAAGCAGAACACAGCATTACCCCATGCCCAGTATTGATTAAACGGATGACAGCAAGTTACAAATAGTGGACTTTTGGAAGCACACTAAAAATTTATAACTTACTTTTTAATCAACAGGTGGTAAAATGAGTATGATTTGCAATGAACGTGGGAATGTAATATTCCTTTATACACGCCTCTCTCTTCTATTCAATGTGAGCTCAGTTTGAAAGTCTGTGTCCTTTGTAGCCTTAAAGTCACTGAGACTGCAGACTTCCCTAGTCCACTTGTGGGGTTATAGAAAAATAACTCAGACCGGGTAATTAATAAACAGCTAAATATTGTTTCCCTCAGTCTGGAGACCAAGAAGAGCCAGATGAAGGCATTAGCAAATTCTGCCTGGGGTGGGCTTCAGTACTGCTTCTCCTGCTACAACCTCGCCTGGCAGAAGGTGGGAGAGTGAAGGGTACCAGGGAATTCCCTTAACCTCATTCACAAAAGCAGCAGGCTTCACACACTGCTCCTTCTGTCACATCCTCACAGTGGCAGAAGATGGGAGAGCAAAGGGTACCAGGGGATTCCCTTAACCTCATTCACAAAAACACTAATTCATTCTTCAGAGCCCTCAGGACTTCTTAAGGTCTTCATGTCTCGGTGATGTCACTGGGGTCCTGGGACCCAGTATCTGAATTTTGAAGGGTGACACACATTCACCGTGCAGAGTTAGGACTCATTCCCCCTTGTCATGTTTACACCCAGTGACTGATACCCTCAAATTTCAAGGTGTATTTTTCCATTGAATTGTGGTGTTTATCACTCTATAAGGCTTCTAACCTTTTATTCTTTCCCTCTGTGCACATAAAAATGAATGAAGGTGCTATTTGCAAAGGCAAAGTGGGCCTTCCTGTTCTGCATTATTTTCATTTATTTGATTGCCTTTTGAGACTTTGATTTGATGTGTAAGGATGCCTTCTTATACGCAAATGGATACAGTAACACAACATTTTAATAAATCCAATCAATATATATACAAATCATTGTTTTAAACTACAGCTCTTAATGGTGCTGCCAAGAAATCCAGCCTTAGTAGATGAAAGGATTTCAAAGCTGAACTCCATATTGATCAGCCTTTTTACTTAGTATTCCCTTCAAATTTTATGTTTCCTAAGACCTTACAACCATTCATCATGTTCTGTATGTCAACTACGAGGAAAAATAATAAAAACTAAACTCTATTTTCCAAAGTGTGACACTCAGATATAAGGAAAGTATGTTTTTCCTATTAGCTATGGCATCTGCCTGAAGGCAACCATTTGAACATATTTTTGCCTTAACATAATCATGTGAAGTTCCCAACAGGTAGTGGTCACTATATTTTATGCTTCCCATTTCTTCTTTTAAATAAAAACAATCCATAAATGTGAACCAAGTATAACTTGGATTATAAAATACAAAAGGATGCTCAAACATCAAGGGGTTTATTATTAGCTATATTTAAGCAAATTGCATAAACCCATATACAGATATAGAAACTCCAGGTGAGCTCAAGACATGGCTTGGTTGGTAAAGCCAATTGTTTGATTCCCAGCACTGCTAAGGAAGGAAGGAAGGAAGGTAGGTAGGAAGGAAAGGTGCCAAAAGAAACTGCATCCAATGATGTACTTAGCACTGTGGATTTGGAGAACAAAAAGGTATGCCTTCAGGTTGTAGTGATCTGAGTGGTAGAGGATTGATCATGTCTGGTACAGTAAACCTGGTCAACAGCCCATGGCTCGGGAGGTAATAAGCCCTAAAGGGAAAGCTACAGTTGCTGCTTTGATAAATGGACATGGTGTGCCTGTCAAACTGCATCCTAAATGACTATGCTTATGCAACAGATTAGTGATGCTGCCAGCTTTGGTCACGGAAAGTCCCTCCTTCAGTGATCACTGGTGACTACAGAGACCCACAACTGGTCAAACTGCTGCAACTAAATGATTCGTAAATACCTAGCCACAGACAGGACATCTCACCTCAATCATCTCCTCCAAGGATCAGGGACACTGCACAGGAAGGGACAGAAAGAATATAATGGCCAGAGGGAGGCAAGTAATGTGTGTTGACTTCTAGGCATAAAAGGCTGATATGCTCTTTAACTAACAATAGCTGTGGTTACCTCCAGAAGATCGGCTCAAGATGGGGGATGCTGATACTCGGTCAAGGAAGGGGGAGGGTCTCATGCAGTCCTACTGTTCCCTGAGAATTTATAAGCAGTTAATAGTGGATGGGGGAATTCTCAGTGATGTAGCCACTGGTAAAGTATTTATATTTCTATAAACAAATTCTCACCCACGGTCTTGTAAATGGCACTAATAAAATTCATGTTTCACACAGGCACCAAGGGGCCTAGTAGAGAAGAATGAGACTAGTGGGAGTTATGGGGGGTGTGGGATGAGAGCAAAATTCTATGTCTGCCTTTTCTTGGAGGAGATGTCAATATTTTATAATGGTTTGTGCTCAGAATCCATGGCCTGCCTATCCAGGTTCAAATCATGGCTAGCTTCAGTTATCTGTATTTACTATGGAATTACCATATCTTTCCCTAGCTTATTTTCCTTACTTCTAAAATGTGAATTTTAATATAGCATGCCCATTTACATTATAATGTAAATATTATACAAATGGGAATTCTATGAAGTTTAAACAAATTAAGGTACTCATCAAGTATATATGTCTTCAAGAGATCTTAGCAACTATAACTACTTACAATTATCACCTACAATAATAAAAACATCCTTGCTTTTATTCTACAGAAGATCTGCATATTCACTCACTTATCTATTGAGTATTGTGTTTATCCTGTAAGAACTTCATTTTGTAAGTTTTATTTTAGAGTGGTGATTATACATTTTTATTTATTTAATTTTCAAACAACATGGAGAAATTAAAAACTAAAAATACTGATGATGGTTTAGCTCAGTGGCATGCACTTGACTACCATGCATAAAGCTCTGCATCCAAATCTCAGTACTATGTGGTGATGATGATGATGATGATGGATCCCACTGCCTAAGAGAAAAACCACAGCAGTTTACTGACACTCCCTCTAGGCACCTGTCTCTTCACTCACGTGTGGACATTATGTTGTTATTAATGTGATCATATTCAAATCTATTTTTAACAAGCCTTAATTGAACCACGGGGAACTGTGGTAGAGTTGGAGGGAAGTAGATTATTTGAGAAGCTGTTTAAGAATGGAAAGCACATCGGGCTGAATGGCAAATAGGAGGTGGTTTGCTCTGCATATGACAGAACTGGTTAGAATAATGACGTTTACTTAGGAGAACCATTCTTTATTCATTTGTTAGTATATTATACCATTCTTTATTCATTTGTTAGTGTATTATAACATGCTTTGTTCAAATACCATTATTTACTCATTTGTTAGTGTAATTGTCTGTACTAATATATCATACATACACATGATTGCATAGTCCTTTCTCTTTTAAAAGTATTTATTTTTATTTTATGTTTATGTTTGTCTGTATGTATGTAAGTGGACCATCCGTGTGCCTGATGTCTGAGGGGGCCAGAAGAGGATGCCAGAGCCAGTGGAGCTGCAGGGACAGACAGTAGTGAGGCACCACATGGGTGCTGAGAAGCAAATGCAGGTCTTTTGAAAGAGCACCAACTCCCCTAAGTGCTCTGCCATCTTTCCAGTTATGTCCTATCCCATGCAGTTTTGTATGTAATTTAGTTAACTCATCCCACAGTGACAAATAGTTCAGGTGGGTTGCTTCATTTTATCCTCCACAATTTTCAGTAAAGCTAGAGTGAGCATAGTTATGATGGCATTTGGTTCTTCGGTTACTCAATTTTCTAGTTAGGATAAATTCCAGAAAGGAAAATAGCTTGGCCAAAAGGCATCACAGCATACATTTTGATGCATATTGTCAAGTTTTCCTCCATAAAAGCTGGAGTAATTTATGCTTATACCAACTGAACAAGAAAGTACACATTAATCAATGTCTTGTCCCCTTGCCAGCCCTGGATACCACTAATCTTTCAAAATATTTTAAAATGCTCATTTAAAAATAGAATCTATAATGATGACTTTAGAGGAAAATGAAATGGCATATGTATAATAATACAGCTAGATTATAGAAGCTAAAAGGAAATTCAGTTTGCCTAGTGATACAATATTAAGCATCATCCTTCCAAAAGTAAAACAAGAAATTCAAATCCTTCATTGAGCACATCTGAGACTACATCCCCAAACCAGAAGCTAGGCAGAAATAGCTCAGGGATGCTAGAACTCCTTTCCTACATGGAATGTTTGTTTCTGGAAACTCTGAAAGTTTTACCAGCCAGAATCCCCACTGTTTCCTTGATGCTTGCATTAAAATCTCTTTTAGACAATGTATCTTTTTGTGGCCTTGCCCTCCCTGTCTCTTGCCCTGTGTGGTATTACCTTGGTTAGCCTATGCCCTGAAGCCAGACACCAAGCCTTTAATTCAGTTACAGACCTCTAATGAAGGAATGTTGGAAGTTGATGCCCGCGACTGTCAAGGCCATGTTGCAAGATTTGGGAAGGCATGATGAAGAAATTGATTCTCTAGTTCCTCTAGGAATGTTAAGGCAGGGATAGTTAAATGACAATCTCATACACTAGAACTATCTGCATTATCTATGCAGCATGGGGTTTTTATTATTTTTACCTAAAGATGTCTCTTTTCGGTAATGACAAATGTGTTTTTTTTTAAAAAAAAAAAGGTCTGGTTTTTCTCAATACACCTTTAATGGTTTTTAAATTGTTTCATATCTGGTCAAGTTGAGATTTTTAAGAACTTCATTTTTAATTTGTAATAAAAGTTTACAACTTGATTTTTTCAAAAAAGTCAACAAACTGCAAGCACCTGTTAATAAAGGTCTTAAATAATAAAAAAAAAAAATGACAATCTCATTTGAGGATACTGGCAATAAATTAAAATGAGCACACAATATCTCTGCTTGGGACCAAGAATTCATGAGAGTTGACTACAGAATACTTTCTGAACTTACTCTGTTTGCAAACGACACAGAAGTGAAAGGATTGATTCAGGCTGCCATCATCATGGTCACTGGACTGAACAAAGGGAAACTTTTGAGGTGATTCACAAGATCACGGATATAAAAATGATTTTAATAAAAAGGAGGAAACCCAAATATGCAAAGAGACAGGCACAGGTGATTCACAAGATCACGGATATAAAAATGATTTTAATAAAAAGGAGGAAACCCAAATATGCAAAGAGACAGGCACACAGAAGTGAAATCCTGCACCTGACACGAAAACTGTGGCAATACAATGTCTTCATCTGTATGTAACTGTCATTATTAAATAGTAGACAGTGGCACTAGACAGTCCACTGTGTTGGCCTAACGTCAGTCCTAAGTACACGTGCAGCCCTAGGATGCATCTGAAAGCCAAGGCTGAGTTTTCTGCAGCAGGAGCAATGGTTGAGTGCTCGCTGCTTGTTTCTACACCTGCCTCCACTCCCATGGAATACATCGGAGTCATCGATTCTCTATTAAAAAGGGCATTTGTGGATTTCCTTTCCTTCCATATGAAGATTTCTGTACAGCTTATTAACTTTAGTGAAAAGCTGCCATTGTAAATAAAATAAGCTTTTCCAGAACTTTATGGAATAGAATTTACCAAACATGATCTTTCTAAAACATTACCTTTATAATCTGGAGAAAAAAACGTGCTGGAAGTAAATATTCTTCATGAGATTATTGGAAGACTTCCTGCCTCCTCAAGTCAAGCAATGCCACTGGAAGTGATTGGCTTATGTGTAGAGGCCCAGCATTGGACCTCAGAACTTAATTCACAATTACGATTCATATTCTCAGCTTTTGGCAGAGTGTATGACATAGACCATAGTCAAGGCACTCCAGAGGCAGAAACAGAAGAACTTCAAATGGAGGGGCAGCCTAGGCTACATAAGATTGTTCTAGGAAATAAATACAAGCAAAATAAACTCTCAGTTTTGAAGATTGCTTACTCAGTTACTAACCAGCTTTTGATTTGATGATAGAACGATTACTAGACAGTCTGTTAACATGTTAATTAAAACTACACTTATGCCGGGTGGTGGTGGCGCACGCCTTTAATCCCAGCACTCGGGAGGCAGAGCCAGGCGGATCTCTGTGAGTTCGAGGCCAGCCTGGACTACCAAGTGAGTTCCAGGAAAGGCGCAAAGCTACACAGAGAAACCCTGTCTCGAAAAACCAAAAAACAAACAAACAAAAAAAAAACAAAAAAAAAACTACACTTAGTTAAAATGAGAAATTCATATTTTGATATAAAACACAGAACACATTTTAGAATTTAAAAAAAACTTTATCCTAATAACAAGCATTTTGAATCTTTGGGTGTGGAATGACTTTAACAAGGGGATCATCTTCAGAACTTTAAAAAAAGGAAAATAAGACAGATGATTAGTTCTGATGTAGACAGAGTCAAAGAAAAGGTAGACTAACCCAACAAAGAACACTTGATGTATTTTACAATAGGGCATACAATGTGATAAGGTTCTAGAATATTCATTACTCAGAGTGAGATTCAAATGCTGCATAAATGGTATAGAATAAGAGTAAGGCATCAGATCTTCAGTCCCGACTCTCGTCCACATTAAAGGGCTCTGTCCCTCTTAAGCACAACCTTCACTTGGGAAAGCAATGCACGTAGGGCTGAAGGCCTCAGGGAAGCTGTGCAGGACCTGAAACAGGTATATCCTGCTCCACATGGAGTTGGCAGGACTACATGGTTCTTATGAGGTCACAGAGTTCCTTGAGGACCAGTCTCTCTGGTTCATCCATATGTTCCTATCAAAACATTTTCTAAAAAGAAAGGGGGCATCTAGAGATGAAATGCAGAGGAAAAGAAGGGAATTAGTGTTTACCTTTTTGCTGCATGTTGTACACTTTGCTAGGCATGTAACTCTCTTGACAAATTTAGTCCACGGTACTCTGTGTTATATTCCCTTTCTTGCTCTTGGAGTGTCATTGACTTTACGGTATTTTTTTTCTCAGACAACTGTTTTGGATAAATTAAAAGATGTAAACAACTTAAAAGCTTACTCAGAATAATAGGTTGAGGAATTGACAAATGGCCCCCTTTCAGAAAACAAATACATGGTAATATTAACAATTCTAAAACATCCTTCTTATAAAAGAAATATTTCTACTAAATCATAAAACTTAAAGGGTCTCACCAGTCCCTTGTGCTGGTATCAAACAAGATTTAAGGAAAGGTTAATTTCCTGATTAATTAAAAGTTTCAAACCTTTTATGGTAATTCTCTTCAGGGCAAATATTTCTAGTAAGTGTATGTGTATTTTACTGAATGTAAATACCATAGAAAATAGAAGAAAATAGACTTTTTAAAAAATTGATTGGAGATCATTCACACATGCTGAATTCCTCATTTTGAACATTTTTACGAGGGTGAGGAGGACCATGTACTTTGGGAATTAGGACTCTGACTCATCCTCATAGAATCAATTCTGTCAACATCTTTTCCCCCAGCTCAGAGAAATAGAAGTACAAACATCTAGTCATAAGCAGGCACTTATGAGCAGGGTCCAACTAAGAGCACTAGACTGCTAATGATTCATAAGACGCTTGACCACCATTCACAAGATCTGCGTGTGAATGCGTCAGTAGGTCTGGGGAGACGATTCAATGGTAAAGAGAAGGTCATGGTAGGCACCATGGAGGCACACACACAAGTATTCCTGAGCTTTCTGAACAGCCATTCTAGCTGAATTGACGACCTCCAGGTTCAGTGACGAGCCATATGTCAAAAAATGAGGTAGAGAGCCACAGGGAAAGACATCTAATGTTGATCTCTGGTCTCCACATTCACAAGTACATATGTAAACATATACACGCACCCATACATGAACACATATACAGGCATGTCACACATACACACGTATACACACATACACCATATGCAAACATTCAAAAGATATATGCAAATGATAGCAGTGATACTTGCTAAAATATTTTAAATGAAGTTCTCTTGTAATTACAAGGCTTTTCTGACTCACTTGAAAACATAATATCCCAGTGAATAATTGTCTACTTGGTTCTGAACTTGAATCATGCTCTAGAGCAGTGCTTCTCAACCTGTGGTTCGATACCTTTTGGGGGTCAAATGACCCTTTCACAGGGGTCACCGAAGATCATTGGAGAACATAGATATTTACATTACAATTCCTAATGGCAGCAAAATTACAGTTATGAAGGAGCAATAAAAATAATTTTATGGGTGGGGGTCACCATAACATGAGGAACCGTACTAAAGGGTAGCATTGTTAGGAAGGTTGAGAACCACTGCTCCAGAGGCACTGAGCAAATGAAGCTTTTGTTCTCACATGCTCTTGATCCTATACAGGATGTTATTAGAAAATAAAGCCACTTCTGCTATGGTTCCCAATGTGAGACTACTTTAGAACTGTGCTGTGATATATTGATTCCCATAAAGACAACAACTGTAGGAGCTAAGACTAAGTAGAGCATTTGTCAAAGGTATCCAAGGGTCTGGAAACTATGCACTGATGACCACTCAGAATCAGTTGACCTCTTTGTGCAACACCACAGTTGGCCCAGTGGAGTAGATGTATAAGAATTGAAGGTAGGCATATCTTCTGGGGTAAACACAGTGCCATGCCTGGAACCCAGTGGAGTAGATGTATAAGAATTGAAGGTAGGCATATCTTCTGGGGTAAACACAGTGCCATGCCTGGAACCCAGTGGAGTAGATGTATAAGAATTGAAGGTAGGCATATCTTCTGGGGTAAACACAGTGCCATGCCTGGAACTACTCTTTTTTATATTAATTGATTTATTACTATGATTATGGTGATGATGATGATGATGATGATGATGATGATGTATATGTGTGTATATGCATGTTAGTTGACTTCGCTTATGTCTAACCCCTTAGATATATATATTTTTTTTTTAAAAAAACCAGTTTGGCTGTGAGAATTTTTTCTGAGAATACGAAGATTTCCTACAGAGGCTGTGAAAGCCCAGTGTAATATAAGTAGGAACCTTGCTCTACTGCCACTCACCTGTCAACAGAGGAGGAAAGAGAAGGTAGAATAACCAAACAACCCAATGAGATCCAAGGTAGTACATGTCACTCAAATCAAGTTCTGTTTTAAAAGCAGATCCATTACTTTTCTGCATCAAAACTCAGTAATAAACTTAGAAAGTAGAACTAATGAAAAAAAAGTCAACACAAGCTACAACAGAGATAGAAAAATCTAACATAATTATAACATCATTTTCTGTTCTTCTCATAAGCCTTGTTTAATGCATAGTGCTTGTTTAAGTGGCATATGCAAGCTTGGCATTGTTGGCTAAAGGGAATCAGAGCTAAATTTATAAATAAATAAACATTGGTATTTGAAGAATGAAACCAGCATTCAGTGTCAATGCAGGAAATCCTTGTGGGCCTCACACCACAGCTTCTCCACACAGCAACTCTTAAGAAGGTGACCTGTCAGATAAGATGGGCAGCCATCTTTGGAATGAAGCAGCTATGAATTACAGAGAATCTGGGCAAAACTCTAGGTAGGTCCTCAATGGCGAAGTCAGAATCTTTGCCTGGTGTTGCATTCAGACATGCAGGTCTTCCACACACAAACACACACAGATGTGCGCATGTGCACACACATGCATACACTCTCAAATCTCCATAAGTACACCACATGCAGCTGCTCTTCACATGCACACCTTTTACTAGCTGTGAAATGAAAAGGCTTTTTCTTCCCAGTGTGGCTTAACTAATTTCACCCCCTCCCAGCCTCTCTCCCTTTTTGCTTGCCTCCTGCCCCTCACTCCTCTTCTTCACCATTCTCTACTTTCTCCTCTTTTTTCCTTTTTTTGAGTGTATTATTACTTACACTGACTGTCCTTTGTTTTCTGCTTCTAGCAGATCCTGCTCTGCTTAGAGCCTCACTTCTTTTCCACTCTTCCAGTTTCCAGATGCCTCTGTGTGAGAAGAACCACCTGCCTCCATTGCTGATTGGCCCGTTATGGTTGTCTGGCTCCCTAGCAGACTCCAACCAGGCTCATCAATCCAGCTGTTTTTCCCACTTCAGATCCCTACCTACCAAACTGGCCCTCTGCGAGTGGAAATCAACACTAAAGAGAAAAGCTCGCAAATGACAGATGCAAGGTGGGGAAAATCACAGTGTGATCCAGTCTATATCCAAAGCCAACATCAACAAATGCAAGTGACCACTGCTTCTACAGAGGTTAAACTACCATACAGGTGCATGTGGACACACCGACATATCTGGAAATGACTGTGTGCATGTGGGAATGGGTGTGCATGTGGAGAATGGATATGTGTATAGGAATGGATGTGCATCCACGTGCTTATTTTCAACTTGTATGACCTGTTGACCTTTGCAAGTAGAGAATGCAGCTGTTGTACTGAACAGAATGCCTGTGGGTTGCAAGCTTGAGGCAATGACCGGCTCAAGTAATTGCCCTAACTACTCCTCATATTCCACCAGCTTGCTCTGAGTTGACACAAGAGCGGCCCCTTGGAAAAAAAAAATAGACGTGTCTGCAATTTGATGTAAAACACAGTCATTGCTGTTTGAATGAATTTCAGCTCAGTGGAAACACTGAGGATTTGAAATGTGTGTGAGGTTCAGGAGTGTACTTAGAAATAGCAGCATCAGATGCAAAGGGAACCCACCTCCCATCCAGAGAGCTGAAGACCACACAATAAACAGGCATTTCCTGAACACTTGCATTTGCTGCTGTTAGTGCAAATTATGCAAATGCAGAGTAACCTAGTAGCAAGGAATTTACTGTCCTCCTTTATTTTCCCCCGTAGACTGATTGTATGTTCTATTGTTGGTACCAAAATCCAGACTCTATTAGCATAGATGTAACTCCCTTTGCAGGCAAGAAGTACTTTCTCCCATAAAAAGCCACAGCAGTGTATATTCTAGATACAGAACATCTGCTCTGTGATCTACCCGGTAAGGGGCAGTAGCAAGCAAGTCACATGGCTTGCACTATTGGAGGCTGCAGGGCAGGTGGGCTCTGCCTATAGAAAGATATCAGAAAGTTTGTAACATTGTACACTTTAGCAGTGCAGCTCTGTCTAGGGCAGTGTTTCTCAACCTGCCTAACACTGGGACGCTTTAATACAGCTCCTAATGTTGTGGTGAGCTCCAACCCTAAAATTATTTTCCCTGCTACTTTATAACTGTAGTTTTGCTACTGTTATGAGTCATAATGTAAATACCTGCGTTTTCGATGGTCTTAGGCAACCCCTGTGAAAGGGCCATTCAAGCCCCAAAGGGACTGCGAACCACTGGTCTAGTGGCTTTAATTAACATGGCCAATTAGCTGACATGACTTTGCTCTACTTCATATTTATTGTCTAAGACACTTGTTGAGGCATGTGGAGAGTTTATCTTTTAAAAGCTTGATACAGACATCCATGCACCATTAGATATCAGAACCATATTTTAACATGCAGTTTTTTAAAAAACTGAATTCTGTATTTTAGAAAACATATGCCTGATATGATTTTATATTGGCCTATATACCCACATGATTGGTAAAACATTTGGTTGTTTTTTTTTTAATTAGAGACCAAACTCTCCCATCATGAGAAGCTTGTGTTTTCTTTTATCCTGTGTTCCAATACTTTTTCTTTAAGAAAAAGACTATTCTGTGTTTTGGGGGCTTTTTTTTTTTTTGATAGTTTTGAAGCCATTGAGACATTCCAGTTTAGGAGGGAGATGTTGTCTGCACAAGTAACTGGTACACTTGAGCCAAGAAAAAATGTCTCCCTAAGAAGTGTATGTTTGGAAACCTGAAGCCTGTAGAGTGGGCCTGTTAGTGACCTTAAAAAGTTGAGGACACATGAGAAGAAGAAGGATGACACCAAACACCGATTTTCCAGAGCAATGTTCTATTGTAGGGGCAAATGCAGCCTAGTAAGTCTAAGCATTAACATAGCAGTAAGTCTAAGCATTAACATAGCAGTGTGACTAACCTTACATCTACCAGAACGGAAAGCTGTCCCTATTCTGTGATGGACAATAATGAAAGAGCAAGACAACATGTGTACATACAGGTCACTACCCCTGACCTCAGGCAATAGTCAGGAGAACCATCACCACACTATGAAGAGCTGGTTAAATAGAGCCACCAGGCTTCTATTCCCTGTCATTTCAGAACCAACCCAGGGCCAGGCAGAATGAGATCCCAGGGCCTCAGTGCAGGGAAATGGTAAGCCTCTTTACATTACATTTTGTTTTCATGCAGTGCAAGCAGAAACCTAATCACTGGCTTGATCCCCTGCCCAGGAAACTGATGGAGGAGGATGGCCACTTCCAGGGATGGCAACGGAGTCGAAAGGCATCATGCAGAGCTGGAGATTACTAGCAAGACTCCAGCAAGGGGAACTCCACCAGACCAATATTTCAGCATTCAGGAAATCAAGCATGGAAACCAAGTGGCCATTCTTTATTTTCAAATGGGAAAAGTCATGAGTTGTATTAGCTGGAGCTATAAAAGATTTTTATTGTTCACTTTGCAGCATACCTTGTGCTGACACAAATTTCTATGGAATAAATAAAATGTTTATGCTGGTCTCTAGCCAGAAGAGGTGAGCACAATTTTCTGTGTCTTTAGTATTTTGGACACATGGATTGATATCTATGTCTGTGTGTATAACACACACACATACACACACACACACACACACACACACACACACACACACACACACACAACCCAATCAAATATATATCTTTTTAAGACTTAGTTTTATTTTTATTTATGTGTATATATGATCATGCACACATGCATGTGGTATCCAAGGAGGCCAGAAGAAATCGTCAGCTGGAGTTGTAGGCTGTTGTGAGCAACCTGACATGGGTTATGGGACTTTCTCTTGTGTTCAGAAGAGCAGTGAATGCTCTTAACCACTGATCTTGTAAAGATTTTTTGCGTATGTGTGCCAGCCTCATACTTACTGAGGAGACCAAGTTGGCCTCGAACTCATACTAATCCCTTTGCTTCTGCCTTCTGAACACTAGGATTATAAGCATGCACCTCCATGCCTGGATTTAAGCAAACAGCTTATCTGTCGAATAACATATCTAAAGACATAGACTGGAAGATGACTTAAAAAGACTTTAAAAATGTTTTTGTGATCAAAAATGATTCATTGCAGATAGAAAAGCAAAAGGACAACATTTAGAGTTCTCTTTGCAGTAGTGGGGATTGAACCCAGGGCCTTGTATTCGCAGGCAATCATTCTACCTCTGAGCCACATCCTTGGCCTGAGAAGCCTTAATGAGGAACATTGAGTAGCCTAAGGAATTGCACACGATTTGTTTGTGCTGCCAAGGTGCTCAGGTCTGTGAGCTACTGCCTTTGTTTCTCTGTATTCCGAAAGGAATTAGAAAACAGAAATTTGTGAGGGAAAGTGGATTTATTCATAGTCTGAGTAAACTAGGAGAAGAAAGAAACTAATTTCTCTCTATTATGCCTGTGGCAGCTTTACAATTTATGGAAACCCACGAGAGAAAGGCCAGGATATATGTAGATTTCTTTGTGAGACTGTTTACCAGCCCCTTTCCTGAGGGAAGGTGCCTGGGCCCCAGGTTGTTCACTGTGTGGACTTTCTCAGCAGGTTGTCTCCATCCTCAGCATGGAGTAGATGCTATATTTTTTACAAGTTATGCTTTTGCAAAGACTTTTTAAAGAAGAAAATTCCAGTCTAGGCCTGAGGAAAATGGGGTAGATAGTCCATCTCAAAGAGCTCTCAGTTTTGAAAGAGAAAAGGGGCTCTGGGGTTTTATGGGATGGGAGATGGAAGATCCCCACCTGTTCTTGGCCTGGAAGAGTTCTTTGCCTCTGAATCCATTCCTTTGAGAAGTATAGAGTGGAAACATTAGTATATTTTCTTTGGAGGTCACTTCCAGGTCCTAGTGCGTGTCTGTTACACACACTAACACTACAGGTGACAAAATGGAAATAGTCTGACAAAAGAAGGGAGCGACATTAGTGCCTCTCCTTAGAATGCAGAAAAAAACCTCTGTCCTACATTCTACTCTATCTCGGACTCACTAATTGTCATAAGTAAAATAATGAGAGATGAGAGATCAGGTAGAGAGAGCAGGAAAGGGGGCGGGGAGATAATCAGGGTACAAATTCTCATCGGGTTCAAAAGAGGATGTGAGAACGTGAACTGGCATGCTTCAGAGAGGTGATGGATGTGAAGTGTGTGTATGTGGACCCCAAGTTTCACCTGGAAGGACTGGATTAGCTAGAAAGGAGGAGGGAGAGCGTCAGCCCATCAGAAGGATACGTGCAGCAGGAAGAACTTAAATGCCAAGGAGAATACCTCCAGGACTGAAGGACAGGATTATCCTATCAAGTGGGAAAATGAAATCAGAGAGACAGAACGGATCCATATGATCCTGGAATTTTCTGTGACAACCAAGTGTGTGTGTGTGTGTGTGTGTGTGTGTGTGTGTGTGTGTGTGTGTGTGTGCAGGAAAGCAGATGACACACCACTTCCTGGGAACATCCCAGATAGATGTTAAATAGATATATATGTATGACCGACAGAAATCCATTTCCAGGAGAGACTGCCCTCACATTCAGGGTAATTGACACAAATTCTTGAATGTAAGAATTCAAGGCATTCCTTTCTAGAGCCAAGGCCTATGCCCTAACATGAATAGCTATGACCAGTGGTCCCCAGGGCACATGTAAACAAGTGTTAGTGTCCCAATCAGGAGCAAGGTACCATTATCCTACTGCAAATAGACACAAATCTGTAAGGTATTGAATATGAGAATTCTTGACACCAAGTGACCCAGGCACATGCAAATTCCTCAAGTGATTACCTCAGACAGGCTCTCAGAAGATCCTTTGCATCTCCCCCAAGAATCATCTAGTTAATATTTTTGTATATATGTAACAGTGATCTTTGTTTTCAGGATTTATTATTTTTTCAAGGTTGAAGTCTCAAAATATTCCATTTTGTTTCAAGAGACTTTAGGATTGGTCAAGTAAAACCCGAGTCCCTTTTCGTCGCTGCTTCGTGACTGTGCCAGGAGAAATTATTGGTATGCAAGTCTTTCTTGTCTCATTCTCCCAGTCAGGCCATTCAATGAACCTCACGCTTATTCTTCCTGACAGCTGAAACACTGGAGAGTGGAAGAGGAAGAGTCAGTCAGAATCCCCGCAGACTCAATTGAACTTGACCATGAATGACGAATGAAAAGTCACAGGGTAGAAATGGGCATGACCAGACGAATATTCCTCACTGAGACATACAATTAGGAGAAAGGGCAGAGTCCCCGAAACTTAATTCTATGGGTTTTCCCAGATCCCAAGAGTGGATAATGGAAGGAGGTGTAGGAAGCAGGGTGGCTAAAGGTTAAAATATTAAGGTCTCTTTTATCCCCTACTAAAAATAATCATTCTTTCATTCATTCATTCTTTCAAAAAACTGCTTGACCAAGGTTTAAGGAAGGAAATTTTAAAAAATGGTCTAACTGTCTTGCATTTAAAGTGTTTGACTCTCCTAGCAGAACTTGCTTGCGCCAGGCAGTGGTGGCCCACACCTTTAATCCCAGCACTCCCCGGGAGGCAGAGGCAGGTGGATCTCTGTGAGTTTGAGGCCAGCCTGGACTACCAAGTGAGTTCCAGGAAAGGCACAAAGCTACACAGAGAAACCCTGTCTCGAAAAAAACCAAAAAAAAAAAAAGAACTTGCTTGCAGTTCATGTGTGGCTAAGGCCAGTAGAATTATGCATACTAATGGTCCCTGCTTGCCATTCCAGGCTGCAGGCAGTGCAAAAGCCATCTTTTGATTGGCAGCGTGTCTTTGGCATTAAATTCTAAATCTTGTATCAAGTAAAGAACATGCTCTGCTTCTGTTGCTAGCCCCTGCCTTGGAGATCGTGTGCTGAGCTGCAGATTTTGTATTTCTTGCACTCTGGGGTTAATGAGAACTCTCATGGGGAGCACAGACATGTTTCATCCTCATCACAACAACTGCACATCGTTTTGTCCCATCTGTGCATTGCCCTGACATTTGAGTTCATGGGATATCATCAGAACTGACAACATGGAGCTGCTGTAGGGCCCTGCCATGTCTAGTGGAGCTGCTGAATATGAACAAGAGGAAAGAAGCAAGGACAGTGATGGGAAGGAAGAGGAAGAGCCCTTAAGGGGCTTAAGGGGTCTAGCTGCCCTTCCTCTTGTCTCAAACAAGTACACAGGACTTTCTACACTATTAACATCCTTTTCTTTACACATGGATCCTCTAGTATCGTCAGATTCCTAGCAGACCAGAGATGAATTTTAGGGATCTGGCAGACTTCAAAAAATGTCAGCCTTAATTATAAGGCTTCTTTTGGTAAAGGAACTACTTTTAAAACCCACACTTAGGAATGAGCGAGGGGATTAAAATAGGATTTGAGTACTTGCTGGCCTGCAACAGCCTATAGAGAGAAGCACAAACCATTTTCTGATACCCAAATGGAGATAAGCCAACCAGAACTAGAGAGATGAAGAAGATACCTGTGCTTATCAGTAACAATAATAAAAACCCCACATAAGCCTAGAATCAGGGACTGACATTGCACATGGACAATGAGCTGTCTAGAGGAGAAATTGACTGTTAAAATACTCAGAATTGCATAATACATTATGCATGCACACAGAGATAGGAGCATTTCTACTACCTTGCTTTACAGTCAAACATCTACTGTACATTTCTTTGGAGATAACACTCATAATGTCATTATCACTTGTCAACTAGCCAGTAAAGGAACTTCCTTCAATTTATGAATTAATATTTTGTTTATATCTCAGTTAGGGATTCCATTGCTGAGATAAAACACTGACTCAAAGCAATTTGTAGATGAAAGGGTTTATTTCATCTTGCATTTTCAAGTAAAATTCTGTTGCTGGGGGAAGTCAGGGCAGGAATATGATGCTGGTCCCTCTGACATCAATCACTAATTAAGAAAATACCCAGGCTTGTCTACAGGTGGAGCTTATGGAGGCATTTTCTCAGTTGTGTTCCTCTCTTGTCAGATTTCTCTAGTTTGTGTCAAGTTGAGAGAAAATAAACAACCAGGGCAGTTTATTTACTTTTATGTGCATGGGTGTTTGCCTGAATGAAGGTCTATGTGCCACTTCTATGCCCAATGCCCATGGAGGTCAGAGAGGGTATTGGGTCCCTAGAACTGGAGTTACAGAAGGTTGTGAGTTGCCATGTTGGTGCTAGGAATTGAACCAGGATCTTCTGGAAGGGCAGCCAGTGCTCTTAAATGATAGCTCATCTCTCTGGCACCATAACTTAATTTTTAAACAACAACATGTTTATAGTTTCTTAACATAATATATGCTTTTAGAATATATAATCATTGTTTAATCCCTGAAAATGTATATATAAAATGAATTATTGCTATCAATTAATTCCTGGTATGTGGTTTGGTCAAGTATTGATAACATGAAAATATAATATAAGGTCTAATTCTTCAGTGTGAATTGTGGTATCTAAGTATAAGGAAATAAAATTTAGTTGGGACAAATGATTAAGCATTTGCCATTTAGTGCCACTTACAAATATCTAAACATCAAGGCACACTTACTAATACTTTTCCCATAGATGTTCAAATATTGCTCATCATGGAACTGTTATCTGGAGTACGAGTAACTGAAAGAGCCAAGAAATGAGGCGGTAATTCACTCATACTACGAACCGAAGGCCTCAACCATTCGACCATACATGCCTGCATCAGAGCCACAGATGCCACTGTAGAGAAACAAGCCACGTAACCACAGTTCTTAAGTGGATAATCAACATAGTCTGTCATCTCGGAAGCAGAGTGAGGAGTGTAGACCAGAGAAGTTCACCTCTTACTTTGTCACATGTGTTTGTAGGGCATGTGGGATGTTGGGAGCCAATATCAAGAGCTTTAGAGTGAAGTCAGAGTCACAGTGTCTACATTTATGCTCTTAATCCAGCTACTCACCAGGTAACTAAAAACACATGCAAGTCCTTGGCATTATGGGAAAGGAACCATGATTGAGGAACCTGAGTATGTTCTAATGCTGTTAAGCCTGTCCAACATTTACCCTAAAGGGAGACATTATCCTTATTGTTCTCTGGAAAAGGGCACTGTACCTCCCAAGGTGCTATGCAAGACTGAAAATAAAAATTTAGGTCATAAAATGTACCGCATGTGAAAGCCTTGTAGAAATTGTCTCCTTATGTTAATTTGGATGATTTCTCCTATCTGTTTACACCCCTTTCCTGCACTCTAGTTTTCATTTACTTTACCATCGAATCTCTGGTTTCTCTCACTGGCTTCTCTTCTATAATTATCTATACACATCAGCAGGGACCTGGCTCTCTCTTGGGTTCCATCTCTTTTTTTGGGTAAGGTTATACAAACATAGTACTAGCACTGTGGTGTACCTTCACAAATTGCACCACCACCCCATCCTCACTTCTTGAGTGAACTAAAATCTTATATAACAAATGGCCCACATGTAGTTTCTACTTAGTCAACATTTCAAAAGCAAGCATAAGAGCAGAACTGAGAGAAGTTGACTCTACCCTTCATCTTACTTGTCTTGGTAACTTCGAACATCATGGACTCCTGTTACTCAGGCTAACAACTTCAGAGTTAGCCTTGCCTCTGCATTTTCTTTGTTCTTATCCTCTAAGATGATTATCAACAAATCTTGCCTCTTATTTCCAAATATGTTCAGGATCTCCTTTGCAACCCTTCCCACTCCATGCTCTAGTCCTGGTCACCATGATATCAGAAGCCACCGAGTCACCTTCTAACGAATCCCCTGAAAGCTCACCATCCTTCTACATGTAAGCCACTTTCCATAGGGTGGTTAGGTAATTTTTTTTAAACATTGAATTAATCACATTATTCTAAATAATCTTCTTCAATATGTTCTGTTGAGAAAACTCAACATAAACCCCTTAGCATGGATATAAAAGTTCCTATGATCTGGACTGTTCATCTCATCAACCTCTTATATACCAGCTTTATTTATGATTGTTTTCTTCTGTGGTCACTTTCAGGAGACATAAAGACACTCAGGTTAGCCTTAGGGTCATTGTAGTAACTATTTGTCATCCATAAGGTTTTCCACCACCAAGCTCCATCCCTGAGTTCACATAGGTAGCCTAATTTTCTTGTCACTGAGATCTTATTATTATTTTTTTTTTTTGGTTTTTCGAGACAGGGTTTCTCTGTGTAGCTTTGCGCCTTTTCCTGGAACTCACTTGGTAGCCCAGGCTGGCCTCGAACTCACAGAGATCCGCCTGGCTCTGCCTCCCGAGTGCTGGGATTAAAGGCTGGGGGCCACCACCGCCCGGCTGAGATCTTATTTTTAATATTATCACACTCCTGAATATATAATCTATAATGACCATTTTCAGGTCTCATCAATCTTGTTTTGTTTTGGTTTGGTTTTGGTTTAAGCCAGGGTTTCTAGGTGTAGGCCTGGCTGTTCTGAACTCATTCTGTAGACCAGGCTGGCCTCGAACTCAGAGAGCTGCCTTCCTCTATCTCCTGAGTGCTGGAATTAAAGGAGTGTACCATAGTGTCCAGTAACCCATTTTAATTACATGAAAAAAAAACACTCACCAATATCTGTATCTGTAATATTTACATTTAATTTCTCATGGATCTGAATTCTTGGGAACCATGTTCTCTTTCGTATGTTATTCACTTAACATGTCTACACTTTCAACAGTACCTGGAACACTCCGTATTTCTTTCATAAATGAAGAGATGGATGGATGATGATGGGTGAGAAGATAAATAGATGAAAGACATCCGTAAGTACTGTCAGGAGTGGGGTGAATATCTGGGAGAACAGCAGAGGCTGTCAAAATAATCAGGTTCTTTTTATTATCTTTTGGCATGGTTTGATTGAGCAATGTTAACAAAAGGTATTCAGCCATCTGGAACCATCTGGAAGGATTTATTTTGAAGATGACGACTTCGATTTATTTTTACCTATAGCAAGATTTTTAAACTACATTGCAGTAAATGTAATTTGTAAGCTCCCTATTCAATAAGTAATTATATTTAAAATTAAATAATGCTATACGATTAAGGTATAGATTTGATTTTGAGATCTTATTAAGTTAGTTGATTGGGAATTTTAGTGTCTTTTATATGTATTCACCACATAAAGACTGCAATTTAGTCAGTGAATAGAGCAGAAAAGAAACTTTGTTTAATAGATAAGACTTAAGTAGCAGAATGCAAGATAAAGAGGTGACTATTCACATTTGGCCACAGTTCTTTGATGAAGTATGAATTATTTTTACTTCAAATTGTGAAATTGGCAAATCTATATTAATTAACTAAAATCTGTCTTTACAAAAATGCGCATAAAATATTCTATTGAGTGTTTGTACTCATAAAACGTTGAAGTTCATGATTTAGTTATTTTTGAATGGTCCATAAAGAGAGCTAAGAAAGTACCAATGGATATCCATATAGAGAAGCCCAAACTGTTCTCCATAAATATCAGAGTCAACTTTCCTTGGCCTGTGTCTTGTACAAAAAAACAACACAAATCATCTAAATACGTAAATATAAGACCTGAAATTATGAGGTTACTAGAAGAAAACATAGGGAAAATGCTCCAAACCATTTGTGTAAGCAATGACTTTCAGTGTGTGTGTGTGTGTGTGAGAGAGAGAGAGAGACAGAGAGACAGAGAGACAGAGAGAGACAGAGACAGAGATAGAAAGACAGAGAGAGAAAGAGAAAGAGAGAGAGAGAGCGCACCTATGAGGTGAGCATGTGCATAGCACACACATAGCACACAAAAAGTCAGAAGTCAACTTGTCAGGAATTTCTTCTTGCCTTCCAACATGTGGGTCCATAGATTGAACTCAGGCCAGGGGCAACAGGCATCTTTACCTACTGAGCCATCTTGCTAGTCTATTTTTTTTTAAACAAGACTTCAAAAGCACTAGCAACAGAAGCCGAAGAAGACAGATGTGATTACAATACACTAAAGAGCTTCTGCATAACAAAGGAAACAGCATAGAGACAGTCTGCCAAACGGAAGAAAATATCATTCATCTGACAAAGGGTTAATGCCCAGAATGTGTTATGATCTCAGAAATACCAAGTACCCCAGAAATCAAATATCCAGTAAAAAGGAATACATGATCTGAATGGACACTTTTTTATTTAATAATTTTTACTTTTAAAAATTATAGTATAATGCCGGGCGGTGGTGGCGCACGCCTTTAATCCCAGCACTCGGGAGGCAGAGCCAGGCGGATCTCTGTGAGTTCGAGGCCAGCCTGGGCTACCAAGTGAGTTCCAGGAAAAGGCGCAAAGCTACACAGAGAAACCCTGTCTCGAAAAAACAAAAAACAAAACAAAACAAAAAAAAAAAATTATAGTATAATTACATTTCTCCTCTTCCTTTCCTCCCTCCAACCACTCTTCCCCTGTTACCCTCCTAGTCTCTTTCAAATTCATGTTCTCTTTTCCTTCTATTGTTGTTTATGTATTCCTAAATCTATAAATACAACCTATTCAGTACGTATATTGTTGCTTAAGTGTATATGATCTCATAGCTGACCATTAGGTATTAGATAATCAATTGGTGGGCTCTTGCTGGGAAAGGCTATTTCTCCTGCTCCCAGCATTCCTTAGCTGCCCGTAGTTCTTTGCCTATGGTTGGAGCCTGCAAGCTTTTCCCCTGAATATACATTCCTTGAGGGAATAAAGGTGCCGAGCAAATAGATGAAAAAAAAATATTCAGTATCCTTAGCCATCAGGGAAATAAACATCAGAGCCACAAGAGGATGGCTAGCATAACATGGTCCACAGGTGGCGGTCAAAGAATGAGGAATTCAAAGCCAGTCTCAGCCACACAGAGAGACCAAGGTCAGACGGGCCATGTGCGACCCTGTCTCAAAAAAATCAAACAAACAAAAACCCCAAATCAACCAAGAAAACGAGCAAGTTAAGGCCGTATCACTCTTGAGTCAGAATAGCTATTACAAGAAAGGGCAATAAATAATACATGCTGGAGAAGTCGTGAAGAAAAAGCAACCCACACACTGTTGTTCAGGAATTAGTACAGCCATTATGGAAAACAATGCAAGGCCTCTCAAAAGAACCTAAAACTCAATCTACCATATGATCCAGTGATCCTACTTCTGGGGATACAGCCAAAGAAAATGAAGTCAGCCTATGAAAGAGTCAATAGCAGGCCCAGGACTATTCATTACAACCAGGATCTGGAGTCAACTTATCAACAGATACAAAGATAAAGACAGTTTGGCAAATGTACACAGTGGAATATTAGTCACCCATAAATCAAGAGTGAAACCCCATCATTTGCAGCAGTATGTATAAAACTGCAAGACATTCTGTTAAGTGGCATAAGCTTGCCACAGAAAGGACAAATATTGGACTTTCTTCCTTATGTGTGGGAAGCAAACAAAAACAAAATAATAATGGTAACAAAACCCTAAAGCTAACGTGAGGATAGAATAGTGGGGAGGGGTGGGGAGACGGACAGCAGGCAGGTGGACAACGGTCACCAAACACAGAGGGGAGAAATATGTTCTCGCATTCTTCCCCACAGTCACACAGTGGAGTGACCGATGTTCATCAAAACCGTTTATGGATTTTATGAAGATCAGAGAGAGGACCTAGGAGGTTCCAAAGGCAACATAGTTATAAAGAGATGAAAATACTGATTGTTCTGGTTTACTCAGTACAGACTGTGAGTATGTAATGTACTTCATTAATGTATGACACTGTAGTACACAAATCTTAACAAACTTGAATCCAAACTTTAAGAAATTCCCAGGTGATAATGTCAATATATTTCTGCCAAATATAAAAGAACCCTACTTGAGTATGGTTTGTAGACTCTCAAAAATTTACCATCAAACTTTAATAATTATGATTAAATTGTGATATAACAAAAATGAAAGTATGACTGTTTAATTTGAAAATTTCTAGTCTATTCTTGTATTGCCTGGAGGGAAAACTCTTAATAACTTTCTATCTTAATTTCTTAATCAAGAAAACGTATTAACAAAATAAACATCTAATTTTCAAAGCAACAGGAGACGATACCATAATGTAAAGTTCTTGGCTCTTTTTATAAATCTAGTTTTCTATAAAGTATTAGTAATGAGATATATAAATTTATCTCCAGAATTTTATTATGAATGTCTAGTATTATCTATCTATTGAGGAATAAAAAAGAAAATAGTTCTTATAAAGAAATCACACTTAGGTACCCAAACTAATATTCTTTGAATTCCATCTCAGCTTATATGAGTTGAACAACAGTGTTTTTATTATAACCTTCTTCCTTGCAACATGCTCCATAGCCCCAGTGACATACAATGAGAACAATAACCTTGAAATTGGCCATGGAATTATTCATACCGTAGAGTTTGAAAAAACAGTAGAATTTGGGACCTTCCCCACCCCTACTTTTTATATCTACCCACTCCTTAAACAGCTGGTTATAAAAGCAGCCCACCACTGATTCCAACCCACAGATGGTTGGACCAAAAAATCCCCACATTCCAGAGACCCCTGGGGAAGGGATGTTGAAATGAAACATCAGTCAGATCTGAACTTGACAGATGTTCTGGGATGGAATCCAGTTTGTGAAACCACACACCATCAATGAAAGTTCTAGTTCATATAGTCTTTTCATGGTTAAGGAGACAGAGGGAATGACAAGGAGAAGGAGAGAGAGGGAGGGAGAGAGGGAGGTAAGGAAGGGAGGGAGGGAGGAAGGGATGAAGGGAGGGATAGAGGTAAGTAGGTAGGTAGAGAGAGAGGGAGGGGCAGAGGGATAGAAATAGGGAGGTAGGTAGAGAGGGAGGGAGGGAGGGGATAGGGTGGGAAGGAGGGAAAAAAGGAAGGAGGGAGAAAAAAGAAGATCCACTTCTCTAAAATTGTCTTTTTATTTCTCATTTATATACCCCAGAGTCTGACAGTATTATGAGCCTGTAAAACTCCTTTAGCTATAAGATGGATGATTAAACTGCATTCCTGTTAATTAAAATAAAAGATAGTTTGAAGTGAAAACAGGAAACAAATTCTCTATTTGGAAAAGCACTGGTGCATGGATTTGAATATTCCACTCCATAAAGACAGCCTATTGTGCTAATAGCAAAGCAGTCGACACCACATTATCTCTGATGTGCCTTTCCATCCATTCACACACAAACACTGTCATTTATTACAAAGAGCCTCTTCCACACACTCGTTAAGCAGAGAACTGGGACAGGATTTAGTGAGTGAGAAACAAACAGCAAACATAAATATTTATGACTTTTTGAACATCACAGCATCACCCAAGTACAGGAGCGGAGTAAACCTGTCAACTCCTGTTGGGTCTGACTCTTCCTGGAGCCAGAGAAAGCTCTTTCCTCTGTTTCTCTGTGTTTGCTGAGATTCTTTATAAAAAAAAAAAAACAACCCAAAAAAGTGTGAGGTTTATATGTGTTCCTTTCTAGTGTGGTCTGAGAACACATCTGGAGACAGATCTTGGGTGTGGTAAATGCTAGTTCAGTAGTGAGATGGCACTGGAAAGATACGAGCTCCATCTGAAACATTTTTTTTCTTCCTCCTTAGTTGGGATCATAAAGCCTATCACCCCAAGGTCATCACAGAAGCAGCACAGGCTGAAGAAGAACACACAGTAGGGCTTCACTCCCCTGTTTCCTTATTTGTGAAAAAGACAAAGGATCAGTCCTTGGTGTGCCAAGAAAATAATGACTTTGTCCATTCACCAAAAACAAAACAAAAAAACTAAAAACAATTTGTTAGCTCAAAACAGTTAATGAATTTTAGTTTTATTTACTATTAAGTAAGGCAGCTGAGTATATTAACCCCATGCCTCAGGGAAAAAAAATCCAAACCAGGGAAAACATGAATATATGTACACAGACACACACAAAGATGCATATACATGCCACCACCACCACCACCACTAACATAAACAACAGCAAACCCCCATCACTTCCGTCTTTTCCCTTCTTTGGTTCTGAGACAGGGTCTTGCTATGTAGCCTAGGCTCCCCTTGAACTTCAGGTCCCCCTGCCTCAGCTCCTAGAGTGCTGGGATAACAAGAGTGTGCCACCATGCCCGGTTACTCTTCCTTTTTACTTTCCCCTTGGGTGCTTATTATTCAGTGTGTGTGTGTGTGTGTGTGTGTGTGTGTGTGTGTGTGTGTGTGTGTGTGTGTGTGTGTTGTTTGCTCCCTAGGATAAAATGCAGAAGGACTTTTCCTGTGACAGCTACAGAATGAAGTTGAGCTCACAGCACTTGGATGTGTCTAGTGACAGTCTCAGGAACAATTCTTCAAGATGGGAGCACTTCCAGGGACAACACTCCAAGATGGGAGCACTTCCAGGGCAAACCGTTCTGAAGTCACAGGCTCATAAGGTATTTTATCAACATTTACATCCACCTTCCAATACCCAATGGAATAAGAGGACAGCAGTAACACAGACAGAGCCTTTGACAGGAATAGCATCCAACTTTTGTTGTCTCCCATACCTTTCTCGCATGGATTCTAAGTGCCTTTCACACTTTCCTCAGTGGAAACGAAGCCATCATCAGACACATCTGCACAGCCACCGACGTGGAAATAGATTAAGACAGAGCTCCTGAGGGTTGGTGAGTCTTTGCTGACACACCTTTCTCTCCATTAGTCCTGAGTGGCTCCTGAGCATTAGAATTTATGGCTTCTTATTCATCACAGACACCCAAACTACAGCTTGCTGCCCTGTGGATTACAAAAGGTCACCTGGAAGCCGGGCGGTGGTGGTGCACGCCTTTAATCCCAGCACTCGGGAGGCAGAGCCAGGCGGATCTCTGTGAGTTCGAGGCCAGCCTGGGCTACCAAGTG
Source organism: Peromyscus californicus insignis (assembly GCF_007827085.1). Taxonomy (NCBI): domain Eukaryota; kingdom Metazoa; phylum Chordata; class Mammalia; order Rodentia; family Cricetidae; genus Peromyscus; species Peromyscus californicus. The sequence continues at coordinate 24,249,739 of NW_026294534.1, forward strand.
AGTCCCAGGAAAGGCGCAAAGCTGCACAGAGAAACCCTGCCTCGAAAAACAAAAACAAAACAAACAAACAAACAAAAAACAAAAAGGTCACCTGGGAGAAGAGGGCTTTTGCCTGAACAGAACTTGAGTAGATAAAAATCAGTCTTTCGTTCAGCCTCCGTTTCCAGTTGTTCGCTGATTTCTCTGTTTATGCTTTTGAGAACGAGACTATAACTGGCGTTTTCATAAGGATGCTTTACTGTTCAATATCTTGTAACTTGGAACCGTGCCCAGTGAGTATTCTCATAGGTCCCAACAGCTTCATCCAGGCAGACATTTTTTTTTTTTTATAACAAAGGTATGTTGAAATTAAGATATTGTTAGTACCTTGTGCATAATTCATTTTGATTTTGTAATTAACCTTCATTTTATATAGTTGTAGCTACTCTGCCTTTTGCCATGGGGAGTAATGCTTGTATACACATCAACACACAGGACAGTAAATGCTGGAAGCCTCCAATTTAGACTTTGAAAATATGAATGTAAATCTACAAACTACCTTGAGGTCATGCAAGGGCCTGGCTCACCCTCCTTCAGCTTCTCTCAATGTTTTTTCCATTCCTAAAAGTAAAAGTATATTCAGCCACAATTTGGGAGGAGGGTATTAAGAAAAAATATAAGGCTGACATTTGACTAAATCGATGTGTAACTCAAGGTAAGAGAATTTAAAGAAATGGGGTTGGGAAAAGTGCCTTGGTCACTTCCCTAACTCTAGGACTCTTTCTGATATAGGGATTCATATTCTCTAAGATACATGACTTAGTGAGGTGGGTTTATGGTAACGGTTCCTGCTCAGGTGAGTCTCAGAAACTGTCCACTCTTAGCTTCTGGCAGGGACTGCTTCAGCAAATCAGTTTCAAACAAAGCAAACCTGGATTTTGAAGTAGTACCCAGAGCCAAATACTCACTCCAATATTAGCGCTAATTATAACGAATGTAAGAGGACAGGAGTAATTTGCTTAATAGTTGACCAACTGTACTACTTTGAAAGTTTTTAATTAAAGCAAAAAGAGATTTCTATCTCAACCTCTTTCACCCAGTTTTCATCAGTAGAAATTGTACTTTCCAGAGGTTTTTTGTGTTTTCCCACTTGATTTCAACGCTGCTGAATGCTACCAATTAGAGCATAATTTAGCAGATAATTTGCTTCTTTGAAATTTAGCTTTGCTTTTCATAATCTAGGGCTTAGCGGGTTGGGAAATTACTATATATATATATACACACACACACACACACACACACACACACATATATATATATAAATAACACAGGAGAACAGGTTACTACAGGGTAGACCTGCAGCAAAGATGCTGGAGACTGGACCATCTAAGCAGAGATCTCCTTAATTTGGAAAGCTGTATAATTGTTGGATCGAAAAGCTGTCTTGCAAAGATAATTAAAATCACTACTAGCCTCAGACTTCTCGAAATTTAAATGCTAGAAGCACCAGGGTTTATTTAGTGATGGATTATCATAATTTAGTATTTTGACAGTCAGCAAGGAAATAATTTCTTGCCATCCAAAAATTTACATCTGAATCAGGCAGATGTCTGTAAAGTGCCTTAGATGAACCAAACAATATTTTCCATTTGGGATAATTACCTTTGGGGATTTTGCACAATATAAGATAATGAATGCCTGTGTGCATGCATATATGTGTATACACACACACACACACACACACACACACACACACACACACATATATATATACATTTGCATATATACACATTATACATTGGCCTTATGCATATAAATAAAAGGGGGAGCCTTTTCTCTTCAAAATTTATATTAGTTAATAACTTGCTTTAGGCTACAGATTTAGCTCAGAGTTTGAGCTCCTGCTTCGCATGCAGAAGGCCCTGGATTGCATCCCCAGAGTTACTCAAAGAACTGTTTTGTCAACCCAGACAGTGGAAATTTTGCTCCTCTATTCTCACCAAAAAAAAATATGTTGAGCTACTCTCCGGTAACTGTTAACAGAGTTATGTGGAAAGCAGGTCTTCGAAGACATAATCAGGCTATGAGGAGGTCTCCATAACAGGCATTAACTCAGTGATTGACATCCTTACATAAAGGGGGAAATGGCTGTATAAACAGACACACAGGATAAAGAGCATGTGACAAGTGTCAGATATTAGTGCAATAGTGCTTGTAAGCATGGGGTGTCAAGGACTGATGGACACTACCAGGCACCTGGGACAGACAAAGAAGGACATCATCTTGAATACTGGGGAAGCGTGGCCAGACTGATGCCTTATCAGTCTTCTAAATTCTAGAACTGTGAGAGGACACATCTGAGTTGATTCAAGGCAGCCTACTTATGGGGCTTTGCTAGGGCAGCCCTTAAAAATGCACCATTTAACTTGTCACGGGACAAATTTTTCTCAAATTTTTCATACTTGAGATAATGTGTATGTTACATTTTATAAAAGTTTATAAAAATATAGATGTTAGCTGTCAGAATTGCAATATTGAGTTACCTAAAGGATAACTGTGCTTTTGTGGAAAAAAAAAACCATCAGAGGACAGAGTCTCTGGAGGCTGCAGAGAGTGTTTGGGATTTAAAAAAAAAAGTGAGGGTCTGTGAGTAAAGGAACAAGGATATTCCACCACTGAGAACTGACTGTACTAAAATCTGAAATGTGAACAGGAACTAGTAGAGAGGAAGGGGGAAGACACTTTTAAAGAGAACCAAGGCCAAAACCTGAAAAGCAAGAAGACTTCAACATTAAACATATTGCTAATGCATCAGGAGAGAGGTGACACTGGCCAGAACCGAAGGGCACGTATTGTGAAGAGAGAGCTTTACATGCCCCTTAAGGAGTTGAAATCATCATTACATGGACAGGAGAAGGCAGGACTTTAAACAAGGGATCGATAGGATCTGATTTGCATTGAGAAAAGCCTTTCTGGTTACAGTGTGCAAAATGGACCAGAAAAGAAGAAAAACTAGATAAGGGCTACTTGAGCACAGAAACAAAAGAGAGGATTTACACAAACATTCAAAGCTGCATCTGCCTATTGTTTGAATTTCTCAAGCAGGTACACACCTAGATTTAGATGATTAAACTCCTACTAATTTAAGAGATAAGTAGAACTAGGGATTAATCACCAACTTTGTCTAGTCACAAACAATGGCACTGGAATACAAGAGAATTCGCCCCAAACCTCACAGCTGGCTGTCAATGAAACCTCTGTACTTCCTGCCATGTGTGCGCTCCATTATACAGGAATGCACATTGCCCACTAATTAAAATTTTACTGCCGTCAAGTGGGGAGGCATCACTGCATAAAGCTGGAATGATGCACTGGAAAGATCTTTCAGTTTGGAACAGCTGGTGGAGACTGTGGAAGGATGCTTGTCTATTTCCCCCAAGCAGATATGCGCACAGCTCCACCAAGTGGAAGAAAATGCCTCATTTTAGCTTCTGGGTCAGGGAGGAAGACACCCAGTTAAATGTGGACAAAAGCAGAACATGATTGGGATTATCATGCTCTTGTCACATCAGTGTCTTTGACTATATTACCATAGGATATATTTACTTTAAGATGGACCATCAAAAAGTGCTGGAGATAAAGAGGAAGAGAGAAGTAATGTCAGTTAATCACATCGCCCCATTAGATTGATGGTTAGGCTAGCTCTAGATCTAGCTATCAAGGGGAAAAGAGAAATCACTCCCTTGCTTTCACTCTCCAGAGACTATTTTGTCAGGGTACTTGTGCACAAATAGGAAGGTTGGCAATTACAGAAGTCTCCATTCCTCACAGAGAAAGCCTTTGCTAAAACCGTACATACTCTAGACAACTCCAAGAGCTCCTCATGCTGATGAGTTTGGCCATGTCCATGAATGTGTGCGCACACATGCATCCTCTACCCAACATGGAGGAGTTAATGGGCTATGATGCCAAACCTATGTAAGTGGCAGATAGAAGGAGAGGGGCAAGCTCTTTTTTCTCTTCCTTTTTGGCAACTTCCTGTGAGCATAATCCTTCCTCCTTAGGTTCATGGTGTAGAACAAATGTTCTGCAGTTATCCTTTTTTGTTGTTTTTGCGGGGGGGGGGGGGGTGTCCTTTGAAGACTAGCTAGATCTGTTGCTTTGAACACAATTAAAAAAAAAAAACATAAAGGGCTCAGTTCAGGCTAAAACTTCCACAAACTTTTTTATTGCCATGTGCTTTTGCTTAAGGTGAGATCCAGGAGGCCATGGGCAATGTTAGCCTATGAAGAAAGGGCTAAGAAAGCTTCTTATTTGTCCTATATTCTAAGCTTTCAAATAAAAAGGCAAAGGAATCTTAAATAGACCTTTATCTTCTTGCTGGGACAGGAAGTTACATATATCTGTGGGGCCAGACCCAGTTCATCATAGCTTATTCATTTACCTGTTTTGTCCCATTCTTTGGTATGTCTCTTTGATGTCCTGATAGACAATGGCTGATGGAAATTTCAGGGGCATGAGATGTAGTTTATTTTCTCTTCAGAGATTTTTCTGTCTATGTCAATGGTAAAGCTCTTCTTCGGTTACTCATTAATTGAAGGAAAGCAGTGGAAGCCGACAATGCAAAATTAAGGCTCTGGGGTGCTGGAAACACACTGATTTGTACTTGGCAGAGAGAAAACTGAAGAGGTAAACATCTCACTGAAAACATCCATCAGCACGGTGGAAAATCAGGGTCGTTCTCCAAGTCTTCAGTTTCAAGATCCAGTGTCACTGGGACTTTGTTTGCGTTAATGAAGGATTCTGGATGAGCTTATGACACCTCTTGGACTGAGACACCAACAGAGGCCAGGCTGCCTAGAAGGGCAGCCCCAGGGAATAGCTTTCCATGATATTACCATCATTTGTATGAGATGAAAGCTCTAGCACCACCAGCCATGAAGATGAGTGTTGCCTTGGGGCTGCTTGGGAGGTAGAGAGACATTAACCTTGTCTTGTCACCAGGTTTCATTTTATCGCATCTGTTTTTCTTAAATCTGACCTCTTTTACCTTAGCAGAAAGAATCGGACATTATCTAATGCTGGTTTTCCTGCTCCTCTAAACAAGACAGGGCTGTCACTTTAGTGTCTTAAGGTGGACTAAGTCTGTCATGCCATTTCAATGATGTGATGTTTGTGTGGAAGTCCTAATTTATCAATAGTCATCATTGTTGGGTTCAGAAGAATCCAAACATCTCTTGAGTTTATTTCCTAGGATCTTTTTCATTGACTAGAAGGGCAATTATGTAACACCTACTAGCTCTGGTCCTAAAACAATACAATGAAGGCAGAGTTCTTGCCAGAGTCCACAGCCAGGCAGAGGTGAACTTACAGAGACTCGAGAAGAAATATATGTGAGCTGTTCCCAGGGCACAGCAGAACAATAGAGCAAAGAGCAATTGGAATCTTCCCAACGAAACGGTGAACCCAACAATCCTCTCTCCCCTCTATGTTCACAGCAGCCACGCATGTGAGAGTCGGAGTCATGCTTACCATCATAAGCAGTATTTTTTTAGTGTCTGCAAAACAGAGTCCTAAATTTAGGAGTCATCATGTAGGGTTTTCATCTGCATGAGTGTCCTAATGGAGAAGAAAAAGCCAGGAGGGAGGCAAACAGGAAAAGAAAATGTCTTCCTAGGACAATCCTATCTTTACCGGCTTTTGTAAGCACCTGTATCCTCTGCAGGGTCTCCCCTGCAGGTGTGGAGTCAACCCCAAAGCAACAGAGACAGGGACAAGATCACAGAGGATCTTACATCTGGCTGGCAACAAAGGGCACCCAGCACTGGAGGCTTTGAAAATATATAACGAGTTATATTTATTTTTGTGAAATTAAGGAAGACCTTGGGAATTCAATTCCACAGCTGAATTCAAGGAATGTTAAGTGGGGTACCCAGAGCGGTTGGTGATACAGTTTGGAGCAAAGCACTGTTCCTAGCATAGGCGATCCATCTTCAGCATCAGAGAAAACAGTTGCTCATCAACTTAGAATCAATTCCCCAAACTGTGTGTGTGTGTGTGTGTGTGTGTGTGTGTGTGTGTGTGTGTGTATGTGTGTGTGTCTGTCAGTCTGTCTGTCTCTCTCTGTATGTATATGTGTGTGTGTGTGTGTACATGCACACATGCTTGTGTACACATGAATGTGTATGTGCCTGTGTACGGAGGCTAGAGATCAATGATGGGTATCCTCCTCAATTGATAACCCCCTCAGTTTTAGAAAAGGGTCTCTCATTGAACCAAGAGCTCATCAATAAACTAGACTAGTAAGTCAGTGAATGCCAAGAATGTACTATTTCTGCCTCCCCAGAAATACTGTTACAGATGTCTCTAGCCACACCCTGCTGTTATGAAGGAACTGGGGATGCTAACTCAGGTCCTCACACTTAGGTGGGAACCACTTGACTCCCTGAAACATCTCCCCCACTTCCAGTCTCCCAAACTCTTGATTAATTAATTATTCTTGGGACATTGTGCTTTTAACATAAACACAAAAATTATCTGATAAAATAAGAACCAACTGACCTATTTATGAGAAAAATGGTCACGATTTTAATATATTCTAATTTTTTTCAAGAATGAATAAAGATTTGCCAACTCTTCATACTTTAATAGACAAGAACCCATTTTTTTTTTTTTAGCATGATGTCAAAAAACTGTGCCAGGCACGAGAGATGGATTAGTGGGTGTGCTTGCCAGCAAACTAGAAGCCCTGAGTTTGGTTCCCAGTACCCACCTGATAGAGTGAAAGAATCCACTCCTTAAGTTGTCCTCCGGCCTTCACACATGGGCCATTGCATGTAGGCACCCAGCTTTGCCAGACCCCGACACCAAGTAAATAAATGTAAAAAGAGAAATACTCTATGGCAGGGACACTTAGCCTCTGTTCTACTGCAAACAGGTTTAAAGGCAGCCTGCAGAAACCTACAAACTGCATGTAAAATTTCTTCCATCCCTGGCTCCCCTCCTCTCTGTTGTTTCCGAGACTATTCATAGCTCTTAATAATATTCTCAAAATAAACTTTGTTCCAAATGTGTATGACATAAACCAAACAATTCTCTGAACATTTCAGCTACTAAGAATTAAATTTAACTCAGTATTTTTTCTTAATAAAGCAGAAAAGTGGCTCAATGGTGTCTTGAATTAGTTTTCACTACAAAGGTTAAATGAACTAGAGAATTCAAAATGGTATTCAATAAGGAGGAGAATTAACTGGAACATACAATCAATGGAGGTTTTGTGATTTATCTTACAAAGGTTAAAACAAAATAGCCAATGAGAACAACAACACAGAGACATGCATGCACACATGAATGCATGCACACATGAATGCATGCACACATGAATGCACACACACAAACACACACACACACACACACACACACACACACACACACACACACACACACACACAGAGTCTTCCCAAATGATAGCTGTTCAGTTGCAACCTTTAGCAAGGCGTAAAATGCTGTGGGATAATGCTCTTATACATTGTAAAGATTTGTCACTCATATTGGTTTACTAAAATGCTGGTTGGCCATTAGCCAGGCAGAAAGTATAGGCAGGGCAACCAGACTAGGAGAATTCTGGGAAAAGGAAAGGCAGAGACACAGTCACCAGCCAGATGCAGAGGAAGCAACATGCCAAGAGGACCTGTAATACCATGGCCATGTAGCAATACATAGATTAATAGAAATGGGTTAATTTAAGATGAAAGAGCTAGCTAGCAAGAAGCCTGAGCCACAGACCAAACAGTTTGTAGTTAATGTAAGCCTCTGTGTGTTTACTTAGAACTGAGCAGCTGCAGGACACAGGAAAACTTCTAGCTACACCCCAAGAAACTAGGGTGTGTGACTCAATGACTTTACAAACAATTTTTTTTTGTATTATCCTTAGAATTAGAAGAAAATGGGTCCAGAAATTGTGTAAATTACTAGAAATTTCCCAACTGGTTATATTTTGTAGAAAGTTGGGCTACGGGATTAGGTCCTCTCGTATCAAAGCTGAATGTGTTAACTGTGATATGACATTAGTTTTCCCATGTATGTCACATGAATGCATGGAAGAACTAGAGTTCATATTTATTATAAGGAAAAGCTGTGTTTCTGTTTACCTCATACTGTCTTTTAAATTACTTACTGCCAGTTAGGAGTTATAAAAAACTGAATTACTCATGAATATCAAAATCAAATTTTATCCTAGATAGCCGCAGAAATAGACACCTCCCCCAAACAAAAAACAAACAACAACAACAACAACAAAAACACCACAGAGAAAGAAAATATAAAAGGAATAGGGTGAGTTCTGACCTCACTTTGTTTGGGTGGGTGTGTATGAGGTATATTTAAACATGTGTGAGTAGGTTTCTCACTGAACCTGGAACTTCCTGTTTCAGCTAGGTAGCTAGCCAGAAAATTCCCGGTGTCTGCATATTTACATATACTTATGTTTCTGTGTGATGCTAGGGTTCTGAACTCAGGACCTCTTGCATGTACAGCAAGCACGCTTACCCACTGAGCCATCTCTTCGGCTCCTTTCCTCTGATTGTAGGATGTCTGAAACCATATATATATATACACATACACACACACGTGTGTGTGTGTGTGTGTGTGTGTGTGTGTGTGTGTGTGTGTGTGTGTGTGTATACCATTGTAAGCAGGTAAGTTAATAAAATTTTCCTTGTGAGTAAAGTCTATAGAAATAAAACCAGGAAATGTAAAGAAGCATGGGTTCAACTGGGGGGCAGTGCTAAACATATCACATTGAGTGAGCAAAGCCATTCACTCATGAAACACATGTAAAGACAGGCATGCCAACACAGGAGAAATTGAGGCAAGAGGTTCCCAAGTTCGAGGGCAGCCTAGGCTGTATTTCAAGATGTGTCTCAAAACCAGTAGGAGATGATCATATATAACTTTGGTTGTCTCTTACAGGCATCTGGGCTATTGATCTCACATGTTACAGTAAGCCTTCAGTGGTCGACTTCGATCCCATCTTTAGGAGTTAAAACAAACAGTGCAAAGTAGAGAACACATTACATCAGGGTTGATAAACTACCCAGCTAAAACAGCATACTTTCTTTCCCTCCCTGGCATTTTAATAGGAATGTGACATAAGGGGGGGCACTAAAGTCAGTTAGTTAACATATTGAGCTCATGTTTTTGTAAGTCAGTCATAAGAAGGGAAACACAAAAGATGTCCTCTAATATGCACTTACAAGAAACATATTAACAGCTGAAGAAGGGGAGCCTATGTAACCACTTACTCCGGCCTGATATAGTTCTGTATTGTTCAAACACCTGGGTTGGAGTAAACATTTACTTTTTGTTGTAAGACATTTAATCAGCTCATCGGGTGGTAGAAGCCTCCATCCGGGAGGGTTGTTTTCTCTGACCTCACACTTGAAAACGTGGGTTAGTGGTGGGACTCCCTACCTTCCCCCAGTCATTTTTATCCAAATAGCTCATTGTATTACCATAACACCTACATCTCACCAGTCTACTTGGACTCTGAGATTTAGAAATCTTGGGCTCATTCCCCAAAGGTTAAAAGATTAATGGAAATTTTAAGTCAGATTGAAGGATAGAAACTAGGAGATAGATTTTTATTTTTTTAACCACAGAACAGAACTGTTCCTGTCTTCAGCTTGTGTATGGAGCAGTAGATAAATTATAGTCTGGATAAGCAGTAACTGATCTGTTTAAAATACTATAGGTTAATAGAGTGGTATTAGATGACTTAATATGATTTCTTTGAACACCAGTTTGGTGGTCTGAATAGAAATGACCCCCATAGGCTCTTATATTTGGATGCTATTTCATTAGGGAGTGGCACTACTTAATGAGGAATAGGAGGTGTGATCTTGTTGGAATAGGTGTGGCCTTATTGGAGGAAGTGTGTCATTGGGGGTGGGCTTTGAGGTTTCAAAAGCCCAAGCCAGGCTCAGTGACTCAGTGACTCTCTCTCTCTCTCTCTCTCTCTCTCTCTCTCTCTCTTGCTTTTGTCTATGGAAATATATATATCAGGGAGATGATGGAGGGGGATTGATTTCTCAGAAGATCAGATAAATTACTTAATGAGAAAATGAGAACACAGACCTTCCAGTTCCCACACCCAACCATGGGAAGAGGGCCACACTGAACTTGACATAGCCGGCCACATGGCCTGGATTCTTGGTGCTTCTACAAACTGGTTGTGTGAATCTGAGCAAGCTGTGTGCCGTCCCTATTTGTCTGCTCAGCTGGAGAACGAGGATATGCACTGAAGCTGCCTATACCACAGGGCTACTGTGAGGAGTCAATAAATCAATATTTGTAAGGTATTATACGTTGAGAGGGATAGTGGGGACCCTATGTAATGGTTGGTGGGTGCCGCACCATTTCACTGCATCAACTGGCAGGCATTATTGGTTTTAATTGTAGAGGTGCACATTTCTCATCCCAGACACAAAACCAGCCACAATATGGATGAGCCCAAGGTACTATCACACCAACAGGGCAGAGCCCAGAGTGGCTGTAGTCAGCCCCAGGGAGGCTTTTATGTGGTCTCAGAGAAGCATCAAACACAGGAATCCATATAAACCTTGGCTCTTTGTTGTCTGTCCGTCAGACCATTGTTTCTCTGGACATGGAAGGATTCCTTTGGGTTTACTTGCCTGAAAAAATAAAGAAGAGGCTGAAAATTCTTTTGTCCAATCTTTTGCTCTTTGTGGTCATTATCACATGACTAACAGAACCACTTATCTGACCCCAGTTGTAAGCTGTGGCAAAGAGAGGGGTCGTCTATTCTTCAGATCTTCCTTTCCGCCAGCAGATCTTAGGACACTGTTGATAACTGTCAGTGATCAACAGCATGGCTCTTGTGGCTCTCTTTGGGTGCTTTTGAAAAAGACATGGGCTAGAAGTTGTCCTTTGCATGCTGACTAGGGGGTTGCTTTCTCCTGTCTCTCCTTGCACACCCCCACCTTTGGGAAGAAACCTGTCCATCTTGGAGTGTTCAGCCACAGGAAAAGATGTTGCAGGGACAGCTTTGCAATGACTCATAGGAAAATAAAATGTAAGTTTAAAAATGTTTCAGTTCCTTGGATCTGCCTGGCTCTTCTCTTTGCCAAGGAGGGTGACTCAGGCGGGGCCTGACTAGGTATAATCAAACGAATGTACAGCCATGGTTTGGCCATTTGAGTACACCCTGGCCTAACTATGTGGAACTATTTTAATGAGCTCAAGTGAGTTGGAATGGTAAACTCTTTGTGCTGTCTGACTGGATAGTGTCCATATGACATGGTCTTGGATAGCAACTATAGTTACTATGATTTATTGAGTGCTTATTATGTGCCAGAAATTTTAAACCATTGGATTTTAATTATATATTAGACCCCCCTGCCCCCGTTGCACTGTGAACTGGTACACAACACATATCTGCATACAGACAACTGTAAGTTTGTGAAAATATAATACACAAGGCACAGTAATATTTGGTATTCAACTCAACATAATTTTGTATTCCAAAATGCAGCTCTGGGCTCTTTATATTGATTTTATGACTCATAAATGAATTGCAACAGACAGCTGAAAAACTGCTGCCTTGTACGAATTTATTCCTTGTAATAGGAACCTTTTAAGATACACATTTATACTAGATTCCATGCAGCACAGAGAACAGTTAATCAGCAGAGCTAGTTAAAAGGGGGTTGGGGTAGCTGAAATGCCAAAGGAGAAACAGGGCAGTCAAGATGCTAGTGACCTCAAGAAGCCACTGCCCTGTGCTGTGGAATAATTAGTTTAAGATGTATCACATTTATTTGTGCTGTGGAATGTTTGTTTTAATGATGCAAAGATGTGTTATGTTCTTTTATGTTGCATTTGCTTAACTCTGTGAAGCTGTGTTACTGTGCCTGTCTAAAACACCTGATTGGTCTAATAAAGAACTGAATGGTCAATAGCAAGGCAGGAGAAAGGATAGGTGGGGCTGGCAGGCAGAGAGAAGAAATAGGAGGAGAAATCTGGGGAGAGAAAATTGAGGAGCAAGAAAAGGAGGAAAGGTGGATGCCAGGGGCCAGCCATACAGTCAGACATGGAGTAAGAAGTAAAGAAAAAATGTACAGAAATAGGGAAAGATAAAAGGTCAGAGTCAAAAGACATATGGGATAATTTAAGAAAAGCTGGATAGAAACAAGCCAAGTTAAGGCCAGGCATTCATAAGAAAGAATAAGTCTCTGTGTGTGATTTATTTGGGAGCTGAGTGGCAGGCCCCCAAAAGAATAAAGAATAGCCGGGCGGTGGTGGCGCACGCCTTTAATCCCAGCACTCGGGAGGCAGAGCCAGGCGGATCTCTGTGAGTTCGAGGCCAGCCTGGGCTACCAAGTGAGTCCCAGGAAAGGCGCAAAGCTACACAGAGAAACCCTGTCTCGAGAAACCAAAAAAAAAAAAAAAAAAAAAAAAAAAAAAGAATAAAGAATAAAATAAAATCAACTATACTTCTGGGCAAGTAAGAAGGATCAAGGGAAAAGTTGGTAACATCAGATTACAGGAATATGGTCACCTGTGGGGAATGCCTTCCAGGAAGTGGGCACAGGAAAGGAGGGAGCTGGAAAGGGGGGCTGGCCTGGAAAGCTGGAACCCAGAGGGAGAGTGTCTCAATTGGAGATACCTCATAAGGGGAAATAAAAAGGAAGGAATCAAGTTGGCTTTAACCCATATTCCTACTTTGGCCTCCTACCCCATGGGTTTATCTAGTCAGCAATGAGTGGGTGGGACTATAGGCTTTAGGGATCTGTTGAGTTGATACAGAGATCAACAAGCAAACAGCATCTGGATAAGCAATAGGAAACACTTTCACAGTCAGGGCAGCTTCCTTGGACAGGGCCTGATGGGTTACAGAAGCCCCACACATAGGGCTCCACACCTGATTGGATACTCTAGGCAATTAAAGATCTGAAATTCTCCAGTCTTTCAAACAAAAGACCTGTATTCATTGTGGACTAATTTGCTCCACTAATTATGTGGCTGTTGCAATGTGAAACATTGTTATTCCGGTCATATTTAGAGTCCTGTGGCTTAGACAGTTTAAGTGACTTAAAATAGGCTTCCTGGAGGGGATGGATATGATCAAAACACATTGTATGAAATTCTCAAAAAACTAATAAAAATACAAGTACATAAAAACATTCCAGAATGAAAGGTGTAATCAACCCGTCTGCTGAAAATTAAAATGTGTTGAATAAATAGAAGGACAATGGGAAGGGATAGGGATGGAAGAAAAGAAGGAAGGAGAAAAATGGGGGGGAGGAAGGGACTAAATGGGTAGGCAGGACTTGCTCTTTCTATTCAGACACAGGACTCATGGGACTCTGAAACAGGGTAGGGACTGAAAGCTTGCTCCATATGGTGGCCGTGGCTACTAGAATCTCAAGTGCATTTCTTTACCAAAGGAGGGTCCTCTCCCCTCTTTCTCTAAACCTCACCCAGCCACAGAACCACAAGTTCAAAGGGACCTCTATGGTCAGTGCCTGGCTACAGCTTTACCGGCTTTCAAGAGCCTTGGCACCAGGTCATCCTGGACATCTTGCCACAAGGACAGTCGGACCTTTGTCCATCTGTAGCTAGTAGGCCATGGATGCGTTCATACGTGGAGTGCTCCCACCTGGTGTAGCTGTCATATGGCAGGGAGTGAAACTCCCAGGGAGGGCAGGACCAATACAGGAGAGCAGGAGAGTGTGAAGGAATATTCAAGGAGAGGACAAGCAGAGGTAGGGAGTCCCCAGGATGGAAAATGACGGATGGGCTTCACAAACGTGGGTAAATGAGAAAGCATCCTGGACACTCTCAGGCCAAGGTATATATTCTTTTCAGTAACCCATGGATCCCTTCTATCCACCTAAAGTATGAAGAAACAGAGAGGAGAGTTGTGCATGTAGATCCCCTCTGTCTGACACAGAGAGGGACCAGAGCCTTCCCCCATAGCTCCGAGAGTTTCCCAAATATTCCCTTCCTCCCACCCCATGCCATAAAGAATGACAATCTTGGGGGAGCTGTGAGGGGTACCTGAAAATACCCAAACAGGATTTCTGCTGCCTCTTCTGCTCAACAAGCAGCATCCATTTCCTCCTCAAAAATTACCCCACAAAATGCATGGAAGGAATAAAATTAAAATGTATGCTGATTTGACTTCAATGATCAACTCCCTCATCAGTTCTTCAGAATGAATCCAAGGGCTGACTTCTGCTCTACCACAACCTGCCTTCGCTCATGTGGGCCAGAATTGCAGACACACGAGTTTCCTATAATAAAATCTCCATAGCTCCACTGTCCTGGATAATTCTGGTTTTACTAACAATTAATTTGGGAACAGAGCCAAACAAGTTGGCAGGCGTGATCTCTGAGGGAACACACTTAATTCAAAGGAGCGTAAATGTGAATGCTGTAAATTTTCTGCCAGGTGAGGCCGCCCTCCCACGAAAAGGTCGGCATGAGATCTCTGCCTTATGTATTTTTATGACAGCCGAGGAAGCAGTTTTATGATACAAGAAAACAATATATTCACCTTTCACCCTCATGTCACAATATAAAACATTAGTAGTTAATCCTCATTATCACCACTTGCATTTCATTTCATGAACACGGGGTCCCTTGTGATCTGAGCACATAATAATATTCTACATATTACCTCCCTTCTGGCTCTAAACTTTAACTAGCTGCATAACCAAGGAGTTCAAATCAGTACCCTCTGTAGCCTGTGTTTGGCTACAGTTTTTAGGCTATTCCTAGAGCCTTTGCCCCACATCTTCCTACAGCTCCTTCTATGATTAGGCAGAGCAATACAGCTCAATGTAAGCTCTGTACTTAATTCTATTCCAAATCTAGATTTAAAAAAGGGGGGACTATATCTGGCGAGTGCCTGGAAGTGAAGTTGATCATAAGTACTTCCCTCCACTTCCTGTCCTTTTCTTGGGTAAGCTCATTGGCTTGCTTCCCATGTACATTTTGATTATTAACAATGGTGTGAGTAGTAGTCATATTTCTAGATAAGGCATGGGGTGGGAAAGGAATAGCTAGCAAGTCTACCACCATAATGAAGATACGACCAAGAAGAAGTAGGTGCCTCTTGAGCACTGACAACATGGACCACAAGATCATCTATAAAATCATCATCCCTAGCAGCAGTAAGATAGCTCTACAAAAACCTGAGATAGCTTTTCTAAGAACGTGGACCCTAAGCCTATTCATCGAATTGCCCGTGTCAGCTGGGAGAATGGTGGTGTGAGATCCCAAACTGCCTGGTCAGCAGGATGACTTACACAAATGTTTTTACCTCAGCTACTACTCTGCATTGTTACCACCTCCTCCTCCATCCCATTTCTTCAAATGTCTCTCTTTATTATGGTTCTAATTATAAGAACTGCCTTAAGAAAAAAGAAAGGGTGCACGAAGTTGGCTGGGCAGGAAGGTGGGGTGGATTTGGCAAGAGTTGGGGGTGTCTGAATATGTCAAAATGCAGCGTATGAAATCCTCAAGAATTAATAAAATATTAGTTCAAAAAGAATCATTTTGAGACAGGAATCTTTAGAGAGGTGTGTTTGCGGACATTTGCAAAATCAGGCAAGTTTGGGAGATAAGCATTGTTCTTCTGTGTCTGATGAGACGGACTTTAAAATGTGGAGAAGTGAGTGGGGAGATTGGGGGGCAAGGGAAAGGCCACAGAAAGCACGGTGAGTGACTCAGAGTCAGCCTTTGGTTCAGTTCCCAGACAAGGCTGTTCAAAGGGTTCTGTCGGTTACACCATTCAACTTGTATCAGCCACATAAACCAAGGGACTTTGTTTGATCATATTGTAACGTTGCTTCATGCAGAAGAGATGCTTTAAAAGGAGAGCATGCCCTTGTTCGGGGTCATGGTTGAAAAAGGAAAGAGAGATTCTCACTTTGCATTCACCAGCACACAAAAGAGCAGAGGGCTCTCTTACAAAGCCTTTCTTCAAGAGGAAAATAACTGGTGCTCTCAATTGCTCCCCAGTAAGGTTCTTCCTCCCCACCCCCCACCCCCACCCCGAGTTTCTGCAATTATCACCTTCATAAAACAATGTCCATTCAGTCACTCTCCCCACCCACCCCCATTCTTCAGCCTCTTTCCTTTGACCTCCCCCAGCCCCTACTTGTCTGTCACCCTTTCCAGTCTCTCCTTTGACCTTCTCTGGATGCCTCCACCTCTTTCCTCACTTTCAGGACTCCAAGAATCTTCTCACATCTACCCATGTGGGACAAGCGAGCTCTTAAAAATGTCCAGCATGTTTTAGAGGAAGATAAAAAGCCCAATGATCCACAGTCACCACTTACTTCACAACTATCGTGTTTCAAATAACACAGTGGATGTGCAAGTATTAGTTCCTTTCCATCCTTCTAGCCCCTCTCCCATACAGCAGAGCAAGTTACACTGTACAGGGGAGAAAGCCAAGCTTGATGCAGGGAAGATGAACCATTCATCCGAAGCTCCACAACTAGCGAGTGAGAGGAGCGGCTTGTGCATGTTTTAACAATGCCATGCTGGAGATTGCAGATAGTAAACGAGGTAATGCACAAGCCCGCCATTCTTCATGATGACTCAGTGATTGAGGGCTTTTGCAGAAAAGGGGCATCCTATTAATATGTACATATGCAAGCTGGTCTCGAGTACTCTTGAATGTAGAAGGTTCATTTTCCCCCTGAGCTTCTTCGAGTTCATAGCGAAGCTTTTGGGAACCTATCCTAGGAACAGACGCAGGTATTAACTATAGCCTCCTGAACATAATGCCCCATTTATTTTTGACTTGATGGTGAGCCTAGCTGAGGTCCTAAGGTATGGCTCTGAGTGGACTTCCATATGCAATAGGAAGAACATCTAACTATGATGAAGGGTCTCTCATCTCATTTTTGCTACCTATTGAAAGCTGGCAGCCCTGGGCTTGGATTTGTCCATTGGTAAAGCCTAAATTTTGGATTAGGTGATCACAAAAGTTCCTTCCAATGATTATAACCTTTTAAACAATTTTTAATTATTTAAACATTGAAATGCATTACTGTGTATACATGTGTGTGCATACCACAGCACACATGTAGAGATTAGAGGACAACTCTTTGGAGACAGTTCTCTCCTGTACCTTTATGTGGGACCCAGGAATCAAACTCAGGTTGTTTGGCTTGCCTGGATATTGTTTACCCACTAGGCCATTTGCTGGCCTTTGTTTTATTAAGTTTTCCCCAGAATCTCAAATCAACCTCTATAGGCAGCTCAGCACTGTTTACATAGGTCATGACCCAGGATCTCTTTGTACAGTGGGGTTCTATGGGAATAAGAGAGAAAATTTAGATGGATGGAAAGATGCTTGAGGTTCAACCACACTGCTCATTTCCCTAGGCCCCCACTTCCTAGCACAGACAGCATGACTGCAAACTGGCCTTCTTCATTTTTGTGTTTCCTCCATGATAATTACTTTGGCAGTAGTCCCTAAATCAATGTGATCAAGCGACCACAACCACGGGTGGAAACTTCTAAAATGACAACTGAAGTCAGTCTCTGCTTCTTCCTAGCTGTGCTGGGGGTTTTATCACAACAACAGGAAGAGTAACACAAGATCATTGTTGTAAGCTACCAGAATTAGTTTTTCTTCTCACTAGCTTGGTACCTTAACACAGCATGAATATTTTCCCCTGAAGCCCTGCAGAGGTCTGGTGTGGGTCTCACAAGGCTACAATCGAGGTGGAGTGCTGGCATTTTTCCTGCTTTAGAGGTGCCACATTCCTTGGCTAGTGAAATCCTTTTCCCCATTTCCCTAGTCTGAAATGGAAGCATTCCTTGAGCCTTCTAATCCACCTCCTTCTTCTAAGTTTAAGGGACTTTAGAATTACATTGGGTTACCTGAGGATATTCCAAGCTTTTCACCTCTATTTCCAGGTCCACTGATGAGTAGCACTGTGGGTTGAATGTGATCTACCCATAATTCAGATGTTCCCAGTGTGACAGAATTAAGAGTTGAGGTCATCACGGAGTGATTAGATTACATGGGCTGCTCCCTTGTGAGCAAGATTGAGGCCTATATAAAAGCCTTCATGCACATTCAGTAGTTTAGTCTTCTACTTGGTGAAGATATCAGGTTCCTTCCTTCCAAATTTGTAGCCTTACCAGGCTGTGAGTAAATTAATGTTTGCTCTTTGTAAATTGCCCTAACTCTTGCCTTTTGTTGTAGCAGTACAGATGGACTAAGACTATAACCCTACTTCCACTTATAATGGAAATCTCCTTTGCCAGGCAATATAGCACATTCCCAGATTTAAAGTAATAGTGCATAGACATATTCAAGCAATTGTCATTCTGCCTTTTACACTGAACATTTTTTGGGGGGTTTGAAATGTTCATATTATAATATTAATCTAGATATGCTTATATACAATGGCAGGACAGCTTATTAACTAGTATATCGATATCCATTAAGAAGCTTTTATAATTCATGATCTCCTCTTTTTAATTGTTATTGTTTCACAAGCACTAATATATATCTCTCTATATACATATTTATATGTGTTCATACATACATATCTATACATACATACACACATAACACACACACACACACACACACACACACACACACATACACACACTCACATACAACTTGCTGATTTGAGGGCTGACCACCTGATATTGGATAATCAACTAGAGGCCTCCTCCCAAGGGATGGCAACGTCTCCCTCTCTCGCCATCCCTTAGTTGCCTGTAGTTCTTTGTCTAGGGGTAGAGGTCCTCTGAGAGGGACTGAGGGTGGGGCATAGGAGGAGTTGGAGGAAGTAAAGGGAATTATGTAATTAGATTTTAGTAAGAAACATTTAAAACCTTACACACTTGCAGAAAACATAGACACTAGCAAAGGGTTGAAGACTCAGTCCTCTGGTGGCTAATTAGGCTACTGTGTTAAATGAAAACTAAGGCACTGTATGTGTTTCAAGAACTCCTGGTTGACTTTACAGGAAAGAGAGACAGATGCTTTTAATTGGGCAGTCACTCAAGGGAAGCCTGGGACTACCTCTGAAATTCACAAGATTGACACGACACTCTCTAGAACATGAGTCTGAATGGGATCCATAAAAGACCACACATTTTATCGGTCACCTACAAGGATTTCCGTGAGCTGTCTTGGGCATGTTTGCCATGGCAGTGACTGTAGTCATGAAGTAAGCAGCACTGTCATAGCTCAGCATTTTGGATAAGAGAACTGCCTTAAAATAGAAGCAATCAAGAATAATTAACTGTAACTCTCAACGGCCTTGGTACAGCCAGAGGCAAAAAACCAATACGTAAAAGTCAAAGAATATCGATATGCATATTTTCCCTATGAATATTCCCCAGGAGTTCTGTTGGGTTTCTTTCTTTTTTTTTTAATTTATTTTAATTTATTTTGCAATACAATTCAGTTCTACATATCAGCCACGGATTCCCTTGTTCTCCCCCCCTCCCGTCCCCCTCACCTTCCCCCCACCCCACCCCCATTCCCATCTCCTCCAGGGCAAAGCCTTCCCCACAGACTGAGGTCAACCTGGTAGACTCAGTCCAGGTAGGTCTAGTCCCCTCCTCCCAGGCCGAGCCAAACAATCCTGCATAGGCCCCAGGCTTCAAACAGCCTCTGTTGGGTTTCTTATTCTTGTCTTTTAAATGGCAACTGAGAAACAGCTGTCATTTCCATCTTCACTTTAGGTTAACTGAAAGGAAATGCCAAATGGAAGACAAATATCTACGGGCACCTAAAAAGTTACTGTTACTATATTGTTTTCCTATCTAGCCTATTCTGAGACTATAAGTACATCCTGAGTTATTTCTACTATAAAGCACAACATACAAAAACATTTCAATTACTCATTTTGTTTTAAATGGCCTCCAAAATAAATAATATTTTATTAATATTTAAATGACCTCCAAAAGGACAAGTAATGGAAGAAGAATCAGTTTCTAGGCTCTCTGATGTAGTTTCTGAAAGAAGTGCATGGAAAAATAAGAAATTCTAAATCCAGTTTTTACAAATGTGACAAGCTAAAGATGAGTTTTTCAACAATTAAAATTGCTAACTCTCGTCTTTTGTTGGCTTCCCTTTTCCTGTTTTCATTACAAATGTGTCAGTAAAGTAATAAGCACGCTAAGGAGAGTTTTCTAAGATGAAACACAACTCTGACAAGAGATCGCAGAGTTGGTGAGCACCTCACAGGAAGAGGAAACCCAAAGTACCAATGGCAACCTCATGGGCTTCTCAGAGAACAAAGGGACTGTCCATTAATGCTAACCCTCAGATTCATATTGTTCTGTATCTTACGACCAAACTTGATGAGTTAAGTGCAAAGCCAGAACAGTCACCACCAGCACCTTAAAAAAATTGGTTCCACCTACCTCAGGCAAGGGAAGCATGGGAGTTGCTTTTAACACAATGCCTTCCAGGACTAAAAGAAGCCTGCAAGTTTCATTTGGGAGGCTTTACGTATCCATATAGGAAAGCATCTCAGGGCCAGTCATATTCATGAGCATCCTCAGTGAAGAAGGACACTCCTGAACATGTTCAAATTAAGACCATAATTTAAGAAGGTGGTAGACATATTTAGGGGCAGGCTTAGCTTAAAGTCATGGGGCTTATGCCTGAAAGGTTAAAGTCATGGACAGGAAAGCCTTTGAGCATGAGCACCTTGTATTGTAAAGTTTTAGCTAAAATAAAGGATACTTTAAAGGTTTATTGATATAAGAGTCTGCCCCTAAAGATATCTGTGTGGCTGAGCTAACCATCTCAAGGTGAATCTGCTCATCATTGTGCTTCCTGAGTATCTCTGATATAACTTGCTTATGTATAGTGTTATGCATTCAAAATTTATTCCAGGACTAGAGAAATGGCTATTAGTAGAATCCACTGCTTTTGCAGAGGCTCTGAGTTCAATGCCCAGCACTCAAATGCCAGCTTATAAGCATCCCTAATACTGGTTGCAGTGGATCTACCACCCTCTTCCAGCTCCACAGGCACCAGGGGCACACATGTAGTGCACAAATATAAATGCCTACAAAGCACTCATACCCATAAAAGTAAATAAATCATAAGAGAAACACAATCCATATGGTGTCCAACTGACCCCACAGTAAAACTGTATGTAGCTATATGCACAAACTATTTGGCTGTTCATAAAGAATTTTTGACCAGTATGATTAAATCCACATGTACGTTAAAAGGTAAGGCACAGCTCAAAGAACAAATTAAGTGTCTCTCCCAGGAGCAAAATCTGGAGAAACTAAAGAGATACACGCAAGTTTGCACAGGTGTTTACAGACCAAACATGTCTGAAGTAGTTACTCAGTTTCCACATGCACGCAGGACTTTTGTGTCCTTCTCTCCTTGACTCCTCTTTCGTTCCCTAATTCCGAATCCTAGGAGAGCAGTCAAGTCAGTCCCTTTGGCATAATTAATGCACATCAAGAGCTGTGCTCTATCTAGGAGATGATTAAGTTTCCAGATAAATTTCCACCATTCAAAAGAAATCAGCTACAGCAGAAATAAAATGGTAGAATATGCACTAGAAAGTGGTCCTGCCCAAAGACACCCAGGGTTTGATTTTTCCATCACCTCGCTTTTTGAAAAAAAAAATTATTGATGATAACACATTCATAATTGGTGCACATTTGTTGTGAGTATAAATAATTAGGACATTAAGAATTGTATTCCTATTTATAAGCCTCGCAAGAGTTCACAGAATCTTGTTTAAATGTCGTTTTATACATAATGAGATGAAGACTCAGGAGTTTTTTTAAAACACTACTGAAGGGTGAGAGTATTTGGAATGTATGGTTGTCTAGCTCCAAAGACTAATCCATTCGTACCACAACCGTGGTTTTAAAAATGCTTCTCCTTTTTTCCCCCCAAGAGAACTCTTTAGATGAAATCTTCCTTAGAATCTGATGTTAACAACAGATAAAAGCCCTGAGAGGCTGGGGTGGCAAACACCCTACACACAGCTCCGCCCATCGGCTTCCATCCTATCTCCTCCACAGTTTTGCAGCAGCAATGGAAACATCTTTCTGGACGCATTCATCTGCTTTCTCACTTTTATAAAACTTCCTCTATGACTCCCCCAAGACGAAGTCCCTCAAAGACAGCAAGACAATGTGATTGTTGATGAAGCCTTGAAGAGCTGCGGAAAGTCTGTAATCTAATAATAGTCTTACTGTCCATGAGGAAATAAAAGTGTACATACTCTGAGCTAGTAAATGACAAGGCTTGGTTTGGGGTCATCTGACTTTAAATCTCATGTCCTTGGTACACCTCACACACAGGGAAGCCTGATATATACTTGATCTTTTTGATGGTCTAGGTACTTTCTGATGGCAAACATTGAGATAGCATACATCTACTGTTCTCTTTCCTTGCACACAGAACAATTTTTAGTTGTTTCTTTAACAGACTGTCCATTTCCCCCCTTCCTCTTTTTCTCTTTTGATGTACATGTGTGCATGAGGTCACGTGGGAGGTTTGCATGTATGGGAGGGGTGGGGTAGGGGACGTGTGTGTATGCCAGAATGTCAATAAGGTGTCTCCCTCTATTGCTTTTCACCTTATTTCTTTGAGGCAGGGTCTCTTCACTGAGCCTTGCTGATCTCACTAGAACTTGCTGATTCAGTTATACTGACCAGTTAGCAAAGTCCACAGAACTTCATTAGCACTTGGCTAACAGGTGTTCACCATCAAGCATGGCTTTTACATGGGTGCTAGGGATCAAAATCAGGTCACCATGTTTACATAGTAAAGATTTTCTTGACTGACTCTCTCCTCATCCCTCAACCTCTTTGACTTCCCTTTCAGGCTACATTAAAATTCTTTGATGGTGGAAATATTTAATCTGAACACACCTAACACACAACTGTCTTCAATTCTTGGTCAAATTCCTATTAAATATATATTTAAAGGCACGAACATTTTTTTTCTCCAAGTCTTCTGTTAAAGCAAAAAACAAAACACAAAACATTCCTAGAGGATACAACACCTAGATGACAAACCTCTGTTAAAATTCAATAAACCCAGTTAAGTGCTAAGCCTTTTTCTCAGAAAGCCTCAAAAGTCTACATCAACATAGTGACAGAAAAATAAAAATGATGAAGCCCAAAATCTCCATTCCGTTGGGAAGAAAAGAAAACAGAAAACAGTTTCTGATTTTTTTTTAATTTGGAGGAAAATGTTTCAGACACAGCCTTTCTGTTTGTTTGTTTTTAATTGACTTCTACATTAAACACTGTATGATTTTTGTGAGGGGGGATAGGGGCAGGTTTTAATTTTGCCTCTACCTGAACATTGCATTTATTAATTCCTTATCACGGACCAAGTAGCTGACCAGCTCACTTCTGGTAAACCATTGGTAGGTGCAGTCAAAGAAAACGACACAATCTAGGTCATATATGTTTTCACGTGCCTTATCTGTTTTTACTCAATAACCAAAACCTCTGCTTCCCACAAATAACCTGGCTTCTTCCTGCTCTCTCAGAGACATGCTTCCTCTTTTCATTTTTGATCACTCTTTTCTATGTTTGGAACAATCTAGCTACCCTACCCACAAGCGTGTGTATGTGTGTGTACGTGCTTGAACAGTTTCCTTTTTTATGTGCTTAAGGTCAACCAAAATAGGTTGGTTACACAGAGTTGTGTATTAGTCTATTTGAGGTATAATTTAATAGAAATGGGCTATCAGAAAATACCCAAATAAAACCACTATGTAAATAAATGTATCGTGTGGCTCTAATAAACAGGCTTGTCCCTTACTCTGCCTATTATGCCCCTAAAGTATGTCACTTGTACCCACTATCATAATCACAAATTTATTCTTGTGGCAATAAACTCAAAATAACATGTAAACCTATCATATTTTTTTTTCAGATTCCCCAAATCTGCTTTACTGAGGCCCCTTGTCATCAGGTATCACAGATAACCAGACAATGCCAACCCCGCTGTCCTAGTCAACACTGGCAATGTCTGCTTCTAGAATATTACTTATTCCGGCTCTTTATATTTTGTCTGCCACTGACCTTTGCCCCAAGCATCTTTATAGCCAATGGGAAAAGACTTAAATTTGTCATATGTTTTCATATCTAAACAATAGTTTTGTGTGGCTACAGCTATGGCTTGTTCATAAAAGAGAGTTTTCAATTTTTTATATAAAGATAAGACTGTGTTATATATAATGATTAAAGAAAAGAGTATGGCACTGGGAAGGAGAGGGAAACAAGGTTTGGAGACAGATTGCTCATTTTGCCAATTACTGAGTCTCTAGCAACCAATCTAACTGATGGGAAATTCAACTCCTTAATCTGTAACTAAGTTTTAAACTACCAGCCTCTAGCATGGCTGTGATGATCAAATCAGGAGTTAATTACATCAAAGAGGTTTATGTATTGTAAAGTGCAATCTAAGTGTTGCTTTGAATTTATCACTATTTTATCAACCCTATTCACTGACTCTTGTAGGGATGGCGTTGAAAGAAATGTGACCTTACACTTGCTGCCGTTTCCTTCAGTATGGTTTTTTTTTTAATTTTTTAATTTTTTTATTGAAAGGCTTAGTGCAGAAAAGAGAAATGGCGTAAGAGCATGTAGAAGGAGGGGAGGAGAGGCATACTAGGATAGGAGGAGTAGATGAAGATGAGAATTGGGGAAAAGTACCCCTAATCAGTCTCTTGTCTCCCCTGCCATTCCTTTGGTTCAAGCATCTATACTCTTCCCTTGTCCACTGAGGTCACTCTCACACCTATAGTAGGAGGCTGTTTCTCTCTGTTTCTATCCTCCATTGATAAAAATCTCAACACATACACATGGTTTCTGTTTTGCTCTTCCAGTTCAGCTGAGGTTTAAGCAGAGTTTTCTCACTCTTTGGTTTAGACCAGAACCAGCCTTGTCTCCATCCTTCGTCAGCCCCTGAGGTTCTGTTTGGCCTGGGATCAAGGTTCTTATCAATTAGCTTGAAGCCTTGGGTCTCCGTTTCTCATTATCAACCTCCAGTTTGCTCCACCTTGCATTCCCTTCCACCACGTCCTCCTCTACTCTTATCCTGGTTTTCTCTAATTCTCTTTTACGGGGGTCATGGCGTTCAATTCGGTTGACTAGATAGGACTGCCCAGCATGACAACTAGGACATGTTTGTTCACTGTGCACCACAACCATCTGCCCACGGGCTGCCACTACATGCCTTGAAATGCCTCAGATGCTGTCACTATGTACATGTGAAGATCTATGCCTTACCAATGTAGCCTATGGGAAATGAAGATTGAGAGCCAAGAAGGCTGTATCCCCACAATAATGTTTAGAGTTGATAATGAAAATCTTCAAGAAAATCCATTAGCTTTTTAAAAATTTAAAATCAGCATATGTTTGTACATATTTATGTTTTGTGGACCCAATCTAATGTAGCTTTAGTTCATCAGGATCTTAAGCAATTTCAACTAGTGGTGTCTTTACTGGTTCTGATCCAGGTGCCCTGATCTCTGAACCATCTTTGAGCCAGGCACAAACATGACACTGATAAAAAGGCCTGGGAGTTAAATGCAGAGTCTCAAAAGACAAGCAGTTTGAAAGTGACCCTTCCCCAAACATTTTACGTGAAAAGTGGTCATAGCACTAAGTTTAAGTATTTAAAACTCAGGAAACTTAATGGGGTCATAGTTCACAGACTCAAGACTTCAAACACTTCCAGGAAGCAAGAAAGAACAATAAACTTGACATGCTTAATACTCGGGAGTTTTTCACATCTCACTAAGGCATACCTCCCAAGATTGGGTTTAATAGCAACACATCTCAAAGGAAAACCCAAAGTGCATGCTTGCATGCAGGCACACACACACACACACACACACACACACACACACACACACACACACACACACAAGGCACAGGTGTGAAGCACACCACATTCCAACTTCTATGGCTACTGCTATTGAAAGTCAATGGAATGGATGTCTTTTAGCTTGATATATGATTTTAAAATGCATTGCTGCTACAGACAGTCAATGGAGTGGACATCTTAGCTTGATGTATGATTTAAATGCATTGCTTTTAGAACTGTTCTATCCTGGTCCCTGGTCTGAGCCAACTGCCAGACTCAATGGGAACATTTCTGCCTTCACCGTATTGACTCCCTCCATCATGCTGTCATGATACAAGACCCTCTTGACTTTCTCTTGCCTTCCTCACTACTGCTCACTCTGTGGTTTCCTCCTGAATCAGCAGTTCACTTGGGATTTCTCAAGGATTTATCCAGGCTTCTCTCATATTTTCTAGCTACAGTCTTTACCAGGGTGATCTCATCCATCTAATTAGCTTTGTATGACTCTATATTCCAATGACTTCCAAATGCTCACCTCTAACCTGACTTCTTTCTTCATTGAGTCCCAGCCCTTCTAGGCAATGGCTTACATCCTTAATTGGATGTCTGGGCATCTTGAATTAATAGCATTCCCATCTCCCTCTAAATCTCCTTCCCATATCACTTGTGCCATAGTGCACTACTAACATTTATTTGGTTATTTATACCACAGGCAGGTGTGACCTTTGTGACTCTTCTTCTCTCTCTAAGTATATCAAATTCTTTGGCAAGTTCTGTTGACCATACTTCCTAAAATAAGTCCTTGGAGTAGGGCAAAAAAATTACAAAATAAATGCTATTGCCTTTCTTTTATTTGCACCCATCTCCTACTTCAATTCAAATCTAGATCTTTTTTTTTTTCTACTTAATTTGAACACAAAAATAACCCATCCGGTGCCCTTGTTTCTTCTCTTACCTTCCATAGAGCAACGAACATATTTTCAGCATGGTGGTTGTGCCACTTCTTGCTTAATACTACCCTTGGTTTTGAGTTGAGTTTCAAATGAAATGTAAGCACCCTTCCCCCCCTTCCGTCACGTGATGGACGGACTCTGGCTACACTAGTTGGGGTGGGTCTCATTTATGAACTCACTTCTTTTCTCTTGGCCTGGAATGTTCTAACAAGTACAACTGGATCCTTCTTGCTGAGGAGGCCTCCACTTCCAAGGGTCTCCACCTCAGGCCTTTCTTGGACAGCTGAACTACAGCAATCCCACACCACATTACTTCCTATGTTCTTCTACTAGAGGCAACCTTGTCTTTTATCCTCAACCAATAGAAAAGGGAGGACCAAGGTTTAAACATTTCCTTCCTCACAAACAATAGAGGGAAAACGTTTTCTATTTTTCTGTACTGACTTGATATGTTTATCAATGTTGATATTACTATATCTGAAATATAGTGAGTGACACATGCAATGACTAATTAATTCTGTTGGATATTCTTTGTCTGGAACAGATTTACAAATAGTAATATTAGCCTAGTAATAAGGCACAGGGTTATTTACTCTCTCTGAAGTGTTACTGAAACACATTATTCTCCCTGTCTGGACAATTAAAGAGAAATTCTGTAAATCTATAGCACTAGACACGTTTTATGACATTATCCCAAATCAATACTTACTGCCCATTTCTGAAAACAATTTAGAAGCATCTCAGTTGCCAGCAGTATGCAGACACCTTAATTCTATCCTCCTTCTTGTTGCCGAGTGCTGTAGGTCAGACACTGACCCTTTAACACGGAAGGCAAGGACTTTGCCACTGAACTATATACTTAGCCCCTAAACACTGCCTTCTTATGTCCATGCAAATGCTTGGAGGGACTCAAGCCTCAGTTTTGTGACTGTTGGGAACTCTGCCCCATGAGACCCTCTCATCACCTGCACAGAGTTAAGGCAGCTGGCCAGCAATATGAGTCCTGCCTCCTGAGAACAAGTTTGCAGCTGATATTTTAGAATGCTGTAACTGAAAATCAAAAGCAGAAAACACTTCTAAGCAAAAGGAATTGAGGGTACCTTAAAAAAATCATCACTGTGGTCTCTGTTCCAAAACATTCAAAGTAGCTGCTTTGGGGAAAAAAAAACCAAACTTTTCTTTTTCTAAGCTGCAAGACAGAAGATGAGCACCTTGCCAAGGCTGCAGTTCTGAGGAGGAAGATCTGAAGGGAAAAGCAGAAAGCAAGCACTTATCTAAGACATCTCAAGCAACCGCCTCAGAAAGTGCAATAAAATGCCATTTACCTCCGTAAGCCAGATCACACCAGCTCCCAGTCCATGCTATCTGCCGCTTTCCAGCTGAACTTCAAATAAAATGCAAACTCCTTTCACCCGGAGATGAACGTTAGATTCCTCCTGGCAAAGCAATTTCAAGTTGGGAAATGAGCAAATCTCCTTAATGGTCTCCACTAAGCTTCTTGTCAATGTGCATTATTTTTTTTTTTTTCGACACTCAGAAATGTGTTCTGGATGTCAGGGTGTTTTAAGAGCCTTCCTTACTTGGGAAGATTTTATTTAAATATTAATTTTACTTGTTAATTTTTTTATGAAAAAAATACTGTGTTTCTCAGATACATGTTGACTTTCACTCTCTAGCCAACTGGTTTCAGACACGAAACTTTAGGGAATGTATTGGGAGAAATATTAGGTACGAGCAGGCCCATTATACCATGACCATATACAAAGCCACCCATAATTCTAGTGTAGTCTGTTGTCACCTTTGTTTACTCCTTCCTTTGTTTATTTTCTCTCTGTCTTGCTAGCTCTCTGTCCCTTCTTTTCCTCTTTCTGTCCCTCCCTCCCTCCCCCTGTTCTCCCCACCCCTCTCCCTCTTTCCCTTTCTCTCCTGTTGGCCCTCATCTCAAGTGCTAACTTCCTTTCAGATCTTGGCCCGTCTGACCCTCATCCTCTCCTCCCTCTCTTTACTCCATCCTTTATCAGCTCTCTTATGTCACCTCCACTCCCGGGACTGGACTGGCTCTCGTTCCAACCTGACCTCTGTGACTACCACATCAGTACCTTCCCTGTATCTCCCATGTGGTCTAGAGATGGGAGAAGAGTGAAGCCTGTAACAATAGCAAGAGGAGCACCTGTGACTTGAGCCTTATTTCAGCTCCTCCTTTACAGTGATTTTTGACCAAAGGAGGTTAAAAATGTAAACTTCCTAATGTTAACATACAGCTATCCCTTTTATTTCAGTCTCCCTATTATGACTTCAAAAATGCCTTTTCCTCCCCTTTCCGAGATACTGAGACCACTGTGCAAGTCATTGACACATACTCTCTTATTAGCATTCAGAGACATATTGTCTTATTAGCATTCGAAGCTTCTGTTCTGAATCACCCTATTCAATTCCTTC
This sequence comes from Peromyscus californicus insignis, assembly GCF_007827085.1. Taxonomy (NCBI): domain Eukaryota; kingdom Metazoa; phylum Chordata; class Mammalia; order Rodentia; family Cricetidae; genus Peromyscus; species Peromyscus californicus. Next base: position 24,278,998 of record NW_026294534.1, read on the forward strand.
ATTCAACAAAATAAGAAATGAGTATAAGCTGCCTGTCTCAGTTAGGGTTTCTATTGCTATGAAGAAAGACCATGACCATGGCAACTCCCATCAAGGAAAACATTTAATCGGGGCTGACTTACAGTACAGAACTGTGCTCCATTATTATCGTGGTGGGAAATATGGTGGCACGCAGGCAGACATAGTGCTAGAGAAGAAACTACATCTACATCTGGATCAGCAGGCAGCAGGAAGCGAATGACACACTAGGCCTGGCTTGAGCTTCTGAGACCTCAAAGACCACCCTCTAGTGATGCACTTCCTCCAACAAAGCCACACCTACTCCAATTAGGCCACATGTCTATATGAACCCATTTTCTTTCAAACCACCACACTGCCATATCTGTACCATAAAAATACAACTTATTTAAGAAACATTGCCCAGGATTGTTGGTTAGCAATGATGGTGGCAGTGGTACCGGTGGGTGAAAATGCCGAGCATGGAGAGCTAAGGGGAAAGATTCCTCAGACTTGAACCAAGATCTGAGCCTGTGCTGTTTCCATATCTCAGCTGTGGTACAGGATGCAGGTCATTTCTTTCTACTTCCCAACTGCCAAGGACAGTAAAGATGGACTTGGCTCAAGAATGCTCTAAGGTATCCTTCCTTCAAAAATCCAAGAGTTCCTTATGCTACAGCTCATTCTGTCACAAATACCCTCATACTAACAGCTTAGACTTTACTCCACAGTTTTGATCTGATGGGTTTTGAGCCTGTATCTACTTCATTAACCTTTGAGGCAAGTGGAAGTTAATAACAAATAACACTTGTGCCGTAGACTAAAACGTCCTGGGTGCTTGCATCTTTTCTTATACCCTTTAGGAAAGAAGACACTTCTTACTGTGTCATAGTCCCATAGATCCCCCAAATAGGTTTAAAGACAATAAGTGACTTGCTCAGTCTTTACAGCCTTTAAAAGTCAAGTTTGAGACATGAATCTGTTGTTGACATGTCCATGTTCTTGACAATATGAAAGGGCTTCCTTACAATGCGTGAAATATTTGCACTTTTCTATTCTAGGTGTTCTCACTTTGTACCTCTTCCTTTTGCCCGCCTTTTTCTCATCTCTACATTTTCTCATCCTACATTCTTGCCATCTCTGCATGTATGCTACCTATGCACAGAGGTCTAATTTCTGGTCCGATTGCATGTACTTTCCTGCTACTCTGCTGTTCACATTGTCATGTTGTCACATTTATTAATAGCAAACAGTGTCATATAGCTAAATAGTAGCCTCTATTTTGCTAGGGAGATATGTGTGTGTAAATTCAGAATCACATAAAATGACTTGTCATAGATAAAGAAAACATGGCATTTTCATCCTAATTTTTCATAAACAATGTTGAAAATACTCTAGATGTTACAAACAATAGAAGCAGCATGACCATATTGCTATTCCACAGACAGAAACAAGACAGTCACATTAAAGCTTTCATGTTTAACTTCCCTGCACATAACCCCCTTTCAAACACATTAATTATTTCTGTCTACTAAGTGGGTCACACTGAAGGCACAAGTACTTTCTTTTAATCGTCAAAGCCAATGTAAATCAACACCCAACAATACACCATTCTATCCCTCCCACCCTGCAACCAAATGGTTGCTGTGGCGTGTGAGTAACTGAGGGAGTACATGGGTGGGACCACAGACAGAAGTGCATAGCTACTAATTGCCTTTAGCCTTCTTCTACTAGACATCCATGTGTACAAGCATAGACAAAAACACACAAACATACATAACAATGATCACCCAGCAAAGTACAAACATTTTGACAAGGGCCTAACATCTGCTTTCATGACAGTTTAGAATCCAAAATAGGCATGTGTAGGAGGAAGCCCAACTTGGAGAAAAAGAAATGTGAAGCAAACTTTAAAACCTGGGTTCTAAACCCACTTCACTACTGTATGCTCTGCATTAAGGAAGCCATTTCATTATTTGGCTCAACATATGATAAATATAGAGGAGTAAGGGATTAAATCGGATGACTTCTAACTTTTCTCCTAGATCTAAATTTCTATGAATTCAAGAAAAAGATCAGAAATGGTCTTTTTGCTCAGTGAGCCCCTTCTGTGTTTAGGACTTCTTTTTGACAATTAGAATTAGTCTGACAGCTTTCTTCCCCGGTATTTACTTTGTCAGAGCTAGTCTAGAACTTATTTTCTACAGTTATTTGTTGACCAGAAGATGTTTCTTGTGTGCTCCTCAATTTGATAACTATGATGACCAGTAGAAATCATAAAAATGAGGATGACATTGGCCCTGACCTTCAGTGTTTTTCTTCAACTGCAGAGGTGGGCTGCCTACAGGCTGTCACTCTAACAGGTTCTGTTAAACACTGTAGAGAGGTATTGCAAGTGTCACTGTCTTTTAGGTGGAAAAATTTTGAACTTGAAATGAGAGGACATCTCCCTAGCTGCCCTGGCTTTTGAGCAGGACATCAAAGGAGGGTTAGAATACCTCCTACCATTCAGAGTAGACTAGGAATAGAATATGGCCATAGCCATGATAGAAAGGAAACAAGATTTGAAGGAAGTACCAGGAATGTCTATTTATATCAGTCAAGTCTTGTTCACAGACTCATTGCATAAAAATTTTAGTAATATATGATAGTATGGACAAATTCAGAGGACACTATGCTAAATTAAGTGTCAGTAACTGTAGGGAAAAAGCCTCAAATTCTAACACATACAGGATACCTCAAACAGTTGGACTCAGAAAGTGGTATGGTTGTTGCCAGGGCTGGGGTTAAGAATGGAACAAATAAGCCACCATTCATCACTCGTAGATTTTCAGTTAATAAGATGTTAAGAACCACTATAAAGAATTGTCTTTATAGAAAGCAGTGCTGCAGTATATATGCAGTATGTTGTTAAAATGCTATATTACATATAATATTTCTATATTAAGTTTTAAAAAATTTGGAAAACTAATTTATTATTTCTTCTTCATAAAACCAAAAGTATATAGGCTATTACTGTTTATAAGGCTATCTCAACTTGATCCATTAAGTTTCACCAAATCAAATTTATAGTACTACTTTTTAAACAGTAATATGTTAACTCTGTCTTTTGTCTGAATGTCCACCATCATTCCTTAATTATTCAAATTATGATTTCTTTTCAATCTACCTTAGCTAAATTCAGTAACTTTGATAGTTAGAAAATGTAGACACCCAAGATTAAATAGGAAAATATGCTTACAAGATGATATAGTCACCATAATCAACATCTGTCCATAGATATTTTTATTTCTTCTTTTAAGAACTCTCAGTTCAGATCCTAAGCCCCTTTTTATAAAATGGTTAGCTATGAAAAAGAATATATATGGTGTGTGTGTGTGTGTGTGTGTGTGTGTGTGTGTGTGTGTGTGTGTGTGTTCATATGAAGTTACAGACTGACAAACTGGTATGAGCAAACTGTGGCCTTCCATTTATAAATGAAACTCAATTTTCCAGCATGAATGAAAGTTGCTGAGTGTTCTTCACCAAACATATGAAACTCTCACAGATGATCTCTAAGGATAGAACCAGACATCTACATAAATGTGCTGATACTTCATCTTGATATTTTGCTCAAATTAGCCTGAATTATTGTGATAGCACATACTAAAAACACGAGTACATTCTCAATTGGACTGAAAGTCCTTTATCTCTTGTCTTTTTGTAACATTTATTCTAAGCCACCAAAGGTAGGCTAGGCCACATCCTTTAAATTGCAAAAACACAATATCCATCACCAAAACACCCATTTGCAAAACAGATGCAGTATACCTACAATTACGACAATAGGGGGCAGGGATGGAGGCCTGTGTAGGACAGCCCTACAATTCCAGAACTTCAGAGGATGAAGAAAGAAAATGTTAATGCAAGCTTATCCTCACCTACCTGATAAGACCCTCTCAAAAATATATATGACAATGTAACTGTGACTCTTAGAAATGCCATTAAATCTTCGTAATTGTATGAAGGCTTCAGTCTCTGTGAGGAGTTCTTTCTTCTACACAGATACTGTAAGAGCCAGCTAAGATACAAATGATTCATCTGGTTGTGGCTTTGGTCTAACTCTGTTCTACTCATTCATTTTAGATAAACCGAACCCAAGCTGATGACATCAGACGTCCAGTCTGGAAATTTTTTTGCATCCCTACATCTAGCATTGGACTTCCCTTAAAATGTGAATAGCAATTCTCATGTCAGAAACAGTTAAACTTAAAATCAACACAATCTGATGTAGGATACCATTTATAAGTTCAATTAGAAGTATATTGAACAACATAAAATAGCAACAGGTATAGAATCAGGACCTGTAGAATAGTGAGAGAAAAATCCTCTACTAAAACAACTAGTTTAAAAGTTACTAATTTCCACCTCAAACTAAGAAGGGATAGAAAAACCACTTCACACAGGAACCAGCTTAGAAGAAAGAAATTGGGAGCATTTGTAAGAAAATGCCCAAGTTGAAGCAGTGTTTATAATTCTTGAGTACCTAACACTGCTATCAAACAGTACAAAATATAATGCAAAATACCCTTGCAACTAAAAGATGTTTCTGACACAGGGATAAAGATTCTGTTCCATAGAGACAAATATTAGGAATGAACTGAAGATCCCCTCCATGCTTTCGTTGCTCACAGCAGTGGTTCTCAACCTGGGGGTGGTAACTCCCCGGGGTCACATATCAGATATCCTGCATATACATTAGGATTCATAACAGCATCAAAATTACAGTTATGAAGTAGCAACAAAAAATAATTTTATTGGTTGGGGTCGGCACAACATGAGGAACTGTATTAGAGGATTGCAGCGTTAGGAAGGTTGGGAACCACTGTCTTAAAGGAAAATAGTCAGGTGAAGACCATGTGGGAAGGATTCCATGAACCAGTGGGCACCAGTTAAGATGCCAAGATTCAAACCAATGGTTACACAGACACTTCTGCTCTTCAAGTGAAGTGTTGTAACAACAGACTAGTGACCAAAGGGTTGTAACTGCCTGCAATCACTGGCTTTAAAAAATCTGTGTTTAAGATGAAGCCTTCTGGATGGTTATAAATATGCAGTTCATTGACAAATTAAGGATTAATACATCTCTAAATACTTCTTCTACTTCAGTAAAGGAATTCCTTCAACTAGGGAAACTACTTATTATAGAAGTGTGGTTAACTATTCCTGACTTGCCCTGTTGAAAATGCTTTAACTAGGTGGAAGAGATAGCTCAATGGGCAGAGGTGCTTGCTGCCAAGCTTGACAACCTGAGTTCGATCCCTAAGACTTACATGGTGGAAGGAGAGAACTGACTTCTACAAAGTGTCTTCTGATGACTACACAGGATCTGAGGCACACACACACACACACACACACACACACACACACACGCACACGCACACACACACACACACAAATAAAGAAATCAACTAAAAACCTCTTTAGCTGTGTGTTCTAATCCCTTACGGTCCCTCATTCAGCTCTCTTCAAAGGAGTACTATAACCATCTCTCCAGCTTCCCAGACATGTTCCAGGTTGATTCTATGAAGACATGATGTTGTGACATCTAGATTACTTGCCACTTTATTTAGAATTACTGGGAATAGCATGTTTTCTATAAATGGAACCAATAAACACATTTTTACTCCTGATGGATCTGACCTATGCCAAAGTCGTAAGGCAGAGAGCCTTGAAGTAACGAATGGCATCTTTTATGATCCTTTTGCAAATGCATTGGACCAATGCTTATATGCAAATCATGGTTTAAATAAACCATTGGAAATAAGCACACAACCCTGGTTGTATGTAACTGGCACAAGCTGTAATTTGTGCATTAATATTCAGAATCCAACCCAGCTACTTCAAATCACTCACAGCCAGCCTTGCTTCCTTTATTTATAGATTTTTTTTTTCCTGGAAAGGATCAGGATTTGCTGGGAAACTAAATGACTATTTTCTAATCATGCTTCTGAAACCTTATTTTAAAATTTCTAAAAAGTTTCCAAAAGAGTCTACGAGATAACATTTCCATAAGTGAACTCATAATGAACATCTTTAATAAGAGTGGAGGGAACTAAAAATAGTTACCTCGTGTAAGTTGCAGGCAGAATTTATAGTATAATTTCTGAGCATCCATTACATTCTGAGTTTCCATAAGGTTAATGGGAATGATGACACCAAACGGGTATGATATTTTACATGGAGCTCAATCTAAAATGCCCATTTCTTACTCTGCTTATGTGTTACAGAGAATACCTCCAGAGGAGGGCTGCAAGGAAAAGAAAAGTAATTATTTTGTCTTATTTCCATAGTATTATTTATGAGTAAATTCCATGCCTCAGTTTCTGTTAATATGACAAACTCTATCAGTCATTGTGATTACAAAAATTTTCTTCAAAGCTTGCCAAAGGCTTTTTTATTATTGTCAATATTTCTATTCTATAGGTCTACATAAAAAGCATCTAATCTAAACATCCAACTAAATTGCAGAAGGCTTGCTCTGAACCAGGTGGTGGTGGCACATGCTTTTATTCCCAGCACTCAGGAGGCAGAGGCAGGTGGTTCTCTGAGTTTGAGGACAACCTGGTCTACAGAGTAAGTTCCATGATAGTCAGGGCTACACAGAGAAACCTTGTCTAGAAAACCAAAACCAAAACGGAAACCAAACAAAGATATTGTATCAAGTGTTTTCTTCTCTCTCTCTCTCTCTCTCTCTCTCTCTCTCTCTCTCTCTCTCTCTCTCTCTCTCTCTCTCTCTCTCTCTTTCTGTTCTGTAGCTAACCTGAGTCTTAATATGAAGTTTAGGAACTAAAATAAAACAAAACAACAAACCCAGATCTACTTCAAGCTGTGAGGACTGCTCATTCTTAGCTGTCTAAAAGGAAAATGGATCAGACTGTTTAAGGGTGAAGCTGAGAATGAACAAAGGAAACATAGAGCCTTAAAACAAGGCAAAATTGTTTCATGTGTATATGTGTGGTGTGTATCCATGTTCACATGTCTGGGGACACATTGTGTTCAGGTACTTTATGTGTGTACGTGCGTGCGTGCATGCGTGTGTGCGTGCGTGCGTGCGTGTGTGTGTGTGTGTGTGTGTGTGTGTGTGTAAGGCAGTGGTTAATATCAGATGTCTTCCTCCATTATTCTCCTCTCTAATATTGAGGAGGGGTCTCTCACTTAGACCCGGAACTCACCTATTTGTCTAGTCTCCCTAGCCAGCTTGCTTCAGGTACTGCTGTTTGCACCTGCTAAGGGCTGGGCTTAAAGGACGGTTTCCACACCCACCCAGCCTTTGTTTCAGTGCTGGGATTTCACACCTTGGGCTTCATGCTTGTGTGGTAAATGCTTTACCCCACTGAACCATCTCCCCATCCCTGAAGTCCAATAATTTTTGTTCCTGGTCCAAATATCCCATTGGAAGTACATTGAGATTTGATATAAGATTTGTCACATTATCTTAGAAATAGCCCACCATTTATTTTATCTACCACATTGATACAACACAGTGATACTTAAATATACACAGCCACACAGAAACATGTAGATCTTGAACTGAATTTTACATCTGTAACAGAATTTGTGGATACAACCTAGAAACTTGGCTTCAGCATCACTTTTTTTTTTTTTGGTTGTTTCAATTTTTCCCTTTAATTTCAGTAAAACAATGTCTGAATTACCTCACTAGAGGGAGAGGAAGTTAGCTGTGGAACTGCTCAATTCCCTGTCCATCAGCTGGTATTAACACAGTTTTATGCACATGTGTATATTTTTAAACATTCTTACAAATACATATTATTGCAAGCTTTACCCCAGTTGCCTTTTCTGAATATGTTGGTTTTAATGGTGTTAATAATGGAGGCATGCTCCTGTCTGGGTCTACGTCTTCAGCTGGGAAACAGATTCACATTGTTCACATCAACTTTGTTGACAGGCGTTCGGAAGTTGGAAAATTTTGATTTATTTATTCATTTGCCCTTTAGTTTTTAGTAGTGGGAAAAATTAGACACGGGATGATGCTGACATACACTCATTAATAATTGTGAGCTTCAAAAATTTGAAATGCATTTCCATGTGTCAGTTCAACATACACTTAATATGCAATGCAATTATGCAAACAACAATTGTGAAAAATGGAAAACCGATTTGGGGGGAAGCAGGATTCTTATATTCTCTTTACACTATCTGTTCTTAAATCAGATCTTACAGCAGACAATGAATGTGGGATTTAAAATGAAAAGTGTGTGCAAACTGGGCTCTGAGTTATAAAAAGAGGTCATGAAATTCGGGGTCTGGGGGTGGCAGTATGGATATGGTAGGAGGAATAGGGTGACTGAACTTAAAATACATTGTATGAATATATGAGGTGCTCAAAGAATTAATGCAAACAGTAGATGAAATTCATCTGTGTGTGGTCAGGCTGCAGCAACATTCTAGGAATACTGAAGATTAACAAGGACAATTGGTACATAGTTCTGCTACCTTCCACTTGAACGATAAATCTTAGAGGTATACTCTTGGATGATACCTTACATAAATAAGATTAAGAAAAACACACCTTTACAAGGCAGTCAGGGCTGCCCCAAGGTCATCAATCCTCATCTTAAGCATGGCGCTTGTCAACCAACTCAAACAGCGGTTGAGAATCTTTACCAGGATCTTGGTAGATGACACATCTCTCACCTGAGATTGCATTTTCTTCCAGAACAGTTATCTCTCCCAGTAACACCACACCCTTTGTCAGAATAAAGCAAGTATTCCCTGGTATCTTAAAAGAGATGTCTGTGGTTCAATTCAGACTGACAGGAGGCTTGAGGACTTGGCAGTGTGTGTATTCATCATGGAGAAAATGTATGGTACCAAGGGCACATGTATGTTACTAAGGGTCTCAGGGTTGCATAACATTTTTTTTTTTTAAATCAGGGCATCACTGTTATTTCTGGATGGTGTGGCATATTTTCAGGGGTTAATTATAAACACTGACTCATTTTACTGATGTGACTCTGTGTAAAGTGGAAGATGTACCACCCACATCTTATCCTTAAACTTAATTTTCCCTAAATTTTAGTCACCATTCATCTTTCAGAAGAGAAGAAAGTGTGTTTTTCCAAATACTATCTTGACTTAAATACTAGAATCTTTCTTTTGTCTACAAGCCAGTCTTCTGCAACTTTTTTGCTTGTTTCGTTTTCTCTGTTGTTTGTTTTTCAAGACAAGTTTTCTCTGTATAACAGCTCTGGCTGTCCTGGAACTCACTTTATAGACCAGGCTGTCCTTAAACTCACAGAGATCTGCCTACCTCTGCCTCCCAAGTGCTGGGATTGAAGGCATATGCCACCACTGCCCAGCTGCTTCTGCAACTGTCAGTTCTGATTTCTTCTTCAACCTCTTTCTGCTAGTCTAGGTTTCCTCCTACCTCCCTAGGAACTGTTTGAACGTAAGTGCACTGTCCTTACACGCTTGTTCTGTGCCCAAACTCTCACCCCGCTTTCTCTGTAAACTTGTTTGTGCATTTGTGAAGCTCTCCCTTCTAATTGTGTTTGCCAGCAAGAGAGGTTAAAAAAAAAAAAAAAAGAGCACAGTATGCACGGAACTGTGGCTCTACTGAATACTCCAGTTCTTAAACACCAGGATGTGACTGGTTGGGGGAGTAAAAGTGGTTTAAAGGGGCAAATGAATTAGTGTTGTTCAGGGTTAGGGGTCAACTTGGGTGGGCCACAGTCTCTAGATACTTTGCCAAACATTACAAAGGTTTCTGTGAGGATGTTTTTGGATGAGATTTACATTTAAACTGGCGAACTTTGAGTAAATCAGATTATCCAACATAGTATGTTCTGCTGCACTCAATCAATTGAAAGCCTGAAAATATCAACATTCTGACCTCCTGTGGAATAAGAAGGAAGTCTGCAGGCTGTCTCCAACCTGCCAACGCACTCCAGATTTTGGACTTGACAGCCTTCCTTAGGTTGTTGTTGTGGCTGGCTTGGTAGGACAGCTCTATATCAATAGACAATTTTGAATTTCTGAGGGGAGGAAAGGAGAGCCTCTCTTTTACAGATTAGTTTTCTTTGTATGTAGGTAATTAAAAGTAAATGCATCCCCATGCATTCCCCTTTTATCTCTATCATTATTTTCATAATGCTTCCTCCCATGGCTATGATTATCTGAGTTTACATGCAGTAGTTGTGTTTCTGGGAAGGTGTGAGGGATAAACTAAGGACCAGCACTGTGGAGACTTCTGCTCTGGAACTTTGGCTGAGGAGGGTGGGCATGTTCTTGTTCGCATCATTTCCACTAGAGCTCTTTTGCAGTCACCAGGGTGTCTGCATCCACCTGCCCTCAGTAGAATCCTAACATCCATGGACAGAATATGAAAACCAAATGGGAGATTAACTCCTATCAAGGAGAGAATTCTGTTTTTCCTCATAAAGACTGGATAAAATAACAGGGAAGTTTGTTATTTAAAGGTGAGACAAATAACATACTGTGCTCTATATTCTGGTAGCTTTTTTTTTTTTTAAGGCAATGGGATTACATGGAATCCAAAGGCTTGCAAGGCAAAGGAGACTATAGGCAGAGTGAATGATAGACACAAGAATATAAAAATAATATATAAAGAACTTTAAAAATGAAGCATCAACAAAACAAAACTGCTAACCAATAAATGGGATAATAAATGGAATGAACAGTTCTCAAAAGAAGGATGACAGAGGGCCAATAAAATTTTCAAAAGTTTTTAACAACCTTAGTAAAAAGCGGAATGTAAATTAAATTACTTCAAGATTCCATCGCACTCCAGTCAGTGATTATCGTTAAAAAAAATAATAATAATTGAGAAAATCCTGGTGAAGATGTATGGGGAGAAGGCTCTTCTCCACAGCTCTTTTAAGTGTAAACTGGTGGAGCCATTACGGAAATAGGTGTTTGGTTTTGTTTTTTTTTTTAAGTAAAAATATGACCCAGCTGTACCACTTCTGGGTATGTACTCAAAGGGGTTCACATCCTACCACAAAGATAATTGCACATCCATGTTTATTACTGTTCTATTCACAGTAACAAAGAGGTAGAATCAGCTTAGCTGTCCATCAACAGAAGATGTAGACTGAAAATGTACTACTTATACACCATGGGATTTTATTCAGCAAAAAGGAAAAATGAAATCATGAAACTTGCAGAAAAGTGAATGGGTCTGGAAAACATTATATTGTGAGGTAACCCAGACTCAGAAATACAAATCTCATGCTCACTTTTCTCTGTGGATCCTGGCTTACCATGTTTATGTACATTTATGTGAGAGTGGGTGGAGGCCGTGGAGCTAGAAAAGGAAGTACAAACCAGGTAAAAGAAGTTAGAAGGCTGGGAGGGGAGGATGCAGGGAGGCTGTGGCTGGGAGGTAAAATAAATAGATGAGTAATAAAATAAAAAGAAGTTAGAAGGAAATCAGAGCAGTTGATAGGACAGGTGACATGAAGACAGAAAGGGGACTACTTTTAGTAGAAGGATACAGGGGACCAGAATAATATATATATATATATATATATATATATATATATTTATATATTCCATAATGAAACCTGCTACTTCACATGCTAATTAAAAGTAAACAAACAAAAAGCTTTTGTTTATACTGCCTATAGATGTGTTTGTAACCTTTCCAAGAACTATGTAAGTATGTTTCACTCTTTTATTTGCATTGTTCTCTGGCTTTCAGTTCTATCCTTTTCACTATGAATATTTTTAAATAGTTTGGTTTATAGTTTACGAAAACCAGTATACCATTGCTTTTGCTAAATATATGTTTATACATAGGTTTGTATTCTTGTAATATACTTCCTGGAGTTGACCTGTAGAGATACTGAAAATTAACTATGATCCCAAATACACAGTGAATTCATATACAGCACTTCCCTGACAAATCCTTTGGGCCACTTTGTTCCATGTGGGAATGAACCCATTGCTCTGAGGTCTAGCTGCATTCATTTTGCAATTGTATATGCCAGTTAATCATCCGAGATGTAAGCGCCAGCTGCACCCTCCCTTTGTTTATGAGCATGTTTCACTTCAGGTAAACACTGCAATGCTGGCAGAAAATTGTGCCTGATGAATCTGAGTCCTGTCCATTATGGGTGCACACGACATTTTTAGAGAACATTTACATCGCTCCAGAAATGAATGCTAAATCACAGGAAACTTGAATTCTTGCCTTGCCTCAGCCAATTTGATTTAAACAAGTCAATTAGTCTTAGTTTCCACATCTGTAAATTGGGATAATGTTATTTACTTTAGAAGATTGCTGTGGAAATTAACAGAAATAATTCCATACAATTTTGCAGTGCCTAAATGTTGCTTTTTTGCAGAGAATGATAGTTTAACCCATTCTCTTCTAGGTTGAAAATAATGGTAAGATCTGTTTCATCTTTTAAACAAATGATGAGAAAAAGACATCATAATTATGAGTACTTCCTTTGGAAGAAATGTCAATCTCAATTGTGATCAGGTGTGTAGGGGGTGTGTGTGTGTGTGTGTGTGTGTGTGTGTGTGTGTGTGTGTGTGTGTGTGTGTATTAACATGTTTCATTCACACAACAACATTCTGTACTATACATATTAGTCTTAATCTAACTGTGCAACACCAGTCAGGAAGGGGGAGCTTTTTGCATCCTCCCATGAACCTGCCTGAGCTTTAAAGCCCAGTTCTATTCAATATGAAAAATAAGAGTTGAAATGTTTCTGAATGGTTGACATATAGTCAGGTCATTGTTCTTGTTGGAAATTAATGAAGAACTTGCCAGTTAATATCTTCTTTCAAGCTGCTGACAGACTCCATTCACAGAGGACAGTGCTTGCCAGCTAGAGTGAGCCCTTGGCTGTCAGAGTGAGCCATTCATTCATTTTTTTAGGTTTGGGTTGGTGGAGGGAAATTCACAGAATTAAACAGGAGCTAAGTCTATCTGTCATAAGAGCAGGCTGCAAACGAGACCATGCATTTAACTGCTGAGCCATCTCCCCAGCCCTTACATTATTTCCATTTACCAGTAGAGAAGGTAGAAGAATAGGGTATGACTGATAAACAGACAAGATAACCACAATTCCCAGAAACACTTCCCTGGCCAGGCTTCCTGTCCTGTATATCTTGAGCAATAAGATGAAGACCTGGAGAGCTTCCCAAGCACAGTGCATTTAAGAAACATAAAGAAACCCTGCATGACTCTCATTGGGCCACTTACCTAAAACTACATCCTGTGGTCTGCAATTAGAGTCTCATAGATTATTCTGATACATACATATAGATAGATAGATAAAAATAGATAGATAGGTAGATAGATAGATAGATAGATAGATAGATAGATAGATAGATAGATAGAGATGAAAATATTTAAAGATGGCACTTGAGCTGCTGGAATTATTTTCACACTTTATTGTTTAGCCCCATTGCTTACATCAGATTTAAAGGGGCATGGGACTGATTCTGGGACCTTGAAAAGTCATAAAGTGGCTCCGGGGGCGGGAGAAGGACAAAATTCCCCTCAAAAGTAGATGTAGCAAATGAATGCACTGCAGTGAAGAACACAGGTCTGCACAGAACAGTGGCCTGAGTGTCCACTGAGAAAGTATTAACTCATGCTAACCACCTCTGGTCTAAAAAACACCTCTCAGAAGAGTTATAGTAACTGAAACTACCACTACCTATTATTGCTACTGACTGAAAGTTTGAAGGTTGGGAAGGAGAACTGTAGTTGCCTTAGTTAACTTTCTGGGTGATGCCTTTGTCTACTGGGATTTGTGTATTGTTATAAACTTTTTGTTGGTAATATCGGATATCTAATAATTTGTGTGTTCTGGATGAACTATCATTTATTGCGCATGGCAGTATGTAAAGGCACCTGGCAAATCCAATGGGTGAACATGAAAAGGGAAAGTGTTTAAATGATTTCTCCCTAGCAATAAAACTCCAGATGAAAAATGTAATTTAAATTACCTTAACGCATTATTTACCAAAAAATATAATATAAATAAACCAACAGTGCATTTAGAACACCTGGATCATTCTATGAACATCTGACATTCATTGTTGTGTGTGGAACGGCATAGATGAAGCCTAAGTGAGTTAGGAAATGTTCACGTGATTTTTCTCAGGGGGGTAACTTCAGCTTTTGGTTTTGGGTTTCCCTTCTATAAAACATTATTTACCTTTCAGGCACTCAACTCAGCCTTATTAAAGAGAGAAGCATAAAAGCAAAGCACTGTGTTTAAGTGCCATGAAAAAGAAGTATGCTACCAGGAAGACCTGAGGAGAAGTCTGCTTTTCAGGGATGAAGTCTGCTATTGAGAAAGCTGCCAAGACTTTTTTTCACGCTTCTTCCTGTGTTCAATTTTCTATATCCAAGATCAGTAATCCCCAGTCCATTTTGGCACTGAGTAAGCTTTCTCCACAGTTCCTCACTTCCCTCCTTCCCCTGAAGTTGGGAGCAGAAAAATTACAGATCCAAATAGAAAGATTGCGTTAGCAATCTTCTGCCTCAAAATTTTGTTTAGTGCTCTACAACACGATAGGGGATGATGTGGAACACCCAAGGGGTAGAATGGAAAAAAAAATACGCCAAATTGCCGTGTCTCTTAATGGGTTATCTTCAGAGACATAACCCAGAATGTTCTTAGTATTAATTTCCCCAAACATATGACTCCCTAAAAATAACCCCAGGCTGTCTTTCTGAGCAAATCATTTCCCCAGACCTGATGTCAGATACCATATTTAGGACAATGGGAAGATTCATCTGTTCATTCTGACTTTCCCACCTCCCATCCCACAGTAACAGATGTTAGTCATTGAAAAGAAACAAGAGTCAGAAACTCAAGAGAAAGGCTTGAAAATCCAGTAAGTGCAGGAGACAAGACAAGGCTGAGGTTGTAGTCAGCATCACCACTGGCAACAGAGGGCTACTTAGCTTTCAGAAATTAAGTCAGTTAATTTTTTGTTGTTTTCTACTTAGCCAGAAGGGCCTTGGAACACTGAATTTGAGACTCCCTCTAAGATGAATCTCCACAATGTAACCACATTATATTCTCTCTTCCTCAGCAGTGTTGCTAATTTGGAGGATGAAGAGAATTTTTAAAAAAGGAATTATACATTAGATCATTATTGTAAAATATTTTTACCTAAGGGTTTGAGGTCAGTTCTTTATAAGATGATCTACAAGGATGACCCTAGCTAAGACTCCTAACAATAGTGGATAGGTAGCCTAAACTGGCCATCTCCTGTGATCAGATTGGTGACAACCCCAATTGTCATCAGAGAGCCTTCATCTAATAACTGATGGGAACATACAGAGACCCACAGGCAAACACTGGGGCAAGCTCAGGGAATCCTGCTGAAGAGAGGGACGAAGGATTGTAGGAGCCAGAGGGGTCAAGGACATCACAAAAAAATGCACAAGAACAACTAACTTGGCTCATAGGAACTCATAGGGTCTGAACCAACAATCAGGGAGTCTGCATGGGACCAACCTAGGCCCTCTACATATATGTGATAGTTGTGTAGCGTAGTCTACTTGTGGGACTCCTAACAATGGGAGCAGAGGCTGTCCCTAATGCTTTGGCTGGCTCTTGGGAACCTATTCCTCATACTAGATTGCTTTGTCCAGGCTTAATACAAGGGGAGGTGCTTATTCTTACAGCAGCATGATATGCCATGCTTTGTTAATACCCATGGGAGGCCTGCCCCTTTCTAAGCAGAAACAGAAGAGGAGTGGGTTGAAGGTGGGGGGAGGGAATGGGAGGAGAGGAAGCAGGGGAAACTGCAGTCAAGATGTAAAACAAATAAAGTAACTAAATAAATTTAAAAAAGAATTTCAAAAAAATCTACAATCTAGAGTGAAAGGTAGGTAACAGAATGCTGGGAGTATTTGTTTTCTTTAGTTAGGGCCATAGGATGATAAAGAATGCTTTTAAGTGAGGGGAGGCTGGGTTGGGGTCTGGTAGCTTGTTTGGGATCACACTGTATTACTGCTACAGCAACTTAGAATTTAACATTCCAAGAAGAAATGGAAGACATGAGTCCAAAATGGAAGAGAATGATGAAGGGATTATTTTATTTTTTTCTCAAATATTTCTCTGGTATTCCTTTTCATTAGCAAATTCTAGAATGAAAAGTGTTCATTGATGATGAAACATAGAAGAATGAAGGTAAGATCCTACTGCTGAAGACATCACACAATTCTGATATAGGACTTGTAGTAATGGAGTTGGAACTGATCTGGAAGCCCCTCCCAGGCGACTCACTGCTCACTACTATTTAAGTAGCTGAGGTAGAGAATGAATCAATAGTCTTATACCATTGTAAAGCCTACAACTCATAACACTGCCTGGAACAACAAGCCATCTGAGCTGGTGCAATAGTGGTATTTTTATGCTAGGGCTAACCAACAACTGTCTAATTTGACTTAAGTCTCACTTAACAGGCTGTGATTCACACCTGGTACTATAAACCCAGCCAACTACCAGTGCCTGGAGAGGTCACAGATCCAACTAGAGAACCTACTACCGCCATTTTCTTAAACCAAGAAATTTTCTACCCGTTGTAAATACTCATCATCATGATTATAGATAAATGTTTCTCTCACCCCCTCACCAAATAAGTTTCTTTTTTTTGCAACACATGGGAGACTATTCCAGAGAAAAACAATTGGTTAAAATGCATAGAATAAATGAGGGTGGGGTACCCAAACCCAACTGTTAGATCTGCAACACATTTCTTCTACCTAAAGCTCAGGAAAAACAAGGAAGAGGAAAATGAAAGAGTCTAAGAGCCAGGGGATCAGGATGTCTGCTGCCAGATAGTGTCTCCTACGAAGGACAGGAAGAATGAACCTTGAAATCTCAACCACATGGTTTCCTGAACAAGATCTTCAACATGACAGTACCAGTTCACTTGCTGTCTTAGTCAATGTTTGTTGCTGTGAAGAGACACTATAACCATGGCAACTCTTATAAAGGAAAGCATTTACTTTGGGCTTACAGTTTAATTGTCTTACAGTTCAGAGGTTTAGTTTATTATCAGGTTGGAGGAAAGCAGGGCAGCTCACAGGAGGACATGATGCTAGAGGAGCTGAGAGTTCTACATCCAGATCCATAGGCAGCAGAGAGACTGGGCCTCCTGGCTTCAGCATTTAAAACCTCAAAGCCCACCCTCAGTGACATACCTTCTCCAACAAGGCCACATGTACCCCAACAAGGCCACACCTCTAATCCCTGTCAAGTAGCATCACTTCCTAATGACCAAGCATTCAAATCTATGATCCTATGGGAGCCACTCTTATTGAAACTACCACACTTTCCAAAGCAGACAGTGGAAATTCCACATGGTCACACCCCTAGATGAGGAGCTATAGGTAGTTAATGGTTGATGCGAGATGGAGAATCAGTTTCTTCCAGGGACAGCTTCTGTATGGGTTGTCCAGCTCCAAGTGGTCAGCCCTTGGAGTGGGCAAATGTAAATATGAGCAATGCTAAGTGAACTCGGTGTGTTTTATATACATATAAATGCACACAACAATAATAATTAAGGAGAAAATTATGAATTTGGGAAGGGGCACACTGGAGTGTGATGGGGAGAGAGAGGCAGGAAGGATGTAGATGCCATGCTTGTGTATGGACTTCTAAAAATGAAATTAAAAGAATAAATAAAAAAACAGAATTCCTTTAGATGGAAGACTAACTTGCTACAGTGTTTTACTGGACAGAGCTCTTTTATAATTAGTGTTTAATTGCTCAAATGATGGGTGCCAAAATGATCATGGATGAAGAAGGTGCTAGAAATGAGGAAAGAAAGAACTGTTTCCTCCTGCCATCCTTGCTTTACCATCAAAGAATTTTAACTGAACCCAGCAATACCTGCATAGACCTTCTATCACCAGTTGTGCTTCCCAGAATGTGAAAGGCATTCGATAGACTTACATTATATGTGATATAGTTGAATAACCAAAACCATTTCAGAGAACAGAATTTAAACAACCAAGCCCTCATACTCTGCAAACAGCAGAGGGGAGCTTCAAATCTCGGTTTATTTGATTCTAAAGTTTGCACTCATCACAGCACCACGTGTTGAGAGCCCTTTCACATTACAACATATTTTTCAACAACCATTGGGAACTTGATTTTCAGAGAATCTGACACCTCTTTCTGACCTCTGCAGACACCAGATGCATGTGGTGCACAGATTTGCAGGTAGGCAAAACATCCATGCATATAAAAGTAGATAAGGCTTTTAAAAATATTTCCAAACCACAGAAGGATTTAACATGGTTTATCTGGAAAGTGAATCTACCGGATCAAGCAGTGTCATAGCACAGAACTGATAGGGAGGTGGTCAGTACCAGCTCCAGCCATGAAGGGCTTTAAAAACAGGGCCTTTAGGGAGAAAACTGGGATGATCACATCTAAGTTTGAATGCTCATTCACATGCAAACAAAGGGCTCATCTTGAAACACATATCTTTTTTCCTCCTGTAAAGATTAGCCTCACGTCACCCACCACAAAACAGAATTTATTTAAAAAAAATTTTCAATGCACACTTCCCATTGACTAAAGCACCAGACATTCTAGAATAAGCGTAACAGATAAGATGTTGGAGCGGCCAATGAGCGACATTAAAAGATGACAATGAGCAAACACAGTAAGTCATGGCGTATGTTTTGAAGGAGGCAGAAACTGAGGGTAGAGCTTAAGAGGATGAAAAAGAGATGGCTCTGCAAAGAACACAGAGAAGAGCGGGGCCGCAGATTCAAGTCATGGAGCCGGTATAGCTGTGTGCTGCCAAGTGAAGGCACAATGAGGTGGGGTGAAATGCAGGAAGCAGAGCTCATGGGTGAGTGTGGGGTCATGGTACGAGAATCTACAGGGGAGAAAGGAGGAGGTCTGGCTATGGTATCAACTTTTGGTTTAAGTGCACTGGGAACCCACTCAACACATTGCAGCAAGTGGCCTTCGCAAACTGTGTCGTTAAGGATACTTTGGCTATTGCTTTGCATAGAATGTCTTAGAAGGTAATAGTGAAGGCGAGGGGACCAGTGAAGAGCTTACATCCTTGTGTAAGTGGGAAATGAAGTCAGCCTGGGCTATGGTTCTATACCTGGGGACACTAAGAAAGGAATGGATTTGAAATATTTTGAAGTAGGAATATTGTGATTTACTGACAGGTTGGGTATGCAATGTAAAAGAAATAAATGGCAAAAAATGAGCTTGAGTTACTGGGTGATTTTCAGTGTCCTTTATGGTAATGGAAAAGCAAACATAGTACTTTCTGTGAGGCCAAATTTCAATGGTTAAAATTGCTATGGCTACTAATTAATAAGCACCTAGCATGCTACTCTTAGCTGCTTTAATAGACACATTAAATAAATTGTGTAACTTAATTGGCAGTCTTACAGAGCAAGGTTGTAATATGTGAGAAAAATTGATGTTAAAAAATTAAATAGCTTTCCTTAGGTATTGTTCTGCTAGAGATTCCCAAGTGGATTCCCGTCTATTTGACATTTTAAGCATTAGAGTTCTCTGAGTAGATTCATAAAGCTGTCTTTAAGCTAATGCCCACCTGGGAACTACCCACAAAATCCACTCACATGAGGAATTGCTGCTGTAGTTCTTGTCCTATCTTTAAATCCTTTCTAGAGAAGTAAGTATGGACACACAATGCTGATAGGACTCAGGATAAATCATGAAAGTCTCATTTGGATATGGTGGTGCACGCTTTTAATCCCAACACTCCAGGGGCAGAAGCAGGTGGATATCTGTGAGTTTGGGGTCATCTTGGTCTACAAAGTGAGTTCTAGGACTGCCAAGGGTGTTACAAAGAGGAATCCTGTTTTGGAAAACCACATCCCCTCAAAATCATAAAATTCTCATTTAGAACTTCATTTCTCAAGACCATGGCAGGGGAGTCTAAGAAAGGTGTTTAGAAGAAGTATTACCTCACATGCCTGAGTTTGTCAATTCTGACAATGCTTCCAGTCCAAGGCTTCTGCACTTACACATTATTATGGATTGACCTTAGTCTTTATAGGCATGATCTCTTAAGGAGAGCCCACTTCATGGTTAGGATTAGGACATGAGTTGTTCCTTTAGAGTTCCTTCTTCACTAAGACAATTTCCCAGCCACACAGCATCTCAAATACCATTTTGAATCAGCCAGTGGGAGAACTCATCTGTGCATAGCTCCTTGAAGTCTAATATTATCTGAACTTCACCTCCAGATAGACAACTATGTCAAAACCACTCTTAGTGACATCCACCATCTGCCCACAAAAATATTTATTCCAACTTGGACCTCACCCATCCCTTCTCAACAAACACATAATTTATCCACTGCTCTTTGTCTTGCTGTGGGGAGATTATGTATGAAGCTCAGATAAATTGATTAAAAATAATTAATACCAATCAGCACAATTCTGGAGCAAGTTTGGAGCCTGTAGGTATACAGATCATGAAGAACATGTTACCTTCAAGTGAATAATAATAACAATAGCTCTCAATTCTCATACCACTCCTGTTCTAGCTTCCTGTCCACCAAGAAAGATATATTTCCTAATACCATCCCTCACAGATGCCATCCATCTCATGGTTTAAATTCTGCTCCTTCACCAAAGACATCAGCACTCCACCCATGCATTCTTGACAGACATGATGTTACAACAGGTTTTCCTCAACATATATAGTAAGGAACAAGATTCCCAATGACTTCATCTGGAAATGAGATAGCAATAGCAGTAGAGTCTCTATCTATATCTACAGGAGGTATCAAGGACTACAATTAAAGGGTTTTCCTGAGCATCAGTGCCCATAATATCACTGTGGGCCTCCTCTGTTGCCATCATGGCACAACGCCCATAGAAGGAAGGGGATGAGTGCAGAGAAATGTTCTTTAATTCCAAGAGGGTAAGGGCATTCCCACATCAGTGCTCCTGGCTCTCACAGAAGTGCTCTAGGCCTCTAGACTACTCTGGACTTCTTATCCTCTGCCTTGCCAATCCTTCCACTTTTCTTCTCATTGAAACTATTTGTCTGAGCTTGGGAGACAGCTTCACGGTCTTTCCTCCACATATTTGGTTGGTCAGTCATCCCTGTCACCTCAACCTGTCCTAATACAATGTCCAACTTTGGCAATATTCCCTGATTTTATTTCTGAAAGCCTCATGCTCATAGCTGTTGTGATGGCTAGTCCTATCTCAACATGCCCATGGACCTTTATGCCATTGAGGTAAAAAAGATACCTCGGCCTTCTAAGTAGAACAAACTTCAACTCAGAGCTTATCTTCCACTTCTTACAGATGATGAAACTGTAGAGGTTATGTGATGTTCTCAACATCACAAAGTATGATAATTATTGAGTAGAACTTAAGCTTCCTGACTCAGAACAATGATCTTCATATTAGCTATGCCATCCTGTTCTTAGAAAACATGCATAGCAAGAGAGAAAAGCTCAAGGCGGTGTATCATTAAAATTGAAGATTGGGAACAAATGACTCATCTTGAAGTTAGGTTCTGTTCTAGGAAACTACATGGGCATTGAAGCAGATGATACTAGCTAACATTTAGAGAAATGCATTTAGGTGTTTTCATTTTTTAAAATCTCTGCATAAATTGTCAAATAATATTCTGATTGGATTAAAAAAAAATCTGGACACCTTTTTACTTCCTTTATAGTCAATTAATCATTATATGAATCAAGTTTCTTGGGAATATTGGATGGTTATATAGAAAAGATACTTTAAGGAGATTAATTTTTTCTTCGAGTTGACATCCTAGCATTTTGAGTGTAAAGCATGACAGGAAGTCTTCCAAACGCCAAATATCTGCCATTAGCTCCAAAGTTGGTTTCACTCTAAGGTTAAATATCTGTGGCCGTAGAGTCCCTTCTCATCCTGAGCACCCCTCTCCATGAAAATCATCAATGAAAAACAGCCTGTGAATAATGAGAATTTCCCTATCTTTTAACAAAAAAACCCTAAGTTCTATAAAATCCTAAAGCAAGTCAACAGAAAGACAATGATTAAAACTCTAAGGGCCATAGCAGTGGCTCAGTGGTTAGGAGTACACACAGGTCTTGCAGAGGACCAAAATTCCATTCCTAGCACCTACATTGATTGGCTCACAACTGTTATCTCCAGGTCCAGGGAGATCTTTTGTCTCTGGCCTCTGCAGGCACTCTGTAAAACTCATGTAATATGAACATACACATACAGACCCCTAAAGAAAAGACTTTAAAACTCCATCTTCCAATTCTACCTTCATCTTCATCTTTGTTTTCATCACATGCAAATACATATGACGTTTCTCAAGGCAAAATTTTCCATAAAATTTTGAGGTTTCATCAACAGTTAGCTTGGTGGCTATTTCACCGCACTTAAAATTATACACTTAAAAACCTGTAAAACATATTAAATCAGGGCTGTATATTCCTTTTCACTCTCAGATTACATACAAGCAGCGTCTGAACAACCAAATACAGGACAGCAATGTTGACAGAACTATAGGAGGCTGTGATCTACTTTCCTGAAATGGCTAAAGTCATTCACAAAAGAATTACGACAGTAATTCTACAGTATAGTCTTAAGTAATTTTTCTTCATCATAATTTACGCATGGTGCTGTAGATAAGTTCTTTTCTTATCAAGTAGTTAACCACAAACATTTCTAGCAGCTTACAAATATCTCTGACACTGGAGTTTGCCATATGCTGAGCATACTCATTGCTGACTTTGGGACAGCTGAAGGGTGGCAATGTCATGAGGCTCCAGAGTCATCAGCTGAATCATCCCTGTAGTGATTACCAACCAGTAACACCAGTTCAATCTCTTCTAATGGAAATGAATCATGTCAATCAAATGAAAGCTGAATGCTCAAGAGAGTAGTCTCCCACACATTCCCTAACTCCCAGTGAAGCTCTGCCTAGCACCACGTCCAGAACATCTTTCCCATGTTGACCTGTAGTGAATTCTTGGGATTTTAAGCTGATTTGACCTTCATTTGGTATGATAGATGTTAGGTCCCTATTTTAGATCTCTGGTAAAAGCCAGAGGCCTGGGGCCCCAGGACCTCATAACTAGTGTTTGGCACAATCATATTTCAATTTAACACTTTGTTACAAGGGATTTTCATGTCACTTTGCTTACAGTTTCACACTTTCTTATTTTATTCTGTTCCTCTAACACCAGAATTTCCCTCTATCCTAGCCAAAGGGCAGGTGCCACAAGTGCTTTGATCTCCCAATCAGGGTTCCTTCTCTAAGTGTCCTCTTGGAGTTCCATAGATCTTTCTCTGGAACATACAAACAATAAAATATTTTATTTCAATAACATGTCTCTCCTAATTATTGAAGCGAAAAGGCTCTCTTTCTTAAAGTTCTTAAAAACATGACCTAAGGAGTCTTCACAACTTTATTGAATGCTTTGAGTATGGTTTTCCATGCTGAAGAGTTCTTCCCTTGTAAGGTGTTACTTGTGAATTTACAGCACAAGGCATAATGACTGAACTAATGCCAGGTGACCCATGCATTCTGGTCTTCCCAAGCATGTCCCAATGTATGAAGTCTGTCATCTCAGCCCCATTGTTAGGGTCAACTCTTTCACTCATACAAGTTTGAACAAAGCACTTCATCCTCTACTAATCCATTACAAATGCCAAACGATATGGACCAAGTCCATCAAACATTGGTCATACTAAAAATCTGATAATTCAAAACGTTTCCCTTTTACTTAGAAGCACTTTGGTGGAGGATTCATTTTACATAGGTTAGTTGCAAATGTTTTCTTCTAGAACTATTTTGCTGTGTTCTTTACCATTGGTTTCCACTTCAGAGGTAATTAGTGATACCTATATAATTCTGTTTTCACCTTTGATGGTCTTAATCAAGTGAAGAAAAAAAAAAAAACAGAATTGGTAATCAACCCTGAGATGGCCATCTCTTGTTTTGTCTCAGTCTTAAATCACCTTGTGGGCACCATCAGTTCTACAACTGAAAATAATTAAAGAGCATTTACATCTTTACAGTTGCTTCTACAAAAATCCTGGAAATCACAGCTTTCATTACACACAGTGCAGCATCTTTTTCCCACCTCCCTCAGGCAGTTTTTTTCCCTCTAGGCATTCAATAAAGTAAAGATTACACTCAGAGATTTCATCTAAGAAGAGAATACAACTGTAATCAGGAATTTTTAACTAAGGGAGTTATAAAATGACTTGCATGAAAGTAATGCAAATAGTCACTCTGCTAAATATAAAAGCAGAAACAGAATAAGGGACCAATACAATTCTTTGAAAGTAATGTAAAGAATGTGTTGAAGTTATCTTTTAGAAGCATACACATTCTAGCAGGAAGAAATTTAGCGAGCATCTTCCAAAAATATTGTAAGAAATAAGCATATCTGTCACAACTTTGGGAGATAAGTGCCATCTTTACTCTCCAGTTCATAAAACTGAGCCTCAGACAGACCTGTGCAGATCCCAAGGACATATGGCCTCTGTGGCTGATATAAAGTGACTTGTTGGTAAGGTTACAGGCTACCAAATTGTAAGACAGGCAGGATTTATCCATCATGTTGTCTTTAACAGGGAGATGGTCTTTAAAGGAGAAAGCATACACATACCCAGATCAGCTCAGTAATACATGCTCAAATTGTATTGCCTGGAATTCAAAGCCAGGAGAAGAGGTCACAAGCATTTTTCGTGTGCCTTCCTCATTTTCTAGGTACAGAGATTATTTATTTATTTATTTATTTATTTATTTATTTATTTATTTTGGTTTTTTTCGAGACAGGGTTTCTCTGTGTAGCTTTGCGCCTTTTCCTGGAACTCACTTGGTAGCCCAGGCTGGCCTCGAACTCACAGAGATCCGCCTGGCTCTGCCTCCCGAGTGCTGGGATTAAAGGCGTGCGCCACCACCGCCCGGCGAGATTATTTCACCTGAGTGAAACGCACAAGAAACATTTAAGATTAATCAAGGTGTTGCTCTCAGAAAGCAACTCAGAAGTAATACTACATGTGTCACCAATGAGCGGTCGGTCACCTGGATATTATGCTGTTTTTGGAGAAAACAACTGCAATCTAATAAGCAGGTGATAAAGCATGCATGACTTGGTGTTTAAAGCTTGTATCATATAAACCCTTTTCTTGTTTGTTAGGCTTAACATTCGCCTATCTCGTGCCTTTACTATGGAGCTGTGTTTTAACCACAGTGGCTGCTGAGCCTGGAAGACAGTTCACAGGGGTAACAAATTAACAGAATCAAAAACAGTCAGCTGTTCTCATAGGCTAGACATAAGTGACTAGTCCTTTACATATATTGGAATGGAATCTTTGATCATATTAGAATAACAATTTTATTACGAGTAGAGGCACATTAATTCCTCTTGATTGGAAAAATACCATATGTACACATAGTATCAGAGACTATTTACAGTAACTGCATTCCAGAGGATGAGAACCACAGAGACATACCACCTTATAAAATAATAGTTGAATCGCACAGATACTTTGATAATTTGTCCACATGCATTCATTTGTCTTTCCAGAATCCTGAGTTCTGGCTTTTCCAATGATATTCACAATGTGTTTTGTTTCTTTGTCACCTACACAGTATATTAATAACAAGCTGAATGAATTTGAACACATTTCAACCCAAGAAACAGATGCAAATTTACTTCCCATTGAATACTTTTATAATAAATAAGGATTAAGTCAATTGTGCCTATTGAATTTCTACAAATTAAGGCATTGACATCCTTTATTTTCTCTGAAACAAATCTGAAAGGCAATATTCTTACAGTTGCTACCATCTCTTTTTTCCCTGTGAGGAAACTGAAGCATACACAAAGACAAAAAGTAAATGAGTGAGAAAGGATGTAAGCCAAGGCCTTTCTAATCATCAACAGGGTCTTATTAACTGACTGTACCACTCTGGATAGGTAACGATGCAAATAAGTTAAGTATAACTATAATCTGTTGAAGTCCCACCAGAAGTACACACACAGAAACACATATATATGACACATAAAATACATACAAGAGTTTTCTAAACTCAAATATAGCATATAAGCACCTCAGATAAGCTATTTCATATTTTACAGTACTTGCTTTTATGTTTAAGAATTCATTTCAATTTTATTCAGGTGAGCATTATGATTTCCAAAGCAAAATTAAAGCACACATTGTCAAGTTCCTACTCTGGAAACTTTCTAAAACTCAGCAATAAAAATCTTCTCTATTTTTAATTAATTGCAATGAAATTTAAAAATATACTAAAATTCCATGATAGAGTAACAATTTTGGAAAGTCTGTTATAGTTCTAAGAAAACATACTTTCACTTTTTCTTTATCTAAATTATAAAATTGTGCCAGACATTCACTAATGCGAAATTTTAGCCACTTAGCAGCTGATATTCTCTGAAGAGTAGTGTTTGACTCATCATTTTCCATCTTTAACAATGCACCAGAACAGGAAACCAATGCCAATTATCAGAAAACTCACAACCAGATATTTAAACATATATATAATTATTTTAATAATTCTCAATTTAAAACATTTGCATGCACTGAGGATATTTTTTCAAAACACCCAAGAAGTGCATCATCCCCTGTCAGTTACATGTATTTCGGGGTGACACAACTGTTTGTACCCCACGTTTCTATGTTAAATTCCAACTCCGGGGACACAGGGCTTTCAGTGTCAGAAGACTCAGTCCATCCAGACTTTCTTCTCCTTCAAAAGAAGCCTTTTGATCCTTTGCCTACCTGCAACCAAACTTAGTTTTGCCCATGATTCATTACTGAAGCTTCCACTGTTAACTCTGGAGGGTCTTTTGCATTTTCCCACAAAGTATGCATTCAGACATACTCGAGGGTCAGTATGGTGATATTTTATTTGTATTAAAATGTTATTTGTATGTTAATAAATAAAGTTGCCTGGGGGTCAGAGCTATTAGCAAGCCATAGGAAAGCAGGGCAGTGGTGGCGTACTCTTGTAATCCCAGCACTTGGTAGGCAGAGCTGGGTAAGTCTCTGTGTGTTCAGGGATACAGCCATTATTGGATACACATGCCTTTAATCAATACCAATCATGGAAAACCTGGAGGCCTATACAGACAGGCCGTGAGGAGGCGGTCATGTGGTTGGGTTTACAACCAATGAGAAGGCAGAACAGGAACTCTATATAAAGACTTTAACACAGGGGTAGCTCTGGTTCGGAGAGGTAGGACCACCGCAGGAGGAAGGGTAAGGTTTTAGCTCTTAGCTCTGACCTCTTGGCTTTCTTCTTTGCATTGGTTCTGTGTTTCTTATTTAATAAGAAGGTTGGTTACATCTACAGGTCAGCTTGTGACTGTTTTTTAAGATCTAACACAAAGTTCCTGTTTTAGAGGTAACTGAAGTAAAAGATGTCACAATACACTGTGAACTTGAGTGGCCTAAGACCTTGCAAGCCACTGTTCATTCCATCGTATCAGCTCTTGTGAGCAGCACATACAAAGCAGGATGCATGTTTACTCCCAGGAGGGAGGTCTAGAACAGTGCTATGAGCATGGAATTCAGTCAGCTCAATGGGGCTCAAAACCAATCATCATACATAAAGACTATTATTATCAGGTGTCAATGAATTGATATTTAGTACCATCTGTGGACTATGACACAGGTTGTACTTTGTATAGTAACATTCACTTAACGTTTTTAATTGACAAATTCCTGTAGGTCAAGCTCTACAAGGTGCCAGGGGAATTCATGGTTCCAGGCTAAAAGGAGTGAAGCATCCAAACAATCACCTTGCATGAGCAGTAGTACAAAAGGGGGATGCCAGAAAAAAACAATGACAGGTAAGAGATAAGGACTGTATCAGATGAGGTTAGGGATGGTCACAGAGGAAGGAGTTCTGCAGAGGAAACTAAATGATAGAATGAGGCCAGAGCCAAGCATCATCCTGACCTAGAAGAGCACACAAGGATGTTTGCAGTGGGCTTAATTGACTTCCCTGTCTAACATGCAAGAAAATATATTGGGGGAACACTAGGAAGAAGACACTCACCATGAATTAGACTCTGTGAGCAGATTTTCCAAGGCAGCAGGGCCTTGAGCAAATCTATACAAATAATGCTTGAAATTCATATAAAGTTAGACAAGATTATTTCCCCACAAATTTATTATCATATATGAATTATGAAAAATAAAGTTTTTATGCATGTATATGAAGTGCTATGAGACTATGCACCTCTATTGCCTCCTTCTCCTGCTTCCTCCTCCCTCCTATTGGTCCATTCCTCTTCCCAAATAGTCTCACCCTCTACTTCCATGTCTTACAAAGATTTTAAGTTCTTCATATGAGAGAAAACATGACACTTGTCTTTCTGAGCCTGGCTTATTTCATGTAATGTGATGATCTCCTGTGCTAGTCACTTCTATTTACTATCTTTGTTGTCTGTCCCTTCCTTTCCTTTCCTACTAGTGTCTTAATCCTAGTCTCCATTATGCTTTGAGCAAACATGTATATATGTATGTGTGTATATGTACACATATGATCTATGTATCAATAAAAATTCTAATACTCAAACTATGAGAAAACATGTCTTTTTCAGTTTGGCTCTTTTCATTTCACATGGTAATCTCCAGTTGCACACAATTTCTAGCAAGTGACACACTGTCAATCTTCTTTGTGGCTAAAGAAAACTCTACGATGTATACTCAATACATTTTCCTTTTCTACCAATCATTCAGCAGACATCTCAGCTGACTTTGTAACTCGGATAGTGTAGTGCTGCACAAATCATGGGTTGCAAGTATCGTTATTGGATGTTGACTGAGTTCTTCAGGCACAGACCCAGAAGTGGTATACCTGCCTCACATTGCAGTTCAATTTTTGACACTGTGAGGGTTTGCCATAGTGATTTGCAGAGTGGCTGTGCTAATTTGCACTCCTACCACAAGTGTGTAGAAGCTCCCTTTTCCTCACACCCTCATTGGTATCCGTAGCTGCTTGTTTTCTTAATAGCAGCCATTCTTAGTGGCATGAGATGGAACACCAGTGTGGTTTTAATAGGTATTTCCTGGATGCTAAGGAAGTTGAACACATTTTGGTATGTTTGTTGGCCATTTCTATTTCTTCTTTTGAAAACTCTCTGTTCACTTAATTATCATCCCATTCATTGGTTGGGTTGTTTAGGCTTGCTATTGTTGTTTAGTTTTTTAGTTCCTTATACAATCTGAATATTAACTATCAATCAGATGTATAGCTAGCAAAGGTTTTCTTCTATAATCTGTCTCTTCACTTGATTATTTCACTTAATGTTATGTGGCATTTTAACTTTTTTTTTTGCATTTTAACTTTTATAACCTCACTTGTTGGTATTATTTCATGTGTTATTGGAGTACTTTTGAGAAAATCTTTGTCTATGCCTACATCTTGAAGTACTGTCCTCTAGCTATTTTAGAGTTTCAGGTCTTTGATTCATTTGGAATTTAATATTATACAGATTAAGAGGTACTGATTCATGATTCTACATATGGATAATATGGATATTGCCTTTCACCTCACGTTTTTTTGAAAGGCAATCATAATAATTTCTATTTTATATATTAAAATAATACAAAATTATATTACTATTAGTAGCAGTAGTATGAGAGAGAGAGACAGGGAGGGAGGGAGAGAGAGAGAGAGAGAAAGAGAGAGAGAGAGAGAGAGATCTGTGTGGCTGTGTGGGGATGGGTACCATAGTGTATATATGAGGTCAGAGGAGAACTTTGTATAATAGTTTCTGTCTTTCTACCCATAAGGGTTTTGGAGAACAGTTATCTTCACTCCTTGAGCTATCTTGATACCCCAAGGCTCTCATTTATGCAATATATTTTTGGCATCTTTACAAAAAATCAGGTGGAAGAGCTGTGTGGACTTAATTCTGGGTCTTCCATTCCATTGATCTATGTATCTGTTTTGTGCCAGAACCATGCTGTTTTTGTTACTACGACTCTGTGGAGTGACTTGAAGTCAGATATTATGAATCAGCATTGCTCCTTCTGCCCAGGTTGTTTTGATTATTCAGGGGATTTTATGTACCTATACAACTATTAGTATGTTCTTTTTTTTCTGTTTTGTAAAGAATGTGGTCTTTTTTTTTATGAGGTTTACACCAAATCTGTAGGCTGCTTTTACAATTGTTTCTTGTTTGCCAAGTTTTGATCCTATATACTTAGCAGTAACAATTCCAGGAAGACCTCTTGATGGGGGGAATGTCTTTCTGTAGGCTGGGAATATGTGTTGCTCTGATTGGCTGATAAATAAAGCCATTTGGCCTATGGCAGGGCAGCTTAGAGGCAGGCGGGAAATTAAAAGAGAGTGACAGGGAGAAAGTGGTGGGGGGCACACGTTAGTGAGCTGCCCAAGGAGCAACATGTAATGAGACACAGGTAAAGCCACAGAACGTGTGGTCATTCATAGATTAATAGTTATGGGTTAATTTAAGATATAAGAACTAGATAACAAGATGCCTGCCACGGCCATCGTTTAAAAATAATATTAGTCTGTGTGTGTTTATTTGGGTCGGAGCGGCTGTGGGACTGGCAGGTGAGAGAGATTTGTCCTGACTGCAGGCCAGGTGGGACACAGGAAAACTTTCAGCTACAACCTCTTTCTAAAATGTCTGTGAAACACTATAAAGTGCCTTCCCTCCCACAGTGAAGCGGTCCTGCCCATGAATAAAGGTTTACAGTAACATGACAAGGCCTGGCAAGCAAATTCTACAACAAATACATGAGTGGACTTGAAACCTCTCTGAAAGGACCTTTCTGTATTAAAAGGTCACTGAACAAAACTGAGTTTCAACTGTCTATGAGATTATGCTCTTCTTCCAACTGACAAACTTCAAAAACATGTGAACCGGGCCGATGCTTTGTGTACCAGACCTGGCCAAAGGGCTTTCAGAATGTCACATCCCCTAAGGTGCTTGTATGTCTGTCATGTAAGATCATTTTCGGAGACTTGTTCTCTCTTGCTCAATCTCCACCTGTCTTTGTTTCTGTTCGATTTGATTTGTACTAATTTTTTCCTGTAATTTTCATTTCCAAGTGGCATAACATAAAGTGTGCCTTGTGTTTTTCACCCAGCAACCGAGGCAGGTTCTGTAACCTTTCCTACAAAGCAAAACTCTTCCAAAAGCTTGACTGGCCAGCAGCTCTTTCCTATGCCCTTCCTTTAAGCCTCGCTTCACTACGTGCATTTATCAACATGAAATGTGCTAAGATGTAGCCGTCCCAGATCTGACAACTCAGAAAGTATATCAGCAAACAGCAAATGACTGGGAACCTTATGTCTGCTATAATTCATGGTCACATACACTGCTTATTATAAAATGTCACCCGTGAAAGGGCACATGGTGTTCAACATTGTACATGATGAACTGGTATACATATTTCAGAGATCGCCAGAGAAGGAGAACAAGCCTGGTGCACTGCATGAAATTTTTAGTGTCTGGGAAAAAAAAATTTGTACCTACTAGGTAAAGAAAAACTCAGAAACAAATGTGCTCACCAACTAACATATGAAAAAGAGGTATATCTAAAAAATTCCAAGATGTGAAGTTTATACACACTCAGAGACAGTACATTTGGAATTACTGTACAAGAATAGTTGACTGTTAATTTGCATTTTAGAAAGGAATTTTAAATTATACAAAGCCAAACATTGTTGGAAGATTGGTCCCCAATGTGGTCAAGGAATTGAAAATTCACTCTCTGATTTACAGATTTAATGATGCTTTGGGCAATAAGTATTGTGGCTAAAGAAAGTTCATTTTTCCTTTTATCCTTTCAGAGAGTCTATTAAATGTTTATATACTATATAAGTTCCAATTTAAATGTGTTACTTGCATATAATAAATACAATAAGTAGTATGACAAAAGAGAGTAACTTAATAACAAGACAAAGTGTTCTATCCTCAAAGAATTACTTCAGTTCTTTTGAAGCCCCACACAGTACCCACAATGACCTCTCACTAGGTCCCAACTCCTCACAATCCCAGTCTCCCAAGATTACTACACTGGGGTTCAAAGTCTCAAACATGAACCTGAGAGGACACAGTGAAACTACATGTAAATCATAGCACCAAATACCTTGCAAATCACACATCATTCTCATGTGACCACTGGCCACCTTTCCCTCTGTTTCCTTTAGTGTCAGGGGTCCCCATTCATCACAGACTTGAAGGATAAACCACCCACCATTTAAGGAAGGACACAAAAAGCAGTCACACAAGTAGACAAGACAGATATGGCTCAGAGACCTTGCAATGTTGTGGATAAGGACTATGATGGGCAAGCAGGCACACTGGTAATTTAAGAAACATAGGAAAAGAATTATAAAAATCCTGCTCTAATAAATGAACTTGAAAAGGTATTGTTACCAAAAAAATAGGAATTTTACAAGGAAGATACAGGAAAGAAGGAATCTTTGGAAACTAAACTGGTGGTTGTTATAGTAAGTGAGAGAGTAGGAAACCTTGAGATGCCACTGAAGACCAATAAACGCAGAAGGAAAAGCAATGATAGATATAATAAGACAGGATAATTGCCCAACACTAATGTCAGTAGGAGCCACAGAAAGGAAGAGAAAATAAATTTTAAATTTTTAATAAAAAAATTATACAATATATCTTGATCATAATCTTTCCTTTCTCCCAACTACTCCCAGACTCTCCTCACATCTCTACCTACCCAACTTCATGAGCCATCTGTCTGTGTGTGTCTGTCTGTCTGTCTCTCAAATCCACAAAAACACAATAAACAAAAAACAAAAATCAAAACAAACAAAATGAAAAATGCCCAAACAAAGCAAAAGGAAAAAAAAAAAAAAAACATGGAATCTGTTTTGTGTTGACTGACTCTTCCTGGGCATGGAACCTATTTGGAATGTTGTTGATATACCCAGTGACAATCCATTTGAGAAAATCAATTTTCCTTTTCCCAGTAGGTATCACCTGCCAACAGCTTCTTGGTTAGGGGTGAGACTTTGTGTCTAGATTCCTTTCTCAGTCATAGATTGTATGAGGTTTGACCTTGTACTGTCACAATCTCTGTGAGTACATATGTGGATAAGTACTGTTTTGTCTGAGAGACACGATTTTCTTGGAGTCATCTGTGAGCTTTGACTCTTACAGAAATGATAAAATTGAATTGCCTTTAGGCAAAAGTATACATTAACCTACAAAGTCCCACTGAGTGCTTAAGTGCAAAGGAGTTGACTGTGTCACTGGAAATACTTACATGTGATAGAATCATATGATTCTAAAAGTATTTTAGAGAAGAATGAGAGAACCATGTTTCAGCTGGTTCCTGACTTCCCATCAAAAACAATATAGCACAGGGTACAGTTCGGTGGTAGAGTGCTTATCTAGTATGTATGAAACCCTGAATAACATTCTCAGCAACTCCCCTCTATAAAAACCACAAAGAAAAATTGGACAGAGAATCAAAAGCTTGGAAAAAAACTATTAAAAATGAAGTTTTATGCTCAGCCAAGGTGTTATATAGCTATGAGAGAACACCAGAAATTTTGTCTTCCATATATATTTTCTTAGGAAGTTCCTTTATGATAAGCTATAAGAAGAAGAGAGAATAAGCTAAGAAATAGGGAAATATTAAAACATAATATTTAATCAAGAAGAAGAGCAAACCCTGGAGTGATATATTGTGTTCCCTCATAAAATTTGTCTGAAGAACAGAGGACAGAACAAGCCACTAGATTAAACATAGATGCCAGACAGTGGTGGCACACACCATTATTTCCAGCACTCAGGAGGCAGAGGCAGGCAGATCTCTGTGAGTTCAAAGCTACCCTGGACTATATAAGATTGACTCAGTCTAGGATCTTTGTTAACAGACAAGCCTGTATGGCTTCACCAATGGCCTTTAACAACAGAGAAACTGCAGACTTGAGAAGAGCTGGTACAAAAGCAGGTAAATGCTCAGCATATTGAAGAATCAACCAGCCCTTGGAATTTTCCTGTATTTGTTATTAAAAAGAAATGTGGTAAATAGAGAATGGTAACACCTAAGAGCAATTAACAACATAATTCAACTAATGGGCTCTCTACAATCTGGAATTCCTTTATCTACTCTGTTATCTAAAGGATGGCCTCTTATAGTTATCAAATCAAAAGACTTTTTCTTCTCAATACCCTTACAAGAAAAGACAGAGAAAGATCTGCCTTCATGGTACCTATTTATAAAAATTCTCAGCCTGTTAAAAGATATCAATGGAGGGTTCTCCCACAGAAAATGTTAAATAGCCCAACCCTGTGCCAATATTTTGTATGACAGCTGTTGGAAGCAATACATAAGCAATTTCTTCAATCTATACTTTATCATTACATGGATGACATTTTAAGAGCTGATTCAAATGTGGATACTTTAGAAAGCATGCTTGAAGAAGTAAAGAAAATTTTGCCTTGTTGGGGATTATAAGTTGCTTCTGAAAAGATACAAAGAGTATATTCTATTAATTATTTGGGATATAAAATAGGTCTACAAAAATTAGACCCCAAAAGCTAAAAATTAGAAGAGATCAATTACGGACTCTTAATGACTTTCAAAGATTATTAGGAGACATTTCCAATCTATGGGCCACTATTGGGGTAAAAATTGATGAACTGAGTAATTTGTTCAAAATCATAGAGGGTGACAAAGACTTAAATAGTCTAAGAGAATTATCAGCTGAAGTTGAGAGAGAATTGGCTTTGGTGGAAAAGAAAATATATGTTGCACATGTGAATCATTTGGATCCCAAGCTTGATTGCATTTTGCTTATTTTATCCTCCAAGCATTCTCCTACAGGAAGGAATTTTAATGTAGAGGGAAGATATTATATTGGGATAGATATTTCTACCAAATAAACAGAGTAAATAATTAAAAACATGTGGAAAAGATCTCTGAGTTGATTTTAAAAGGAAAACTGAGATTTTGTCAATTAACAGGAATAGACCCAGCAGAAATTGTAGTACCTTTAACTAAGGATAAAAATGACAAATTATGAGCAGAAAATGAATCTTGTCAAAGAGTTTACAGTAATTTTTTTGGAGAGATTAACAACAAATATCCCCAAAGCAACAGAATTCATCTTATAAAGAGAACTAGATGGATCCTGCCTCATATTGTACAGGAAACACCAATAAAACCCAAACCCAGGGTTTCTACTATGCCACAAATTCAGAAGCTGAGTATACTGTCAAAAAAGGGAAAGGAAGACCTTTGGGAAGATGTTCCATTAGGATGAGAAAGCAAGAAGTAGATGGATTTGACGGCAGTAAAACTAAAATGTATATAGAACCCCAGACACTCCAGGATTAATGATAAGACCCCATTACTGAAGACAATATATACTTGAGTCATAGAACATGGAGAAAGGAAGCTAATTGACCTGGAGGGACCATCCCTAGGCTTTCATAGTGCTGGAAGGTACTATGCATGTCACCAGAGGAGAAAGTAACCATCAGTCTCACCCAGCTATGAACCCCATGAGCTACAATAATGACCTGTCTGGCAAGATATGCTTATGGTTGCAGATTTTGTGGTTGTAACCCACCACTTTCTGATTGGATTTAAGGCCCACTCCACAAGGTGAAACCCATTCTTGGCACTGTTATTAAGCCAATAACCTGTTGATAGACAGGTCATAGTCCTAGAGGAGAACCCACTGCTGTTACTACACTAAAGGTACAAAGTACTAAAATGACCCCTAATTACTTGTTATTATAGCCATAGATTAGAGTGTCTGTCAGCCCTCACCAGAGAAGTTTATTTGTGCAATAGATTGTTAGTAATGCAGAGATCCACAACTGGTCAAGGTGCAGAGAATAAGAGCCTATAGAATACTCAACCCTGAGTGAGATACATGTATCACACCCACCCAATCGTCCCAAAGCTCAGCAATCATTTCAGAATATCCAGAGGTGGTGGATCTCAATGAAATCATGTTTTCTGAACATGAGAGGGTAGTAGCACATACGAGCTCCTGGCAGATATGGCAGCATGAAAAGGACCTATGCAAGCTCAAGCCAGACAGAATGCCAGCATAGGTGGGAGAGGTGATTATGAAGTCTTACCACTAGTTAAGGAGCTATTGGTAATTGATAGCTGCTTGGAGAAATTCTTCTGCCTTAAGGGTATGTCTTCTGCTAGGATGCCTAAGCTCTAGTGGATGAATCCAAGAGTCTATAGTCAGCAATAATTGAACTGGATGGATTTTAAAACAATGAAGACACAAAGTTAGGGGGGTATGGAATGGGGGTCAACCTGGGAGGAATTTGGGGAGGGGGAAGCATGTGATAAAAACATACCACAAGAAATTATGAAAAATTAACAATATGTATAAATAATAAAGATAATACATGCAAGTAAAATACTCAAAAGAAATTCTGTTTAACTCTCAAGCATGAGCTAAATGTCCCTTATTTTAACATCAATTCTAGGACTCTTCACTGATTCCTTAAAACACACATTTGTGTATGCATGTCTTTCTACTATCTACTCATCTAGACCTGTCTATGTCTCTATATGTGTATAGATACATAAAATATAGATACTGTACACATACATACATATATACATATACATATATACACATACACACATTCCTTGACGTAAGAGTAAATGATATTTATGTGGTCATGATAATGTAGATACTGTTCATTGTTCTAACTTTAAAAGTGAACTTTGGTCAAAGATTGTGCTGTTTTTTTAAGCACAGGGTATATATATTTTAACAATTTAAAACGGGAAAAGAATGACTGACAAAAGATCTAATATGAAGGAAGAAAACACCCAAGATACTGTGTTACACTAATATCCCTATGTCATCTCACAGAAAATAGATAATGTTGCAGATGACTATAATAAGGAAAAGCTTAAAGTTTATAGCCTATTCTTAGAAGACTATTAGAGTGGTAGCCACGTACAAGGTAGCAGAGGCATCCCTAGCTTTCAAACTGCACAGTGAACTGTCAGAATCTGGGGCCAAGAGATTGCTGATTCCTCTACTAGATTACCTAAAATAAGAACCAAGGCAAATGTTAACTAACATTAAAGACACCTCAAGGCAATGAGAAAGGGCCTGGGAAACACGAGGACTCTTGCCTCCCTTTGGTAGAATTTTACTGTGATTTAATGTGCATATTGTTATGTCATACTTTGATTAAAAATGTGTGTGTGTGTGTGTGTGTG
Organism: Peromyscus californicus insignis; assembly: GCF_007827085.1. NCBI lineage: Eukaryota > Metazoa > Chordata > Mammalia > Rodentia > Cricetidae > Peromyscus > Peromyscus californicus. The sequence goes on from NW_026294534.1 coordinate 24,316,250, forward strand.
TGTGTGTGTGTGTGTGTGTGTGTGTGACATGTCTGTAAAATGCTTTGCAGTGATTACTGAATCCTTTTTTTGTGGAACACATTAATTGTACCAGGCTTGATATAAAGCAAATTCTTATTATATATGCTCCATATATCAATATCATATTAATTACTATATATTATGGATATACTTACAAATCTATTGAGTAATACTTTTTAGTTTTTCTTCCACATTCCCTATAAATTTTTACAAAAAAGTAATGCAATAATGAAGGTATTACAATCTTTTTCTATGTGCATTTTTGGTTGTTTTTTTTTTTTTTTTTTTGTGTGTGTGTGTGTGTGTGTGTGTGTGTGTGTGTGTGAATTTATAAAGCCCAGAAAGGTATAAATCCTGGAATCCCTAAGGATGAGTGATGTGTCACTCACAGAAAGGAAGGTAATGAGGCCAGAAATTCAAGGAGACATCAATATATTTGCTTACTTTGCTATTCCAATCAGGTCTTTTATCTTTGTAGACTTTCGGCTTCAGAACCCGGTAACTACTTAGGCTATATTTATTCAGAAAGAGTGAAAAGTTCAAAAAGATTGAACTGATCCTTAACCCAGTGACCTCGAGGAGAGGGTATGTTTATTGAGCTAGGCTCTTGATGTTAGAGGTTTAAGAACATAGCAGGGATGGAGGCAGCACTGGTTTAAAAAAAAAAAAAACCAAACCAGGAACATTGTGCTCAGTCCTCTTGATGTATTTTGTTTTGACAAATTCATACCCAGTGGCCCATGTTAATGAGGTGGCAATTAAATCACAACCCAAGTCAAAAGCTGAAGGATGGCTGTAGGACAAATGTTTACCGTTCCAGGCCATATGTAAACCTTTGAACCTTTGTGAAGTTCAAACATGCAAGACACAGGATAAAGTACCAACTCCTTCCCCAGCATCATGCTCAAGACAAGATAGATAAATGCTGGCGTTTGTCAGTTAGAATGCAAGCAATAACCAATTATGTAGAATTTTTTTATTCTGAATTCTTGATCTCTAAATATTCTCTCTATAAAGAGATTGCTTAGTACAACTTATAGGTGATTATTGTGTTAGTTTAGGAAGGAATTGATCATGTTTGCTCATGGATTGAACAGTCCTTGGTTATTCTGATCATTTCCAGCTTATTGTGAACTCCAGGATGCTTTTCCTAAAAATTGGTTTTATTGCATTATATCTATTTATTTACTTATTTTATATGTATGTGTGTGATGGATATGCGATGGCACACATGCCATAGGACACCTGTGGAAGTCAGAGGACAATTTAACTCTCAGGCTTTCTTACCTCTTTTTACCACATGGGTCCTGGAAATTGAATTAAGATCATCAGGCTTGACAGGAAGTGCCTTTACCTGCTGAGCCATTTCACTGGTCCAACCCTGATACTTTTATTCATAGGGACCCAGGCATTATTTGTATGTCTCTAGTTGTCCAGGCAGAGAAAACAGTAATTCCTAGAGTAATTCATGAATATATCCAGAAGATGATGGAAATGGGTTCGTTAATGAATGTTGAGACACACTTCCATTCCTCAATTATTTCTCTATTTACTCTGTACCAGGAAATTCTTGTTGTTGACTTTGGAGGATCTTCTTTTCTATTCTTTTAAAAAATGCATATCTTCATTTTAATGTGAATTATCTTGAGAACTATAGACATTATTAATTCACGCTGAATTTTGTGTGGCTACTTACGTCATTTTTATGAAATATAGATAAGAAATGATGGTTTTTGGTGCCAGGGGTACATTAAGTTAACTTAGGGATTTGAAAATAATATAATTATGGACATTATATATAAAAATAAACAAATAAGATTATTAAACAAATGTAGATTAGATCAATTAACTAAATATGTTTGATTTGAACACCTGTAAATATACCAGTAAACATTATGAGGACATAATCCCAGAGCTTCAGGATTGGAGTATTTGGCCAGACATAAGCCTAGTGGACTGTATCACACCCCTTTTTGAAGAGGTAGTTGGCCAAGAAAAGCAAAGCAAAAGGACATACAGGAACACTCTGATCCTGGGGCGAGATGCTCTCAATAATGTCAACTTTGTAGAGGACAGATGGCTAAAACCAGCATAGCTGGCCAACAGAACCCATATCAACTTATTTCCACTGCTTTGAATACATATTCTCTACCAACTTAAAAAAAAAATAAACATTGGTAACAGGCGTCATTCATTCACAGGGAGAGAATGAGTTTGCCAGGCCAACCCAAGTATATTCTCATTAGATGTTTGCATTTGTCATCATGAATAGATACCTCAATGTTCTCATTATCACTTGGATCCCCATGCTACTTGTCTGTGGGGAGAGGGTTGTGTGAAGTGTTTTTGACTTGAGTACACAGCTTACTTAGCAGTTTAAATTCTCACTGGAAACTTAATATTCTGGCCCGTATTAGAGACAGTATGTGAAACTTAGTTAATATGAATCTGGTTCTGAGAGAGGGATCCATGCCTACCTAGTCTGCTAGCACAATCACCATTCTCAGCCTGTACTCCTAGGGGAATATGACCCTAGAGAATATTACCAAGAAAAATACCATCATGTAGACTCTCTTTGGGCATCCAGATCCAGGCAAACCTTTCTGTCTCTAAGTGTACCTTTGAGGTAAAAGATATAAGGAAAACATAATATTTCAGGCAGCAGTGACTGCACAGCTAGCTATTAAAACCAAGAAAATGTGTCAACACACGTAGTTTGCCTCCCTACAGGCTTTGCGATAGGGAGCAGAGAGAGAGAAAAATAATAGACTCAGATTATATAACATGCCAAATGTGGTTATAGTAACTTTAGCCTCTTCTATATTTGCCTTCTGAGCAATATTTTGCCTGTTATTCCAAAACAGTAGCTAGCATTTCAGCAGAATTATATTTGAAGAAATAGAGAGGAGGAAGGATGCAGCCAAGCCCCTTAAGCATAAATGAAGCCCATTATATTGATTCTCAGTGGACGACGGCTTAACTCTGAACAGAACTTACCACTGGCAAACAAAGTTCTTGCAATTAATGCATTCGATCTTGAAATATAATATGGAGACATATTTTTATTATTGGATTTAAAGTATTTAAAATACACATACAAAAGAGTAAATAAGTAATATGTCTCAAAACTATTATGGAAGGCTGGGAGAATGGTTCAGTGGGAGATTGCTCATCCAGCATGTACCAAAGCCCTGGGTTTGAACTCAAGCCCTGGAAAATAAAATAACTGATAACATTCCTAAACCTACCAAATTTATCAAGGGTTGTGTTTCATCTCAAGAACATTTGAGAAAAACATAACTTTTCAGCCATCAGGATTACAAGCGAGGAATTAAGGCTTTGGGGGAAAGTAATTTAATTTCACAAAGGAGATAGGCAATTTTGAGGTGGGAGACATTTGAGTTCCATCTACCTGAGACATAAATTATAGTTAAAACCCAAAGAAGCTTCAGATTAGGTGATGTAAACACCTTCAGGTATCAGTGTGTTTATAGTTGCTATCATGTAGTATTGACTGTTAAGATAGCAACAGACCTCACATCATAAACAATAGATAGAGAAGAAAGGAAGAACAGAACTTGTAAAATTTGGTCGAATTTTCTCCAGTTTTGCATGTCACCAAAATATTAAAAAGATAGGCACTTATGTAGCTGTAGAGCTTGAAGCTTCTACTGGAAACTGCAGGACACACCTACATCCTCTTGGATAATTCTTGTGCATTTAGTCCTGAAAGTTTTAGCTAATACTTTAGGGATGCGAAATTAAATAGGCTGCTCCATGACCTCAAAGAACCCACTACCATACAGCATGGCATTTCACTAGATGACTGGGTATGGATTTTCCAATGTGCTTATGTATTCTTTTCCCTGGATGTTCTGTGTACACTATGGTTTACAATGCAGTCATGTGCATAAAGGAACCATTTTAACAGTTCCTTCTGTATGGTATAGAAGAACGTGTTTATGAACAACCAGAAGAATGTGCAGTAAACGTGATCATATATAGTGCTTTATCACTATATGACATTTTGTCTTTTTATATAAGTATTTTTGACATTCATCATATGCTTTTAAATGATAAACCTATACTCAATTTGTGATAAAAAATAGTCAATAAAGTTAGGTATGGGGTGGATATCATTATATGAAAATAACACACTGTACAAAACGTGATCTCTATTTCAAATACACACGAATGTCATGTGAGTTTCAGCCATAAAGAAGAATGAAGTTATAGAATAATGGACAGAACTGGATGTCATCAGGTAATGTGAAATCATGTTTTCTTTTATATAAAGAATATAAGAAGAAAGAAATCACAAAACTGAAGTACTAAGATGTAAAGAGAAATGGAAAAACTTGGTTGGGGAGAGAAATAAGAAATAATAGTTGTGATTTGCTCCTAGAAAGGAATCTGTGCCTGGTGCTATAAACCTGGTCAAAATCCCATGGTACAAAGGGCCACAGGCCCTAGAAGATAACTGAATATTATTATTTAGCAAATTGATGTAGCATCATCAAACTGCCTCTTAGGTATCTGTATTTATATACATAGACAAATGCCACTCTCAGTTTTAATCAAAGAAGTCTCGTTCCAGTGACCTGCAGAGACTCATGGCTGCATGGGCTACTAAGAATAAGTTACAGGGGAGAGGAACAGTGCTCAGCCCTAAACAAGACATTGTTACCATGACCCTGCAAGGCTGAGGGAACATGGAAGCAAAGAGGGTAGAAAGAACACAAAAGCCAGAATGTAGGGAGAAGCTTTCTGGGCAAAAGACAACCATTGCAACTATATAGTTTTTCAGTAGCTGTGGTTCTGCATATGTGCGCACTGGGTCCCCACAAAAGTGGGCTCATGAACAGTCAGGCTCACTATTTGCTAATACTAGATTCAGGCAAATGTGGAAACATCGCCTTTGGTTGTGTATCTGCTAGTGACTCCAGAAGTTTCCAATGGATAATTCCATCCAATCTAATGTTAACAAATGGCCCTGGTTAAAGAGAATGGGTCACAAAACCAAACCCAAAGCCATGAATCTTAGAAAGGGAATAGTAGTGATGGGGAAAGGGGTTGATCAAAATGAGATGAAGAAATGTGTGGGAGGGAATGTAATAGGAATACACTGTATACATGTATGAAAATGTCAAAGATAAAAGATGTTTTTATAATTATTGTGATCAGTATACATTCAGAAGGGCATGTATGTATGTGTGTATGTATCCATAAAAATGAATTATTATTTGTTAATTTTAAAGAAAATAAATTAAAAGGCTCACAAAACCAAATGCCAGTAAATGAGAACACAGAATATGAACTCAGAGCATATCAATAAAGTATTCCTTCCTGCCTTTAGAGATGTTCCTCTTTTCTCAGGTACCTGTATTCCAGTTCTTTTTCCATCTCTGGGAGTTTCCTGGGGCAATTGTGACAACTACTATTACACTATAGAAAATACATTCTTTCAATTTTTTATACTAAATTACATTCCAGGAAAAGTTTATCCTTGACTACCTATCTGTTTATTAATATAAATTTATGGCTCAGTATTAATTCACTCTAAGGATGCTTCTGTTCTGATATAATAAATTTCAGCTATAACATTAATGTCTAAAGATAGAAAAAAGTATAATAGAGTAAAAAGGATTTAAGTGTATTATATGAATATATGGAATGCCATAATGAAATGCTTTGAGTGATTAATACGTTACTAAAATATATGCCCTTTAAGATTTAGTTATTTTTATTATGTATGTATCTGTGTATGTTTACACATGCATGGGTGCCCACAGAGGTCAGAAAAGGGTGTTGGATCCTCTGAGGTCAAAGTCATAGACTCTTGTGAACAACCCTGTATGTATTCTAGGATATGAACTTAGATCCTGTTAAGCACAGAATGCTCTTAACAACTGAGCCATCTCCCCAGCCCCATTTATACGTATACTTATACACATATCTACACACACGCACACATGTATATTCTTATACTTTTAAGTAGTTAAGTGAAATTTAATGATGAATAATTCCTTTCAAATGACATAAACCTATAGGAACATCACAGTACTTATGGACTATCTAACTCAACATGAAAACAATTCTTGAGCAGCCTAAAAGAGTTTCTGCTCACCATGATGCCTCATAATTCTTTTTGCTCCATGTGTCTAACCTACTAGAAATGGTTAGAACAACAGAGATGCCATAAAAAGCCCTTAGCAACTCACCTTTCATCTTTGACCCTTGCTATGTCTGTCACTTTTAATACATGAGGTCTCTCTGTGGTATTAGCTGACATGTTTGATAACTAAACACATCATGCCAGAGGCCACCCAGTAGCTTTAATGATGAAAGAGGCCTGATCCCCATACTATGACCCCCCACCCCACATCTTGGTTGGTCAGTTCAATTCTAGTGCCACAACAGTTACACAGAGCTGAGCAGTTCAGGGTCCCAGGGGTGTGGCGCTCAACCTAGAGTTCCTGGGATTTATCATGCGAAATTTAGCTTCAATCCATGATTACTAGCAATTTAATTTTATCCATTTGTTAGTCACATGTTTAACATGAACTTGGGAAGTAAATCAGACACTCTGCTCACACATCTTATTCTTAAACATGGACACAGAGTACCGCAAAACACGTTTTATTAAGAATAACCTGGATAACCAGGCAACCCACAGCCTTAGCAGGTAAATTGTTTCCCAAATTGATCAGTATTTATCACTTCTTGGGCTTTTATAACTCACTCTTATTCTCATTTACTTTAATAAAAATGTGTTCCTTCTTTCACGGAAAGTTTGTTCTGTGCTCATGTCCAAGGATAAAAGAGGGATATCAGCATATAGACACCAACAGCAGCCAAACTGAATTTGCGGATGATGGCAGTGGCGCAAAGAGATTCCCCTTCTTCTTCTCACTTAACATGAACATCAATGAGGAACTCCAGAGCTCCAGAGATGTCAGTGATGAGCAGGTTAGTTAGCCACTGGACTGAGGTGGAACTTAAGTATTTAAAATTATGGCAAATTGACTGTAATTTAAGATTTTTCATTTTGCGAGTTAACACTCTCTGTTGAGCGCAAAAGCAAACAAATTGTCTTCCTTCTGTGCTTCTAAGTGGGACAGAACTTGCTCTGATTCAGCTGCTCAGGAAAATTTGGGTTTCTGAACCACACAACTGCTAGGATATAGACACTTAAACCTCTATATAAGGGTGAATAATTCCTAATCTGATTTTTATAGATTTGAAAGCATAAAACACACAAACTGGTACAGCCCCAAGTCAACCAAACATACAAATGCCTTAATCCACTTAAGTTTACAGAACAAAATACCATTGTCCAGGTGGCTTCTAAACAGTAATTTATTTCTCTGAGTTCTGGAGCCTGAGAAGTCTAAAACGAAGACCACAGTTGATTCAGCATCTGGGAAAGGACTATTTTCTGGCTCATGAATAGTGCCTTCTCACCTTCACAAAGCCCACCTACACAATCCTGGTGATTAGGTTTGAACAGATGAGTCCTGGGAAAACATAAATACTCAGAACATTATGCTAACCATATGAGTGCCACAGAAATGGAATGTGAAATTCCATCTCCCTGTGGGAGTCTCTCCTCAGTTCTGGAGCAAACTAGTATCTTATTACCCCTTCTGACATTCTCCAAAGCATGGTATATATATATTATATATATGACAGAAAGACTACATCCATTCATTAAAGAAAAGCAGGGTGGGGTCCCATGATATTATCATCTTTTTGTATCATCATGTGTATTGATACTGTCATTGTTCAGCCCTTGTTTATGCAGCCAAAGAATTGTAGGCAACGAATGACTGCTGAGAGAGGGAGAATTGGCTTCTCTCAGGGAAAAGACTCCCTGACAAGTTATCGAATACAAAGCGGTTAGTCCTGAAATCATACACAGCTAACAACAAAAATGGATTCAGCAGGTTGTATTTATATATTTGTGCATATATATGAGAGAGAATCATTTATATAGTCATATATATATGCACAAATATATAAATACACATATATGAGAATCATTTATATAGTCATATATGTATATATGCACAAATATATAAATACAACCTGCTGAATCCATTTTTGTTGTTTGATGGAATATGAAATTCCATCTCTCTGTGGGGTTCTCTCCTTGATTCTACAATTTGGTACCTTATTTCCCCTTCTGACAGCCCCCAAGGCGTTGTATCTCAACATCACAGGGCCTTCTACATTTTCTTAACATTTCCTTCTGCCCTTTCTGCTATGTTTCATGCTGCCTAATCCCACCAAGATGCCAATGCATAAACCAACATGCCACGGTAGTGTCCAGCATTTTCTACTCTTCCCAGATGTTTCCACTGCTCAAGAATCTATTGCAAACACAAGCACATGTATATTACACTTAGAAATGTCTGACCCACAAGTGCCAGGCAACTGTGGCTTTAGGTTTGGCCTGGGAGCAACAAATGTGTCTAAGGCCATATGTCCTACAGAGTTTTCTCAATGAAGCAAGAACTCACCTGTATGTGTAGAGGGAGTATGGGCAGTGGAGGATGCCAGACATTTTAGGACACTCGTGGAAGGAAAACTTGCTAACCAGTTGGGGCTTCCTATTCTGTCTGTGGCACCATTTCTTTCTGCTTGTGATTTTTAAATCACTATTTGCCAATTTTCCATAATGAAAAGGAATTCCTAGAATTGTAGAACTGACAGACACTTTGCAACAGGGCTCCCAAGGAAAAACAATACCATAGCTCACTGAAAAAGAGATCACAAAGAAGACAGACAGAGCAATGCCCTCCAGCTGCTTCCTAACCACTTTTATTGGCCAGAATGAAGAGGAAAACATGTTTTATTTGTTTCTTTGGTGAAAACAGATATTGACTAGCCTAGTGCATTTTAAATTTTCTCCTAAATAAAATTCTCTTTTATTACTGGCATTAGGGGTCACTCTACCTTACAACCCACTGTATGCTAACTCCTTTATGCCAATCACCTCATTTAATTTTCACAGTATATGACAGTGTAGAAATTATTCTTGACTGAAGATAAGGGGTTCTATGTTACCTACATTTTAACTAGACACAGGCTCTTTCCTCCTGTAAGGCTAACATGCAGGCTGGCCTACTGATTCATGAATGAGGTGCCTCTTTAATTCCATGCCCAGTAAACCTTGGACTCCAACCCACCACTTCTGTATTAAATGTTCCATAGCACTGATGAGTCTGAGCTGATTACAACAAATTTGGAGATGGATGCCAGTTGATCAAAGGGTCTGCAGCAACACTCAGTCTCAGAAATGCCCCTACTTCAGTTGGCTAGGTTCTGGATGCTGACTTCTCTCTTTGGAAAGCTTTAAGAACCTATGGTCATATTGTAGACTCTTCTTAAAGGACTTTTATCTCTAACATCCCATAGACACCCCCTTTCCTTTAAAGAAAATGACAAAAGTTTCTACTCAGAATATTTAGGATAAACCAATGATAAAACTCTTGCTATTATTTTATGTAGTCAAAATTCACATTTTACTGGTAGGAAAAAGAAGTTATTATTTTTTTCTCAACCTGATGCTTAAACTAAAGCTGATTAAATCCGTGATAGCTCATCAGAAATTCACCAGGAGATTAATGAGAAAAGAAAAAAAAAATGCCAGAGGTTTGAGGTCTCACCATCTGCCTATACCAGAGCTTTCAATTCCCACAGAAAGGACCAAAATCTAATGCTCAGATGGCTGGGGTCTAATCACAACTGCATGGAATATGCTTAATATATGTCACCAATTTTTCATGAGTGCAGAATGGTAATGCTTAGGGAAGGATTAAAAACAGACCATGTCTGACACCAAGCTTTGCGGTCGCATGAATAATCCATTTCTCAAGGTTTCCTGGCTCCTGGAGAGGCTTTTTACAGCATTAAAGCTGAGCAAATATTTTGCAAATGAATCGGGCCCTAAGTGATCCAGTGTTAAATTCAGATCATTAGCGGGAAAGAAGCCGCCTCTCATCTCAAGAGAAGAAGCTTGTCTGGCTTTTGGTTCTTTAAATATTGACCTGGAGGAGAACCAGCCTGATCCTGAAGAAAACATTATGAATTCATGACGGAGAAACAGAACGTTCTTCCTAGCTTTCTATTAGGCCTCTCGAAAACCACCTCCAGCAGTTAAGACTATCCTATGAAAGACGATGCTTTCATACTCTGGTAAGGGGTTAATGTCCGAAATATAGAAAGATATTGGGCAGCAATAACAAGAAAGCAAGTAACTAAATAAACATAACAAGAAAGCAAGTAACTAAATAAACAAGTTGGCAGGGAACGGCTCAGCAGGTAAAAGTACTTGCAGCCAAGCTTGAGAACTTGAGTTTAATCCCTGGGAACCACAGGGTAGGAGAGAACTCCCACAGGTTGTCCTCTGACCTTGACACACATCCCCTGTCACTTGTTTGCTTCCACCCTGCAGATATACATCACACACACACACACACACACACACACACACACACACACACACACACACACACACACAATAATAAATAAACAGATTTTGTATTAAAAAGTAGACAAAGATGTTCTCAAAAAAATTCACAAATGGCCAACCACTGCTTAACATAAAAGACCTAAAAGACCGACAAATTAAAGCCAGCACTTCACATCTCTAACTGACTATTTAAAAGGGGTCCAGAGATAGCAAGTATTGTTGGAGATATGGACAAAAGGGAGCTGGTCACACTATGAAAATATGAACAAGAACAGTGGTAGAATAGAACGGAGTTCCCTGAAGACATCAAAAATAGTAAAACATGAAACTGTATCAGAAAATGTCTTGACTTCTCATTGCTTTTTTTTTTTTATTATCAGTTCAGGAAAAAATATTTGGCATATGTATTCAGGTAGTTATGATTTTAGTTATTATTTCATCTTCCAAACAACTTCTTCTTTTTTATTTCTTTATATCAAAAGAATTTTCCTTAGCAATTTTCAAAGAAGCTAGTTCAGTGTTTTGTTTTTATTCTGTGAATATCTTTGTTCTGACTTAACTTCTGAAGGAAGTTTTAGTTGATTACAATACTTTTTCTTGACAGTTCTAGTTCCCTAGAAAATTATATTGCTCCAGCTCTTCATGGACTATGAGGCATCTGACCAATTTCCATTATTTAAGGAGTTTTTCTTTTATAACAATGCATCATCTAAGCTGTTCTCAGCCTGATTTTAAAAGCTTTGTACTTCTTTTGTTTTCAACAATTAGATTATGGTGTTTCTCAGTATAGATTTTTTTTCTGTTTTTAAAATGTTGTTTGAAGTTGATTGAGCTCCTTGAATATTTAGACATATGTGATTTGGGAAGCTTTCAGGTGCTATTTCTTCAAACCTAAGTAGGACTATGTATGTGTGCATTCTTCCTATTCGCCTGGGATGCCAAAGAGATGGATCCTAAATCTTCTCCTCTTGTCTAACAGTTTCCTAAATCTATGTATATTTCTATTTCTTGAAATCACATTTTTCTGTTTCTTTTACATAGACTAACTTCTATGTAATTTATATATTATCAAATTCACTAATTCTTAGCCAACTTCACCATGTAGAGTCTTCAAGTGAATTTTTTTAATCTCAGTAATATTACTCTTTTTAAAAATTGTAACTAAACATTTTCACATCTTTTGTTGATGTTGTTGTGACTTTCTCTTTTGCTTCATTCATTCAAGACATTTGCCTTCACTCATTGGAGCTGTTTTATAATAGGTATTTAAAATTAGTCACAGAATGTTAAAATCTGTCACTCAGCATTTTATTACAAGCTAAAATTTTCATAGTTCTCAGTTTGCTGGGCAATCTGGATTGCGTCATGCACATTTTGTACATTGTGTGATGAGACTTTCAGTCCATTTTAAGTTTAATGCTGAATGTTGGCTTCATTTTCTTCCTCAGGGAATTAATGCAGGGAAGTGCAATCCACACGTTCTGTAGCACCTTCCAGGTTTTGCTGTTGTGATTAGTATCTCTTTTAGTCATCTCTGCTTGTTTTAGTTCCAGTCTTGGAGTCTTTCAGCACAATAACTATATCCTGGATGTCACCCAATATGTGGTGCCATTCCCTAGCCTGGAACTGTAGTGGTGACATGTCAAAGTTCATTTTTCAAAGTCTTCTAAAAATATCTAGGATCAGCTATGTTCATACACAGTTTCAAGATGAGAACAGACTTTCTTAAAATAGGTAGCTTTCTGAGATTGGTTTCTCCACGACCTCTTTCTCTGTAGCATCCTTGGTGCTGTTTTGTTACCTGTGACTCAGCTCTTCAATTCTCTAGTGAGAAGACTGTGCCTATATTCATCCCCCTCCATTGCACACGCTTTGCAACAGTCTCTATGTTGCAGACCAAGGCAGGAGACACACAGAGGGGAAAAAAAGCATTTATGTTCTTCCTGATTAAAACCAAGATCTTTCTGGGGGTTTGGCAGCTGTGGAGACTCTCCGACACTTACCTGGGGTGCTTTTCCTGGAATTCTTTTAGTCACATTGACTGTCCAATTCAGAGTTTTCCCAAGTCAAGCTTCAGTACCCTGGGGGGGGGGGGAGTAAGGGGCGTGGCAAACACATATCTGGTTCTGCTTTATTTTCCACTCACTTCGACTCCTACTGTTGACCTTAAACTCTTACAACCTAATTCAAGTACTTTTTTAAAGTATAGCTTCCTTGAAGAGTTTTGAGTAAGAATATACCATAATAAATGTGGTAATTAAAAATATCAACTTTCCTGTTTACGGTCTACCAGTTGTCTGGTTGGAGAATGTGAATAAAGAGACACAAAGCATCCAAACTTGCTTGAGTCTTCATGTACCAACTTTAGCCTCAACAAACTTTTACTTAGTAATTGATGTGCTAGAAACCTCATCCAACTACTGAGGGATCTGGATGCAGAGATCCATGACAAGGCCCTGGGTGGATCTCTGGGAGTCCAATTAGCGAGAATGAGGAGGGTTTATATGAGCGAGAATTGTTGAGACCAAGGTTGGATAAAGCACAGGGACAAATAGTATTTGTTTTATGTAAAACAGCCACAGACTTTAAAACAAGCTTCAAAATAACTGAGTTTGCTACATTGTAAAAATATTTCCTAAAGTTAATCTGAGATAATGCATATACATTGTCCAATAATACCAGGAGTTTTGCAGGACCATCATTCATCTGTGTACAGGAATAATAACAGCAACATCCAAAATGGAATTCAATTTTTAAAGTTCCCGTCTTTTACCCAGGAAAAAAAAATCTCAGGCTTTCTATGTCTACTCACCTATGCCTGAGTAGTTCCAAAATAAAATCCATCATTCCAAAGGACTGACCACTTTGTTATTTAATCACCACCTCTAAGCAAACCACAATAATAATAGGATTCCACATTATAGATATAGCCAATTCTCTATTTCAACTGCAGAGAAATCAGGCTTTCTGGAATTATTAGGTGACAACAGTTTTATCTTTAAAACAAAATATAAGTTGTTCTAAAGCACAAGAAAGAATTAACCTATTAATTGAGTAGCTATTTGTGAGAACTTAAAGCATGTAACTACTGGTAAATTATGTAAATCACTGCCTATGTAAACAACCACTCAAGTAATAAACTATGGATCTGGAATGTCCAAGATCAATTGTGAATGCCTCAGGATGGCTCTTAGAATTTATTAATGTTATAAAACCAAGAAAGGTTTCCTTTGTTTGATTTTTAATGTTTTTCTTTCTGAACAGAGTCAGTTATTCAGTTCTAGACTCTGGTCCTTGCTGAGGGGTTAGACCCTAGGCTGCAATAATATCTATAAAGAGCCAATTTTTAAGTCCAAAGGATTTTTTTTTCTCAAGATGAGTGTATGGGCCAGGGAAAGTACTTAATAATGATTGTTGGATTAGAAGACTTTGTAAAATATGTAATTTTTGGAAAAGGTCTCACTTTGATCATGTACCTCGGCATCCTACAGCAAACTCGAAGACTAGAAACCATGCACAGTTGCTATGAGAATAGTACTAAAATGAAAATTCAACACATAATCCTGTATGCATTTTTTTTTCAGTTCTCTGATGGTGGTTCCATGCTTAAGTATCTGAGAAACTAAGGTAGTTTGACCCAGTAAATGTTTTATTGCTTCCATCTATTAAACTCATGAAATAAAGTAAAATTCAATGATTTAGGCTATTTGAAAATAATGTTGGAATAATAACCAAAAGCTAAGAGAAAGAAACAAAGACTAAGCAGCTATGGGATGATGTCAGCAAATATCCTAGTTATTTTAGATAGATACAGTGTCTTAACTACTCCCTGTAGTTCTATGGATTATATATTATGATTCTACAAATAAAAGTAGTGATGCTTAAATGGCATAACATCTAGTAAATAAAGCCTGAGAACAAAATGGGAGATTATGAAAAAGCAAAGCATAGTGTTTAGCTTTCATAACAGTAGCAGCCGGGCGGTGGTGGCGCACGCCTTTAATCCCAGCACTCGGGAGGCAGAGCCAGGCGGATCTCTGTGAGTTCGAGGCCAGCCTGGACTACCAAGTGAGTCCCAGGAAAGGCGCAAAGCTACACAGAGAAACCCTGTCTCAAAAAACCAAAAAAAAAATAAAAATAAAAAAATAAAAAAAAACAGTAGCTATAACACAAAGGGAAAATAAACATCTTAGAACTTGGCAGAGCTCTCTGAATGCTACTTATCCCAAGTCCATCTACTTGGTCAGTATTTAAGGCGATGAAAATTCTGCCTGCGATACTTTCCACCTTTAAATGCTTGGTGAGAGGACACAGCTCATTTTTATAATGTTGTCCTGAACTGAAGAAACACCTCTATCAGAAGCTTCTAGGCACAGTATTTCTCATACATGCAAGCAAAATGAATTTGAACAACAGGTGGGGCTGGTTTTCTTTACTTCAGCCCCTGGCAGAATGCACATTCACGCTGCAGGCCTGACTTCTACAGCGCTTAGACTTTGTGACAGTTTATGAGTTCCTGAAGTTCACTTACTTCCAGAGCTCACACCGAATGAGAATTTCAAAACAGACTCATATTTTCAAAAGTAGAAACTATGCAAGAACAATCAATGCATTATGTACATTTAAATACTTGATGGACATTCCTCATTTCTTCTAAATCCCACTAGAACACAAAATAAAATGTGATTAAGAACTTAGGAACATAAATAACAGTATCACCACCACCAGAGTGCAAGTTCTTGTCACATGCATGCACAATTCCGCTTAGAGCAGAGTTTGTAATATAAATGCAAACCTGGTTTGTGCAACTAAATATGAGGACAGTTGCTGACTCGTTATAAATGAATCCCCACAACAGAGATCCCAGAGACTGCCTTGCCATCGATAGAGACCTGGCCATTCAAACCAGAAAGGGACACATCAGCAGTGTGGAGAAGGGGGACTAATGCACAGAGTTCAGGGCAGAAAAATCTCCTCAAAAGCAGTGAGCTGCAGGGGCAAACATCTAAGCTAAAAACAGTCTGGGGCACTATGCCATTGTGGTTTTTAACATCCTGGGATGGGACACCAGTTGATATTCTCAAAAACTGGCGACTTGGGGAAGACCACTTGATCATCTTTGGAAAGAGACATGGACCTGAAGTACTGAGCTGCCTAGGCTGAGAAGCTGCTGCCCTAGGACACAGAATTAGGTGATTAGAAGGAAGGTGTCATGCTGGAAATATTATCACTAGATGATCCTAACATCAGGGAATGATGCTTTGTCCTAGGCTCCATCAGACCATGGAACCATCTAAATGAAACAACTGTCACAAATCAGGGAACAACCTAGAAACAATAAGAAACAAAACAAACAAAACAGTTCTTAATCTAGCCTTTAGTGTGCCCGTAGTTCTGCATAGAAGGCCTGCAAAGATTGGTTGACCAGAGGAAAACACCCACATCTGTGCTAGCTGGCTAACTGTACTTTAGGGTGGGGAAGCTCTCATTTTATTTGCAAATACTGCACCGACTAGAATTGTGTTTTTGAAAAGGAGAGATATTTTCTGCATTATTGTTTGAATCTTTTCCTCAATGCAAAGAGAGAAAAGCAATTCTACCTTCTCCTAACCCCAAGTGGATTTCAGAGATGGTATTCCTACCCTGCCTACAGAGTATGCTACGCTTCTCCAATCCCACACTTTATCTCCAAGTTCATTTGTAGCCTATAGGTAGTACAAAAGCCAAATTCCTACACTAGGTTACTTCTGACACTCCCAAGCTTGAATAGTTATCTGATGAAGATACAAGTCCCCATCAACAGTGTACCATCAGAAATAAAAACGTGACAGCCACTGGAATTTTCTGCTTCTGTTTGAGTGTCTACATTCACATAGAGGCTGGCAAATCTAACGAATGAAAGGCCTTCTCATGCACATTATTGTATTTTAAAATGTATCCCTGGGTGTGTATATTTATTATTCAAGCAGTAAAATGCTATAATAATTAATGACAGTTATAAAGACTGCAAAAGCAAAAAGCAATCATTAAGGACTTTCGGTAGAAATAAGAAGGAAAACAGATCAACAGTTAAAATGAAGTGTTTTGTGTAGATAACTTTAAAATAAAATACATTAGGATCCAACAAAAACCCATTAATTTTTAAAATAATATGATGAATAATAGATTGTATGATAATTTTATATTTATAAAGTTTCTCACAAAGCATTCATAAATTTAAACATAATTACCCCTGAGAGTTGTATTTGGCTATTAAGTGTTTTATATCAGTACGTCAGGAGCCTTTTAAAACAAACACCTGCTTAGGAATTCTTCACACATGTCAGAATAAATTAATGATGGCAGAATGGTAACTTTGCAACTCATGGTTTTATCAGTAGGAAAAAGTACAATTATGCATAACATTTAAATTGTCTCTGATCAAGACATAACAAAGGATATCAAAAGAACAAAGAAAAACATGCTAGAGAAAAATGAAGTACACAAAGAGTGCTTTGCTTCCTTTAATCAAAACTGGAACAACTGACTTAAACAGAATAACTCAGAAGTCATTTCTTCCAAGTGCTGCGCCAACAAAACCTTGTTGAAATGACTACAAGTATAAGCAAATGTCACTTTCAGGTATTGAAAGTATTCCTAGCTTGATACATCTAAATTATGAATGCTGATACATAATTATTTTGTCCCAGTAAAATTTATTTATTGAAATATTTTTCCTAATTTACTTACTTATGGATAGCAAGGTCATTGATACTAAATATACTCGTTGAAAGTGGCCAATTTTTATATAATTGTTAGCTATGTTCTCTTTTGTATTGCAGAAGGACATTAGCAACTTAAGGGAATCAAAATACCTATCCTTTAAAATTTAATGAAAAAATTATTAATAAAAACTGCAGTTACCTTGAGCAAAGTTTTATCTATCGTATTTCCCCAAATTATCTTCACTACATATTTAACATTCAGCCATTAAAAAACAAACACTGGCTATTACAAATAATGCTGCTGGAAGCAACCTAGATGCCCCTCAACTGAAGAATTGATAAGGAAAATGTGGTATATTTACACAATGGAATATTACTCAGCTGTGAAAAAATAAGATGACCTCATGAAATTTGCAGGGAAATAGATAGAATCAGAAAAGAAAAAAAAAAAAAACATTCTCTGTGAGGTAACTCAGACCCAGACAGACAAACATGCTATGTACTAACTCATAAGTGGATATTAGGAGTAAAGCAAATGATAACCAACCTACAATCCACAGCTCCAGAGGGTCTAGATAACAAGGAGGGTCCAAATAGGTCTGCATGGATTTCTCTGAGATGGGGAAATAAAAGAGTTCACCTAGGTAAACTGGGGGTGGGGAAAGGGGAAATGGGAACTTGAAGGAGCTGGTTAGACTGGCTGGGCACAGGAGGCCACTTGGGGGCAGGATGGAAGGGGAAAGTAACAAAAGACACATCTTGATCGGGGAGGGGGGGCATTTCAGGGTTAGGGAGAAACCTGGTGCCAGGGAAACCCTTAGGAATCCATAAGGAAGAACCCAGCTAAGACTCTTAGCAATAGTGGAGAGAGTGCTTGAACTGGCCAACAACTGTAACCAGATTGGTGACTACCCTAATTGCCATCAGAGAGTCTTTACCCAGTAACTGATAAAAGCAGATGCAGAGACTCACAACCAAGCACTGGAATGAGCTCTAGGAGTCCACCTGAAGAAAGGGAGTGGGTATTTTAAGAGCCAGAGGGTCAAGGTCATGATGGGGGGAACTCACAGGGACAGCTAACCTGAGCTCCTGAGAGCTCATAGAATCTGGACCAGCAGTTAGGGAGCCTGTGTGGGATCAACGTAGGCCCTCTCTGCATGTGTGACAGTTGTGTAGCTTGGTCAGTTTGTAAAGCTCCTAGCAGTGAGATCAAGACCCACCCCTGGTGCTTAGCTGGATTTTAGGAACCTATTTCCCATGCTGGATTACCTTGCCCAGCCTATATGCAGCAGGACACAAGAAAGGCGATTGTCAAACTTTGCCAAGACAAGGTAGGACAGTCATTCAAAATTCCCTGCTTCACAGGAAAAATCTGTCAGATATGCTCGACCTATAGGCCAAAGATGGAGGCCCCAATGTTATAGAGAAACTTTGGGTGACTGTCCAGACAGCCTGATGTCCCTGTCATTAGGTAACATTCTACCCATCTGGAGTTTTTGATGGAGTTGAAGACTAGATAGTCATAATTATAATTCTTCTTAGTTATGATGAAAGGGTAAATTAGATACAAAACTTTGAACTCACCAAAATAGGATGGATAATTAAATGTTTTTTCTCTGATTTGTCAAATACAGATAGACTGGATATTGTAACTGTAATTCTTGCTTGATACATATTTTGTTGTATGTAATTTTACTTTGTTAAAGTTAAAACCTTCCTTTTTGATTAGAAAGAAAGGGGAAAATGCTGTGCGATAATCCTTCTGTACACTGTAAGTATGTAACTCATTGGTTAATCACAACGCTGATTGGCCTATAGCAAGGCATGATAAAGTTAGGCAGGACAATCAAACTGAGGACTGATAAAGAAGGGCAGAGCTGGGAGAGATGCCAGGAGCTGACCAGGAAGTAAGATGGAAAGGTAAAGCCACGAGCCATGTGGCAATACACAGATTAATAAAAATGGGTTAATTTAAATGTAATCGCTAGTTAGTAATAAACCTGAGCTATTTGTCGAGCATTCTGTAATTTATATAAGCTTCTGTATGATTATTTGGACAGTTGAGACAGGAAAACTCTGCCTACATTACAGATCCTTCCTCAACTTGATATGCCATGCTTTGTTCAAGCCCATGGAGAGCCTGCCCCTTTCTGAATAGAGACAGAGGAGGACTGCATGGGGAGGGGGTAGATGTGAGTCAGGGGGAGAGAACAGGAGAGGAAGGAGAAGAAATTGTGGTTAGTATGGAAAATAAATGAAAAAAAAAGTTAATTAAATTAGAAAAAAAGCACTGTAAAATGACCTGAATGTAAATTCCACAAAAAGAAAGCAATTCAAAATTATGATGACATCTTAAATATATATATATATATATATATACATATATATATATATATATATATTCATATATCATTTAGGGGAGTTAATACTTGCCATAGAAATGTGGATTCACAATATTTTATTTGGTACCTGTTCCCACAATATTTTTTTTTAACATTCTCTTAAATTCATCATAGAAATACTGAATGAAAAGTGACAGATTTTACATCTCCTTTAACATCCAGCTTCCTTTACCCAGAAGAAACCACGGTTGTGCATTTCTTTCTAGAGATATTACATGTGTGCCTAACTTCAGTCATCTTTCAGTATCCAAGGAAAATTTCCAAGACTCTACCCAGAGAGATCAAAATCCATGGATGCTCAAGTACCTTCTATAAAATGGCATAAGAATTTGCATGAGTTATGCAAATATAATACATATTTATAAAAATGTCCTATATACTTAAATATTTCCCTAGATTACTTACAATATCTAATGAATATAAATATCACACAAGAAACTATTACATTGTTGTTTAGGGACTAATAAAAAGAAAAGCTTGGGGGCTGGAGAGATAGCTCAGTGGTTAAGAGCACTGGCTGTTCTTCCAGAGGTCCTGAGTTCAATTCCCAGCAACCACATGGTGGCTCACAAGCATCTGTAATGAGATCTGGCGCCCTCTTCTGGCCTGCAGGCAGAACACTGTATACATAATAAATAAATCTTTAAAAAAAGGAAAAGCTCACAATGTTCATATATAATCTCGATTATTTTTACAAATATTTTCAACTTGATTTTTTTTCACTACATGGATATGAAGCCCATGTTTACAATACAGAGAACTGAATATATATAGCTGTTTACACACACACACACACACACACACACACACACACACGAATCATATGAATGTGTATACACACACATATATATATACATATATGTATGTATATATATATCAGCCAGAATCAAAACCTTCAGTAATTCTAAATGAAATAAAAAATAGTTTATGAACTGCATTAATTTGTTTACTCTTCTTCATTTTTTTTATTTTCTCTACAATTTTTTGGACATTTTTCATTTACAATTTCCATGAAATGCTGGAATGTACATGTTGCTCAGTAGGAAATATATAAATATTAAGATTTTCTTTCTTAGTCTTATGTAACTGCCTCTTCAATCAGATTTTCAGTTCATTTTTTATTTCAGATTTTGAAACTGTTATTTCCAACCCTTTGGGTCTCACAGGAGTCAGAGATGCCAATTAACTATGGAACTAGGTAAATATATAAAACCAAGCTTGAGGTAATCTTAATTTAATAAATCTCCATTGCCTTCCAAGGCTGTTTCCCAACCATCTTCTAAAGTGTACAGGGCTTTGTAGAGCATTAGTTCTACTCTTGATAATTCCATGCCAGAGAACATTAGAATAACAGAATGTGTAGCTTTACCTCATTCCTCAACCTCTTTGCGTGCTACAGGGCTTCCCTCTAAGCCATGACTTAAAATTTAGAATTGTAATTCCAAGGCGTCAGCTCATTTTCATCTATTTCTTGAACTAAGTGTATCACTTTGGAACCCTCCATTTATCTCCTTTAAGATAGCAGTGATGCTCTTATTCTGTTGCATGGGGCTGAGTAGTGGCCGTGTGATGCCAGTGCTCTCCCTATTCAAGAAATACCTGTACTACAGAAAGAAATTACTGTATTAGACACGGTCACAGAATGGAACAAAATTGCTTAAGAAACTGCTCAAGAGTGACAGTATGGATGAGGCTGAGAAGCTGTCATCAGTGCAACTGTTGGCTGCTAAGGATGAGTGCCCTGTTCTGTGTCCTCTTGGTAGTTTCTTCTAGGTCTTAGGATGCAAATTCATCCAACAATATTCTAGTCCAAGCAGGAGGGCACATTTACATCAGATCAGTGGTGGCTAGAAGGTCACACCCTCAGAGTTCGTGTTCTTCCAGAGATAGTTTAATATTATTCTGTAGCTACTGTCTTCCTTTGGAGTCTCTAATTCTATCCCAATTAAACAAAGTCTAGCCATCCCACCTCCAACATTTTACTTAGAGGATAAGTTTTATTCCTTTAACTAAAAGCATCCTCTCCATGGACTTCTGTAATCTCAGAATCAGTGGCACCTCTCTGTGTTAGGACACTGCTTTACGGTCTCCAGTCTTGCCCCTAACAATCTGGAAGGACCGAAACAGATCTAGGTTTGCAATCCCAGCAGCTGCTCACCAGTGGGCTCCCTTCAACACTTAAAATGTCACGATGGGTTTGAGTGGAAAGCTGTGGATGCTTTGCCCTACAGCTGCACACAGAGCAAATGCAATGCCAGCAACAGCAGGGCCGTCCATCATGTTCCCTTGCAGCTGTTAACAAATTTGTTTGCTTCCTTTCTTGCAAATTCCACGGTTTTCCTTATTGAATTATAAATCAAGTTTTCTTCTTCTTCTTTCTTCTTCTTCTTCTTCTTCTTTTTTTTTTGAGAATCTTTGCTTTCTGTATTTTAAAGAAAAGCTGGGAAACTCTATGTCTTATAGCATTCCTCCCCTTTAAGATTTAGCCACATCTTTAACTATGTGATCAAGAAAAGAGCAGGGTGATTCTCAAGTAATTTGAAGGGAGATATCAAGTAGCATGTGTAACATTTGATTATAAAACTGAAATCAGTTAAAAATGTCCCAAAATATTGTTCTAGTGATTCCCTAAGATGAGGCTCAGTAAAACATCCAAGACCCTTGATAAATGTGACAATTAATGATTTTCCAACATTGAAAAATATGTATATGGTTATATGCATAAGCTCTGTATCACTATAGTGAAAAGTATCGCATATAAATATAATAGGATAATCCACGAGGCTGCACCAAAACAAATTTTGAAAGCTCTTCTCCCATGCACAACAGGCTGGGGTTTTGTTAAATCTCTTTATTGTTGAATTATAGTGGTAATAACATTTAGCAGAGACTCTGTGGTCCAGTGGCTGAATGAATTAAAACAAAACCTTGAGATGCTTTGGACTCATTCATTTCATACATGAAATTATTGTATCAGATACAGTGATAAAATATCTATACATTTATAAGATTTAAAGCTATAATTGTTCTTCTCTGTATGCAGATATTATGTAGGATCAGATGATGTATCATGATGATACATGTCTATCAAATGGATTGTAGGCAAATACTCTGTAAACAAAATTTTTAGATAAACAAACACTGTTTTGTTTATTCTGAAGAGCTCCCTCTTCACTGATGATATTAGGCTGCTCCATTTTTAGCATAACTTGTATTATAATATGAATATACTTTAGATCACCTAAGGGAGCTCCAATACTAGATTTATTTTTAAATGTCAAAGCCTCTGCCTTGCAGGCTTATCTGCATAGATGTCTCATTCAATAAATCATCTGATTTGGAGTTGGCATAAAGAGCCTGTTAATATGATTGGCAGGCTAGCTAAAAGCAGTGCTGTCTATGTACTTGATATGTTAAACAAGATATTTTTTTACTGCATGTAGTGCATGTGTGTGTGTGTGTGTGTGTGTGTGTGTGTGTGTGTGTGTGTGTGTCTGTGTGTGTGTGTGTGTCTGTGTGTCTGTGAATGATTGTTTCATGGTATGCCAGAGGAGGTTAAAAAAAAATTCTGGGAGTTGATTCTCTACTCCAAACATGTAGCATCCAGGGGATCAAAATCCGATCATTAGTCTTGTTGGCAAGCGTCTTTTACCCACTGAGCAATCTCATCGACCCAATATACACTTTTAAATGAATTCAGAATGAGATGGTGTGGGGTAGTCCCAGCTTAAGCAATGAGTCAAGTAAGATACCCTCTTTCCCCGCCCCTAATTTCCACCCAAAAATTCATGTGACAAATTTACCATTTTTATAGAAGTCATAAAGGCCACAAATAGCATTCATAGGATTTATCTCTAGGCAGTCATAATAATATTCATCAACTCTACCTTCAATATGTGATCAAAAGTAACTTTATAAAGGTTTTTTTTAAAGCCTGATGTGATGCCAAAAATGAATAGTTGCACTTCTAATAAAAATGCCCAGGCTTAAGTCTACAAAATTAGAATAGCTCTAACCACCTCTACCTCAAGACCCTTCAAGTCATTATTGCTAACTTAAAGAAATAAGCAATAAGATTAATTTATAGACACGAGAAAAACAGAAAAGAAAGAAGGAAAAGGAAACTCTCAGAGAGTTATTGTTTCATCTATGCTGAATAATTAACAAAATGGTATCAATCAGCATTTATGTATATAATTTTCAATTTAAAGTTCAGAAGCCCATGTGGTCAAGTGTTAATCTGAAGTAATATTGAGATTGACAGATTTATTTATTTTTTTTAGATTTGTAGAGCTTCCAAGTGTCTTGCTGTTTTAAAACACGTTCACACACCTGGCTGAACATTAGTGCATGGCTGATAGAACTTTTGCAATCACAGCTTTTCAGAAAAAGAAATGGATATATTTTGAGTGTGTAGTACAGCAACACCACGGTAAAATATAGTGCTGTTTAAGTGGGTGTTTTAACAAATACCACAATTTCAGGAATAATAATGGACTTGTTTTCTCTAAAGCAATCAACACAAACCTACTGAAGCAAACCATTATACTAGTTGCCTCAAGAGATGCAAATAAATTTAAAATAGTTATCATCTCTCTTTTATATTAGGCTCTAAATATAGAGAAGAAAATATTTATATACAAATAGCTTATAACTTCAAGCTATATATGCTAAGCCCAAATAAATGTACTCATCTCAAAACATTAGAGGAGTTTATAAAGTCTGCCTCTCCAACAAAATGAAATATAAGTCTTGGGGCTGGAGAGATAGCTCAGTGGTTAAGAGCACTGGTTGCTCTTCCAGAGGACCCAAGTTCATAATTTCATCCTTCTCTTTCCTCTTTCTACCCCTTCCCATATACCCTCTTACCCCCTGCTTCCTGTTGAAATCATGGTTTCTTTTTCTTTAGTTGTTTGGTATTGAATATCCAATTATGGAGTTTCTCCCTGGGGAGAACAATTTCTCCAGTACTCCACATTCCTTATTGACTACAGTTCTTTGTCTAGAAGTTCTCTAAGCCATGTAAAGAAAAGATTACCAAACTGATTCCAAAGTTTATATAAAACGAACATTATCTAGAACAATGAAGGCTATGCTGAACACATGATTGGAAAATGGGAGGCATTGATGCTGAAGGTAAGTCGGACCCTGATTACAGGAGCACAGTGCAGAAAGAAACAGACTCACTGGAGAACAGGCTATGATACAGTTACCATTGCAAACCAGTAGGAGAAAAGACGAACTGAAAAACCCTAATCATATTAATACCAAGATGTGGAACATATGTAATTTTCATGCAATGTCAATGTCAACATAATCATGATCAACCACTTTAGAAAAACAGTCCAGCAATAGCAAGAAAAGTTAAGGTACATGTGCAGTTGAATTTTTCTTCAGGCAGCTCACAAATAATGACACAGAGACTTATTAATGATGAAACCTAGCTTTAGTTTAGGCTTGTCCCACTAGCTTTTATAACTTAAGTTATATTCTCCATTTATATTAATCTGCATTTTGCCTCATGGCTTTTTACCTTTCTTTCATTCTGTATGTCTGACTCACTCCATGTCTCGTTGGCACCTAATGCACACTTAGATTCATCTCCTTCTTTCTCTCTGCCTGGAAGTTCCGCCTATACCTCCTACCTATCTATTGGCCCTTTAGCTTTTTATTATACCAGTCACAGCAATATATCTTCACACAGTGAACAAATATCCTGCAACATGACCTATAGCAATTCCACGTCTAGGTACAGACCCAAAAAGAATAAATGGGCATGTCATAAAAATACATATACAATAATACCCCTAGAAGCTTTACCTACAATAGCTTCAGACTCGTATCATCCTGTACTTGCATCAACAACACAAGAGCAGATAATAAGACTATTCACTTGCATAATGCAATACAAAAGACCAATAAAAATACTGAGTCATGAAAGAACATAAAAGACATTTAAAAACATTCAAAATAAGAAGAAACAACAAATAATTTCTGAATCAATTTGTTTGAGAATCATGTATGTGCAAAATAAATAAAAATACTAGAGTTTTCACCTTTCACAGAAGGCTTTTTTTTCCTGGTAAGAGACACTAGGGAGGAACTACTGTAATGACATTCTCTGCATCATTATCTGGGTATAGTCACACGGAAGCAAATGAGTAAAACATGATCAGTGCATACTACTGATTATTGATGCACTTTTCCCATTACCAATCATGCACAATTAAGAAAGAAGGAGCTCCAAGCTGTTCTCCTATGATGGTCCTCTAAACAACACTAGAATCACAGGGAAGAACAAAATGAGAAATGGGGGAAATAGGTTGAAATACTTTTAACTTTATGTGTGTAGAATGCATGGTATAACATAATGTGCCAAATTTGTTTCTGTTTGTTCTTCTAGATGGAGTGGATGAGAATGGGAGAAAGAGAGAGAGAGAGAGAGAGAGAGAGAGAGAGAGAGAGAGAGAGAGAGAGAGAGGAGAGACAGACAGAAAAAGAGACACAGGAGAGAGAGGCAGCCTGCTTAACCTTTCTTAATCTCAACTATAAATGAAGGAAACAATTAGGAAAGAAATATTAGGAGACAGTCCTCAGCATTCTCCAATGATATTTTAATATATTATAAGTTAAAGTGTTTGAGTTTGAAATTCTACAAACAAATATTCATAAGTTTAATGCCATTTCTCTTGAAATTCCTGGGGGGAAAACAAAATTTCAAATTATAAAGTAAGTTTTGAAATGTGCCAAAGCCAATAAAGGCTGCTGCAAGGAATGATAACTGTGCCAGACAAGTTTACATAGCTTTTGATTGTAGGCATTTATTGCTATAACCAAGTTCTAATATCAATCTCTATCTCTGAACTTCCTCTGTAACAGTTACCATCTTTGTTAGTCATAAAATTAGGGATTCACTTGTGCTGTTTATTATATCCAACATTTAAAATATAAACTTGGGATAGCAGTGATTCAGAATAAGCAATGAGAATGGGCATAATTTGTGGTATAAAAAAACTATCAAAAGTTATTTTTCATCATCATCTCAAGTGACAAAAGAGAGACCCAAGTCAACTGTGCAAACATATGTTTGCTCTGCTTTTATCAAAACAAAATAATTCGGGAAATCCCTCAGAATTTTTTGTAAGTAGCATCTGATTGTTATGTTCAGAACAGCTTGATATTATTTTCTGAATATCCTCCTTAAAATAGCTGAATGACTCACATTTTCAAAATAAAGGATTACATACATTATTTTGTAGGGCTCTGGCAGGCAGAATCAAGAAGTTGCAGAAAAAAAAAACACATCTGCTTTTTCTAACAATAGATTTTGATAGAATTGTTTATACCCCCAGCAGCCTGGCTCTCCAAACAGGTTTGCAGTCCCTAGACATCTGAATGTTATGCCTACCTCATTTTCATATTGTGCCTTGGGTTTTCCCAGAGAACACAGAACAATACTGCTCTCCTTTTGGCTCTCCTCGCTACATCCATGCTTTACACTCAATGCTACAATGTTAGGCACCTAGAGTGCTTATTAAGAAAACATTACCCTCAAACCATTTTCTAAAGCTTCATTTGAAGACGGGACGCACATTTAGAGTGAAATTGACTGACATATACAAATAAGTCAGAAAGTTGTAAAGGGAAACAAAGGGAACCTTCATTTCTACTGTGAGGCAGCCACTGATCTGCTTCATCAAGGTCCTTTGGACCTTTGAGTAAAGGAGTCAGGTGGCCAGTCCTCACACAGAAGGTAGACCGGGTGAGTCACGCAGTCACTCATGAAAGTGATGCATCTGTTTTCTGTTTCTTGCTATGCTTAGAGTTCTCATGTCTAAGAGATTTTATACAAGATATCTATGAAAGAAGAAATTACATGTACACAAGTACCACCTTCAACTTGGGAGATGCATTCCATTGCCACATCCTTGTATCTGAGTATGGATTATGTACTGAACTGGACAGATTTCTCATTGGGTTTGTCTTCTGTTCTACAATTTAGGGAGAGCAAGAAATTCTAGTGTGTTGTTGCATGAAAGAGCAATTGTACAGAATTATCTACTGTGCAGTTCAAAAAGCTAGAAGGAATTTTAAAGTATTTACCATAAAAAGTTGATACATGTTTGCACAGATGTGTGGATTTAACCTAGTTTGAACATTAAACAAAATATACATTGGATAATTAAACATCACATGGTACTTAAATAATACATATAGATTTTATGTTTTTCCATATCAGTTAAGCATTGTTTGTAATAGCCAGAACATGGAAACAACCTAGATGCCCTTCAACTGAAGAATGGATAAACAAAATGTGGTATATATACACAATGGAATACTACTCAGCAGAGAAAAACAATGACATCATGAGGTTTACAGGCAAATGGATGGATCTAGAAAAAATCATCCTGAGTGAGGTAACCCAGACTCAGAAAGACAAACATGATATGTACTCACTCATAGGAGGATACTAGATGTGGAACAAGGATGACTGGATTGCTACTCACATCACCAGGGAGGCTACCTGGAAAACAGGACCCCAAGAAAGACACGGGGATCGCCCAATGACGGAGAAATGGAAGAGATCTACATGAACAGCCTGGACATGAGTGGGGGTAATGAAGGGCGAGGGTCAAGGGAAAGAGAGCTTGGGGGAGCGGGAGATCCCAGCTGGATCAACAACAGAGAGGGAGAACAAGGAATAGGAGACCATGATAAATGAAGACCACATGAGATTAGGAAGAAGCAAAGTGCTAGAGAGGCCCACAGAAATCCACAAAGATACCCCCACAACAGACTGCTGGCAATGGTCAAGAGACAGCCCGAACTGACCTACTCTGGTGATGGGATGGCCAAACACCCTAATTGTCGTGCTAGAAACCCCATCCAACTACTGAGGGATCTGGATGTAGAGATCCATGGCTAGGCCCCGGGTGGATCTCTGGGAGTCCAATTAGCGAGAATGAGGAGGGTTTATATGAGCGAGAATTGTTGAGACCAAGGTTGGATAAAGCACAGGGACAAATAGCCAAACGAAGGGAAACACATGAACTATGAACCAATGGCTGAGGGGTCACCAACTGGATCAGGCCCTCTGAGTGGGTGAGACAGTTGATTGGCTTGATCTGTTTGGGAGGCATTCAGGCAGTGGGACCGTGTCCTGTGCTCATTGCATGAGTTGGCTGTTTGAAACCTGGGGCATATGCAGGATCGCTTGGCTCGGCCTGGGAGGAGGGGACTGGACCTACCTGGACTGAGTCTACCAGGTTGATCTCAGTCCACGGGGGAGGCTTTGCCCTGGAGGGAATGGGGGATAGGCTGGGGGGAAGGTGAGGAGGGCGGGAGGGGGGAGAACAAGGGAATCCGTGGCTGATATGTAGAACTGAATTGTATTGCAAAATAAAAATAAAAAAATTAAAAAAAGAATCTATTGTTAATAATTCAACAAATAAGGATGAGATAACAGGGGCTAATGGAATGGTGAATATGATCAGAGTACACTATATGCATGTACAAAAAATCACAATTGAAATACACTGTTGTATAAAATTAATATATACTCATTAAAAGAACTTAGCAGTAAGAAAAGAGTTTTCTCCTCAATGAGCTATATAATCCTCTCTCCTTTGGAATAGTCAGATGTTTGTGATCAATCACAAGTCCTTCCACTTTCATTTCCAGAAAGTCCAGAGATGAATTGGTCAACTACACAAGTGGACTTTAATTTGTTTTCTAATAGTCTTTAAATCTATGGACACAGGTCCCATATCCCCTGAAGTATTCATTTCATCATGGTTTTATTGCTTAAAGAATTCTATAAAATCTTATAGTGGAGAGAAATAGTTTGCTGATAAGTAGGTCAAGAGGTTGTATTAGCTGGCCAGTGCATTATAGTAAGTACCACAAAATGGGTGGTTAAAACAACAGAAATTCGTTTGGTTCCAGTTTTAGACAATGTGTGTCAAAGTTCCTTTGTGTACATTGTATGCATGTGTGTGTGTTCATATGTGCATATGTATTTCATGTGTGTGGATGTATATGTTCAAGTGTGCACATGTGCCTTAGAGACAAGAATCCACATCAGTCTTCTCTTTAATTGGTGTTCAACTTTATTATTTTGAGATGAGGTCTTTCGCTAAAGCTGGAACTCATTGATTTGCCTAGACTAACTAGCTAGCAAGCAATAGGGATTCTCCTGTCTGTCTCTCTGGCTCCTTCGTGCTGTGATTATGTTCTTCATTGTGCTATACTTTGTACATGGCTGCTGGGGATCAGAACTCAAGTCCTTACACTGTACTTTTTGTTCCTTCTCTCCAGCCCCCAAATTTCCTCTTTTTATAAGAACACAGTCCAGGTTATACTAGAACACACCCAATTACCTCAGCTTAGCTTCATTATCTGCAAAGATACTATTTCTAAATAAAGTCACATTTGCAGGTTCTGCAGTTTGGGATTTCAACATCTTTTGAAAATATACAACTTAGCCCATAACATAGGTGGCAGAAACAGAGGGCAGATATAAAGAAGAGTCACATCCGTGTGACTTCAAAGCCCATGCATTTTTTTCTCTCTATCATGGAAGCTATCCTGTGCCTCCTCATCCCAGCTCAGCCTACCCATTTCTCCTCCTATCTCTCCTTTCCAAAGTGTCACTTGGCTCTTCCAGCGCTCAAATTATTAGATCAAGACTAAGGACAGCGGAGACAAAGGCAGAGATGACTAGCACTTCTGGCACAGATTCCCTTACACCAGAGCTTTTTCGTGATGATTTATAAAAGAAAAGCGTGAGTCAGACTTATGAGGGTACACTTCCATCTAGATTTTATGATGATCCCTGTAACAGTAATCAGAACAGGGTCACAGACGTTTCCTTCTTTAAGCTGGCTGTGCAAAGAAGCCAGCATCTTTCCTCCTATCCACACTATTTTTCTCATGAGTTCTACATTTTATGTGGTGTACATGATAATATTTTTGGATAGGGAGAGGATCCATCTAAAATGAGCACCATCATGTTAGTTTGACTCTACCCAGTAATTTCAATCAGTGCACATTTTCCCTCCTTCCTCTTTTCCTTCCAAGTTTGGGCTGTGTATAGACTACAGTTAGTTTTAGGACCCCAAAAGAGTGGACAGCAGGGTCTCCAACTCCATGAGGGGGTGGGCATGATTCTCATGGTGTGTAGCTTCCTGAGCAAGGTCCTCCCTGGGATCTGACTTGGAGTTGCCAGCCAGAGTCTTAGAGTTCCATCAGGGCAGCAGAGTAATGTCTCTGCAGTACTCTGAACCTTTCATTTGTCACTGACATAGCTTAGTAGCTACCACCTATCTATCTTCATCAAGGGCACACAGGGACTTTTCCATCTCACTCATACCACAATCACCAGCAGCAATCTTCTAGACAGCAAAGTATCAGAGCTCCTTGTTCTACCTGCATGTCATTTTCTGTTCCATTCTGAGGTCCCTTCCTCCCTGTTCCCAGTAGCATACAGATGGGTTCACCTGCTCATTTCCTTTAATTAATATAAAATGTCTTTACATTCCCGGACAAAGCCTGAGGAAGGAAGATTGTCAGTCAGGCCTATCTCTCTTTCTGCTTATAGTCCTCAAAGACTATTTCCTTGTCTGAGCAGGGCTTCCCTTAGGTAAAACTCTATGATCCAGTTTATCCACCAAGCATTTCGATAGTGATTTTAATAAAGCTTCTCTTTGTTGACAGTCTGGCTTTCATGCCTCCTGTCTAACGCTGCACTGAAAATTCCCATTAGGGATGATAACGGCTGGATTTCACCTCCTTGGCTTTCTCTTTGCATTTCTTCAGGAACAATCCTAAATCGTTTTTCTCTATGATGGATGCTTCAGCTCACTTGGGGGAAAAGTCATGCATTTACAAAAATGTCAATGAGAGAGCCCCCTCTCTCTTGGAAACATACATACATACACACACACACACACACACACACACACACACACACACACACACACACACACACACACCACACTCATGCTATCTCTTAATCTCCTTAATGAAACAGCAGTCCATACAATTCTTGAGCATGCACTGAGAGCTTAACATGGTTCCAGACACTTAGTACACAGATTTTGTTTCATTCAATCCTGTCCATGACTCTGAGATAAAATATTTTCTCATATATTTATAAGGAGGAAACTAAGCCTTAGAAAAAAGATACCATCTTTCCCATATTCAGTTATTTGTAATTACCTAATTTATTCCAATTGCTTACAAATTGCAAAAACCTAAACCCATATGGCTCTCTACTTTTTGTTTGCTTCAATCTACAAAGCCGTAAGTACTTGAAGAGCTCTTTCCCTTTGGGTCTTCTAAAGTTACCAAGTGTCAGCTGCAACTCTCCCACTGAGGTATGCCCTCAGCACTCATTTTCAGTATGCAAATAGAAGCTCTCATGGCACCCCAATGCCTAAGCATTGTTCATGCCCATTGAGTGTAACTACCATAAATAACCATTAGCAGTCAACAGCTTCAGTAAAATAAAATAAAGACACAGACAATAAGTTCCAAATCTTCTAGAAACTTCCAAGCAAAGAAAAAGAGGTTTGCTTGCTTCTGGTGTTAATTTCTCATTTCACCAAGGTGAACCCATCTGGATGCAGCAAGCTAAGTTTCAGATCCAGATGTGGGACTTGTTCATGAAAGATGCTGTAACCTTCCATCCATTTCTACGTGTCCAGCAATTTCTCTGATATGTGATCTATGAAGACTGTATTCATTAGAAACAATTTATTTCCTTTTGTCTACTATATTACAGGGGTGGTAGGATGCTATTTCAGCTGCATCAGACTCTCACCATTCACTCAGAAAACACAAGTTCATCTGAAAGCAGGCATAACTAATGAGTACAATATAGAGGCGACCTCATTTCATATGTGTAAACACATTTCATATGTCTAAATACATTAGACTTGGAGGCCTTCCGGTAAATTTTCTTGTCTCTGGATCTTAGGAACATAAGCATAAGGAAACTGCCAGCTCTCCCCCTAGTCCCCAGAATTTCTGTTCTTTCCTCTTTAATTGTAAACTCTGGAAAAAGAAGAGAACAATGCTCAGAACTGTCAACAATCAGCATAGTAACGTTTTGTTTCCTTGGAGAATTTGGACAAAAAAACAATTTTGATAACATGGTACAAATTTTGATACAAAAATAGCATTCTGCTGCAAAAGTGATAGCATACAGTCAAAGAAAAGAGCACATTAAAGAGGATCTTCTAGTTAAAAGGCATTTACATTATTATTTTAATCATTCTGACACATTGATGAATGCTTAACCTTAGAGGACAGGCTGGAGGCTGATACGTTAATCACAAGATGTGTAAAGCTTTCTTTTGAGACTTCAAGGCAAACATTCAAACAAGAATTACACCATGGAGAATTCTCTAAAAGTTTGAACTTGCAAAACAGTCTAGGACTGACAGTCATATGCCTATGGGTATGCACATGATATACAAAAGAAATATATGAAATATTCATAATATACAAAAGAAAATAGGTCCATGAGCTCTTAGGGAAAGGTATAGTTGCCTTTTCCTCAAGATACTTTAACACTATGGGCTAAAAACTATAGGCATCTCTAGCCCCATAGCTTTGGGACTTGTACTGAGGTAGTATATCATAGTGGAAGCATGGGAGGTGTTGCTAAGCTTCCCAACTCATGGCCAGAAGCATAGGAAGAAAACATCAGATCTCATGAGCCCCAACAAGGACATCCTATCAGCATTCTAAAAATATCCCACTAGGCTCCAGTTCTTAAATTTCCACCCCTCACTCAGAATAATTGCTTCTAGCTCCACCCATTTACCTATACATATCATAATTACATTTTTCTTAGCAGCTAAATAACATTCTATTGTGTAAATACATCACATTTTCATTATCTATTCCATGCGGCTTCCATTTCCTGGCTATTGTGAATTGAGCAGCAATGGGTATTGATGAGCAAATATCTCTAGAGTAGGATGTGGAGTCCTTTGGGTATACATCTAAGAGTGGTATAGCTAGATCATATAGTAGATCTGTTTTTAGCTTTTTGAGGAACCTGCACACTGATTCCCACCTCCTTCTGGATTCACCAAGATAAAAAAACAAGCCTTTAGCACAGTGACATTTGGGGTACACTAAAAATTCAATATATTGCATGATAATTTTGAGATTTCACATAAGGAGAAGCAATAGTCACATTAACTCTATTATAATTTGCTATCTTCAAGGAAACAGATCTCTCGTGTGGTTTGAATGGGAAACGTCCTCCATAGATAGATTCATGTGCTTCAACATTTGGTCCTCATTTGGTGGCACTATTTGGAAAGGTTACGGAATCTTTTTGAAATGGAGTCCTATTGAAGGAAATAGGTCACTTTGGGTACTGAGTCTTGAGACTTTAATCTGATCTCTGAATACAAATGCAATGTGACCAGCCAGCTTCTTGCTCATGCCAACCATCATGTCTCCCCTGCTTTCTGCCGTATCTTCCATTATGATGAACTGTATCTCTCTTGAACTATAAGCCAAAATAAACCTTCTGAAGTTACTGTTGAGTATTTTATCACAGGAAAAGCAAACTAATACAATCTTTATAAAACATCAATTATTGAACAATTATTCTAGATGCACAGGATACTGATAGAAAGACCAAGTAAATACTACTAGAAAACAAAACTCTGACTTGGTTCTCGGCCCCTACAATAGAAAGTCAGTAAGCATGTATTTGTCTAACACGACACTGAGCTTTGTTGTAGTGTTTCCTTTCCATCAGTTGGAAGTTACTTCTAATTAACGGTGCCATTTTGTCTTCCTGTGGCTTACCTTTATCTCTCCACTGGCATCTCAGCCTTTCTAGCCAACAGGTAAAAGAATGTTGGCATCATCTTTAGCTTCTCCTATTGAATCAAATCAATCTCATGTCTAAACCATCAGCAAGTTCTCTTGGTTCTACCTTCAAAATACCCATAATCTGATGCCATCCTGCCATCCTGCCATCCTGCCATCCTTAGTACAATATTCCATTGTAAATGATCAGATCTCATGTAAATTGGTATAATTCTCTTCAGGCAGGACACTTTATTGGCCCTGATCCAGAATTCTTTTCTCAACCTGGCCAAAGAGTATCCCTTTAAAATCTCAGGTTAAATCATGTCATTCCTCCATCCAAACTCTCCAATGACTCCTTTTTTCCCCATTGGTTTTCAAGAGCCTGGCCAACCTAGCTGCTGAGCTATTCCTTAATCTCCTGACCTCATCACCTGATGTTCTTAGTCACACTTCTTTATTTGATTGTGTCCATGCCTACTCCCAAACATTCCTCCAGCACACCTGACTGACTTACACTTTGGGATTTCATCACTGGCTACCAGCTGTGCCTAGAAGAATCATTCCTATATATCTAAATCCTCCTCTCTTTACCTTCCCAATTTTTCAAATGTCACTAGCTCAATGAGCCATTCCTGCACTATTAAAATTTTTCTTTCAATGTCTTTTACCACCTAAATTATATCCCCTTCCCTCTATTTGTCTCTTTAGTGTTTATCAGTGTATATCATCATTTATCTATCTAATTTGTTTCCTCTGCCAACTGAAACTTTAATTTCAGCAAAGCAATGCCCTATTTTTTCCTCTTTCCATATGCCTTACTTCTACAAAAGTTTGTGATACAGAGGAGAAAGTCAAGAAATAATCACTAGCTAAATGACTAACACTTAACCACTGTGCATACTTTTGGGAATAAAGTGGATATATTTTATTAATCTTTAGGTTTTTTTTTTTTAAGCTACGTTTTATTTTCTGGAAAGAAGAGGGGAGGATGAAGCAGTGCTGGGGCATAGTAATGGGAAAGGAGGGGTAGAACATACTGTGGGTCTTCCCATGTTCCTGACAGTTGTTGGGATCTTACATCACTGACCATGAATTTCATAGTAAAATCATCTTGAGTATACGAGAAAGGGAAGGAAGATTCACACAATTCACCAAGATGACTAAGGTATTCCAGTTAACAGCTGGACATCATCAAGAGACCCAACTAATCTTGAGCTGTGCTGCAGACAGTCTCTCTTGGAAGGCAGCTTCTCCTTGAACTTTTGCATATTTGAATGTAGATTGGCGAGAGGAAGGGAAGTAGCGAGTACTTTTCCCCAGTGCCTCCTGACAAGAAGACAGTGATGGAGAGAATGAGGACACAGGGTTATTAGAAGGCACAAGTGATACTCAGCACCATAGGTTTTCCTAGCATTGTGAGTCACAGAAAGAGAAAAGGCCCTTTTGTCTCCCGGCCTACACTAGTCTACAGAGTGATGTCACAGGATGCCCCCTCTCCACTTTACACTGTGACCAAATAGTATCATGCAAATTATGAGCCTATTTAGCCAATTATTATGCACAACAGCTGTACTTATTTTCCCCGTGCCCAGCATTAGCTCTGCTTCCTGCTGTATGTATCACCTTAGCAGGCTGTTGTATTTATAGACTGTCTTCTAACATTTTATGTTATATCTCTCAACAATTGAAACTTTAAAAAATTATTAATAAGTGAATGTGAGACAATGTGGCAGCTCCACACATTCATTTAGTATGATTTCTTTATCAGGAAGCATTTCCTTGTTCATCTTAATTGTCTAGACACACAATACGTGTGTGTCTATATATGTATAAGTTAATGATTTATATAGGTGTATCTATAACAAACTAATCAAGAAAATACTTAATATTTGAAATAGTCGCATGGGGAAACTAAATGATAGTGATCAAACCTTATTTACATTGAATCAATTTTCGACCAAAACTGTGTTTTTTCTAGTAGTAGCGATGAACAAATGTTTTGTTCTGCTTCCCTCCTAATTGAATATATTTGAAACTTTTTTTAACATTGTTTATTTTATTATTATTATTATTACTATTATTATTATTATTACTATTATTATTTTGAGCTGAGGATTGAATCCAGGGCCTTGCACTTGCTAGGCAAGCGCTCTTCCACTGAGCTAAATCCTCAACCCAATTATTATTTTTAAAAGGAAATTTTTATTCACTCTACATACCAACCACACATCCTCCCCATTCCCCCTCCCACTCCCCCCAGCCTTACCACTCAGCCCAACCCACATGCCCTCCTCCAAAAAAAGTATGGCCTCCCACAGGGAGTCAGTAAAGCTGCATACATTCAGCTGAGGCAGGTCCAAGCTCCTCCCCCTGCATCAAGGCTGTACAAGGTGTCCCACCACAGGCAATGGGTTCCAAAAAGCCAGTTTATGCACCAGAGATAGATCCTATTCCCACTGTCAGGGGCAACTCAAATAGACCAAGCTACACAACTGTCTCGTCCATGCAAAGGGCCCAGTCCAGTCCCATGCAGGCTCCACAGCTGTCAGTCCAAAGTTCATGAGTCCCCACTAGCTTAGTTCAGTTCTATCTGTAAGTTTCCCCATCATGGTCTTGATGCCCCTTGCTCACAGAATCCCTCTTCCCTCTTTTCAACTGGACTTCCAAAGCTCAGCCTGGTGTTTGGCCTTGGCTCTCTACATCTCTTTTCATCAGTTACTGGATGAATGCTCTAAGATGACAGTTAGGGTGTTCACAAATCTGATCACCTAGTTAAGCCAGCTCAGGCACCCCCTCCACCACTGCTAGTAGTCTAAGCTGGGGTCATCCCTGTGGATTCCTGGGAACTTCCCTCACACCAGGTTTCTCCTTATCCCCATGATGTCTCCCTCTATCAGGATAGCTCCCTCATTGCTCTCCCATGCTGCCACTGTACCAGCTCCACCATCCTATTCTCCCATGCTCCCATCCCCCATCACCTACCCTCCATTGCCCCCCAACACTCCCAGTTTACTAAGGAGATTTCATCTATGTCCCCTTCCCAGAGCATTCCATGCATCCCTCTTAGGGTCCTCCTTGTTCCCTAGCTTCTCTGGAGCTGTGGGTTGTAGTCTAGTTATCCTTTGTTTTACTTCTAGTATTCACTTATGAGTAAGTACATATTATGTATGTCTTTCTTAGTCTGGGTTACCTCACTCAGGATGTTATTTTCTAGTTCCATTCATTTGCCTGCAAATTTCATGATGACATTGTTTTTTATTGCTGAGTAGCACTCCATTGTGTATATGTACCACATTTTCTTTATCCATTCTTTGGTTGAGGGGCACCTAGGTTGCTTCCAGGTTCTGACTATTACAAATAATGCTGCTATGAACATAGTTGATCAAGTGTTCTTGTGGTACAATTGAGTATTCCTTGAGTATATGCCCAAGAGTGGTACAGGTGGGTATTGAGGTAGATTGATTCCCAATTTTCTGAGAAACTGCCACACTGATTTCCTAAGTGGTTGTAGAAGTTTGTTCTCCCACCAACAGTGGAGGAGTGTTCCTCTTGCTCCACATCCTCTCCAACATAAGCTGTCATCAGTGTTTTTGATCTTAAAGATGGTATCTTAGAGTCGTTTTGCTTTGCATTGCCCTGATGACGAAGGACATTGAGCAATTCCTTAAATTTCTTTCAGCCATTTGAGATTCTTCTGTTGAGAATTCTCTGTTTAGCTCTATAGCCAATTTTTTAATTGGATTATTTGGTATTTTGATGTCTAGTTTCTTGAGTTTTTTATATATTTTGGAAATCAGCCCTCTGTCAGATGTGGGGTTGGTGAAGATCTTTTCCCATTCTGTAGGCCGCCATTTTGTCTTATTTACCATATCCTTTGCCCTACAAAAGTTTTTCAGTTTCAGGAGGACCCATTTATTGATTGTTGCTCTCAGTGTCTATGCTACCAGTGTTATATTTAAGAAGTGGTCTCCTGTGCCAATGCGTTCAAGGCTACTTCCTACTTTTTCTTCTATAAGGTTCAGTGTAAGTGGATTTATATTGAGGTCTTTGATCCACTTGGACTTGAGTTTTGTGCATGGTGACAGATATGGATCTATTTGCAATCTTCTATATGTTGACATCCAGTTATGTCAGCACCATTTGTTGAAGATGCGTTCTTCTTTCCATTGTATGATCTTGGCTTCTTTGTCAAAAATCAGGTGTTCATAGGTATGCAGATTAATGTTAGGGTCTTCAATTTGATTCCATTGGCCCATATGTCAGTTTTTATGCCAATACCAAGCTGTCTTTATTACTATAGCTCTATAATAGAGCTTGAGGTCAGGGATGGTGATGCCTCCAAAGGTTGCTTTATTGTACAGGATTGGTTTGGGTATCCTGAGTTGTTTTGTTTTTCCATATGAAGTTGAGTATTTTTTTTTTCAAAGTCTGTGAAGAATTGTGTTGGGATTTTGATAGGGATTGCATTGAATTTGTAGATTGCTTTTGGTAAGACTGCCATTTTTATTATGTTGATTCTATCTATCCATGAGCATGGGAGATCTTTCCATTTTTCTGATAACTTCTTCAATTTCTTTCTTCAGAGACTTGAAGTTCTTGTCACGCAAGTCTTTCACTTGCTTAGTTAGAGTTACCCCAAGGTATTATATATTATTTGTGGCTATTGTAAAGGATGGCGTTTCTCTGATTTCTTTCTCAGCCCATTTATCATTTGTATATAAAAGAGCTACTGATTTTTTTGAGTTAATCTTGTATCCTGTCACAATGCTGAAGGTACTTATCAGCTGTAGAAGTTCCCTGGTAGAATTTTTGGGGTCACTTATGTATATATCTTATCATCTGCAAATAGGGAAATTTGACTTCTTCCTTTCTAATTTGTATCCCCTTGATCTCTCTTTGTTGTCTCATTGCTCTAGCTAGAACTTCCAGTACTATATTGAATAGATATGGAGAGAATGGACAGTCTTGTCTTGTTCCTGATTTTGATGGAATCTCTTTGAGTTTCTCTCCATTTGATATGATGTTGGCTGACAGCTTGCTATAAATTGCCTTTATTATGTTTAGGTATGTTCCTTTTATTCCTGATCTCTCCAAGACCTTTATCAAGAAGGGGTGTTGGATTTTATCAAAGGTTTTTTCAGCATCCAATGAAATAATCATGTGGATTTTTTTCTTTCAGTTTGTTTGTATGGTGTATTACATTGACAGATTTTTGTATGTTGAGCCATCCATGCATCACTGGGATGAAACCTACTTGATCTTGGTGGTGTAGGCAGGATGAGGAGAGAGGGGAATTCTGGGAGGTGGAAGGCTGAGGCAGGGAGACACTGCCAGCCACCTCGAGGAGAAGCATGATGTAAGATACTGGTAAGCCATGAGACATGTGACAAGGTATAAATTTACAGAAATGGGTTAATTTAAGATATAAGAACAGATAGCAAGAAGCCTACCATGGCAATACAGTTTATAAGTAATATAAGTCTCTGTGTGTTTATTTGGGGGACACGAGTGGGAGAGATTTGTCCAGACTGCCGGCAGGCTGGGACACAGGAAAACTTCAGCTACATGGTGGATGATTTTTTTTTTTGATGTGTTCAGTTTGCCAGTAGTTTATTGAGTATTTTTGCATCAATGTTCATGAGGGAGATTGATCTGTAATTCTCTTTCTTTGTTGCATCTTTGTGTGGTTTGGGTATCAGGATAACTGTAGCCTCATAGAGTTTGGCAGTGTTGCTTCTGTTTTGATTATGCTAAACAGTTTGAAGAGTACTGGTATTAGCTCTTCTTTGAAATTATGGTAGAATTCTGCTCTGAAATTATCTGGCCCAGGGACTTTTTTGGTTGGGAGACTTTTAATGACAGTTTCTATTTCCTTAGGGGCTATAGGTCTATTTAAATTGTTTATCTGGTCTTGATTTAATTTTGGTATGTGGTACTTATCCAGAAAATTGTCCATTTCTTTCAGATTTTCAAATTTTGTGGAGTACAGGTTTTAGAAGTATGACCTGATGATTCTCTGGATTTCCTTGCTGTGAGTTGTTATATCTCCCTTTTCATTTCTGATTTTGTTAATTTGGATTCTCTCTCTCTCTCTCTCTCTCTCTCTCTCTCTCTCTCTCTCTCTCTGCCTTTTGTTTAGTTGGGATAAGGGCTTGTCTATCTTGTTGATTTTCTCAAAGAACCAACTCTTTGTTTCATTGATTCTTTGTATTGTTCTTTTTGTTGCTACTTTATTGATTTCAGCCCTTAATTTAATTATTTCCTGACATCTATTCCTCCTGGGTGAGTTAGCTTCTTTTTGTTCTAGAGTTTTAAGGTATTCTGTTAAATCGCTAGTGTGAGATTTCTCCTACTTCTTTATGTGGGCATTTAGTGCTATGAATTTTCCCCTTAGCACTCCTTTCTTTCATAGTGTCCCATAAGTTTGGTTATGTTGTACATTCATTTTCATTGAATTCTAGGAAATCTTTAATTTCTTTATTCCTTCTTTGACCCATTGGTGATTCAGTTGAGCATTATTCAGTTTCCATGAGATTGTAGGCTTTCTGTAATTTCTGTAGTTATTGAAATCTAATTTTAAGCCATGGTGGTCTGATTAGATACAGGAGGTTACTTCAAATTTTTTTGTATCTGTTGAAATTTTCTTTGTGACCAAGCATGTGGTCAATTTTGGAGAAGGTTCCATGGGATGCTGAAAAGAAGGTATATTGTTTTGTATTAGGGTGGAATATTGTGTAGATAGGTATCTATTAAGTCTATTTGAGTCATAATGTCTATTGGTTCCCTTATTTCTCTGTTAATGTTCTGTCTGGCAGACCTGTCCATTGGTGAGAGTGGGGTGTTGAAGTTTCCCATTACTAGTGTATGGGGTTTGATGTGCAATTTAAGCTTTAGTAATGTTTCTTTTACAAATGTAGGTGCCCTTGTATTGGGGGCATAAATATTCAGAACTGAGACTTCATCTTGTCGGATTTTCCCTGTGATAAATATGCAATGTCCTTCCAGATCTCTTTTGATTCATTTTAGTTTGAAATCTATTTTATTAGATATTAGGATAGCTACACCAGCTTGCTTCTTAAATTCATTTGATTGTCTTTTTCCACCCTTTTAATATGAGGTAGTGTCTGTCTTTGAAGTTGAGTTATGTTTCTTGTATGTAGCAGAAGGATGGATCCTGTTTTCATATCCATTCTGTTAGGCTGTGTCTTTTGATAGGCAAATTGAATCCATTGATAATAAAGAATGTTAATGACCAGTGATTGTTAATTCCTGTTATCTTTTGTTGTTAGTGTATGTGTATTTCCCTTCTTTGGGATTTGCTGCTACGGAGTTATCTATTGCCTGTGTTTCCATGGATGCATCTAACTTCCTTAGGTTGGAGTTTTCCTTCTAGTACTTTCTGTAGGGCTGGATATATGGATAGGTATTGTTTAAATCTGGTTTTGTCTTGGAATGTCTTGTTCACTCCATCTGTGTTGATTGAAAGTTTTGCTGGGTATAGTAGTCTGGGATGGCATCCGTGGTCTCTTAGTGTCTGCATTATGTCTGTCCAGGAACTTCTGGCTTTCAGAGTCTGCATTGAGAAGTCGGGTGTTATTCTGATAGGTCTGCCTTTATAGGTCACTTGGCCTTTTTCCTTTGCTGCTCTTAATATTCTGTATTTATTCTGTAGGTTTAGTGGTTTGATTATTATGTGGTGAGGGGACTTTGGGGGGGGGTCTAGTCTATTTGGTGTTCTATAAGCTTCTTGTATCTTAATAGGTATTTCATTTTTAAAGTTGGAAAAGTTTTCTTCTATGATTTTGTTGAACATATTTTTTGTGTCTTTGAGTTGGTATTCTCCTTCTTCTATCCATATTATTCTTAGGTTTGGCCTTTTCATGGTGTCCCAGATTTCCTGGACATTTTGTGTTATGATTTTTTTGGCTTTAGTGTTTTCTTTGATTGATGAATCTATTTTCTCTATTGTATCCTCCACACCAGAGATTCTCTCTTCCATATCTTGTATTCTATTGGTTATGCTTGCATCTGTAGTTCCTGTTTGTTTACACAGATTTTCTATTTCCAGCATTCCCTCAGTTTGTGTCTTCTTCATTTTTCTATTTCAATTTTCAGGTCTTGAACTATTTCCTTCACCTGTTTAATTGATTTTTCTTGGCTTTCTTTAAGGGATTTATTGATTTCTTCCAATTCTTTGTCTTTCTTTTCCTCAATTTCTTTAAGGGAATTTTTCATTCATCTTGAAAGGCATCTATCATCTTCATGAAATTATTTATAAGGTTGGTTTCTTCTGTTTCTTCTATGTTGGGATGTTCAGGTCTTGCTGTTGTAGAACCACTAGGTTCTGGTGGTGCCATATTGCTCTTTATGATGTTATATGTATTTTTGTACTGATGTCTATCAATCTCTTCCTCCAGTAGATGCAAGAGGTGTCTGTCTGAGGGAGCTGCTTTTGGTCCACTCTATGCTTGCTGTGTCTGTGTCTCAGGGGGCCACTCTTGGTCCAATCAGAGTTGTTGGTCCAATCAGAGCTCTTGGCCCACTGTTTGAAACTCTTAAAGTGTTAATGGGATGGCTATATAGATGAAATAGTGTCTTAGTGTCTGCCCTCCATGAGTCTTAGATTTAGCAGGGAAAACATTGAAATTCAAGCACCTTTCAAGAAAGTCATCTTTCTACCCATTGGGAATGCATATTCCAACAAATATATGAAAAGACAAAAATGAGCCCACATTCATCTGCTGATTGGCTGTTAACCAAAGACATGGGCTATGTTTTAATGATTAAAGGATTAAAGGGGATCATGCAAGAGGTGCACTTTTAAATAAAGGCAAATGGATGGAGAAAACTGCAACACAAGTAGAGTAGTCCAGGTTGCAGTGACTCAAGCAAGGTGGGTTTTTGTTGTTGTTGTTGTTGTTTAATTTTACTTTGTTGGTTTAGATTTAAAGATGCTGATCTTCTAGGAGATTTTTCTTATCTCTATTAGGTTTGGGTCTAGAAGGTGGGTGGTGCATGGTGAATGAATCACAGTTTAGACACATGCAGGACTGGATGCAGTCATTATGGGCACATATGTGCATTCTTTAAGTATTAGAACTATGTATTTGATTTCTAGTCAATATTAACACATTTCTGGGAGGTAGATTGATGGAGGCAGCCCTCAGAAATTAGTAGTCTGGAAAATTTCACAGCCT
This sequence comes from Peromyscus californicus insignis, assembly GCF_007827085.1. Taxonomy (NCBI): domain Eukaryota; kingdom Metazoa; phylum Chordata; class Mammalia; order Rodentia; family Cricetidae; genus Peromyscus; species Peromyscus californicus. The sequence goes on from NW_026294534.1 coordinate 24,359,892, forward strand.
GGCTCTAAGTTATGTATAACCTAGCCAATAGGAATAAGGATGTATTTCTCAAAATAATCTGAGGTTAAGCCCTCATTTCATTGATAAGCTGGCCCAATTCAGAGTATAAAAAACACAAGAAATCAAGACACTTGAATTGCAGTGGTCTCTGCCATGTCCTGGCTAAGGACATTCAAACTAATAATTGAAACTGTTGTGAGTTTCTGTTTTCTCAGTTGCAGACAGTGACCTTGGGCAGTGGCTTATTTCCTATAGACTTCATTTAATTATCCATTAAAGGCAAGCTTGCTGTGGTAGTTTAGGATATTATTAAGAAAACTCTTACTATAATATTGCTTTTTGAATCTAGTTAATGCCGTTGCCTTTGGCAGATAAAGAGAATCCTGAGCAAAATGAACCAAGTGATCAAATAAGGTTAGAGGAGTTGGGATCATGTACCTGGTCAGTTATATACAAAGGTCAGAGAAGTATAGCTTCAGTAGAAGCATGACTGGGTTGGAAGTCCTGCATGTTGGCACTCAGCCACCAGCTCTCTGTCTTGTTATCTGTAGCATCACAGCAGACAGTTATACTTACACAATCCCTGATGATTTAATGTTTTATTAGGGTTATTTTAAATGAAACTTTAAACTTTATTTTTTATCTGTTTACTAATATTTATCGACTCTACATAATAATGAGGCCCAGTATGATAGCTCTGCATGTCAATACCCTATGCACTAATTAAATCACCCTCCCATCCTACACCCTTCCCAACACCTGTCAATCCCAATTCTATATCAGGTCAACTGATTTTAGTGCCCATATATGACCAAACATGTACAATACTAAGTTATTATTTGAATGTCACTTTTTTTTTTACTTAATACAATAGCTCTAATTTAAGTTTGATGTACATGGCAGGATTTCATTTTCTTTATAGTTGAATAATCCAAAGAATAAATATATCATATGTATTATCCATTTTTCTGATAAAGGGCAATGAGGCTGATACATATCTTAGTTACTGTTAATATTGCCATAAGTCTTGTGTGTATGCAGGAATTTGTTTGCTATTCTGACTTCATTTCCATATAATATACCTCCAGGAGTATGATTTTTAGCCTTTTGAAGAATCTCCATACATTTTTCCATAATGTTTATACTAAATTACACTCCTTCCATTGATGTATAAATTTTCTGTGCCTTTACTACCATAAAACTTCCAATAATACCCATGCTAGCTAGAGTAAGATGGTATATCATTGTAGCTTTGATTTGCATTTTCCTAATAACCAATTATATTGAGTATTTTCATACATTAGCTATTTATTCTTAATGAGATTGATAAACCTTTCCCTGATGTCTGAGGGTCACTGTTTTAAACAAAAGTAATGTGAATGAAATGTAAGGGGAAAAAGGACTCACACTCTAAAATACCAAACAGTGCAATGACATCCTTTTAGGTACCTGAAATTATAAATAGCTACCTGTTTTGATTGATACATTTGCTTCACATTGCCAAATAACAAATAATCCCTACCTTAGCAGCATAATACAGGCCCATGTAACATCTCACAGTTGTGTAGTTGGAATCTAGGCAAGCTCTGTTGAATCCTGTCAAGGTATTAGAAAATCAAAATCAATGTGATGATTTTCTTTGCTCTTATATAGACACTGTGGGAGGAGAATCTACTGCCTTTAGCTTGTTGGCAGAATCCAGCCCTGTATGGCGCTAGGTCCCAGCTTCAGTTTCTTCTTTCACTAAATTACTGAAGCTGCCCACATTTTTTCTCAGGCAGTGCCTCCATCTTTAGGCATCAACAGCTTGTCAACTCTTGCCTCTACTTCAAATCTCCCTAACTTTCTCTTCTGCTCTCCTCTGTCATGAGATCAAGAACATTCCCTGATTACATCTGTTCGTATAATTAAGTGACATTCATGGATATAACCTTCCCAGCCTAAGGTCGCTAGTTTAACTTAACCTAACACATTTCTGGAAGTAAGATTTCACAATTTTTAGAGACACTGAATGTGAGCTATATGAACTGTAGGGTGCCATTTGTAGAATTCTACCTAATGAACAATTCAGTAAGCATTTTCTGGAAGCCATAAGACCTAACTATAATGATCATTTTTGACAGGCTATCAAACATTATGTAAGATTACACAAATAATAATTTTATGCCTAGTAAGGCATAATAAATTTGTATCTATTTTCATGTAATCCAAAGATGCTGGCCATTTCTGTGACTAGACGATATTGAGTAGTATATTATCTAAAGCAAAAATTTTACTTAGAAAACAATTTAACCCAGCAAGAGATATAGGCCAGTGGTAGATTACTTGTCTAGAATACCCAAAGCTCTGAACTAAATTCTATACAGGAAAAAATTCAATTAAACCCATACTCACACAGCAACCAAAGTCATCTTAGAAAGCTCAGTGATACTATGAGAAATATGATTCACACAAGTAACCAAGTTATGTAGGTAATATAAATCAAAACTCTTCTTTCTAAATATATAGTCATAATAGTTTGGATAGCTATTTGACATCACCTCAACGGTCTGTCATCTTTATTTTTGTGTGTGCGTTCCCAAGTAACAAATTCAATACACAAAAAGAAGTGAAGGAATTTTCACATGTCAAGAAAAGGAACAATAACAAAGAAACTTCCAATTACTCCCACAAAAACGAAATAACTTCTCATGCTGACATGAGTGACCCACATGGCTCTGAGAGCCAAGCACAAACATGGAGAATGAAGTGAGAATGATAGCAGCTTATGGATTATATAAAAACCATCAGAGCTCCATTCACTCATCAACTAAATAATAATAATTTAGCGCTCATCTCCCAGAAGATTTTGCTTCCGTTCATCCACTTTGGTGCACTTAAATGGTTATAGCAAACTTTTCCTGTCAGTCAAGTGTCTAAAGCACAAAACAAATTGTCTCTGAAATATTTTAGGACAAATTAAATAAAAACCATTCATGTGCCAAATTGATATGGGTATCTATTGAGAATCATCACTCAATAAGTTGAGCATAATATTTAAAATGAGTAGCTTTTAGAAGATGACTATCAGCAATTAATACTTTAAAAAGTCTTCAAGTTATTTCTTACACCTTTTTTCTCCTATAAATGTTTCACTTCATACTTACTTGACTAAACTAATCATTTTTATAAGAATAATTCGTACTCAGTTGTCAATAGTCTACAAAAATCCCTTGTGAAACAGATTGAGGAAATTATAAGATGCATTGCATTGGCCTCACTTGCTAAACTAAAAATTTGTGTAAAAAAAATTGTCATTCGTGAGAATTACACTATCAAGTCACCTAGTTACTTTCATTGCCTTAGAAAACACTTTCATTAATTTTCTTTAAGCTTAAGACTTAGACTTTTTGTTGCCCCTAAGACAAATATTCTAGTACATTCTAACCTTTGTGTAGTCCCTTTAGGCACAACTTTTTACAGCATTCCATTAGGCCATGTTTTGTTATGTGAAGTTTGGGTGCTGGGGTAGAACCTGGGGCCTTGTATATGCTAAGTACATGCTCTGCTATTGAGTTCCACCACAGCATTTCTCTATTGTGTTTCATCTTTGCTAATTTCTGGTTTAGATGATCTTGTGAATATGTGCTTTCTTTGGTAAATGTTATGTATTTATAAATAACAAAAATGATAGTTTTCTCATCCATATTTCTTAGATTTTTTTTGTATTTTTCTGGGTTTCTTTTTTCCTAGAGAACACTTTTTTAAAAGTGAAAGGAAATGTTTTAAAAGTCTTAGTTTTACATAAATATTTAACTCCCACTCTAACATATACACACAGGCTTACCTATTATCAGGATCTTACACTGGTGTGGCATTTCTGTCACAATCAGTGAGCCAAATTAAACATTATTATTTAGTTCTTACTTTAGATTGTTCACCCATTGTGCTAAACAGTTCATGGATTTTTTTTAATTGAATTTTTTTTCATACAATATATTTGAGGAAGTGATTTTCCTTTCCCAACTTTACATAGATCTCCTCCTCCCTACTCACCCCCCCACTCATAAGCCTTTCCTTTTTTCAAATTTAAAAAGCAAGCAAACAAAACACAAACAAATAAAAAGTCAAGAAACACACACACACACACACACACACACACACACACACACACACACACACACACAGACACCCCACAAGAGTGGCCAACTAATGCTTGGTTTAACTTGAGCTTACAACACAAGAGGAAGCCCATGCCTTACACTGTGTGGATGGCCAGGAACCAGAGACTGGACAGCCCAGAGATTTGGGGTAGAACCAAACACAACCAGCACCAAAAAAGATCAAAGAAATTATTCCTAATTATATTCTGATGTACTTATATATCTGTGCCTTGTCCAGTCATCATCAGAGACTTTCCTTTGGTAGCAGATGGGAGCAGGTGCAGAGGCCCACAGTCAGCCATTATGTGGAGAGAGAGAGTCTAAATTGGAGGTCTCCATCAGGACCCTACCCTCAGAGATCAGGCAACCTGACAGAAGTGGGGGAAGAAAGACTGTAGTAGTAAAAGGGGATGGTGGTCACCAGGAGGACATGACCCACTGAATAAACTAAGCAGGTCTAACATGGGCTCACAGAGACAGAAAGGAACAGCATGGGTCTACATGAGTCTGCCCCAGGTCCTCTGTATATATGCTATGACCGCTAACTTAGTGTTTTTGTGAGACTACTAACAGTGGGAGTAGGTGTATCTTTGACTTTTTTGCTTGCTCTTGGAACCCTTTTCCTCCTATTGGGTTGCCTTGTCCAGTTTCTAAATGAAGGCTTTTGCCTTGTCTTTTGTATTTTGTTTTGTCCCATATGGCTGTTGTCTCTTGGAGACCTGCTTGTTTCGTAGGAAACTGGAGGGTGAGTGGATCTGGGGGTGGGGGTTGGGGATCTAGGAAGAGCAGAGGGAATGGATACTGTGGTTGGGATGTATTGTGTGAAAGAAGAATATTTTCAAGAAAAGGTCACACACACAAATTAAATAAAAATGGTGAGAAATCCTACATGCTTCGGAAAAGGGCTAATTCTCATCATAGCATCTTGACTTAAAAATATAAATCAGTTAAAACTGCATCTTTCTATTAATTATATGTTTCTAATATATAATATAATTCAAAAGGCTTCAATGTACATACAAATATTTTTCATTTTATGGGTGGCAATAATTATGTTAATGAAAATACAAACTAAATGAGAAAAAAAAACACAAAACTCACCACACTGGAAACTAAAATATACAAGCAAAAGGCCAATAAAATGCCCAAACAGAGCTATATAAACCAAAAAGCTACAAAAATACCATTGAGTTTGGATTGTGTTGTACATCTACTCCTGGGCATTGGTCCTACCTTGAAATGCAGTTATTATACCCAGTAAAACTCCATTGAAGAAGACTAATTTTTCTTTTCCAAAATAATACCAATTGCAAATAGCTTCTTGTTTAAGGATGGGAGCCTTACCAGACATCTTGGATCACCAAGTGAAACTTCCAGTACCAGGAATGGGTTACATCTAATTGAGTTGTTAGCCAAAGAGGCCCCATAAAAACCTCCAAACATCTTAGGCTATTGCCAAGGGTATTGGTTGTTCTCCACAAACTGATAACACAATGTTATTGAAGACAATACTGACAGGTCTCATCAAACCTGAGGAAGTCAAGAAGGTGCTTAAGTAGAAGTTTCACCACTAATGACTAATGTTCATGGTACTGGAAGGTATTCTTTCATGCTACCAAAGGAGAAAGGCAAACACAGCTATAAACCCCTTGTACTACAACACTGACCTGTCTATGAGATGTGCAGGGGCAATAGTGGAAGACAGATTCTAGGAGTAATCAACAGCTCTCTGATTAGATTTAAGGCCCAGTCTCCTGATGGAACCCATGCCTGACACTGCTCATTTGGCCAAGAACCTGAAGCTCTTCTTGGAGTAGATGGGAACAAACACAGAGGCCCACAATTGGGCAATGTGTACAGAGTGAGACGCTTTGGATCACTCAGTCCTAAATGGGATATCTTCATCCAAACCCTCCCCTCACAGTTCAGGGATCTACCTGGAATAGAAAGTGAAAAGATTGTTGGAGGCAGAGGTGATGGATAGCTCCAAGGAAACAGTATCCTCCAAACGCAATAGGAACAATGCACATATGAACTCAAAAGTGACTGTGGCAGCAAGGCTGCACAGGTTCAGATGAGACAGGCTCCCAACACTGAGAATAGGGTAGAGGGTTCCACCCCTAACCAGTTCACAGATTCTAACAAGTATGTGGCATCATGTTTTCACTATTCCAATGGTATACAGACTAGGTCCAATGTTCTAAAACCTTTCTTCTGCTCTGCCCTTTCAGCATTCTCCTCCCTGTATCCAAACCTCTGGCAACCACTGAGTTGTTGTTGTTATTGTTTGTTTGTTTGTTTTGTGTTTTTTTTACTATCTCTTTGGTTTTGCTTTTCCTGAATAGCAAATTTAGGATCAAACGGGGTCACTTTCTTAGTCTACCTTCTTTCACTTGGCAATACATGCCTAAGGTTCTTCTCTATTCTTTATGGCTTACTAGTTCATTTCTAGGTATCACTGACTAAAATTGCATTGTACAGATTTCACCTTTATTAGTATCTTTTTGTTTGTTTGTTTGTTTGTTTTGTTTTTTGAGACAGGGTTTCTCTGTGCAGCTTTGGAGCCTGATCTGGAACTCGCTCTGTAGACCAGGCTGGCCTCGAAATCACAGAGATCTGCCTACCTCTGCCTCCCAAGTGCTGGGATTTAAAGCATATTGGCCCGTGGTCAGGCAGGAAGTATAGGCGGGACAAGGAGGAGAATAGAGCTGGGAAGTGGAAGGCTGAGGAGGAGACACTGCCAGCCGCCATCAGGACAAGGAAGATGTAAAGTACCGGTAAGCCACGAGCCATGTGGCAAGGTATAGATTAATAGAAATGGATTAATTTAAGCTGTAAGAACTGTTAGCAAGAAGCCTGCCACGGCCATACAGTTTGTAAGCAATATAAGTCTCTGTGTTTACTTGATCGGGTTTGAGCGGCTTGGGACTGGCGGGTGAGAGAGATTTGTCCTGACTGTGGGCCAGGCAGGAAAACTCTAGCTACAACTGACTAAAATTGCATTGTACAGATTTCACCTTTATTAGTATCTTTTTGTTTGTTTGTTTGTTTGTTTTGTTTTTTGAGACAGGGTTTCTCTGTGCAGCTTTGGAGCCTGATCTGGAACTCACTCTGTAGACCAGGCTGGCCTCGAAATCACAGAGATCTGCCTACCTCTGCCTCCCAAGTGCTGGGATTTAAAGCATATTGGCTTTTGCATCCAGATCAACTAATAAGAATTATGGTAGCAATTCCACTCTTGTTCTGTTTCCATTATGTTTTCTTTGATGTTTTAAATTCACACACAAAAATATGTATCTAGGTAAGGCTCTTTTTCCTGTTTTACTTTTGAAATTCTTTTGTTTGAATTTTTATTTAAATTTTTCAAAAAATATTTATTTTGGATATTAAAAATTTAAAATCTCCCCATTATTTTATTTTTCATTTCAATTATTTATTTCACTTATTTAACTTTTATGTTCTCTGGGAGCATTCCTCAATGTGATTTTGACTCTTACAGATTTGTTAAGATATTTCTTGGGTCAGATTTGTTGTAGTTGCTGAATGTTCAATGTGAACTTAACAAGAATTTTGTGAGGTGGAAAAGATTATAGGTCTCAATTAGCATAAACATGATGAAAGAGATACTTGGACCAACTTACCAGTGTCCTGAGCCAACACATCTTTACTTTCCTTTTAATTTTTAAAGCAATCACTCTAGTGTTTACAATATATATTTGTCCTGAAGTGGATTGTGACAAAGGAGTCTCGCTATATGACAAAAATCTGATAGAACCTCTCCAAAATAGCTGGGGTAAAAGTTACTTATTAAGACATTTTGAGAAAGAATAGAGTCTATAAAACTAAAAGCGAAATAAACTTCAAACAAGCACCATGTTCCTGTTGATAACGTGGTTTTTATCCTACATTAACCTGGGTTAAATGTTGGGTGGTTGTGGTTTGATTCTCTCCTATTCCTAGCCCCACCCCCTTTTCTCTTTTTGCTTATCAGCAGAAGAGGCAACAACGTCCAGTAGCATCCAGCATGTGTGCCCAGATCTTCTCTTTTAATATCACTCTCCTATTAAAGGAATAGGGGCTCCTGGAAAAACTAACTGACTTAAGGACTGGGCCAGGAAATAGACAAGATGAAGTAGGAGAAATCTGTAGCTCCAGAATGGATGGTAGTACTTTAAAAAAAATAGAGCCGGGCGGTGGTGGCGCACGCCTTTAATCCCAGCACTCGGGAGGCAGAGGCAGGCGGATCTCTGTGAGTTCGAGGCCAGCCTGGGCTACCACGTGAGTCCCAGGAAAGGCGCAAAGCTACACAGAGAAACCCTGTCTCGAAAAACCAAAAAAAAAAAAAAAAAATAGAGAATGTCAATATGATATAGAAACCAATGGCTAAACTTTGAATGATTTGAATAACAAAGTAAAGCCATGGAGGGTTATTACCCAAATTATACGATAAAGACCAGAGAGGCTACAAGAACATAAATGAATGATTATAATATATAAAGAATATAAACAAATAGTGTAGAAGAGATTGATCTCCCATACACAATAATGCCAAGGAATTTATGTAGCTACTATACACTTCCTCAAGAACTAGGTACTAAACAACTACTGAATAATTAAGAAATACCAAATAACTACCAGATCCTTAGGGCACCATACCTTTTTTTTCTGAAAAGAATACTAGAGGAGAGTAAGTGTGACTTTGCAGAAGAGACATCTAACAATACTAACTCTGCCTAAATATCAACTGTTATTACGTGATCTAGTGTTTCTCAAAGGTGGTATGTGGTATATCAGGGGCTAAAAAGATGGCTTAGTAGTTAAAGCACTGAATGCTCTTCTGGGGGGCCTGGGTTCGATTTTCAGTACCCACAAGGCAGTTCACTCTGTACCTCCGGTCCCAGGAGATCTCATGCCCTCTTCTGGCCATCATGGGTACCAGGTATGCAGGAGGTGCACAGATTACATATATATATCTGCAGGTGCAACACGCATACATGTGTAAAATAACAAAAGTGAAGAAAACTGAAGTGACGAGGTCATCAAAAACAAAGAGAGACTGTGAAAAAACTACTGCCCTGAGAAGGTGAAGGAGACAATGACTAAATGTAATGTGGATACTGGATAAAATCCTGTAAGGGAAAAGAGATATTAGGTAAAAACTAAGAAATCCAAAGAAAATATTGACTTTCATAAAAAAAAAGCATAAGTATTCACTTGTTAATCATGACAAGAATGCCACACTGATAATAGAGAGAGACGGATATAGGGTATGCGGGGCTTCTGTATTATCTTTACAACTGTTCTGTACATCTACTTTGTTTTGCAAATCTTGTTTGTTCAACTCTCCTTAGATTCCATAGTCACACACATAAAGAAGAGCTGGACACGAGAGGAGGACTTGGGAAGAAGGACTTTAGTGAGAGAGGAAGAGGATGAGAAACAGTGGGATAAACAGCTGGGATAAAAAGACTAAGATCCATCTTATAGATGCATGAAACTGCTGAAGAAGAAAAATAAGTAAACAGTGGCAATTTTAAAATATGTTTATCTTCACTATCCCAATGCAAATCAGTTCATTATAGTGGTAGTTGTGATAGTGAAGAATTGAAAGCCACTCCAATAGCAAAAAAAAAAAAAAAAGTTTGCAAATGAAAGAAAACAACTTCAAAAGCAGTTTTATAATTTTTAAAAGATGAGTGTAAATGTTTTATCAGTTTAGGATCCTCTGGGGGATGGAGCTAAAGCAAGAAAAGTAAAGGAGGTTTTGCTTTGCAATGCAAATCTGTTTGCATCATTTTGTATATTAATCACATTTGTATGAGTTTGTTGAAAATAATTCTTGTTCAGAAATGGATAAGAAGTAGAGGACATTAGGATCTACTTCAAAGACAAAGTACCTTGAAGCTATTTCACCAAAGCACAGTGGGGGACACCTATAAGCAGACAGCCCCAAGCCCTACAATGATTTACTATTACCACCTGACCTGAGCACTCCTGACTCATTGTGTCAGTAAATTCACAGTTGGCTATAGAGCAAAACTGGTACAAATTTATTTTGATTCTTTACACGTACACAGAAACAATATTTGTTCTGACATAGATGTTTATGACCTCAGCAAATGTTACTCCTCTTTCCTTACAACGCGAAGCCTCCCCATCTTCTACTTGAACAGGAACAGCATCTCGTTGGCCTAGTCTAATTCCTGGGTCATTACTTTTATAATTGGGATCACCAGTTAGTAAAATAAGGGGCACTTGAACTCAAGCACTGCAATAGTGCAACAGTTGATCTCATAATCCAGGTAGTTATGTGATCAAGGAGCAGATAGTACACACAACATAGGCACCCTGCAAAGGGACCAGTCACATATGGAAAAGACTGAGCAGGAATGCTAAAGATTCCATCACAGGGCTGAGATAGGGAAATAATTTAAAAACCACAAATTATTTATTTCTAGGGTTTCCTAGCAAGTATATTCCGCCTACCATTGACAATGAGTGTCTGACACCTCAGAAAGTGAAACCACAGACAACTGAGAAATGCTTTACACAGTTAGAGAAATGAGGGCCAACACCAACAGTGACCCATGACTACAATAGTTCAATAGTTTACCATACACTTTTCATAATAACTTTTTATTACACTGTGTGTGTGTGTGTGTGTGTGTGTGTGTGTGTGTGTGTGTGTGTGTGTGTGTGATAGGGCAGCATGCATGGGAAAAGGTACATCAGTGGTGTATAGACATACATGCAAACAAAAATGTCCATGCACATAAAAACAAAGTAAGTTTAGTTTTCAAAAGGATAAAGTACATCCATTTTAAAGCTCACAGTGCTCATGGGGGAGGTGCTACCACACTGACATTTACTGTAGAAGTTTCTCCATAGCTCACCCAAAATCTCTTCTTGTAGTCATTTGTATTTTTCTTTTAGTAGACACACAGCATTCATTTTGATTACTATTAAATCAATATACATCCTGAACCAATTTTTTCTGCCTTTTGCCTTGCTTATTGAGCCAGAAGGTCAAGGCCAGTATAGATGAGAATGTCAGCTCATTTCTTCAAGGGAAGCTGTGGTCAGTGACTCTTTTAGGCCCCACGTGGGTTGAGTATTGCTTCCTCTTGGTAAAACCATGAGTGAGGTTTTTTTTCTGATGAAGTACATTGTCCTTAAAAAGAAAACAACACTGGAGGTACTTTCCAGTGACCACTTATGCTGTGGGATCATCTGTATGTCAAATTACTCTGATTGGTCAATAAATAAAACACTGATTGGCCAGTGGCAAGGCAGGAAGTATAGGCGGGACTAACAGAGAGGAGAATTGAGAGAACAGGAAGGCGGAGGGAGTCGCTGTCAGTCGCCACCATGACAAGCAGCACGTGAAGACGCTGGTAAGCCACGAGCCATGTGGCAAGGTATAGATTTATAGAAATGGATTAATTTAAGATGTAAGAACTAGATATCTAGAAGCCTGAACCATTAGGCCATACAGTTTGTAAGCAATATAAGTCTCTGTGTTTACTTGGTTGGGTCTGAGCGGCTGTGGGACTGGCGGGCGACAGAGATTTGTCCTGACTGTGGGCAAGGCAGGAAAACTCGAGCTACACACTTACAAATAAAGAACTTGATGAAAAAGAATGTGGTTAGATGATCCAAAAAATCACAGGGACACTATTAAGCTGCAAACGTGGTATTTAAAATTGTGCCTATTGTTCCCTCTCATAAATGTGCTGGCCCTACTTCAATAACTCAGCAAATCCCTTCTTCTGCAGCCTGCCACCACCTGAGCAATACAACTCAATATATGTACTTTACAAACCTAAGTATTTCTTCTCTATGTGGTCTCATATGGAGAGAATAGAACAGCCCACTAATATTCATTTAGTGGTAGATTTACATTCTTGGCAATGCTAAGTATGAAATGCAGCTCACAACATAAAGCATGTGCTAACTGAAAAGGTCACTTTCGGTGATATGCCTGGTACTCAGCCTCATAGAATTTAGAAAGGGAAGATTATGGTCTGAATGTATGACTACAAGTATTTACCTTAGTAGAGTTCAAAAACAAGGTTCACTATTAATTTATTCAAGAGAATCAATTTCAATTGTTGTAGCCAGGACTTGACCTTAAGCATTGAGATGAAAAGGGAGGTAAAGACATTCAGATGAATAAGATGGTGTCTTCCCACAAAGAGTATGCAATCACATGGAAAAGCAGGTATGTAAATAAATCGTGAAAATAAATACAGGCATGCAGTTTATAACACTGGACAATTATAATACCATACATTCCTTTTTATAAAGAAAGGGCTATCAGTGCATGAGTGAAAGCCCACGTGTATACATACACACACACACACACACACACACACACACACACACACACACACACACACGGGGAAAAAAACTTGTTTGGCAAAATTCTAGAAGGGATTTATGAAAGAGGAATTCATATTTGAGTTGGGAAGTGAAACTTGCATAGGGTTTTAAGAACTGGCAAAATGAAGGAGACATTAGCAGCAAAAATGAAAGTATGAGCAAAGGAGCAGAAATGTGGACAAGCAGATGGATGTCAGTCTAGTTGGGCTACAGACATGCTGTACTGAAAAAGCAGAACATGAAAGGTTTCTCTGGGCCTCCTAAATTTGTAGGATTGACTGTGTAAGTAATGGCTAATAATGAGGATTTTGATGCCTAGTGATGTAATCTAAGACAAACTATTTCGAATAAGCATTGTTGGGCTGGTGGGATGCCTCGGTGGGTAAAGGTACTTGCTGCCAAGCTTAAAAGAGGGCATCAGATCCCCTGGACCTGGAGTTACAGATGGCTGTGGGTTGCTATGTGGAAGCCAGGAACTGAATCTGGGCCCCCTGTAAGAGCAGCGGGTGCTCTTAACCACTGAACCATCAGTCCAGCCCCTTCTTTTAACTTCTTTTAAAATAAGAGAATAAATTTTTATCACCCTAGAAATAGTCTATACATTTTTCATTATTTTACTGATGAAAATATGTGAGAAATAACAGAGTGTCTTAATAAATGTACCATTTCAGTTGGTATTTGAAAGTATTGGATGCACATTACATATTCTGAAAAGCAAGGTTTCTTTTAATACATAAATTTCCCTTTGTGGACATGGAATGTGGTGGTGTTTGCCCTCACCCAGAGATGGCTTCCACAGCCCTTTCACATGACTGTAAGACATGGACAAAATGATGTCTAACTCAAAGAACCAATCCAACCCTTTAAGCTGGAAGATTTACGCTGTTCCTTTCGATGTTTAGTCAATTGGCTAAGTATCTGTGTTTTCAAGGGGGTCAGAAATCACTTGCTTCCTCTTTACGAGTTGCTCAGCTCCCCAGCGCCTCTTCCACTGATAACAAAATTTACTCTCCGTCATTCATTCTCCTGTGGCTTTCGCTGTCAGTGCCTCCCAGGCCTCTGACCTCCACGGGGTCACAGCCTTGCATTTAACTGGAGTGACAACAGGGAAAAAAAGAAGAGGATGGAGTGTCTTACAGAAGGTGCCGGTACATTTGAGTAGACACCTTACAGAAAAGAGGGAACTTTCTGAAGTGGTTTAGGACAAAGAGACAAAGCTTATGAAATGAGAAGATCAGAAAAAAGACAAACCTAGGGAGAAGACGCCCAAGGAAGTAGATACTCAGCCACAAATGAAAGAAGGTACATTTTCCACGCTAACACTTCATTTAAAAGAGGCCCATGGAAACAGAAAAAGGATAATTTTATAGGCAAGCAGGCCACAGGGGGGGAAAAAAACTAATTTTTGTAGATAAGCAAATCCCCTGGAACTGGAGTTACAGAAGGTTGTTAGGTTCCATGGGGAGCCTGGGAATCAAACCCAGGTCCTCTGGAAGAACAGTTCAGTGGTTTTAACCATCTCTCCAGGCCATTGTGTATTTCTTACATCAGCCCCAGTAAAAACAAAGCAAAACAAAAGAATAGCTCAAGGACAAAACATTAAATTATAACACTGGAAAGAACATTCTATGGGGATATAAAGAAAAACTGTCCAGCATATTGCTCGTTGGCAATGTAACAATATAGAAATAAACCTAGAAAACAGTGTTATTAGATAACCTGTCACTTAGATGCTCACAAATTGCTCAGATAGACCAAGACAGCACTTGAGACACTGTCTTCCTGTTCTCTTAGAAAAATAAAGAGCTTTAATTATTGTTTATTTTTAAATTAAAGCTAGTGATAATTGAACATTTTATTTGACACTAAGTATCTTAATTAATAGTCTCAGTTAGAGGCTTGCCTAATTCCAAAGAGTCATATCTGAGTAGGTCCAAGTTTTCTTTTGTTTTTTAACCAAGAATGCTTGTGAGGCTGGTTCAATCCTAAATAAAAGGTTAAATTGATGTGTGAAAGTAAGACGTCACTAATCATCCTTATAGAGCATTTAGTCTGAACTTCCTCGTCACTGATGTCACTCAAAGCCACACCTACAATCTTTAACAATACCCTTGATATTTATTGCTTTATATCCTTCCACTGGGTCTTTTCCAAACAGGGCACTTCACTAGCCCAAGCTGAAATAACCTTAATGAAATAAGTACACGCTGCAGACACACATGTAATAAACTCCTAGTGTTAAGCATCTTTGTTTAATGGACACTGGAGTTTCCTCTGGCCTCCATGTCTTGAGGCACAGTACTCACCAATAATACCTTTAGAAAAAGGTAATGGCTCCTGCAAAATGTGAACTACTATATCCCTACTTGAATGTTGTAAAACTGAACTCTGTCTCGATGCCTATTTCCTCTTCTTAGGAGACAGCCACAACTCCACCTGGTTTATGCCGCAGTCATCTCTTGTTTTAGTGATGGCAGTTAGTAGAGCTGACTGTGGGCTAAGGAGGTCTACAGAAAGGCAATTGTATGGGAGAGGAAATTGCATGTACACCACACAATAGACGCCAAAGGGCAGGTGCCTAGAGGCAGAGTCTTTAGTCCAAAGGTCCAGAATAGACTCCAAGAATGAAACCAAGCAGAACCAAGGAGTACAAGAGCTGTTCCCTGGAGCCCATCCTGCAGCTAAATGCTCCTTAATTGGCAGCCTGCAGTACCTCTTGTCCTAGGCCATTTCTCCCTTCTAAAGACAGAAAGAGTGCTGGTATACACATTGGCCATTTTGTACTCTGCTTAAGAAAATTTCACTCTTTGCCTGGCCAGCTTCTATTTATATTATCTTGCTCATCTTAATTTCACAAAACCCTCACTGAACAATCACCCTTCACATGAGCCAATATCCCACACTTTGTAACTGATTCAACTTAAGATACCATGCAGAGTTCTTACTCCTCATATTAGAATATGAATTCTATTAGAGGAGACACTAATTATGATAATCCTATATCTTGCATCTGTTAGGAAGGTAAGCTTCAATAAATATTAGCTAGCTGGAACACTGAGTATGTTTCATAGTAATACATAGTCATTATTATTACTATTATTGGGATGAAATCTCGGTTAGAGACCTCTGGATTTTATTTAAATTAAATGCTTTGCTATTCATTTATTTGAGGGAAATGTTTTACATTAGACAACAATGTACAACATTGTACATTTGGTTTTAATCCTGTTTTATAATGAGACTGATGCACCCAGCTGCTAAAAATTGATGGTAAAGGCCTTATCTTCCTCAGTTTCTTTGGTTCCTTGCTAAGATCAGTAAAATGGAGGATTTTGTGGCAATACTGCTCTCAAATGTGGAACCAGAGTGAGTAATATATGATTGGATCATTTTTCTGAAAGCATGAACTGTAGAAGTAACCGTCTTATTAAATAAGAAACACAGAGCCAATACAGAGATGAAAGCCAAGAGGTCAGAGCAATAGCTAAGAGCTAAAAACCTTACCCTTCACTGTCATCGTTGTCCTACCTCTCCGAAAGAGAGCTACTTCCTGTGTGTCTGTCTTTTTATAGTGTTTCTGTTCTGCCTTCTCGTTGGTTGTAAACCCAACCACATGACCACCTTGTCACTGCCTGTCTGTAAAGACCTCCAGATCTTCTATGGTTGGTATTGAGATTAAAGGCGTGTGTCTTCATGCTGGCTGTATCCTTGAATACACAGAGATCTGCCTAGCTCTGCCTCCCAAGTGCTGAGATTAAAGGCGTGCACCACCACCGCCCAGTTTCTGCTAAGGCTTTCTATTAGCTCTGACCCCCAGGCAACTTTATTTATTAACATACAAATAAAATCACATTTCAGTACAAATAAAATATCACCATAGTGAACCTTTTTAGCCTAATTAAATAGGAGTCAGGTATCAGAAGCTTGCATTTCTTATGGAAAATTCCATCCTCTCAACTTTAGCTCATCTTTTCCCACAGTAGTCCCTGCCTGAACTCACTCTTCATTTTTACATCAAAAGCTGCTGTCACTTACACTGTATTCCCCCTTGTCTAGTACATGAGGCATTTGGTAGGAGTTCAATATCACACAAGCCGGGGTCACACCAGAGCAGGGCCGGCATCTTTAAATTGAACATCATAAACTCTTTATATGATGTTTAGCTGGTGCAGCTTGGGTGGTTCTTGCTCATCACCAACCCCTTTAGGTACCTCCTTCCCTTTCAGGAGTCTAATTCAATCAAATCAAAAAAATGAATTCCTCCCACTTACTTTCTGTAGCAAATATTTTCTCCCATACTGTAAGAACATGCAAGATCTTCTAAATGGAGTACATGTGCTGTGAACTTTCATCCTTTGCTCCCTTCTCTACCCAGCAGGCTCTATAAGAGGATGGTAACAGTCAGTGTTGTTTTCCCTTTAGCCAATTCTGTGCTAGCCTGTCTTGCATGAGCATTTGATGGTATAACTATAGGACTCTTTTCCATGAAGTTGTTATAAAAAATCTTCAGATGAAACAGCTTATGGCTGGAGACCTAATAACTATTTGGTAAATGAAATCCAGGATGGGCATCTCACCTACAATTCTAATGCAATAGGGTTTGTTGAAATATAAAGAACTGTATTAGGAATCTACAGATACAGTATTTACTAATTTCACCAAGAATTGCCCACATTACGGGTGAGCCATCTCTCCACTCAATTTCCCCATGTATAAAACAGTATTTTTAAAGTCTGACTTCACAAAAGCACACAGAGCACAATGAAACTAAATTAGATGTATATTTGGTTCCACTAACTCCTTGAGGCACATTGCTACACAAATCAGAACATTTGTTTGTTGTTAGAAAACACTGATTTGGTTAAGAAATCAAAGCCTAGAATAAAGAACTGACTATATTTGTAATGTATTCATAGAATAATTATGCAGATATGATTCGTGAGACATTGCTTACTTCATATGATACCTTTGAGATATGGGGAATTCTCCTAAGCAGAGTCCAGAATGGCCAATGCATATATCAACAGGCAAGAGGATTTGCAATCACAAGCCATTCTTCCAAAACAAGTCAAATCAAGCCAACTTCATTGGCATGTTCTGGAACTCCAGGATGCCAAAGGTAATATATCAGAGAGAAAGGGGATCACTTGAGGCTTGGATGGAATAGCGGGGCATCCATGTTTCAATGGCACACTTAAATGAGATTACTGTTCCTTCTGGCAAAAATCCTTCTTCTCTCATTTAAAAGCAATCATGTTCCAGAGTTCCTTCCAAATATTTTGCCAAGAGTGGCCCAAGAGGACCACTCAAGGCAAACGCATAAAGGTTAAAGGAAGTGCTTGAGGCAGAACGCTTTGGAAAGGTACCTGTAGATTACTCTAGAGACCCACTCTATCATTGTTGCCTTATGCTGTATGAAAGATGATGCAAATTGGACAGGGCCAAAATAAAGGGTCTGACTGATGCTCAGAAAAGAGCAAAAGATTGGGAATGTGATATCCCTGCTTAAAAGACAAAGGCAACTACAGGAAACTCAGGAATGCTGATAGCAAGGGAAATGGTCTTCCCCAGAGAAGAGCACACTAATTAGTTATCCAATAACAATAGTCAACTCTGAAAACATATATATATATATATATATATATATATATATATATATATATACACACACAAGTAACATTATATGGACTGAATAGCTTGTATTTATATATTTAGGCATATATATAATTATTGATATATATGTACATTAAAAAAAGAATATGAATTTGAAGAGAGCAAGGGAATATATGGGAGAAATTGGAGGGAGGAATTGGAAGGGGGACATGATGTAATTACATTTTAATTTCAAAAAATAAAAAAGTTATTTTTTCAAAAGACACTAAACTTTAATCCTATGCATCCTAATGCACTATCTAGGTAAGCAATAAAATGTTATTGTAAAAGAATGATAGGTTTAGTAAAGATAGAGGGCTAAGAATAATTAGAAAATTCAGAAACCTCATCCAAAGGTCAATGGGATTGAGAAACTACAAGTAGAGAAAAGCAGAGGTTTAGACCCCCAAGCTTGCACATGACCAATACCATTCCTTTCCTTTGTGTGCATCATTTTTCCTGCCTCCTGTCTTCTGTTTTCTCTGCATCTCATCTTGTGAACTACTTCTCATGGCTCTTGCTACGTTGTGATCTTAGGTTTCTTTCTTTCTTCATCTCTATAGCACCACTACAAGAGAGAAGTTGATTGACCCAGCTAATGGTTAATCATCCTCTTTTTTTTTTTTTTTTTGATAAAAAAATTTCTTGGTAAACTCTTATTAGAGATTTGGCCAATGTATATTGCAGCTGCAATTGGCTTTGTGGCCTTGGCCTATACTTTGAGAGGGGGCCACATGAACAGAATATTCAGAAAAACTCTTAGTGTAGAGGGCAATGGGAATGGAAGACACTTCCTTAAAATAACTCAACTCTGCTTAGTTATGGTCAATTTCTGAAGCATTAGTATCAACCAATTATCAGTTGCAATTCACCTAATTGACAGTTGGATGCCTTTATACAAAACACTAAGCATGAGGCTTGATCTGGGCTTTAAGCTCAGTTCAGATTGTTCAGTCTTTTGTCTGTCCATTATTTATTAAGCTAATTTGTTTGGCATAAGTTCCAGAGCATCTATGACATAATCACTTTATCTGAAAATGCCTCATATTTTTATTCCTAAAATGAGGGTGAAGGACTGTGGGTATATCTATATGCATCTACAAGTTTGGAGACTGACTACCATTTCTCAAAGTTGGATGGAGAAGAGAAGAGAGCATTTAAAATGCTAATGTTGGAATAACCTAATGGCAGTTTGTAAGAAAGTTACATTATAATTTTACACTAGTAGATTTGAGTTGCTAGATTGACTTCAAAGTTTAGTACAGTGAAAATACAAAAAAATAAGTTAGAATATAATACCCTAGTTGAATTACTCTATTTATGACTTTGGCCTTTTTGAGCTTAAAAGTCAATGAGCTTAGATACTTTTCTCAACTTAGTTATCTTTAGCTCATGCTGAAGTGAATATTATTGTTACCTGAGATTTAAATTTAATGTGACAGAGGTTTATAGCAGATAGAGACTGGAGTATTCTCTCACAGAGCAAGGAATATCGAGTGTTGATATGTGCCGCACATTAGTCATTCTGTCTATAGACTGAAAAATGATAGCAATTTTACTCCATTTGTATAAAAATGGCATAGTTCTCTTAGTGGCTGTTTAGACTCTAAGTTATTTGAGAAGGAAAGTAAGTGAAAAAAATACTTTAATCACTGTAACTACAAAATATTCCATTTTCTCCAACAGTTTATGGGAAAGTGTTAATTTTGGGAACCGTGGAAAGGGCAGGGTGTTCAGTGATTATACAAAATGTCTTAGACAAGTTGTTTAAAAATCTCTGACCTCTAGTAATGCTCAGAATTCAGAGTCATCTCAAAGTCTCCAGGAAGCAGTGCATGAAAACAAAAGGTTATGAAGGGAATGGGAGAATTTAAGAATAAGAAGCAATCGGGGGATGAAGAGATGGCTCAGCAAAGAACATGGGTTGCTCCTCCAGAGGGGCCAAGTTCATTTCCCAGCACCCACATCAGTGGAGTCACAACCACCTGTAACTTTAGTCCCAGGCCAGAGCCTTTATGGGCATCTCCCTCATATGTATATACTTAATATATATTGAATGTAATAGCAATGGTTTAAAGAAGGGATTTGGATAGGAGAGAATAATGAGGGGCTAGTGTATGTATGTGTGTGTGTTTGTGTGTGTGTATGTATGTGTGTGTAGGTGTATGTGTGCGTATATGTGTGTATGTATGTGTATGTATATTGTGTGTGTGTGCGTGTGTGCATGCATGCATGTGAAATAAAAGTTCCTCACCAGGAGAACTGCATAGACTGCTGATCTATACTTTCACGGGACTTCTAGTTCCTCTATCCTTTCCCATACCTCCCTCTTCTTGCATTTTTCACAAACAAATGATTTCTTTCAGATATACTTCAGGTAGTAACAATGCTCCTCTCTAATTTATCTGAGAAATCTGATAAAATGCTTTGCTGGTGACATGGACTCATTCCTGGGGTGTTAAATGAACTCCATAGATGCCATCCACACTGCAGTTCTATGAGACAGCAGGGGCAGCAATGGCTGTTGAATATTTTATACAAGCAAAATGAAGACATCAAATGGTCTGATGGAGATCACTTGGGGGCAAACTGAAAATGGGTGTCTGTGAATATAATTTGTTAAAAGAGTTGATGCGATGACATTAAGGTGGCTGTTGAGAACTAGGCTGATTCAAGGTTTTCTCAGAGCCCTTAATGAAAGGACAAAGTAAATCTAGTTTTGTACCCTTGCTCAGGGGAACACTTGCCATGGTCTGGGTTGGGGCTGAGCCTGAAGCCTCAAAGGAGTTAAGGTTTTGTTTTTTGGGAACATTGATTTTTCTCCCTAAAGAGGTGGAGTTGTCAGTCCCAAGGCCCCTGTGTGCTCAGTTTGTGAGACATCTATGATCTCCTGGTGCCCCTTGTGTAACACTGCTTGATTAGCTCCCTGATGACTTTGTCCCATTGTATGATAGCTTTCCACTGAGTCTGCCCCATTTCCCCATTACAAACTGGATACAAGATGCTGTACTTCTTAATAATCTTGATTGGCATAAGATGTAACTTGTGCAAGAGCTCCTGATCCAAAGCTTTCTTAACTTCTTTATTTTCTGCTCTCCTGGTCCTCCCCTTCAGGGATCTGTCTCTGAAGAATCTGCTGGTCTAAGTCAAGAGGCAGTTTTGAAGTTGACACAAATTAGTCCAAAATTAGGAAGCAAGTTTCTGCCAACTGCTATATTATACAACACTGAGAAGGCAGCAACAGTTCTGCCAAGAGATGAAATACATGTATAACAGACGACGGGTAATCTGAACACCACAAACACTCTAGTTGTTGCAGTGGTGTGTGTGTGTGTGTGTGTGTGTGTGTGTGTGTGTGTGTGTGTGTGTGTGTGTCTGTGTCTGTGTCTGTGTATCTATGTGTCTCTGTGTGTGTGTCAGAGCCTTGCTTAGGCTATCTTCAGATTCCTAGCCTATCTTATTAGCCTCTCAAGGGCTGGCATTATAGGTGTGCACCATCAAACCCAGCTACAGATATTTAATATTTTTGGAAATCCAACCTCAGCAGAAAACATATCTTTCAAGAGAATAAATAAATAAATTGGAGTTTTTCACATTGTAAAAGTATACCTAGCATGTGACCTAGATATATTCTATACCTGACAGCTAAGTATCATTTTTTTGTTTTCCTTTCAGATATAGAACATTCCATGTTTTTGTAAAATTTTCTCTGAGTGGCTAATGGTTTAAAAAAAACACTTGAATCTGAAAGACTGAAAAAGTCATTTCTGTTTGTCTATATGTGGTGTTATATAATCCCTTTTAATTACCATGAACTGTGTTTTGTGCACTAGTATTCAGAGATACTAAGTGTACTCAAATGAAACAAGTCATCACCTCTTTGTGTAAATGCCTGTTTATTTTGGATAGGAAATATAGGTTAAAAAATTGTAACCTTTTTGCTGTAGGACAAAATACAAGGTGTGTGAAAACAGAAGTCAATTTAAGAGAATATTATATGAATATTAATAACTATCTAGTTCTGTTGGTACCACTTGAGATAATCTTTTAGTTAAAAAAGGAAAATAAAGCCTGTGTTAGTTCATCTAGCAGTTTCTGGAATGGACAAGGCCCATCCCACCCTCAAAAATGGACTGTCTTAGAAAAAAATCATAATTTCATTATTAAATAACCAATAATAGCTATAAAAGTTCAGAATTATTTAAATTTATCATGTGTTTCCAGTGCAAGATGTCAGCAGTAACTTCATGCTTTGTGACCAAAGGTATACAGAGTCAGTGTAACTAATGCCAAAAGACCAATGAACAAAGCTACAGGGAACAAGGGTATCGATCGTGACTTGCCTCTCTTTCTCTTATATGCCTGGCTGAAAGAGTTGTAAAAGCAAATGCCAAATATTTCCGGCAACTATTGGCATTCTAGGGTATAGATTCCACATAGAGGGAGTTACACAGTATCTGGATGACTCAACCAGAGCATCATTTCATGTCCAGACACAGGAAATGGGACCTTTAACCTCTTATTCCTCATTTGCTGTTGAAAAATATATATTATTCAATACTTTCTGCTATTATGTTTCAATCTTTAGGATAAGTTCCAAATGGCTCAGGTCAACAAATTTCTCAGGTCACCATCTGTCTATTTTAAGGACCTCTCAGCATTTCAGAATTCCATCTTAAGGAAGAATATCACAACCATTTATGAGGAAAATCCAGTATGATTTAAACTATTTTCTTTGTTAGGAGCACCAAAATAATGACGTTCAGTTTTCTTATTTGTTTTTAAAATCTGAAACAATGGCAATAATTTTGTGATTTTTATACTATTTATGGTTCAAAAAGAAACTGTAAGTCTTAGAAACTCCTAGCCTATATGTTATTTATTTCTTATAAATAAGAAATTCATCTTCAGGGATAATATACTATTATAATGAAATAAAAATATAAAATTCCTATGACATTTTAGTTAAACATCAATACAGCCTTCATTACAGGTGATGAAATTAAGATTCAATATGGTTTAAAATGAAGAATGTATAATAAAATTCTGAGAAGTTAATACATTTGGATCTCAAATCAGAAATTTTAATTGAAGGACAATACTCTTGCCATGCTATAGTTAAGTACAACATAATGCAACAATGTAGGGTTGAAACATTTTCCAAGATATTCCAAAGATGACAAGAAAAGATTAGCATATAGGAAAAGCAAACGTGAACTGCAAAAGTCTAAAGATAGGTGCATTATTCATTCAATGTTTTGAAAAGACTCAAAATATATATATATATATATATATATATATATATATATATATATATATATATATATATATAGAGAGAGAGAGAGAGAGAGAGAGAGAGAGAGAGAGAGGAAAACATATATGTATGAGAGAGAAAAGTATTGTTCATACCTTATCTAGGAGACTAATACCATCTAATGCTTATTGCAAGCTTAAAACCCACTTTGATTGATTGAAAAAACTGTGTGCCAACAGAGAAAGTCACAGCTTTTTCCCTATGGATCTAAAAACGCCTGTCTCCATTATTCACTCTTGGCTGCCAGGATTGAAACAGGCATTGGTAATTTGGCATAAGTACTTTCCATATTGCCATGCCCAGATACATGTTGATTATTAACAATTACTTACTGAGTGTCTATGTCCAATAGCCTTTGGGAACTCAATAGAAAATAATGAAAAGTCTTAGGTGAAAAATTCCATTTTGTTAATCTTGTGAGGTATAGAACAAGAGATGGACAGGTTAATTCCTCAATTTATTATCAAGGCAACAAAGCACTTGGAAAACAACAGACCATGAATCTTAGTAGAGAAAAAAATACATGCAGATGAGAAGATTTTGAGAAAAGAATTTTAGAAACAAATCTAAACTTAATGACCTTCCCACATCTTCATTCCTCTTGCCATAGTGTAGCCAGAACAAGGTCTTCGTCCTGACTTTCATTCCCTACAGTCAATGACTGAATACTGATGCGTTTACTTCTTTCACATCTACTGGATCCACCCACTTCTCCTCAGCCCTATGTCCAGGACATTAATCTTGATTCCCTTTTATTCCCTTGCTGCTTTGTGCCTTAGTTCATAAAAGCTGCCCATCAGACCTCCAGAGAGACTTCTCTGGACTCCACATCTGATTCTCTCTTCCTTGTATTCTTTCAGAGATTTCTGTTCATTGTCAGCCTCACAGAAAAAGAGCTTCATAAAGAGGTTCCAACCTGCCTCTCCAGCCTTACCACTCCCAACAGATGAATTTAGCTGAAGATATTCCAAATGACTTTGTATTTTTATAATACACCGAAGCATGCTTTTGCAGCACTTCATGTTACAGTTATGGGTTATGTCCCTCCCATGTTCTTTGCTACACCCTAGTATATGTGGGGTTCCTTGTCCACTTTTCACCATTGCCTTATATAAACTTGGAGAATTTATCTTTGCTGAAATAGCTTGTGAATTATCTTCTCAAGGTGTATCCTTTTCTAATCTGTTCCTTATGTTGTACTTAGAATGGTATTTTAAAACTGGTCATTTCAAGGTGTTTATCAGCTGTAGGAGTTCCCTGGTAGAATTTTTGGGGTCACTTATGTATACTATCATATCATCTAGGGAAATTACCAGGAATCCACAAGGATGACCCCAGCTAAGACTCTTAGCAATAGTAGAGAGAGTGCCTGAACTGGCCATCTCCTGTAATCAGACTGGTGACTACTCTAATTGTCATCATAGAACCTCCATCCAGTAACTGATGGAAGCAGATGCAGAGATCCACAGCCAAGTACTGGGCTGAGCCCCTGGAGTCCAGCTGAAGAGAGGGAGGAGATATTACATGAGAAAGGTGGGGTCAAGATCATAATGGGAAACCCACAGAGACAGATGACCTGAGCTCCTGGGACCTCATGGACTCTGGACCAAAAGCTGGAGAGCTTGCATTAGACCCACCTAGGCCCTCTGCATGGGGGTGACAGTTGTATGAATTGGTCTATTTGTGGGGCCCCTGGCAGTGGGACCAGGATCTATCCCTGGTGCATGAGCTGGCTTTTGGGAGCCCATTCCCTATGGTGGGATACATTGCTCAACCTTGATGCAGGGGGGAGGGGCTTGGTCCTACCTCAACTTAATGTGCCAGGCTTTGCTGACTCCCTATGGAAGACCTTACCCTTTCTGGGGAGTGAAAGGGGATAGGGTTAGGGGGAGATGGGGGGAGGAGCGGGAGGAGGGGGGAGGGAAAACTGTGGTTGGTATGTAAAATGAATAAAAAAAAAACCTGGTGATTTCAATAATTTGCTAAGACTCTAGTGATGTTCCAGGTCTCTGTATAATCAGAAACCTAATCAAAACTCTGAGGCATCATGTGATCCTGATCACCAGTTCAGTGAATTACTATTTCTTATAGTCCCATAAACTGTGACTACATCCTTTCTTCAAAACTCCTATGTTCCAACCATCACGGAATACATTTATCTTACATCTTCATGAAAGACTCTTTTTTTTTTTTTTTTTTTTTGGTTTTTCGAGACAGGGTTTCTCTGTGTAGCTTTGCGCCTTTTCCTGGAACTCACTTGGTAGCCCAGGCTGTCCTTGAACTCACAGAGATCCGCCTGGCTCTGCTTCCCGAGTGCTGGGATTAAAGGCGTGCGCCACCACCGCCTGGCTATGAAAGACTCTTTTTCACCAAACACTACAACCTGTTTAATAAGATAAATCCTATCTGTTATTTAAATACCATCCTCTTTGCCTAACATAGGCATACCTGCTAACTGGGTAAGACTCCTTACCTAGGTCCAAATCCACCAAATTACTTAGTTGTGAGCCCTTATTTTAATTGGAATTTAATTTGAAGATTAACTGATTACTATTGGGAGATCTGTCACAGCATCACAAGCTCTATGTAAGCAATGATCGTGATGGGAAGAATAGAGATCTGATGATGGAGACACAGAATGGATTTGAGCTAAGAACTATAAAAGAGAAAAACCACATTTTAAAGGGATATGATTTAAGGTCTCAATCACCAGATTTTCAAACCTCTATGATGCTAAGTCATTGTATAGGCATGGTAAGGTTTACCACCCTTCCAGACACAAGTTTCTAGACAAAGACACACATGTCTTATGAGTTAGAGTTCTATTCCAAACGGCCTGTTACTCTAGGGCTATCTCTCTACTTCTTTACCTACTAAACCCATACATGGGCCATGGGTACATGACACTACCTTTAGAAGTGCATGGGTAGAAGAAAGATCTTCTCATACGTACAAGAGTTTAATAACCTCCTTTCAATCAATCCCCCTTTGCTACTTACAAAGTGCAGTATCATATCCATTAACAAATGGTCTCCATGACTAGATTATGGCAGATATTGACTCCTATAAATGACTACCTACCAGCTCTTTTGTGCATTATCCACAACTAAGTAAATTAATGTAAAAGAGATATTTTAGCAAACAAAAAATACTAATATATTACAATTAATAATATTATTGCTAAGCCAAAAATATATGAAACATTACTCTAATGTCATGGAGGAACATAAAACTTTATTTATTTACAGCTTCTAAAGTAGAACTCTTTGACATAATTTCTTAAGCTAGAACTAAACTTTCATGATAAATTTGAAAGAAACCAGCGACATTATTGTTAATGAAATTTTGTTCCTTTGATTTTTTTATACTACAGTAATAATGAAAATAATACTTAATTCTACATTATGTTTTGTTGTCAAAGACAAGCTAATGAATTGGGATGAAATTATTTCTAAACCAAACTGTAGGTTTCTTGTAGGTCTTAGTGACCCCTAGAAGAAAATAGTCACATTTATATAGACAATAGTATCTTTTAAAGATAAAAATCTATATTTCAGAACTCAAGGATGACTGCATTAGAGATACAAATTGAAAATAAAATGTGAAGCCTTGTGACTGGCAGTCAGAACCCTAAAGATGCCGAGGTAGGGCAAACCTGCATCAGAGGCTAACGGGAAGGTCTGGAAAGACTGAAGGATGAGGGGTGATTGAGCCAACAGAACGTGTAAATAACACACAGTAAAAACAGAACCACTTCATTCACTATTCAGGGAAAGTTTTCAATTTGTGTCCATTTTATGCACAGCTGGGAAAGCAAACATTAAGGATGAGAGGAGCTGGTCCTGGGAGATGACATCGTGGAGCACCAGTCTGGGAAGCCATTGATGAGGCTGTAATATGTACCCTGTTCTAAGCAGAGGCTTTCAAGAGATTTTATACTTAGAGAACTACCAATAAGATACCCCCATCATTGGAAGGGAACATCTCATAAGACTCAGTGGAAACCATTTCTTGGGTTTTGAATATCTTTCATGTACATTATAAAAGCCTGATGTAATGATGACTTATCATGTACTTGTCACCAAGGTTCAGTGGCTGTTTACCATGCAGTGACTAAACATCAGTCTACAGAGAAATCACAACGACAAACAAAAGGACATCTCATCTTACTATGTAGTGGGTGTTGTTTCCTAACATGCCAGAGCATACCGACTAAACTTGTAGATTCAAATCCTGACCAGCTCTACAAGTTTGACTATGCTACCTTGATAAATCAGTTTTCTGATGCATAAAATGAATGTGGTTTTAGTGTCCACTTCAGAAGGTTGTCTGAAAAGTTAAATAAGTTATTTTATAATACATAGAAGAATATAACAAATCAAACATAGTAATTTAGCATTTGTTAAGTAAAAATTTTAACTGCCACTGACTCGAATAAGACAATGGGGAAGCCATACAAATATAATGAAACATTTTGAGTAGAGTGTTTAGAATGAGAAGTATATGATTATTCATTTTAAAAATAAATATTTATTTTTTATTATTTTCACTTACATGTGCAAATGTGTGTCTACATGAGTTTATATGCTCTGTGTGTACACACATGCCCATATAGGCCAGAGGGCTTTGAATGTCCTAAAACTGGATTTACATATAGTCCTGAGCCACTTGCTGTAGGTGCTGGGAACTAAATCAGGTCTTCAGCAAGAGAAGTAAATCTCCTAACTGCTAAGCCATTTCTCCTATTCTACCTACCCTACATCCATCCAGTCCATCCATCCATCCATCCATCCATCCATCCATCCATCCATCCTTCTATCTCCCTAGCTATCTACCTTCCTACCTAGCTATCTATAAATAGACATTGATAAATATAGATATACACATATATATTCTTTTTCACTTAAAATAGTCATTATTTTAATGTATTATAATTAATTATAATTACATCACTTATTCCTTTCCTGTTCTTCCCTCCAGTACCTCTTATGTTCCTTCTCTCAAACCCTTCCATGACCCCTGCAATAAATCAACATATTTTTTCTTTAATTGTTGCTACATATATATGCACAAATAAGAAATATATAAATACAACCATCGGAGTGTATTTTGGTTTTCATGTATATATAAATTCAAAGATGAGGACGTTAATTTGGATATGCAATTAGGGGGCTCATTCCTAGGAGACTTTAATTCTCCCTCTCTGAGCAGTCATTAGTTGCCTGTAGTTGTCTACGGTTGGGACCTCCAGAGATTTCTCCTCCTTCCACATTATCATATCTCTTGACGTTTTCTTGTTTATGCAGCCATTTCCATGAGAGACTGTCTCACAGCAAACATACTGGTATTCTGGCCTTTACAATCTTTATGTCCCCTCCTCTGTGATGCTTCCCAAGCATAGATGCAGGGGCTGGGATGCAGACTTAGCCATGGAGGCTGGGATGCTTCAGATCTGTTCATCTCTGCATCATGTCTGATTACGATTGTGCTTTTCTCTGGTGGTCTCCATTGGTTGTAAAGAGGAGCTTCTTCAGTGAAGGATGATAGCAATACTTGTCCAGCAAAGGTGGCTTGCAAATCTATATACATGCATACATATATGTGTATGTATATATGCACGTATGTATTATGTATGCTTAAATTAAATCATTGCTTCTATTTTATATTGAAGGAATATTTTATGAATAGTTTTACTTAAATAAAATATTTGTTAATTACTCAGAGTGTGCCAACAACTCTGAGTGAGTGAGTGTGTGTGTGTGTGTGTGTGTGTGTGTGTGTGTGTGTGTGTGTATGTGTATGTGTGTCTGTGTGCATGTATGTGTGGACAATTAAAGAAAAAGATGCCAGGGTACAGGTATCATACCATTCTGTGGCTACTTCTCCACTCAATCAAGAGTTTTCTTTGCTGCGCAGAAGCTCTTTAATTTCATGAGCTCACACTTGTCAATCACTAATCTTATTGCTTGCCTCACGAGAGTCTTGTTCTGCAAGTCCCCGCCTATCACTGTGTGTTGAAGCATGCATCCTTCCCCTCCCTGTAGCGTTTTCAAAGTAACAAGTTTTATGTTGAGCTTCTTGATCCATTTGGAGCTTATGCAGAGTGAGAGAAAATAACCTAGCTTCATTTTCTACATGTCAGTATCCAGTTTCCCCAGAACCATTTTAAGAAACTGTCTTCTCTCCAGTGTGTGTTTTCACGGAAAACTGCATGACTGTGACTGTGTGTGCTTACATCTAGTTCATCTGTTTTGTTTTATATCTGTTTTGTGTTGGCGCCATGCTGTCCATATTACTATGATTTTGTAGTAGAGTTGAAATCAGATGTGGTGGCACCTCCAGAAATGTTAATTTGGTCAGGATAGCTTTGGCTTTCAGTATCTTCTGTTCTTCCATAAGAATTTTAAGATTATCTTTTCTACTTATGTGTTAGTGGTGCTGGGCTTCTGATTAAGCTGGTATTCAATTACTGTTGCTATTGGAAAGAATAGACAGTTTAACAATATTAAATATTTCAGTCCATGAGCGTAGAGCATCTTCTCATGCACGATTCCAAAATTTCCTCCTTAGGTCCTTTAAGTTTCCATTATATGATCTTTCTCTTCCTTTCTTAAGTTGATCATTGAATCTCTGAAATGAACCCAATTTATCACAATGAATCATCTTCTTCCGTGAATTTGAATTTGGTTTTGCAAGTATTTTGTGTTGAATTTTTGTGTTATGGATCATGGCCATAAACACACACACACACACACACACACACACACACACACACACACACACACATACATACATACATACATATATACATAAACATATATACATATACATACACACTCACACATACACACACTGATGCTACACAGCCAAAGCTATCCTGACAAAATTAACATTTCTGGAAGTATCATCATACCTAAATTCAGCTGACATGTATGTATGTGTGCATGTGCGTGTGCGTGTGTGTGTTCCTAAATACAGAAATATAATCTGTGAAGACTGTACGTGACTTGTGTGTTACGTTTCTAGTGCTGAGCCTTTGGTGTTGGATAACCATCTGATGAGCTCTTCCCTGAGGAACACTACTTATCTCAAAGAAAAACAGAGCTATGTATTTGTAAGAGAGCGAGGTACATGGGAACATTTGGAGGGAGGAAAGAGAAGGGCTAATTATGTAATTATATTATAATCTCAAAACTAAAAACACTTTCAAAAATCTCTGCCAGCTATACATCTGACGTAAGATTAGTCAAACAACAGAATTAAAAGAAAGAGTTATGGAACTGAACAAATAGTTTTCAAAAGAAGAAACATGAACGGCTGACATCAGGGAAATATAAAACTAAAATGACCTACCTGGACTGAGTCTACCAGGTTGATCTCAGTCCGCGGGGGAGGCTTTGCCCTGGAGGAGGTGGGAATGGGGGGTGGGCTGGGGGAAAGGTGAGGGGGGCGGGAGGGGGGAGAACAAGGGAATCCGTGGCTGATATGTAGAACTGAATTGTATTGCAAAATAAATTAAAATAAATTTAAAAAAAAAACAAAAACTAAAATTACAATGAAATTTTATGTCACCCCAGTAAGAATGGCTGTGAACAAGAATGCCAAAGATGACAAATGCTGGTGAGGATTTGATAAAAAGGAGAACACTTAAAAACATTGTTGACAAAAGTGAAAAGAGGTTTCTTTGCTGTGGAAATCAGGTGGAGATTTCACAGCAAACTAAAATGAGTATGACCATCTGAGCCAATACTACCACTCCTGGACATATGTCCAAAAAAATCTATAATCTATGGCAGAGATATCTACACATGCACATTCACTGCTTCTCTATTCAAAATAACTAGGCAATAGAGTCATCCTAGATTTCTATCAATTTACCAATGAATAATGAAAATATGTTACACACATAATGGAATTGCAATCAGTACTAAATAAAAGTGAAATTCTGAAATTTGCTGGTCAAAGGATAGAATTGGAAAACCATAAACTGACCAAGGTAACCCAGGAACAGAAGGACAGATGCTGTCTCTTGTTTCTTATCTCTCATGTGTGAATCCTATCTTTGAATTTTTAGATTTCTGTGTTTGAGTTCAAATGGGTGTCTAAAGACACAAGGAAGCAAGAAGGGAGCCACGGGTGGATGCGGGAAGGCATTAATGAGTGGGATAATAAGGCACATGTGATATGAAATTAGAGGGAAGAATACCAGGCATAGAGATGGTTAAAGGACGCAGAGCAAGGGTTTGAACAAAAGGTAGGGATGGAGAGAGGATTAACAAAAACGAAGAATGTCTGAAAAGTCATATAGAAACCTACTTCTTTATAGGCTACTAAATATATGTCATTTTTAAAAGCTTTAATGAAGCATTTAAAAGTTGTCATGAAGGTACATAATGCTGCTCCCAGAAGGCACCGATTTTTAAATGCAAATTATGATTCAGGTATGAGATAACTCCCTATGAGTTGTTTGATAAGGATGCCTCAGAAACTTCAAAACCAGTACAGGCTACTATCTTTGTTTTTGGTTACCTATAGGAACTAGCTAGTAAGACCATATTACTGAAAACTTCATACACTGTGGATACAGGGAATAGGGAAATCGAGCTGGAGCTGAGCTGGATGCTCTCCCAATAATGGCTATTGTTCACAGTTCTGAAACATGCTATCAGGCTGCCTGGTGTTGGGGGTGGCAGGCAAGGTGAGATATCAACATCAGTCTTATTCAGCTATAGATCCTGTGTGTGACAATATTGACCTGGCAGGCAAGATACGAAGCAGTACTAATATGATTGCTTGGGGATTAACCAAGCCCTTTCACATTGGATTTGAGACCTGCTCCCTGGGAAAGGAATACATGTAGACACTGTAAACCTAGTCAGAAGCCTATAGCTGGTGAAGTCACGGGCTCCAGATGGGAATAGATGGATGACCAAATGACCTAAATTTCATATTTCTAACTGTAGTCTAGGGCTGCTTTCATCCTTGGACACAGAAATTATGTTTTTCAGGGGGCAGAAGTTAATGCAGAGCCTCTGACCTAGTCAAAGTGCTTAGAATATGAAGCTGCTGAATGCTCAGCCCTATAAGTGGAACATCTATAGAAAATCCTCTGAGGCTCAGAGATCATTGCAGAGAGAAGGGAAGAAAAAATATAAGAGTCAGAAGATGTGGCAGAGTGCTATGAAACACTGTCATGTGGATATGTCATGCCATTGCAGTCATGAACACACCTGGTCTCTGAATACATGCACAAGACCAGGACATAATCAGACCTTCCAGCATTCCATTTTGGATCATGGAAGGCTGTATGAGGCCTTACCATTCCCAAAGGAGCTATTATTGGCACAGGAGAGGACATTATTTTCTTAAGTGTTGTAGACACTAGCAAGTTGCCCATGCCCTATTCAATAACCTCTTACCCCTGTCAATGCAAGTAACCCTCTTAAAAATCAGTGGGCCACAAAGAACAAAAACAAAAACACAAAAAGTAGGAAGGCAAGTAGTTGGGAAGAAGGAGGGGTCAGCAAGAATAGAAAGAGATAAGGGAGGGCAATACATGGTGAATATGTCACAATACAGCATATATACATACATATATATGTAAAAATGGTGCTAAATTGAAACATACATATGGTGATATTTTATTTGTGCTAAAATATGATTTTATTTGTATGTTAATAAATAGAGTTGCCTGGGGATCAGAGCTAAAAGCAAGCCACTTAGCAGAAGTCCTGTGGTGGTAGCCCACGCCCTTAATCCAATCACATGGCAGGCAGAATCTCTATGTGGTCAAGGACACAGCCGAGCGGTAACCCGAACCTTTAATCCCAGTACCAACCATAGAGACGTGGAGGTCTATATAGACAGGCAGTGACGAGGAAATCATGTGGTTGGGTTTAGAGCCAATGAGAAGGTAGAACAAAAAGGCAATAAAAAGACAAATCACACAGGAGAAGGTCTCTCAGGAGAAGTACAGCAGCAAGTGGTAAGCTAAAGGCTATTTGCTAATCCTCTGATCTCTTGGGCTTTTAACTCTATATTTGGCTCTGTTTCTTATTTAATAAGACCATTTAGAATTTCGCCTACACGTTTACCTCTTCAGTAACATTATAAATTGGATAATATATTAAAATCATCAATATAAAAATAAACAAAAACAACAGCACATTAAAAATAAATTCCTCATCTAATAAGACTTGAGATGTGAGCAAAGTCAAGGCAAGAGAGAGTTAGGAATGGAGTTCAATATTAGAGCAATTACCAAGCACATATAAGACCCATGGTTTCAATTCCCCAGCACTGTGTGTGGCCAGGTAGTGGCAGAGAGAGAATGAAGACTTCAGTAAGAATCTGCTTAGGTTGAAGTTAACAAGGACGGTTAATAATAAGGATGTGGCCGGGCGGTGGTGGCGCACGCCTTTAATCCCAGCACTCGGGAGGCAGAGCCAGGTGGATCTCTGTGAGTTCGAGGCCAGCCTGGACTACCAAGTGAGTCCCAGGAAAGGCGCAAAGCTACACAGAGAAACCCTGTCTCGAAAAACAAAAAAAAAAAAAAAAAAAAAAAAAAATAAGGATGTGTTGACATATAACTAAATATCTGTTGTTTGAAGATAGTTTGTCTTTTGGATGACAGTAATAAACTGTACTGATCACTTGTCTAACAAACTGGCTTCATATATGAAGATCTCATAGTCTTAATGCAATCAAGATCTATGCAAACTCTGTCTAAGGAAGAACTATTAACAATAAACATTTTATCCTAAGCATATATTTAGACTCCACTAGTAGGACTTGTCACTAGTTTTAATAATAAACATATAAAAGTGGAACTTTTCAAATTTCATTTGCAGGTTTTGATATACTCTCCAATATTTTTCCTGTAGAAAAGATATGGAATTTCTAAAAGAGTCAGCAAAAACACACCTACAGTGTCTGTTCACTGAGAACTGTTGTCTGTTTCTTTTCCTTCAAGCATTTGTCTTTCAAAATAATTAATAGCATAAGATAGAAAGATAGAAAGACACACATGCATACTCTGTATCTCTACACACTGATCCAACACTTCAAAAGGTAAAACAATTGATTTTGAGTGTTAATAAAGTTAAAGTTTGGCAACATAACGTTTTCTGTTAAATTGATTGCAAATATCTGTAATATTTTGATAGGATATCTAAAAGGTGATGAGGTAATTTTGTCTCACACATAGCATATCAAGAGAAGATAATGATATGTGTGCCTTGGACTGTGGAGCATCTAGTTCTCCATCTCAAGCAAGATTACATGGTTAATATGCAAAATTAGCTAAAGAGGTCATATTAAAGCAAAAAGTGCCATGAAGTCCATAAAGATGAGAGCCCCAACTGGGTTCAGAATGTGGAGTAAGAAAATAAGGAATTACCCACCAGTATTATCTGTGTCATGTTGACATTAATTAAACAGTTGGTCTCTTTATCAAGCAGTTAAAACCAGATCTTCAAAGTTTTGGCATATAATTACAATTAGCTAGAGATCAGCAGACATGAGAATTCCTTCCCGAATGCTGACAACCCCAAGATTAGTATCCTGACACACATAAAATTTATATATGTAAATATATATACAATGTATCACCTGACAGCAGTCTAATTCCTGGCTGTGCCATAGTCTGTTAGTCAGCTCCCAAACCTCTTTTGTCTTTTTCTGTTATTGATTCCTCATCTTGAATAAGTAATATTACCAAGAAATACAAATAATTCTATTATAAGGAGAGTTTTTAAAATCTCAATATAAAACAAATATTTAAAAAAGACTATAGAATAGTTGGGCACAGTGGTATATACTTAATAATCCCAAGATTTGTGAAGCTGAGGTTCTGTGGGATGATATGCTGTGAATATGTGTTGCTACCATTGGTTAATAAAGAAGCTGCTCTGGCCTATGGCAAGACAGGTTATCGCCCGGTGTGAAATCCAAGGAAAGATACAGAGAGAAGAAGGGCAGAGTTGGGGCAGATGCTATCCAGCCGCACAAGGAGCAAGATGCAGGCAGACAGGTAACGCCCATGTGGCATAATATAGATTAATAGAAATGGGTTAATTTAAGATACAAGAGTTGGCGAGCAAGAAGCCTGACCCATAAACCACAGTTTGTAATTAATGTAAGCCTCTATGTGTTTATTTGGGACCCAACAGCTGTGGGATACAGGAAAACTTTCGACTACACTGAGGCAGGAGGAGAATGAAACATTTATGCATATCCTTCTTTTATATCTAGTATAGTTAACTGTTGATTGGATTATTTCAGGGTGTTTAGAAATTTGATTTCTAAGCCGGGCGGTGGTGGCGCACACCTTTAATCCCAGCACTGGGAGGCAGAGCCAGGAGGATCTCTGTGAGTTCAAGGCCAGCCTGGGCTACCAAGTGAGTTCCAGGAAAGGCGCAAAGCTACACAGAGAAACACTGTCTCGAAAAACCAAAAAAAAAAAAAAAAAAAAAAAAAAAAGAAAGAAAAAAGAAAAAAAAAGAAATTTGATTTCTTTACATGTCATAGACACTAGTCATCAGTTGTAGAAACAAGATTTTATATAATTCTCTATGGTAGCTCTTTATTCTATCTCTTCATTCCTTTTCTATGGAAACCCTTTTAATTTCATGTTATTCACTTTGCCAATTCTTGAAATTATTTTCTGAGCACTTGGAGACCCTCTTAAAAATTTTTGCCTGTCTGTGTATTTTGAGGCATTCTGTCTGCTTTCCTCATGCAATTTCAGAATATCAGGTTTCGTGGTATTTGATCCATTCTTGATTTATTTTTGTACAGAGTGAGAGATATGGATCTATTTTCTTTCTCTACATATGAATATCAAATATGCAGCCAGCATTATGTTCTGTATAGGCTGTGTAGTGGTTTGAAAGAAAATGGCCCCCAAAGAAAATAGCACTATTAGGAGGTGTGGCTTTGTTGAAATGGGTGTGGCCTTGTTGGGGAAAATAAGTCACTGTGGAGGCAGGCTTTGAGGTCTCATAGATGCTCAAGCCATGCCCAGTGTCTCA
Source organism: Peromyscus californicus insignis (assembly GCF_007827085.1). Classification (NCBI taxonomy): domain Eukaryota; kingdom Metazoa; phylum Chordata; class Mammalia; order Rodentia; family Cricetidae; genus Peromyscus; species Peromyscus californicus. The sequence goes on from NW_026294534.1 coordinate 24,396,413, forward strand.
GACTACTTCTTGCTGCCTGCAAGTCAAGACACAGGACACTTTCCTACTTCTCCAGCATCATGTCTGCCTGCACACCACCATGTCACACCATGATGTTAATGGATTAAACCTCTGAAATGTAAGTGACTCCAATTAAAACTTTTTCTTTAGAAGAGTTGCCATGGTCATGGTGTCTCTTTTACAGCAGTAGAACCACTAAGACACGCTTCTTTATATGTTAGCTTTCTTCTTTTTTTTTCAAAGATATGCCATTTAAAGCATGCATTTAGTTTTCATAGTAGCTTACAAAGAATAAGGTTTCATTGTGCCATTTTCCAAACAGAATTTGTTTTTTGCTTTCTCTTTCTCCTTTCCTCTCTCTCCATTGCATCTACTTCCCCTGTGTGTCAACATTTTTATTCCTCTTGTATTATACTCTATATAGTTTCACAGACTACATCCATTCTCATAACCTTCTATTTATACACACACTAAAATGAAATGTTAAAATCCATGTATAGGAGTGAATTCTTTCTAAAAGGAAATTACCTCAGTTAATCTAATACTTTCCAGTTCTATCATTGTCCCACAATTTTCATAAGCTTTTCCTAAAAGCTGGGTAAATTCCATTAGATAGACAGACAGACAGACAGATAGATAGATAGATAGATAGATAGATAGATAGATAGATAGATAGATATAGGTATAGATAGATATATAGGGAGAAAGATGATAGATAGACAGATAGAGACAGGGATAGATAGATAGATAGATAGATAGATAGATAGATAGATAGATAAGCAGACAGACAGATGCATTTTCAATATCCCTTCATTGGTGACTATTTAGGCTGGTTCCATTTTCTAGGCTATTATAAATAGTCAACAACAGACATAGCTTGTCAAAGATCTTTGTGGTAGTATAGAGAGTCATTTGTGTATATGTCCAGGAGCAAGTCATAGGGTAATTCTGGTTTTAACTTTTTGAGGAACTTCTATAATGGTTACACCAGATTCTATGACTAGCAGCAGTAAATATGCTTCCTATTTCCCATGCTGTTTGTTTTTACACCTTGTTCAAATACCAGGTGGCTGCATTTCTATAGTTTTAGCTCTAGGCCCTGAATTCCTTTGATCTATGTGTCTCTTTATGTCATTATCACACTGTTTTGTTACTTTGACTATGCAGCATGACTTGAAACAAGGTATTCCAATACCTTGAAATATTCTAATACCTCCAGCATGGTCTTTCTTTGTAGGATGACCGTGACTACCTAGGATCTTTTGTTTATCATGTTTGTATACAAAACTCACTATTATTTTCTTCTATTTCTATGAATATTGTCATTGGGATTTTTATGACAATTGTAATCAAGTCTATAGATCATTTTTGGTGCTATAGCCCCTTTCACAATATAAATCTATCAGCTCATGAGCATGGAAGACCTTTACACCATGCAGCGCCTTCTTTAGTATTTCATTTCATGTCTCTGGAGGAACAGGAATGGTCTATATATCTAATAGCATAACCTTACCCCTCTTCAATATATCTTTTGTCCAAATTCCCTCATCTCCCCACATTTTTGCCCTAACAGTTTCTCCTTCCATTTATGTTCCCTTTTCTACTTTTGCTCTATCATCTAAATACTAATCAATAGTCTCACTGTATATTGTTTCCTTTTTTCATTTCTTTTTAATAACGCAGAAAATGACTAACATATTACAAAGTACTACTAATGTCCTTTTACTTCCTGACATGATTAGAGCATAAGGACTAAATGCTTTATAGTTGACGCTTATTCCATTTCCATAGTGGATCTACCGTTGGATAAGGTCTGTTATTGCAGACAATATTCTACTCAAAGGGAAAGACTAAAAATAGATTATGCTGCCCTGGACATAAGTTTAACAGAAGAAAATGACACTGTAAGCCTACTTGAAGTTCTTCCCTCACAAACGGTAAAAATCCTTGCTCTAAAAATAGAAGGGTACCCTAAATTAAAAAAAAAAAAATCAATCAATGATCTAACTCTAGGTGTACAAGTCTGAACACAAAAACACAAATAACATGAAAAATCAATGCAGTGCATCTCCTCCCAAATCTAATAATCCAAGAGTTGTCCTCTGATCCATTTATCCGCTGTCTCAAAAAAAAAAAAAAAAATACACCTCATTGTCAAAGTCAGACACTCTCTCAAGGTAAAGGGACAGAAACAAATATTCCAAGAAAATGGAATTAGGTCAAAAGAGGGCATGACTGTTCAAATATCTGTCAAAGTAGATTTCAAACCCTAATTAGTCAGATGAGATGAAGAAGGTCAATTCATACTCGTTAGGGGAACAACACATCAAGTATAAATTACAATTTCAAACATAGTCACTGAAAGCAGGTACACCCAATATGATAGGACCAATGCTACTAGATGTAAAGTCAGACTCAACACAGTTCTAGTGGGTGACTTCAGGGCCACCCATCCTCACCAATAGACAGATCACCCTGGCAAAAATAAAGGAACACTGGGGTTAAGTGATATGGTAGAGCAGATGGAGTTAAGAGACACTTAAAGAGCGTTCCATCCAAGCATCGCAGAGTATATATTCTTTTCAACAACCCGTGGAACAACTAGTTATTGTTAAGATATCAGGACACACAACAAATCTCAGTGACTACAGGAAACCTAAAGAAACTTCCTAAACTAATCCACCTGTCCTGAAATAAAATTAAAGATCAACAGCAACAGTATCTACAGCAAACCTACAGACTCATGGAGATTGAACAACACATTGCTGAATGATGAATGAGTCACTGATGAAATCGAGAAGAAAATGAAAAAGTCGCTATACTGAATGAAAAGAAAGATAGCATCACAAAACTGAGTGGTGCCATGGAAACAATACTAAGGAAAGTTTAGAAATAAAAGTGATCATTTTAAAATCAGAGAGGTCTCAGATACCTTAACAATACACCCCAGTGTGCTAAAAAAAATTAGTCAGACCCCAGAGAAGTACACAGAAAGCATGATTACTATCATGGCAGAAATTAGGAAAACAGAAACTTTTAAAAAATCAAATAATCAAAGAAACCAAGACTTAGTTCATTGGGAATATAAACAAATAAACCTTTAAGCCAAAGAATTGAGAAGAAAGAAAAAAGTCACAATTTTGAGAAGACAGGAAGATGTTGCAATATATAACAATAAAATTCGGAAATCATAAATACACTTCTTAAAAAATATCTTACGGATATGTGTGTGCCTGAGTATATGCACGGATACCATGTATGCATTACCACTGGTGGCCAGAAGAGGGTGCTGGGTCCCTGGAAATGTAGTTGCAGGTCGCAAGCTGCCTGACATGGGTGCTGGAAACTGAACACTTGACCTCCGGAAGAACAGCAAGTGTTCTTGACTGCTAAGCCATCTCTCTAGTGCCAGGCCATTTCTTAAAGTCATATTTCATTTAATTGAAAAACCTAAAAGAAATTATCATATTTCTAGCTGCATATAAATACCAAAGTGAAACAAAACTGATATAAATAATTCAAACAGACCTATAACATGTATTGCTATTGAAGCAGTAATTAAAACCCCCACCAAACAACAACAGCAACAACAAAAATGTCCAGACCTGAATTAACCCATTGCAGACAGAATTCCGTCAGGCCTTAAAGAACAAACATTAATCCTGCTCGAATTATTCTATAAAATAGGAAAGAAAAGAATGTTTCTAAACATATTCTACAAAGCCAATATTATACTGATACCAAAACCAGTTAAAGACACAACAGAATTAAACATCTGTCTCTCTGGTCTACACAGATACACAAGTTCTCAAAAAAATAGTTTCAAATTATTGGGGTTGGAAAGATGGCTCAGTTGTCAAGAGCGGTGGCTGCTCCTGGAGAGGACCCAAGTTCTGTTTCTAGGACCTGAATGTCATCATACAACCTTCTCTAACTCCAGGTCCAAGGGCTTTGATGCCTTCTTCTAGCTTCCACTGATATCAGCCACACACAGATTGCACATGTAGGCAATGAATGCATATACATAAAATAAAAATAGATAAATTCTCAAAAGCCAAACGTTCGACCACAACTATGCCATTGTTTACTAATATCAGAAGCCAGATTCCTTGAAATTCCAAACTGGACTGAAGACCTGTTGCTTTCCAGGGATTCCCTAAGCCATTATCATCAGACAGGGATTGGGCAGTCTCGATACCATGCCCAAAGACTGAGCAGGTACTGGGTTGCCAGTCTCTCCACCATGCAGATGTCTATTGTTAGACTATTCAGCTGGGATAGTATAAGTCAATCTAATAAAGTCCCCTTTGTTCCAAATAATCATTCAATCCATTCAGTTCCTCTAGAGAACCCTGACTAATATAGGACCTGAACAGAGTTTTCTCAAAGAAGAAATCTAAACAGTCAATAAATATTTTAGAAAGTGTTCAGCGTCCTTAACCATTGGAAAAATGCAAATTAAAATGACTTTGAAATTCCATCTCACTCCTGCAGTCATAATGGCTGTCTCAAGTAAACAGAAGATAACTAATGTAGGTGAGGATATGGAGATGGTCAATATCAGTGCTGGGTCAAGTATAAACTGTTACAGTGTCTATTGATATTACTGCAGATGTTTCTCAAAAATCCAAAACTAGAGCTATCATAGGACACAGCTGTATAACTCCCAAACATATACCCAAAGGACTTTCTTTCTACCTCAGAATCCTTGTACTTCCTGCTTATTGCTGCTCTGCTCACAATATCAAGGAAATGGAATCTGATTAGATGTCCATCAACTGATGAATAATGAATATGTGGTATATATATATATATATATATATATATATATATATATATATATATATGAGATGGAATTTTATTTTACCTCGAAACAAGTGAAATTCTCAAATTTTCAGGAAAATATAATGAATGTGGTAGCTTAGACTCAGAAAAAATAAGTATCGCATGTTATTTCTATAATACAAACCTTAGCTTCTCGTTTTTACATACGTGCATTTATGTGGACGTGTGTATAGAGCCCTGTAACTAGAGGGGGTCACTTGAGAGTCATTAAAAGATTATCAAAGAGGGGCAGGGTAGTAGAGCATATATGATACGGAAGTGGAAGGGGATACCGGGGTTATTGGTGGTGAAAGGGTTTAAGAGTTCTAGAGAAGGGTCAGCTTAATGATATATGAGAACATCGTGATATCTATTATGATAAGTCAATCAAAAATAAAATTAATAAAGAGCAATTTGAATAGGAGTAGCCTGCATGGGTGAATAAGCTACTCCCAGAAGTCGCTCAAAAATCCCAGTAACAAGGGTGGGCTACTTCCATAAGTGTTTGGTCAAGGAGGTCCCCAAAGCCAACAATATAATATAAGTCATGCAATTACTGTTGGTTGCTCACCAGCTGTAATAGGCAAGATGTTTTACTTGAAAATATCACATGCTTTGATTGCAGAACATACATAAATCAAGCCAGAACTGGGCTAGAAGCTTTCTCCTCACAGCATAACTTTCATAGGACCAAAAGGTGATATGTAGACTCATGAGAGAGATGTGACAACCACCGTGTCACTCAGCTGAAGACTCTGTCTGTCTGCAGCAACACTGACAGACTAGGCAACATGGGCCCATTGGTGCCATGGTGGCAAGTTCCTGACTGTGTTTGAGTCTGGCTTTACAGGGCACACTCCAGAACTGCTACTGTGAACCTAAGCAAGAGCTCATGTCTAGGGAAGTCACAGACCCTGTAGGAAAACTATTGCTGCTCTTATTCCAGTTTAGCGGTTCTCAACCTGTGGGACGTGATCCCTTTGGCAAACCTCTATCTCCAAAGATAGTTACATTATTATGCATAAATTTATGTTACAATTAATAACGGTAGCAAAATTACAGTTATGAAGTAGCAATGAAAATGATTTTACGGTTGGAGGTCACCACAATACGAGGTATTAAAGGGTCACAGCATTAAGAAGGTTGACAACCACTGACCTAGTTGGATAGGATATGTCCATCCAATGACCTAATTATGCTTATGTCCACACATTGGTGCTGCTCTCTAGCTCTTGTCGGAGAAGCGCCTTCTGGCAGGGCCAGTGGTGACTGCACACATTCAGAACTAACAAGTGCTGAGACTAAATGATGGGTGAATGCCCAATCACAAATGTTAAACCTGTGTCACCCTCTCCAACACTCAGGGAACATTGCAGAAGGGACACAAAGAATGTAAGAGTTGGGAGGAAGGGATGAGAGGAGTGGTGCGGCATGCTAACTCTGGACATGGCATGGCTGTTACCTCTTCAACTCACAGATGCTGTCATTACTTGCATAAAGTTACACAATATTGGGCCTGTCATCACTAAGATGTGGAAGGCAAAGGTGAGATGAAGCTTACGAGGCCCCACACACCGCTGAGGATTTTTATAGTTCATCATTAAGGAAGCGACATTTTCTTCAGTGGTGTAGTGCTGTGGAATAATCCTTCTGTACACTGTGAATATATAGTACTCTCACTGGTTAATAAAGAGCTGACTGGCTGGTAGCCAGGCAGGAAGAATAGGCAGAACAGTCAAACTGAGAATGCTAGGGGAAGAAGGGCAGAGTCAGAGGAGTGGCCAAGGGATGCAGAGGGAGCAAAACATGCTGGAAGACAAATAAAGCCATGAGCCACATGGCAATACATAGATTCATAGAAGTGGGTTAACTTAAGTTGTAAGAGATAGTTAGTAATAAGCCTGAGCTATCAGCCAAGATTTTGTAATTAATATTAAGTCTCCATATTAGTTATTTGGGAACTGGAGGGAAAGAAATGTCAGTCAACAATGTAGTTATTGATAAATCACCCATGCTCCTGTGTCCAACCACACAGCCATAATGGAATTCATTGAAGCTCTATTCCCCTTCTCTCTCTCTCTCTCTCTCTCTCTCTCTCTCTCTCTCTCTCTCTCTCTCTCTCACACACACACACACACACACACACACACACACACACTCCACATATAATAAAAGTGTGGCCAATTGGGAAGAAGAAGGAAATTAGCAGGTGTGGGAAAAGGACAAAATGGTAACTGGGATGGGGTGACTATGGCAGAAACACACTACGTACATGGATGAAATTGACATAATGAGATCCATTGTCTTGTATAACTACTGTATACTAAGACCATTAAAAACAACAACAAAATGAACATGTCAGTGAGGACATGGGGTGGGGGAGGGTGTTAACTCTTAGATTTGGTGGTAAGACCATAAACTAGTGTAGTCACTGTGGAAATCAGTATAGGGATTCTTCAAAAACTGAAAATTAAACTAATATATGATGCAGCAATATCACTGCTGGAATGCCCAAAAAAATCTAAGTCACCATACTATACACTGCATATGAACTCTATGCTGTATACTATATACCATATACCATAGAGACAGCTCACTCATGTTTACTGTGGGTTCATTAAGGCAAAGCTATAACCAGCCCACATATCAATCAACAGATAAATGACTAAAGGGCACATGGGTCATATACACAATGGAACTCTACTCAGCTCTAAAGAACAAAGCTCTGACATTTGCAGGAAAATTGATGGAAATGGCAATCATAATGGCAAGTGAAATAATCCAGGGTCAGAGAAATACCACATTTCCCTTGCATGTAGAATCTATTTTTAAATTTATTTGTATATTTATATGTACATACGTGGACAAATCAGATGACAGATAGGTAGGTAGATAGATAGGTTGATAGATGGATGGAAAGATAGATAGATAGATAGATAGATAGATAGATAGATAGATAGATAGATAGATAGATAGAGAGGTAGGTAGGTAGGTAGATAGATAGATAGATAGATAGATAGATAGATAGATAGATAGATAGATAGACAGACAGACAGACAAATATGAAAGTAGAAAGGGGACAGAGATAGAAGGGGAAGAAGGAAGTCTAAAAGGGAAGTGGAAAACAAGACTGTAATAGGAAATACGCATTTTGAAAGCAAAACCAAGGAGTATTGACAATACAGATGGGGACCAAGGAATGATGGAGTGGTGATGTGGGGAAGTGCAGTGGAGGGTTAATAAAATCAAGTATAGTGATGCATATGTGGAAAAAGAGCATAATGAAACCAGGCTACTTTGTAAGATAATGTTAGAAAGTAATTAAAAACTAATAGCTGAAATGTCACAGAGACATCTTCAGGCATCACCTGGAGAAATTCACGCTTACTGAAAGCTAGACTATCCAACTGCCTAGAGGAAGAACGTGAGATCTGTGTGTTTACCCTCAAGATGTTTCCTGCCAGCAATGCAAACTGTATAGTATTATTCTCTTTCTCATTTTCTTTTTTGAACCTGTCACACCCCTAAACCAGTTGGCTCTCACTATCCACTGCAGCTTGAAGTCCTTGTGTGGGATGGATTTAGTAGAAACCAACCTCTCGGAAATACATGAGCACTAAATGTGTGTGAATCGCAGACACCGGAGATTCTGCTTTGCGAACTGACTCATAGGAAAGATGCCTCACCCCTGCTCCACCTACCTTTTCTGTGTGGTTGTACAGCTAAGATACAGGCTTCATGCCTGATCTACCTCTTCTAACTATGTCACTGTGCAACTGCCATCAACCTTCTTTCCCCCGTCTCTGAAAAGGGACAGTACTCTGAGACCTACAAGCATAGAACTCAACATCTGGTAGGTATCGGGTAAATCCAAGCTCTCATGATTATTTAAATAGAAATTCAGAGGAGTGAAAGAAACAGTTGATACATGGAACACAGGTCCCAAAACTAGTGCTGCTTCTAAACTGCCATAGAAACACCATCCCTGTACGAAAGCAATTATAATCCAAACTGTCAGGTGGACATGAAACCTCATCACACTGATTGGGATGATATTTGTCCTCAGTAGTGAGTCTCAGGACGCTCTTCTAGTGGAGTGACACCTTCAAGGACTCTCTTCAGAGACTTTGGAAAGCATACAAAAGATCCAATCAGCTTCATAATAACCAAGGAATTAGCTAGCTTGAAGGAAAATTGTTCATCCCCTTCTATTTTGTCAGTGAAGGTCAGAGAGGCCACACTGAATTATCTAGGGAGACAAGCATGCAGAAGCAGCTTTGGTAGTAAATTCCTTGCCTGTGATTTAGAACCCTGCAGCCATGTTCTCCATCTATTCCATGCTAAGCATAGTGCCTGCCATGGAATAGATGTCCCAAATCATTTGACATCTAAATAAACAGACTTGTGTTTTAGGGCAAAGTAGAGGCAAAAGGATGATACCCAATACACAAAAGTCTGTGAGATTTACTCTGGATGAATAGGCCCATAGCAGCATCATAAATAAAAGGGATAGATGAACTTGTTTGTTTGTTCTGTGAACAGGGAGGATCACATTTTGCCACAAGTTTTAACGTTTTTACAAAACTGAACTCCACCATTCACTACAAAGTTTTCCCACTCCAAGGCAGCAGCTACAATATGAAAGCTGGTCTCTTCCAGATGCCATCAACAGTCACAAGCAACCCACATGCTCTCTGTTAAAAGTCTTCTGTTCCAATGGGCAATGAATTTCATGCACAGGATCTTTCACACGGTGGTTCAATACAAAGTTCTTTTATTGATACCCCTTTAAATGTTAAAGACTTACTGAGTCTTCACTGGTTGATAAATTTGGCTCAATAAAGACAATTTAGTCTATCTACACAGTGAACACATCACTACCAGGAACTTCCCTAATACTGCTCCTTCTTACTCCCCCTTTACCCTTGTCTGGAATTTTGTCTTCTGTTGCAGCGTATTTCCACATTAGATTTTAAGAAACTGCTTACTCCTCCATAGAAATCTATGAGATTAAGCAGAAAGGACACTAGACTTGGTTCTGATTTTGAGATAGCCCAAATTTATGGCATGATCTTGAATAAATTGTGTGGGTTTACTAGGAAAACTTTTCCAAGATTGGAGGATTGTAAAAAGGAGTTAGGAAACTGAGGAATTCAAATGCTTGGTTGGCACTGGGGTTCTACAAAGTGACACCTACAGAGATTGAAAAATCGAAGGGAATAAAAGGCTCAGATGAGAGCCGAAGAGGCTAAAGAGTAAGTGGGCCTTCAAGAGAAGCAAGGATTCTCGAGGTTCTTGCTGGGAAAGAATGTGACAAGCGGCAAAGGAAAGACATGACTATGGACATGTGCGGATGAAGGTCACGAGAAGAACTAAGGTCAAGGCATTGTCAGCCTGGCTGTTCAAGAGGTCACTCCAAGCAAATGATAGCATCACACACTCGCATAGCAGAGGTGCAAGGGCAGCTCTGACTCCATGACCTAATTTACTCACGGTCACCGGTGGAGACTACATCCAGGATCATAGACATGAGTTAGAAAGGAAGACAAATTATGTACACCCCCAACCCAAAGTCTCCAAGGTATTTACCTCCTAGTCTTGGAAGAGTATGGAACATATCCAAAAATGTTAGTGGCAAAAGGAAACTGTCGCACTGGCCATTCCCATTCTCCAACTATTTGAGGGTTGGAGGATACAGTTTGGCGCCTGGAAACCAGTATCATAAAAGTCTCAGGTCCAGAAAGCAGTAAGAAAACAGTGAGGAGGCAGAAGATTCACCAACAATTCTGTGTGGGAAAGCCATTTGGTCTTAGACTTAGTAATAAAAGACCAGACAGAGCAACAGGCTTAGAAAAAAATGTAAAGTGAGAATTGCTAGGCAAAAAGGACCTCTACTTTTCATTCTATCTAAGGGTATGGGATGAGAAAGTAAAGAGAAATGGTTTCCTTGGATATTCCTAAATTGGCTTTCTGGTTGTTCAGACACTAGTATTACATCAAGGCACATAAAGATGCTGTAGTCTGGGTCATTCCTAAGCTATGTTGCCTATGTTCAAAAGGACAACTGATTGCCTTACCCCCACCTGATCTGTATGCCACTGTCTGAATGAGGGAGCACAGAAAATACACATCCCGAGAAAGAACATAGCACAATGCTGGATGAGTGGCCAGAAATGAACAAAGGGAAGATGATGCCAAGGTCCCAACAAGTTTGAGCTATAAGTGGTACCAAGGCTCCTGCATATTATATTAATGTCCAAGTCTCCTATTATAGGGACCTGAGAAGTTCCCTTATAGGCCAGCCCTTGCCCATGCTATATCCATAGCTTCTTCTCACTCCTGATCTTCACTTTGACAGAGAGCCAGGTTAATCTAAATTAATAAATTTCCATCAACAATTAACTTGTAACTCCATTAAGAAAGAGTACCAATATCTGTAGGATATGAGGAAATGGAGTTGGTAACAATGAAAGTTTGGAGACCATTTGAGTGACATAGAAATCTAAGGAGCCTTGTTCTGTCATATTCTTAAGGTGGCCACTGACTGTGTTTGTGATACTGAGAAGTTTGCTTTCAGGATGAATTCTTTTTTGTTGAATGACAGGGTTGATCATCACCCGTTTTACAGCAGGTACCTAAAATACCAGAAGTATGAAAGACATGCTTGACTATCTCTCATAACATAAATTTATTAGCTCCAAGAAAAATTACTCTATATTTATTTTACCAATCCATTGTTTTATGTATGCTTCAGCAGAATAAACAAAACAGCCAGTCCTGCTAACAAACACCTCTAATCCCAGCAATTTAGAGGTAGAAGAAAGGTGGCATGTTCATGGACAGCCTGGGTTACAGCCTGACTTCAAGGCTAGCCTGGGCTACATAGTGAGACTGTGTCTCATAAAAACCAAAAGAAAAATAACCAGCCAAAACAAACAAACAAAAAAGCCCCCCAAACCCATCAACAAACAACAACAACAACAGCAAAAACAAAAAAAGATAGCTGCCTGTAGACTCACTGAGATCAGAAAGTAGCAGTTTACCTGCCCAGGCCTCAGTTTCACAGTATTAATATGGGAGTGGTGTCACAGTGTGCCACCTCATTCTTGTCCCATATCCTAGCATCCCTTTTCTACTCAGGACACACATCACATATACCCATACCACTCCACTCACACACACTTCCACATTCTTTTTAAACCAACAGAAATAAAAAAGATATTAATTCTCTGTGAGTTCGAGGCCAGCCTGGGCTACCAAGTGAGTTCCAGGAAAGGCGCAAAGCTACACAGAGAAACCCTGTCTCGAAAAACCAAAAAAAAAAAAAAAAAAAAAAAAAGATATTAATTAAGAGATACTAATTTGTATTTCCTTATTGACTCTTCCTGAAATGGAAACTTGGGTTTTCCCCTGTGTAAAGGGGGTGGAACAATGTGACAGAAGGGAAGTGAGAGGGTACTCATGGGTGCACAAGGCTATGCCCATGTATCAATTAGTGACCCACCATGTCTTGTAAAGTACACTTCCATCCTTCCTGCTGAGAGTCTATCATAGTGGTGGAGGCAACAGCGATGCATGGTAAGACGCGCTTGTGACCAATGTACATCAGGCAGGGTCCCTTTTGAGATCATTAGCATCAAACACTCCAAGACATGCTGATGTTCAATCAGCTAACTTCTCCCTCAGTGCACTGTGACAGTATTATAAAATTGCTACCTTCAATAAAAAAGCTTCAAATTTCTCAGAAATATGGAACAACAAGAATAAAAGTCTACTACTGCTTTAAAAAGGACCCCAAAGTGATACTGGTATTAGATTCTTAGAATTTAATGTTTCCTGGGGTTATCATACATACAGTAAGGAATATTATGGGTTGAAATGAAACTCAGAAGTACATTTTAACCTGTTATAAAAAGTTAAATTACAGAAAACCTGAATTGATGGTAAACAGCTGGAAGACAAGCCTTGTCAGGAAAACAGATAACTCCGGAACTCCTGAAAACTTATTATGTTCTCTCTTGTCAACACAACGGTGATGCTTCAGTGACTAGTCTAGCAGGGTTGAAAAGGAAAGAATGAGGATAAGCAGCTAGGATGCAGGGAGAATATGGGTACCGTGAACAGGTGCCATATGCACTAACATGGGAGTGTACATGATAACATGCAAGTGATGGTATGAAGCAGTAGTCCTACTGCGAGCCTGCCACCAACACTACGTTCTCCCCAGTTAGGAAGCATGGTACTTTCACTGTGTTAACAGCTACATTTCTGCCAGCTGGTCAAAAGAAGAGGCAACACTCTTAATAAAATCTGTACCCCTCTGAGACTATAACAGAAAATTACTTCTTGGGCTTAGAAAACATGGGAAAGGCTGAGAAGATAGCCCGTTCAGTAATGTGTTTTACTTGCAAGCATGAAGCCCTGAGCTTCACCTCCAGAATATATGTTTAAAAGCTGAGCATGGTGGTAGATGCTTGCAATCCCAGCATCAAGGTAGTAGAGCAAAGTAAATTCCTGTGCCTTGGTGGCCAGCTAGCCTAGCATACTAGGTAGGTTCCAGACCACTGAGTGATTGTTTCAAAAACCGAAGTGGACAGCATCCTGATGGATGGAACTTAAATCAACTTCTTTCCTCTACAACCCCCCCCCCCCCCCCCACACACACAAGTACTCACACACACTCATCGGTGCACACACTCCCGTAAACACAGGAAATTACTACTGCTGGTTGTCTAGAATGACACCTCCGATTTCAGAGACCAAAGCCATCAAATGAGGGTAGGGAGTCAGGACACATGTTCCACGAAGATACCCTGTGGAGTAAATTGGCCAGGGTGTCTATACCCCTTTAAGGCTCCCATAAATAATTATATTAATTTTCTAGTAATTACTATTTGATAAATTAAACACAAATGAGATAATTTACACTGACTCTCTGGGATGAGTGAGCATCTTCTCCCAAGGGTAGCAAATAGAGGCCACCTTGCCAACATCCCTTTCCTCACTCTAGTGTGCATTGGCAGTCAATCATGTCACTCTGGGTTGCTGTGTTCTTCTGCACGCGGCACTCCAGACAGCCGAGTGGTACTCAGTGTACTGAAAACTAGAGTTATCTTGTATCTGACATGCATATTTAATTTTATCATCTTGTTTACTTCTTGCATTTACTATTCTAGGGTTTTTTTTGTTCCTTCTTTAGTGTTTATGGAAAAATCTGAACCTCCTTGTTCTAATTATTTTAGAGGGAACTGCTAAAAAGAAGAGATGTCCTGCTTCTTGGCAAGTGTTTTGAAAGCCAACTTGAAGAATTGGGCAACAGTCTTGTCCTTAGCACTAAGAAGAATTTAGCTTGAAAGATGACCCTCCAGGAGGTGGGCCTGGGGACCTGCCATGTAAACATCTTTCTCCCTCAAAAATTCCATCCTAATGATGTTCTTTGGGAGGGTTAGAAGCTTTATTAGAATAGCCATGATCAGCACTAAAAGGCAATATTTGATACTTCTTCAACCATGGAAATAGCTGAACTTATGTGTTTTCTCTTTGACTCTGTATGGGACAGCTAGCAGTGCTAATTTGCTGTCCTGTGGACAGTTGATGTCTTAGCTGGCTAATCTCTGGCACTGGCAACAGTACTCCACATAAGCATTACTATGTTCTAGCATCTAGAATACCTGCCTGGCTCCTGTTCTTTTCTCATCCTGATAACATTATCATGGAATCTGGGATATCAAACTACAAATTAAGGCTTTAATAAACTGCTTGGCTTGGGTTTAATGTCAGAGAGCATTGCTGCTGAGCTAGCCCATTTCCTGGCTTTCATCCCTGGCTTTTGTTAATGTAACTCCCGACAGTTTGTGTTGCTCCTGATATCATCAAGGCCACCTAGGACACAGTATTCCTCATTGTAATGGCTAATGTTGGCATCCGATGACATCACAATGACAACACCAAGTTTTCCTTTGATTCTGAGTTGCTTTTTATGACTCCTGGGAAAAAAAGAAGAGAATGATATGAAAAAGACAAACCTTAAGAAGAAGGAGGAGGAGAAAGGGGAAAGATGGAGGGAAGAAGGAGATGTAGGGAGAAATATATAAATTTCAGGCATCAGGAATCCTGGAGGAATCAAATACTTTCCACAGCCTGATTTTCCCATTCAATCCCGGGGCTCCTTTCGAACCCATCAAGTCACTAAATGCAAGTTCATTTCAGTATTATCCAAAACAAAACATAATCAGAAGATCAATGTGCTGTGAAAATTATCATAAAAGGTATTCAAAAGCCAAGTTTAAACACATTTGAATTATCTGTGGTGTTAGAGTTATTTCTGCTGCCGTTCCTCTCCATTAGGGCAAAACCAAGTTGACTTTAGCTATGATTTCACGGTCTATAAAAACAACCATGGAGAATTGGGTATAGACTGCAATTTTGTTCAAACATTGTATGAATTTTCTTTAATAACAGCATTTATTTGACTTCGTTCTTCTGGAATAGTCCACCTATGCTACTTTATCATAAGACTCATAAGTCAGTCTAAGTAGACCAGATATGGGTAGAGCTATACCATGGGAAAATACAATTTACAATTGGCTCAGGGAATCCTGATCCTTTAAGACTGAACTGCATTAATTGCCTTAAGAAGCACCGAGGAGGGAGTTGTCATGGGGAAACTAAAATGAGGCATAATAGGAAAAATGTCTCAAATATATATAAGCACAATTTCTAATAATGTGACCCAACCAGCAAATAGCTCTCAAAGACACGGTGTTTCTTCTTGAACTGGAGCTACCAAATGTCTTCACCCAAGTCCCTTTTAGTAGAAATCCTTGGATTTTTCTTCAGAGAGTCTAAAAGAAAACAACAAAGGTAAATATGCCTTTAGTTTTATTCTCTTTGTTATACTGTTCTTGAAGGGCATAAAAGCAGATCTAGGAGAGATAATTAGTCCTCCTGAATCTTTGTGGTTTGAATCTCAAAAATTATATATATAATATATGACATAAGAGCTTAGGGTTTTTATTAAGACCAATTAGAATTCATGCTACAGAGTTCAGCCGAAGTTCTCAAAGAAGTTTTTTTTTTCCCTCTTAATGGTTTTTTGGTGAAGGTAACATGAAAACATGATTTAAACAATTCAACAACACAAGACAGCAGATCATGAAAGGAAAATCCCACCCCCTACTCTTGAATGGAGAATACATTTGTCAGAAAGACAAAGAGGATGATTGTTCTTACTATAATATTATCTTTTCCATAAAAAATCAAGAATGAGTCACTTTAAATGTGGGACACCGTTTTACTAATTTATTCACAGACATTAAGGTGCTTTATGCCCCCCCACATGGTACTTTTTGTCATTTCCTTTATTTTTATTTCATCACCAACTAGTATAGGCATCTCACTTCCCTGGGTATCAACTGCCACCTTTTGTTAGCAACATTCTTGCCTTTGGGCAGGATATGTTAACATGCTTTTGGCTGATAACAGCCCAGGTCACTCTAGCATTTCCTCTGCTTCGATCCTATGCATTGACCTTAAAGATGGAGCTGCTCTTTCTTGTGTACTTTGTATACCAGGCACAGTTCTGCTGTATTAAGAAGTCTCATAGTCACAGCTTTCATAACCTGCCCATTGGGATATTCTGTTCATCACCATAAACTCTGGAGTAAGACCACACTGACATATTTAACCACACTTAACCCGTGCCCACACAAAAGGAACCCAATGGTACTTTTGTAGAATTTTTTTGTCTCATATGGCTCTGTGCTTTATTTCTGTCTTATTGACCTTATTGGTCCTTTGCTTGATTACTATGGTTTCCAATTTTGTGTTCTTATAGAATTTAATTGTATGTTTCTGTGTCTGGTGCTTTCTTTTTTTTTTTGTTTATTTATTCAAATTGGTTTGGCTTGTTCGTTTTCTAAAGAGAATAAAGGATGTGGAATTAGGGGGGATAGGTGGAGAAGATCTGGCAGGAGTTGGAAGAGGGAAAACCATGATCAGAATATATTGTATGAAAAGATCTATTTTCAATGCAAATATATATTTTTAAAAAAGACTGCCTAGACAGGTACATTTATACACTTACTGATCAACTGTGGGGGGGCAGGGAGTAGTAGACAAATAATTTTTATGTGATTTAGTTTCCTCAGCTATTAAATAGAAATACTAGAAGCACTACTTTCTTAGCACTAAAATTCTTAGCACTGTGTCTGGCATTAGGACTGGGTCCAATATTGTTGTCGACAAGCATTTGCCTAAGACTCCAATCTAGCTACTGAATCTTGGTCCTATTCTAGAACCCTTTGACTTACAACAACTGCTCTGATAATACAGGCCTGCCTTCATCTGTAAATATTGTTTCTTCATCTGTCTATCATGACACTTCATTGTGTCTTCCTAGACTTCCATGATTTAGCACTTTCCTAATACCTGCTGTCTTTTGCCATGATACTACCACATTCTACCCTGTTAAGTAGACTTCTAATTTGTCTTCCTGGTGACTGATTCTCTGTTTCTCTATGACAAAGTTAATTTCCATTGGCTTGAAAAGGCAATAGTTGTAGTTTGACTTATCTTATCCCTCCCAGAAGTCTAAGATTTGAGACTAGAATTATTTACCACTTGTAATGTCACAGTTAGCCAATTGCATGATTAGGGAAAGAGAATATATGTTTAAAAATATCTTCACTTCTCTAGACCCATTCTAAAAAATTTACTCATAAAGTCAAGCTTGCCTGCAGATGACAATATGATCCAAATAGCTCACCAAGCATGATGGCATAACTCACCTGGAGTTACGGCAGTAAACCTTACTTCTAAAGCTCTCTCAATCACTTTCCCCAGCTTTAGTCACAGTATGAGCAACAAACCACAAACTTAACATGGTGGAAAGTACAATAAAAGCACAACCTGTTTCACTTCATCATGTTTGATGGGCAGAGAGTGAAATTGCAAACTGTGTGATTGTTCTCCCATGCTGCAAGGAGCCGAATATAACACCTTTGAGGATGAAAGGAAAGATTGCTCTGACGAGGAGAAAAGAGGAGACAAAACATTCTCATAAAGAAAATTTAGCCCGTATTCCTTTGACTTTTAAAGATACCACACAGGTGGAAGTTTATGCCATTTTGTAGACTGTTAGCTAATGTGTACCATGAAGTCATCTGGTGTTTCATTTACTTCCAAACTCTAAGTGTGGTACTGACACCCAGAGACAATGATGAATTCAACTCAAAATACAAGATTTACATCTTCAACCTGATTAATTTAAAATAATGAAGACACAACTCATTCACTTGAAATGGGGGGTAATACAATAATGTAGCTAACGAATTCTGCTTAAGAAACCAAGAGGATGGTGAACTACAAGGAGCGTCTCATATCTGTTAAGTATCCCAAATTTTGTTTCACTGCCCTAATCTGCACTGGGTACAAGCTGTGTCAATAGCGGTTACTACAGAAAATTCTCAGGGTACTGACAGATAATGACAGCCAACACCAGACACATGGATCACAGAATTCCTCCATGTGCCAAGATGGAATGCAACCAGGGACCCAGACCTTCTCCAAAGCACTGGATATGTAAGCAAAAACAGCCACATTAAGTGATATCTTGCATCTCCCACCACTTACACGACACCTGCGTCTGATTCTGCACTGTTCTTTGTCCTTTCTTCTCCTTTTAACAATAAATGAGCCTACCCAAACCTGTATTGATTTTCACAGAAAAGGTTTTAATACACCCCGCCTAATATGTCACCTCTTTTTATATAGATACAGCTTCCCAGCTCCAGGGAGAAAATAGATGGAAAAAGATGGCTCCCTGCCCAAAGTGCCTGAATTTAAGAGAGATGGCAGTGACTACAGGCTTATACCCAGCAGGCCCAGGAAGAAGCAGGGTGTAAATGAATTAGATATTGATTGCTGGGGTATTTTTGAAATTTCTTTTCATCTGAATTGGTCCTCAAAGGAAGAGATTAAATCTGGACACTGAATGACAGCAAAAATAATTCTTGGAAATAAAAAAAAAAAGCTCTGAGTTTGTAGGTCCCTTATAAGTCATTTATTCTAAACTCAAATTTTCTCGGTATCTCCTCTAGTAATTTTTCAGACTACTGTGGAATACCTCTTGATAAGGACTATTAATAAGTATATTAACAAATGGGGATAATTTGTAAAGTTGTAAAATAAGGATGCTGAACTATCATAATCCTGTAAATCCTGTTACTGGAAAATTACAACTCATTTATTTCTTTTCTAATACCTATCTCTGAGTGGTATGAAAAAGAGTATGACTTTTAAAACACTTCTTTAATTAATTGAGGTTTTTTCTTTCAGTTCTTCTGAGACTATAAAGGTTTACCATAGTTTGTATCTTTGAACAAAGTCTCTGAGAATTCTCATTGAAAGGAAACCAATGTGGAAAAATATATGATGATCCAAATGAAGCACATTAATGGGAGTCTACAGCTTTCTTGGTAAATTTAGCAACATTTCTCAAACTTAGACATTCTTCCAAGTATGCCTGGTTGGTTATTCTTCAATGAAAGATTTAGTCACTTGCACAACCAAAAGTAAAAAAAAAACATTGCATTGTTTTAAAAAAACCTTAGAAATTTACAATTACTAGCTTTTTCTATATGAAATTCACTTCCAGTACAATATTCAAATCTGCTCTGCAAAGGCAAGGATTTCCTTGACTGTGAAGAAAATCATCTCTGATTTTATTCTGAGAAACATCTCCTGTGAAGCCAACACTTTTTTTCTCTCTCTCTCTTCGTATGCTTTCCTGTGCATTACATCTTTTTTTTCTATCCACTTCGATTGCAAAAAACAGGTCCCACTGTTAATTCCACTGAAATGATGAGGATAGGAAACCTCAAAGATGTAAGATAACTTGGTCATATTTATATGGTCAATAAGGTGAGGAAGAAAGGCCCTAAGTTCACACTCCTAACTATTGCTAGGGAATGCATTGCTATAGAGTTTCAAAATGTTTCCTCAACTTTTATACATCTCCAACTCCCAAAGTCTCCCAGAGTTACATTCCATTCTTCAAATTCTATAAAATCAGTATAGTGTATGATGCCAAATAATTTATCTCTTCAAAAATCTTGTATGGGAAAATGCAACAACTCAAAGGTCAAAGATAACTGCTTCTAGACTTGAATTCCAGTTCTGCCATCTTCACTGTGGGAGGCCACTTCTTTGTGTTGTTATCAACTGTACAAGCAGATTCTCAATAAATAAGCAATTACTATAGCAGGCCATTTTCTAAAACAAAACCAGATGCCTCTTTGGTTATGAGTGTTATGTTCCCATCTGTAAATGGGAATAGAGTGTCTAAATGCTAAAATA
Organism: Peromyscus californicus insignis; assembly: GCF_007827085.1. NCBI lineage: Eukaryota > Metazoa > Chordata > Mammalia > Rodentia > Cricetidae > Peromyscus > Peromyscus californicus. The sequence goes on from NW_026294534.1 coordinate 24,416,594, forward strand.
AAGAAAACTGCTTCCAGGAAAACATTTAAAGTTAAGGTATGTAAAATATAACTGTGGCTGGAGCACTCACATGTAGGGACAAAACATGTTAGGTGTTTTGGAGCTTGGCATCTCATTGAACAAATGGCAAAACTCTATACTTCCTCTTTATCTATCATAGTCTATACAAACCATTGGTAGATGACAATGAATCACCTTTATGTCAAGCATCACTTGCAACAGATTTTAACTGAAGAGAAAGTGATGACGTATTTCCTTTATGGGGTAAAGTAAGTCTGTACTCTTTAACAGTGTAGAGTCCGAGATGTTACGTTCACATGGAGAACTTCCTTGCTTATGAGATGACACACACATCATGAGAACTGTGTAAAAGATGCGTGATTTTAAGATTAGTTATGCAAGTCCAATAGTTCATTCTCCCTCTACTGAGTTGGATTTTGTTCCAAACTTCTGAACCCTTCAGAAAGGAACAGTAAAAGAGCAGTGAGATTTTTTGTCTTATTGTTACTGATTTACATCAATACTGGCTGTATATCTCAGCCAAATTGCATGTATTAGACTCTTATTGTAAGTAAATTAAGTTACTTTTAATATAAATCTATACTTATCACAAATAAACTTCTTAACACAAATCATCTTAAGTCTTGCTTTTTGAGACTATGAAAAAGACTAAAAGTCATTTTTGTCTTACATTTTTAACAGGACTGTAACATAGAGTCCATAACAAAAATTGGTCCTGTGGAACAGAATTTCCCATGTATCCCACCTTGATCTCTCCTAAATATCCATTGATTTTTCTAATTATTCTCTCTCTCTCTCTCTCTCTCTCTCTCTCTCTCTCTCTCTCTCTCTCTCTCTCTCTCCTTAATTCTTAAAGTTTCACTTAAGGGCATACCACTAGGTATTTACTAAACCAAAACAGCCAATGTAAACCAATATAAATAAATAGAAATGTTACACATAATTGCCTGGTGAGATAATAGCCTTTCCCTGATGTTTATTAAATTTTCTTGTATCTACTGTATTATTTAATAATGGAAATGTAAACATGAGACAGTGAGGTTTTGAATCACATTCCTTGTCTAGAGGTAGAAAGAGAAGAGAGAGTCCTTGATATTTAGGGCTGAGTTCTTTATTTTGAAAGGCTGGTGTCATCAGCTCAGTTTGAGATTAGTACTCTGACCTCTGAGTATTTATAACTTCTTTGACAACGAACTGCCAAGATGAGCTCCTTATTGGAAATCAAAATCTTTGGAATGTCCCCAAAAGATGCAAGGTTTGGGGAAAATAAACTTTATTAATTTGCATTCTAACATGACTCCTGATTATAGAATGAAACAAGCTCTCAGGTTTGATGGGAAGAACCAAAGTTGATTGAAATCCAGAGTCCTGTTGACATGGCTTAGAAGAAAGTGGTTCTCCCTTGTAACTGTTTTGGAGTGTAGCCCATTAGAGTTCCACTCCTTTGTTCAGGCATCAGGGGAACTCAATGATGAGGTTTCAATAACATTCAAGAAAGAATCCATCCTCACAGAAGATATCCTAGGATGAAACCACCACCATATATATATTCAAAGTAGATGGTGAGATGGAACCTCCATTCACCCTGTTATGGTTGAAACCTGAAGTGTCTCCCTAGGCCTGTGTTTGGGTACCAGTTGGGTTCATTATTTTGTGATGTTATGGAAACTTTGGGAGGCAAGATCAAACAGATGGAAGTATGTCAGTGAGTCTCTGAAGTTTATACTTGATACCTCATTTTTTGCCTTGCTCTCTGGTTCACTGTGATAGGAGAGGATCCTGCTACCACTGCATTGCTCACCATGCCATGCCTCTGAAACCTGCCAAACCCATAAGCCAAAATAAATCTTTCATCTCTTACTGTTGTTTCGGTCGGTTGTTTTTGTCTTTGTTTTGTTTTGTTTTGTTTTTTTTTGTTACAGTTATGTATAAGCTAACAAAGATACAGTCCATAATAATCCCCCAGAAGCTTTGCTTTCATTGTCCATCCTAGGCATGCTTCCATCTAGTCTCCCATAGGTTTCCACAAAGATAGTTTACAGTACCTCCATTGCAGATGTGCTTCTAGGAAGCAAATCAAATTGTGTCATTCTCCCTTCATACTTTTCCTCTCATGAAACCTAGTGCCTACATGCCCTAAAATGACAGCTATCCTTCTGGAACCTGTACCTCTTTAGACTTTATAAGTGTCAGGTGGAGACAGCAGGGTATTCTCAACATTTGAAAAGCCTTGCACTTATTGGCTAGGCTAGAATTAGCTGACATCAGTATAGTTTCTAGTGTTTCTCAGACCTATCAAGATGAGTCCAGGACCCAATGTTCTTCTGAGATTCCAAACCCCTAAATTGATTTTGCCTGGTGATTTCATATAAAAGTGGGACAAAGGTACAAATCCTTTAGAACAATGGTTCCATTATTCATTCCCAATTTGCCAGAACCTTCCACTGGAATTTGTCCTCAATAGGTATGTGCTTTAGTGAGTTTTTAAAAACCTAAGAATTTTATACTCCTAATATGATTACTTGTTTCAATCAATAAAAAACCTGATCAAGAACTGGAATTCTAACATAATCAATTCTAATCTGGATGCTGAAGGAACAGTTCAAGAACAATGCATTCAAACAAGGGTCAAGGACCAAAAACACAAGTTCCCGGAGGAGTAAAGACAAAGACTCGTATTTATTAAGCAATCAGTATGTGCCAGAGCCTGCACCAGAGTTTACCTAAAATGTCATTTCTTCATCCCTTCGAGGCTACAGATGAGTATTTACATCTATCAAATGTATGAAAAAAATTAAACCCCAAGTGAAAAAATGATTTCCAGGGTTGAAGAAATTGACAGCAGAAGCAGCTTTCCAGCCATGTCTTCCTGAATCTAACACCTCCTGTTCCATTGATGCAGGTTTTGTTGTGAGAACTCGTCACCTACAGCATGAAAAATTCAAATGACAGGGCCATTCAGCTAGCTCTAAGTCTCCTTAGCTTCCTAGGAATCTTGATGAATGAATCTAGGAGTTAAACAATTCATAACTCAATTTTTTTCATCAATACGCAGGGAAAAAAAGCTGGCATTGTTATTAATGTTCTGTAAATCTTGTATCAGAATATCCTAGATGTGATATAACAGTAAAGCACTCTCCTCAAAATGAAGGTTCATGTCTGTCTTCTTCAAAGATTTCTACCGTGGTACACAGGTCAAATGAAGACCTAATACTTCTCTGGCTGTGCAGGGCTCTGTTTCCTTTTTGAGCACAGGCACTGGGTCCTCTGTACAGAACCTGCCCCTGACTGTGTTCCCAGTCCAGTTCAAGTCTCTGCTACCAGCAACAAGTACAGATTTAAAAATGCAGGAGAGTTACACAAGGAGAATGACTGAACTCCAAGATGGCAAAGCAACAGTCATTTCACGTTCTTTCTGGTGAGTTATACAAGGTTAGGGAGTAGCAAAATATTTCCCAAGTAGGTTGTCATCGATAGAGATTATTTTAATCATTTGGTTTTTAATTCTAGTTAAATGTATCAGCAGGTTTTCATTGGATATTCATTGCATGTACCTGGTACCTTTAATCAGAAGTTTTAGTATATTGTGCTCTGGGATACATGTCAGTTCTCTCTCTCTCTCTCTCTCTCTCTCTCTCTCTCTCTCTCTCTCTCTCGTATCTCCTGTGTGTATGTGTGTATGTGTGTGTTCCCTGAGGGAGAAAGAGATGGGGAGGGAGACAACTGTTTTGCCTTACATAGTGATATTAAAACAGATGACATAAAGTAGAGGTAATACAGAGTTAATCATTCTGAGAAAAGTAACTCCTGGTAAGCATGCAAAAGTCCTTACCCCATCTTACCCCACATGTTCATCTCTGATGGGGTGGAAGTGATGATGTGCTTCTATAATAAGTGCACACAACAATGGATGGTAGAGTATATTACCTCAATACTCCAAACTTCTATATGCCTTGTTTAGACCAAAATGGAAGCCTGTAGCTACATGTGGCTATTGTGCCCTTGAAACGCACTTGGCTGAGTTTGGTTATACTGCGAATACAAAATCTATATTGCATTTTGAAGACTTGCTACAAAAAACTGTAGCTGTCCCATTAGTAATATTCTATATTAATAATGTCTTAAGTTGCAAATTTTGGATGAAATTACATGTTAGAAATCTATCTACTACAAAGTGAAAATTATACACAAGGCTCAACTTATGTTTTTACTGTTATATGCTGTTCTTAACAAATTGACCTGCCTCTTGGAGCAAAAATGGGGGGTAGCTAATAAACAGGGGAAACAGAGAACTGGGACATTACAGATGTATTCTGATGCCCCATCTTTTATTCACAGATTTGAGTGCATGTGGGTGATTCCATGAATGTGGGGTTACATGTAGACATGTGTGTATTAGACTTAAAATGCCTCTAAAATTTTAAGTACCTCCTTAAATGATCCCTTTGCAAAACCCACCAAAAACCAAGATAAAATAAAATATCTAATTGACTTGGCCAACACAAGATTTATATACCTTTCTCTCACAATAAATATCCTTTTTTTTTTTTTTTTTTTTTGGTTTTTCGAGACAGGTTTTCTCTGTGTAGCTTTGCGCCTTTCCTGGAATTATCCATTTTTTATGGAAGAGAACATTGTGGTAATTGACAACTATTACTTTCAATCTCTAACTTTGTCTTTTTATACTCCACAGGCACTATTTCAGGTCTTTCACCCCTTCTCTCCCCACCCATAAAAGAAATAATATGACTCTTTTAATTCTTAGCAGGGAGTCGGATAATCAAAATTCATGCCCATTCTCAAAAATCTCATTTAGTCAATAGTTTCAGTCAGAACAGCTAATACAGGAAGAGGAAAACTGTTTTGAATTTCAAGTTATTTTCCATCTTTTATTCACCTTATGGTTGCTAAGTCATGAGCCAGATGGTACACGGCTCTCAGAACAGAAAAAGCACTCAAACTTAGACATAAAGGGCAGAGTTCAAACCCTAACTCTCTATAGTTCAAGAATCACATTTTCTCTGGTAAATATTTATGTTTAATTGTGGTGTGCGTGTGTGTGTGTGTGTGTGTGTGTGTGTGTGTGTGTGTGTGTGTGTGTGTGTATGATGGTAGGGGGATGTGCACATGAGTGCAGGTGCCTTGGGAGGATAGAAGAGGGCAGGGGATCCCATAGAACTGAAGTTAGACCCTGATGTGAGTGTGAGAGTAGTACATTCTTAACCACTGATCCATCTTCCCAGGCCATGAATCAGCATCTTATCAGCACATCACATAGAACACATTGTGAAGGTTAGCACATACAGAAGCCAGTGCCAGGCCAATAGAAGATTCGTATTTAAAATTGTCTCCTCCTTCCACATCTCCCTTGGTTCAATCCAGTGTCTAATCTAGTGTCTACATATTTGCACTACTCATGTTTATCAAAACAATTCTTTTTTATGCTGAGAAAGGAATCAGCGTCTTGCACATGCTAAGTACATGCCTTAACATTGTACATCCATCCCTTACACTACTTCTTTTTTAACATGCTGGGATTGGGGAAGTCCTGGTGACAGGTCATGCCAGAAGCTCTTCAGGTTATATGAGATCATTTGATTTTCATAGTCAGAGAAATGAGGCTCTTGTATAGGATGAAATTACAGGCTTTTCCAAGGTTGAGCTTTTCAATTTGCTAATTCTCACCAACAGCTGCCTGCCTCCCTACTTGCTGAGGCTGAGAAAGAACAGCAAAGCAGGAGAGAATCACTTACTCCCTGGAGCTAGCAGGGGTCCTGACAGACAAAGCACAGGCAGCCTGGATTACTCAAGCAGGATGCCTCCAGCCCCTCCTCTCAAGACCTAACCTGCTAATCAATAGTGTTTTCTACAGTCAGCTCAGGAGAACAGAAGTCAATACATTCCCACCTACAACACGGTTCTGACTTTTTCTCCCCATTTCTTGTCTCTTGCAGATTGTGCTGTGGAATGTTTCTAGTTTATAATTTTGAGGTTTTTGAATTCGCTCTTCTGCTCACAGCACCTGCTCATTGGATCTGAAACAGCTCTCCATGTGTCTTAACACTCTGCATTGCTTGAGTGTGAATGTATTCCTTTCATCTGACCTACTGGATTAGAATTTGCTTTATCTCTTATTTTGTGATATTTATTTGATAAAGTATAATGTCATTAAGAAGCCATAATTTGACATTTTCTGTAGCATCATCCCACTCACAACTCACCTCTCAGCATTCCTATTCCTCTCTCTAGACTTTTCTATCCCCCATTTCTTTTATTTCCCTTCCATGATAGGCAAAACAACACCTTAATATATGAAATTTCCAGTTTTTCTCTGATTGGAGCTGTCCAGGTGAAAGGACTGGTTCAAACCAGTGTAAACCACCAGCTCCAGTACTCAGAATACTTAAGACTTTTGCTCTTGGTTGTGAAGGGCGTCTGTCTTACCAAGGAAAATGGGTCATGTTTTACACGTCAGATAAAGTACAAACAGAAGTCACTGGGACAGCTGTCTATTTTCACAAAAGAAGAAGCAATCTTTGCAATCCCTATGTTCAGTTAGGAGATAGAAATACTGTAGAAGCCTTGATGTGAAGGTTTGTACCTGATCTTATTGAATCCTGTCCCATGTTCAGTTGCTATCCCTGGGAGGACTGCTCTTTTCTGAGGGGTGTGAGTGGGGAGTGGGTCTGGGGAAGAGGGGAAGTTTGGGGGGGGGTGTAGTGGGTAGCCATTCCAGCTTTGATCTGGAAGTTCCAACCCCCATTGAGACTTCGGCAAATGTCATGCCTACAAGTCGGGGCCAAGGGAGGCCTCTGGAGACCCCAGATCTGGATGGGCCAGCGCTCACACTCGGTTCCAGGACCCTGGACGGTGGAGGTGGGCCAAGCAGAGCTCCAGAGAACACCGCTGGACTGCGATACACCTTTCCCAGACCCTGCGACCTACCTATCCCTTAATTTGTAAGTTATGCCATTAAATAAATCTCCTTTTAACTACGTGGAGTGGCCTTAATAATTTCACCAATAGCGGGGAGTGGGGGCTGGGAGAGTTAGAGGGAGGGGAAGTTACAGTCAGGATGCATTGTATGAGAGAAGAATAAATAAAAAAAATTTTAAAAATTAAAATTAAGCAATAATCAGTGATATACATAGTGAGGGTTAGCCACACCACAGAATAGGTCAAGCAGGAAGAGTTTAATGTCATAAATTTCATCAAAGATTTCTTGGGAAGCCCCTTATTATACTTAGGTATACTTACACATTCTTTTTTAGCAACACAAAATCATTTTAAGCATCTCTCTCATGCTCTAAGCAATCATAAAGTCTACATTGCAAAGGTGTATAACCTTTCTTTAACCTCCCTCTCATAAAACTTTACTAGTCTACATGTTGCTCACTTTGTCATAAAATAGATGTACCGTATAAGACAGTCCTTTTCCCAAGTCACTTCACCATCCCCATAGGAAGTTTAGGGTTTGATGGAATACCTGTTCAAATTCTTGGTCAGAGCTAGTCTGGCTCCATTGCAGTGATTCTAAAATGGCAGTAGGGACAGCCATGGTGAGAAACAGAGTGAGGTAAGTGTAGGAATTGGTCAAGTCAATTTCGTACAGTGTTTTTCCATGATTTTGTTTCCCCACGTACATTAAAATCTGTTGTTAACAGACCACAGGATATTGTTGTTCTGCTTTTCCAGATGAAAACAGTCAAAACACAGAGAGTAACCTATTACAGATCACAGTGCCCAGTAACTGTTGCGTCTTCAGAGCCCTAGTGGCACCTGCACAATCCTTTTGTGATTTTTATCACATCACCCAATCAATACCCTCTTCACTTCTTAATGCTAAATTTTCAGAAGTGCATCGTTGCTGAAGTTCCAAACTTCAGCGCCATCTTTGCATAACGTGTTCTCTGTGCATATTGTAATCACTAAGAAGACAGAAACTGCTCTAAAAATGCTCTGAAAAAAATCTGTGTATGTTGCTGGTTGACAGAAGCTACTCCTCTTCCTTGAATAAGAACAGATTCACTTGAGAGCGTCATCAGTGAGTGGCAAGGGGAGACTGCATGCCTTTCTCCCCAGCTACTTCTTTACTGCTGTTTACACTTCAACAAGTCAGGGAAATATTTAGGTATGTTATAATTCCTACCCACACATCTTCACCTTATCTTTGGTCTATAGAACCTTATCTTTTTTTTCTCCTTCAACATTAATAATACAAAACGCACAAACATGTCAGTTTGTGTAATTTCAGAATCATTACCTACATTCTACTATCTAGATTTCACCATACCATTTTATAATGTTAGCTTTGAAATGTATCTAACCACGCCCTTAGGCCATCATCTACCCATAAATCCATCTATGCTCTTTATCTTTTACAGGTGCATCAAATATTTGCATCTTGAATTTCCTATTGAGTCCTCAGATGATATTTTTCTTTACTGTGGATTTCTTTTGGTCACTAGCTATTAATTTAAGCAGGGCTCGAACATAACAACTACTAATTGATCACAGAGAAAGCAGGTAAAGAGGAAGGATTATGGAAATCAAAGACCTAAATTGCTTTCACTTCTGAAGTTGTATTGCATAAATGCTGTATGAAATGTAACTTCCAGTCATTTTCTTCATTAAGAAAGAGAATGACGATCCTCGCACTGCTATTGAGTAACATTATTGCTGATAAACAAGTACATCACAAGTCTTCATTGGAACCTTTAGCTGAGGCTTAAGTCTATAACGTTTGTGCAGAGAATGCAACCATGGCATTTTTAGGTCTTATCACACATTCAGTAGGGAAAATCTCCCATCCTGCCTCATCCACCTACACATCAGGTACCAGCTCAAAGTTGGCATAAGGCAAAACTAGAAAATGATGCCAATGTTAATTTCCAACGTTAATGATCTAAAATGATTGGAGCAAATGTAGCAACTGTTGGCAAGTTGTTTGACAAAGGCGGGGGTGGGGTGCAGCACTGGGTAAAAGAAATTATACCTTTTAAATAACCATCTTCAGTCCTAAACTCTGGTAGTATTTTCCTTGCCAGAGACCCACCCTGGTGTCTGTTAGACAGAGGATAAGGCTTGGTTTTATGTCATGCTATTCTTTTGATCGGATGTACCTTTTGCTCCTTTGTAATCTGTGGTACTCTCCTGCCTACCCTGTATAAAAAGGGGCACTTTGATGACAAGGCAAACATGTTCATTTTGTTCATCATCCCAGGGGAAGTGGCACAGTGGGTCTCTGCCGTGTTTGGCAATCTCTTTCCCCACATCAATTGATCAGAACAGGTTTCCTAGCATGCCAGTGACACTGCTTGCATTTCCCCAGCAAATTTATCAGCTCCTGTCATTATAAATCTGAATTTGGATATTTTTAGCCAGACTGGGAAGAGAACAGCTCTCTGGAGGCTCAATGTCAATGCTGCTGTATGAATCAGCCCTGCAAGGGGATGGAGAGCTGCAATCTCTGTCTTTGTGTTTTTTTCCTAGAAGAGGAATGGCCTCTGGCTCTCTGCCAGAACCACTTTGGAGGCTGCTTCAGCTCATGGAGACGGAGTGGCACTGTCTCCATTTGGCAACGCCATGTAGCACACTGCTGAATCACCCCTCAGATGACTCCCTGGCTGAGGCTCACTCAGGTGGAGAGGCCCTCTGAGGGAAGATGAAGAGGCCTCGAAGTGAGAGTGGAGTGTGTAAGGGAAGCATGCACCTCCAGAGGGAAAAGCCAGCCTCAAATGCATGTCAAACTCCAGCCTTGTTATTTTTACAGAGATGTCTTCAACTTCCTCAATGAACAGAGGAAGACAGGAAACACTACATTCTCACAAAATCCCTCCAACCGAACAAGTGAGCAAAATATTACCCTAAAGCCAATAAGAGGATTAACTGTCACTGTCTGCCATGTGCCCCATTATCCTAATCACAACTATTCTCTCTGACTCAGAGGAGAGAACTTTTCAACACAAGTCAGCTTGAAAGAGTTCTCACAATATCCTTTCTTCATGTTTGTTTTGTTTTTCACAACCATTGAAAGACTATGCTGGCCCTCCACAGGACTAAATAACCAACGTTAATAAGATAAGCACAAATTCACAAAGCAGTCAAAACACACAACCTGCTTCTGCCTTCCCTTGAGTCACCCCTGATGTGGAAGGAGTACGCTGTAAAGGTAAGGAAACATACTGTGTAATTTATGGTTTAGCTTACACAGGATGGCAAGGGATTATCCCCAATTCATCAGAAGGAACAGGCAGAGGAAGAGAGTGGGGAGAGGATGAGAAAGGAGGCGGGGGAAGGGAGGAAGGGATGAATAAAAAGAAGGAAAGCAAGAAGAAGAGCTAAATACAGAATATTAGAGATGTGGACTGAGCAGGCTCCGGCTTTGCTTGCTTAAAAGGAATGGAGGTGCCAGGAAGAGCACGAGGAGTAGCCTTATTGCACTGTCACTTGGCCAAACTGCTTGATTCTCACCAATTTCTTGTCCCAGTCCCCAGGGAGAAATGGCTGTGGAAAGCCGTCTCTTTGCTAGTTAATGAGTCTCGGAAAGAGAGTCCTCACTTGTGCTTTTTCTCGCTATTCAATTCCCTCAGTGGTTTGGTTTGCCTTTAGAACAGGAAGTCTAAAGGTTAAACTATTAAGAGGCAGGGGGACTTTTCAAAGACAACTGTAAGGGCCACTGTTATACCAGCAGGTCTTTGGAGCTCTTGGTTCTTGGCCTACATTGGCTCTCCAAATCTACTCTGTGTCTCTGTCCTGAGTTTTTCACGAAGATTTGGGATATACTCTAATGAGCCATCCTGTCTCTTTCCCATCCTCAGCTCTAATTCACCCAAAGACCATCGTTATGTACCATCCAGAAGTCAGGGACAGAGTGGTAATGGAGGCAGGGCAAGCTGTAAAGATATGGGATACCAGAACAGAAACAGTGCTGCTAACGAATAGTGTAATATGCCCTTAACCCCAGCACTCGGGAGGCAGAAGCAGGTGGATCTCTAAATTCGAGGTCACCTTGGTCTGCAGAGTGAGTTCCAGGACAGCCAGAACTACATAGAGAAACCCTGTCTTGAAAAAATTTTTAAACAATGTTTGGGCAGGGGGAGACCGAGTAAGGTGTGTATTTAAGGAAAATGAGGAGTCACAGGAGACTTCTTGAGCAAACAGATTGATGATGAAATAGATAGGGTAAAACAAGGGTTTAATTTTGGAATACTATGGGTAGAGATGATTTGAGTCTGTAGACTTTATCAGACTGCTAGAAAAGTATATGTTAGCCTGGCTATGGTGGTGCACACCTTTGCTCCCAGCATTTGGGAGGCAGAGACAGGCAGATCTCAGTGTGTTCAAGGCCAGCCTGGTGTACAAAGCAAGTTCTAGGACAGCCAGGGCTGTCACATAGAGAAATCCTTTCTTGAAAAACCAGAACAGAAAAGTCTATGTTACACACAAGGTGTATAATCCCTGTTGTATGGTTCAGACAGAAGACTAGACCCAAGCTAAAATGTTCTAATTATGAGGAATTAAGCAGAGATAGAGGTGCCAATAAATGGAAATGGACAGGATATGGTTTCAGGGGAAGTACAGGACAACATGGTATAGTTAATCAAGAGAGTGTCTCTTTTCAATAAGGAAAGGCCCAGAACTTTGGAAATGCTGGATTTGGAACTGTAGAACCAATGTTGCCTCTCTAGCAACTGCAGTTCAGTAGCAATGGGGGACACCAGACTGACAGCCTTGAAAGGGAAGGAGTAGAGATGGTCCAGTAACGTAGACAGCTATGTTAAAAATGTTTAGCTAAGATAGGGAAAAATAATCGGGGTGACATCTAGAATGGGATATGCATTTAAGGGACAATTTTTATCAACAATCTAGATCTAAGTTTTCTCATTTATAAAATAGGCATAATTGCAGGGCTTAACTCATGAATTTGTTTTTGGGGTTGAAGAAAATTGTATGTGTGAGATATTTAACACACTTTTGACCTATATGAAATAGTTTAAATATTAGCTATAAATATTTCCACTACTACATTGTATCTTGTTAGATCTAAGTTACAGTCCTTATTAACTCTACAATAGCAATTTTAACATGTCTTTTTTCTTAGTCTCAAACATTTAATAAGTAAGCAAATAATTTTTTGTTAAACTGCTATCAAAAACTCTAAACAATGCATGATAACAGTAAAATGAGTCCTTTGATTTCAGTAGGAAAGGACAAGTCCTATCAAGACTTTCGCTTCAAGTCTGACCTTGTCTTTGGTTGGTCACTGATAGCGTACCCTGCTAGAGCCAGGGAAATGTCTCATCATGGAATGAATCACCATTCAGGTGACCAAGTCACCTCTTGTTTAGATTTATGAATGTCATATTCTTTGTTGAGTCTCAGAAGAGTTCTAATCAGAAAGGTTCCTAACAGGTTTCAGCCATCTCATTAATACACAGGAAATTGGATAAAGAACATAACCTCTGAAATCCTCCCTTAGTGATTGATCTTTGGGAAATTAGCCTTCCATGGCTGAGATCACTCTACAGATTATAAACATGTCCAGTAAATATGACCTCCATCTCGACTTGCCCAGCAGTTGCAGTAGTATTGGCTGCAGATAAAATGCCTGCCACGATCCAAACAGCTGTAGCAGGTGCCATAAATCAATGCCGGATACTTCTGGTTGCCTGTTCCAGTGGGACTCAGAGCCTTCCAAGTAGATTATCTGCATAGATTTCAGGGTGGCAATGTGGCATTATGAACACACGGCTCCCACATCCATTTTCCCTCCATTTACCCAAATGTCAGAGTTGTTGAGCAAGAAAAGTACATTGTTCAACAAGGAAAATCTAAGCTAAACTAAAGTATAAAGCACAGTCAATAAAATCAGCACTCAAGGAAAGTGAAAATAGTAAGAACGGAAGAACATAAAGTATGGGCTGCTTAGTCAAATAAATCTACAGTTCCTTGACAGAAATAAAAATCATGCAAAACACACAGGAATGTTTATGTGTATATATACATATGCATACACATTCCAATTGTCCAAACCTCTACACTCTCATAAACATTCAGTATTGGATATTTCAGGTCAATCAAAGGACTAAAAAAATATTTCTTAAAAGGAGTTTGGGATTGTGACATGTATCATTGATTCGATCAGTTTTAATTTCTTTGTTGTTATGGAGCTCGTGAAATGTTGGATGGACATAAACAAACTAGGAGCGGGGAGTTTAACTGGACTGTAAAGACTATGAAAGGTATCTTCTAACTCAAAGGACACAACTTCCTTTCATTGCTAGATTCTGTCACAGAGAATGGCGGATTAAACCAATGTAAATGAAGACAGAAGGAAAATTAACAATATAGTTAAGAGGGTAAGCAAAGGTTCTATTCCAAAGTATTTATATTCTTTCAGAGCAGTGGTTCTCAACCTTCCTAATGCTGCAACCCTTTAATACAGTTCCTCATGTTGTGGTGACCCCCAGCCATAAAATTATTTCTGTTGCTACTTCAAAACCATAATTTTCCTACTGTTATGAATCATAATACAAATTATCTGTGTTTTCTGATGGTCTTAAGCTAACCCCGTGAAAGCGTCATTTAACCCCCAAAGGGGTCTTGACCCACAGGGTAAGAACCATTGGTTTAGAGGAAAAGCTCAAAGCATTGTTTAAAGTTAGTGCACAATTAAAAAAAAAAACGTGTTAGATTTACTCTAACTGCAGAGGAGCCATGTGGCACAGAGGAAACTGATGTTGTTTCCACCTCCAATGGAACACTCTGCTCCCCTTCATTGAAATGGAGAAAATTCAGGTCCACTATAGATATTTGGACAGACTAGACTATATGCACAGGTCTGTGCTGAAAGCTCAGTAAGTCCTAGATCCAGCCTGCTTCTGCTCCCAGGCAGAGGCTGCATCCTTAAAAGGAGGCAACTCTTTCTGATCCTCATGAGGACACCTTAGAGATTAGTGGTGTTCCCCAAATGCCTATCTTTCAGGGTTGATGTCATGATGAACTAAGATAATCATGTTCCCACAGTGCCAAGAACATCACAGATATTCTCTAGATACAGCTGTAGTTCCTGCCAGATTTCAAAATCTGGTCATTTGATTTTTCAATACAAGTTAGACATAAGTCACCACTCAAAATCACACAACTTATTTCTATCTTTTTGTATAGAAAGATCCTTGAATGATCCTTATATCCTTAATTCCTTGAACGGAGATTTGCAGGCATAAGCCTCTGTATATATGCCTTAGTTACTTTTTCTGTGGCTGTGACCAAGTATTTGACATGGAGCCACTTAGAGGATGAATGATTTGATAGTGCAGTCTACCATGACAAGGAAAGCCTGGCAGCTGGAGCTGCTAGAGTCTGCAGTACATGAGCCTAAGGCTTACATCTCAGCAAGCCAGGAAGTAGAGAAAGAATAACATTGTTATTAATCTGGTTTTCCCCTTTTATTCAATCTTTGAATCCAGCCCACTGGATAGTATTGCCCATATTCATTATGGGTTTTTGTTTCTCAACTATTACTCTCTGTAAATACACACACACACACACACACACACACACACACACCCTAGGTGTTTTCTTAGTGCAACCAAATTGATAGAAACAAACACGATACATTGTGTGTGTTGAATTCCCAAGGACAGTCATATGACTTAGTCTATTCCCACTCTTTGTATTCTTTTCTCACCTACAGTCTAGGTTTATACAATAATAATAAATGCGAAGAAATCAGCCTGGGCATATTCACTGGTGCAAAGAGCTGCTACAATCCAGGGAACAATGGAAACAGCCCAATAAAAATTGGATTTAATAAGGAGTAAATGGTGCCAGACAAACCTGATGAATTGTCTGGATGATTATAAAGTGCTGCAGGATAACAACACATCATGAATGCAGTCACTTGGATATGAGAACAGGGTGTGCATAGAACAGACTGGATGAGACACTGGTCAAATAATGCAGAACGATGGAATAAAATAGTATCAATTTGTTAGGAAAATTAAGAGAACTTCAACAGACGTCTGTTTAAGTCATGTGTTTCTGTTTATTCTTCCTTATTAATGATCTTGAGAACATAGTAAACAGTGTGATAATAAAATCACAAGATGCCACTAAGCTAGGGGATGTTGCAAAACATCAGTGAGGACACAGAAACAATACAGATGGCTTGACAGGAGTTACAGATCTTGGGATCAAATAGCAAAATGCAAGTCATATTGGGACAAGGCCAACTTCCCACACCAAGGGAAAATAAATGAAAATGCAGATCTCTATAAGAAGGGAAAGAAAACCACAGAGAAGCTGACTTCTGAGAGAGACCTGTTGGAAGGGAACTAGGGATATATGCGATCCCATCCAGGTGAGTTTGTCTTGCAAAATGACAACCCCAGTGGCATATTATTTTGAACTACAGAGTGGAAGACAAAACAGTAAAAGAGGAGTGTAAATACTGCTCTCAATTCTCAAGTGGTTGCACCTGGAATATTACTTTTGGTTCATGAGAATCTCCACCAGAAAATCTGGAACCAATTGAGAGTGGGAGAGCAGAGATATGAGTAACAGGAAGCCTGGTATAACAGAAGGTTGGAGGAGCAAAGGATGGCTGACTTGGCTAAAAGACTCAGAGGAAATCCCAGTGACAGTCTATAAACTCTGGAAATAAAGAAGGAAGCTGTGATTGTAAAAGTCAAACCATTGGAATGATAAAGAACATATTAAGTTAAAAGTAGAATGTAGCTTGAATAGAAGGGAATACATCCAAGTACTTCAACCAAGGAGGCAGTATTGTGAATTGTTCTGGGGAAGCCAGAGGATTGAGTTCAAATATTACTCAGAATAAGAAGCTTAGAATGATAAAGAGTGTTTGCTCTGAGGCAAAGAGGACCTCAGGGAATGTTGCTCAATCCATCTCTTGCTCTCTCCAGGCAAAAATACATCTAAATCATGTCTGGGCATGCTAGTTGCAAAGAATTCAAGACAAGAAGTATGCTGAAAGAAGACTAGGTACTTCACTGCAGGGGTTTTGGTAGGTTAACTTTATGCTGATGCATATGGAAATCTAACTGATGATTTGACTACAACGAATTTTGCCCTGAAACCACTCAATTAAACACTCCATACAGCAGGCTACCCCAGAGAAAGAATAAGTCTGAATATACTATAACTTCTGTATGAATGGCTTTGCTGTATTTGTCAGTTCATATGTAAATGATTGAGTCCTTATATCAGTCATTAATCTCTTAGTGTAACATCACTATTTGCTTCTGGTGAACAGGGATGAAGTACATATGTGTAGTTCCATGAGTAGTTTCATGGAAGGCAGCTGTCTGTAAGCACCAGTATTTATTAACTTTTTCTATTTATTGCTTTAAGAGTTACACTGGGACAATGTTGTTAGAACAACAAAAACACTGATAAAGAGCAACGACATGTGTGAGAGCCTGTCATTAACTTAGATGCTAGGAATTAAGGACTGGTTGTGGTACTGATGCTGATATTGTATCTCATCACCTCTGTATCTCCAGAAAAACACTTCTCTGCATATTAGTACTTTCATCTGCAAAATGATGACAATAATACTCTATATTACATGTGGTCTTCAGGATGATTAAGCGAGTGGTGCAAAATAAAATCATAAAACCACCTAACACAAAATATACACTACTACCACTGCAGTTTTTAATTTACAGAGTTTCCATATTTGTAAATAAAAGGGTTGGATGAGATCTATCTAAGCCTTTGACTCTGTGTTCAGAGTGACTCTTAGTACTCAGAACTTCTGGTTAGTCTAGAGCAGTGGTTTTCAATCTTCCTAACACTGTGACCCTTTAATACAGCTCCTCATGTTGTGGTGATCCCTAACCATAAAATTATTTTATTGCTACTTCATAACTGTAACTTTGTTACTATTTTGAATCATAATATAACTAGCTGTGTTTTTTTTTTCCTGGAGGTCTCAGGCAACCCCTGTGAAAGGGTTGCTCAGCTCCCAAAGGGTGGCGACCCACAGGTTAAGAACCATTGTTCTAGATGAACAAAATTTTAAAATCAGTACATCTAAAAGATAAAAGGAAATAAATAAATACTGCCCCATGTAATGTTCACATGTAGTTTCTAGTTATGGTTAAAAAAAAGAAGTGAATGCTAATTGTGATAAATGGAGAAAGCTGGTCATGCTAGACCCAAAGAATAGGTACCATTTAAAAACACAGAAGAGGTAGAAATAGATCCGACAAATCCATTGCCCTTCAGTTCACTTTTTTAGCAAGGAGTTAATTTCCTTTGCTTCCATCTCCAATATCTCCACTTAGTTTCCTTTCAACTTAGATAAAAGTGCTTGCTGCACTGTGTTTTCTTTGCGTGTTCACTCATCACCCCCAGTGTTTAAAATATCTTTTATTTGTTATGATAATGAAAAAATTTTCCCTTTTTGAACATTATTGAAAATCTTACACTTTCCATTATTTTCCCTAGGTAACTACCCCTTTCAACATTGCTCAGTGTAACTGCTGCAGTAGGTATCCAAGGATGTATATATGTTTGCCTGGACTCATTCTTCCCCACCTTCCTCTTCTAGGACAAGATATAAGTAGACAGGATACAGTGGAGAGTCAGTGAGGAGCAGAAAGATCCATCTCAGAGTAAATATCTCCTGAAAAATGTTAGAAGGCAAAGTGTGGTAGCAGTTGTAGCAGTCCTGGAAGTACTGGGTAAGCCTTCCCAGGCACTCACTAAAAGATGATTCAAACCAATAGATCGACATCTCCTGAAGGAAAAGTCTATCTACAGCCTTTCCATTTAAATGTTTTCCTAAAGACAATTTTTTCCATTATCTCAAGTATGTTATCTGCAAAACATACAAAACAGGTAAGCATTAAGGACTGCAATTCTTTGATGATAAGGACTTTGTACAACCTTATGGTTCTTGTGAAAACTTGCACTATGATTCAGATTCCTGCCAAGGAAACATTCACCTCCACTTCAATTGATACAGATAGGGAGATGTTTTAATTTTCTGTGTTTATTTGAATTTATCCAATAACCCGAAAGAGAAAGGATTATGCAGCTAATATCACATTCTATATATCATGGACACTCAAAGCACCAACAAGATTCTAATCCTAAGGTACATCATTACTCAGACTGTGAATTCAGAGCCAATTTATCTGTGATCTTCCTTAGAACACTAAAAAAAATGAGTGAGCTGTATTTATACAACTTCTGAGCTGGAATGTCTATAAATCAGAAATGTATTACAAAGTTGTACCAATTTGGCCACTTTGTAGGATGCACCTATTTGTGCTTCCTGAACTAAGACAATGGAGATTTAAAATAAAAATTTCTAATTTAATTAAACAAAAAAAAGTAGAGATACAATTGGATTACCAGAAATTTGCAGTGCTTGCAAACAAAGTTTACCCTTTCTATTAAATATTTCTGGTAACCATTCATTTCAGCATTGTTGAACATTTTGGAATAAGCAAAAATCATCGGGATGGATAGATGGTAGACAGGAAGTCAGGAAGTCAGGCAGGCAGGCAGCTAGGTAGATAGATAGATGATGGATAGATAGACAGATAGATAAATAGATTATAGATAGATGATGGATGGAAGATAGATGATAGATGACAGATAGATATAGCAAGCTTACATGTGACACATGAAAAAGTTAACTATCAGCCAATCTGGTGAGCAAAAGCGTATAACTGGCTGTGCACCAACTTCTGAGAAGTCCTTCATTTTTGAAATTTAAAAAAATGTTTCAAAATAAAAGTCCTGTGAAATGTGTATGGCTATCTTTTAGGATTTTAGCCAATAAAGAGATTTCTGTATTGGGCTATGTTTTTAGAACATGTTGTCTTCTCAGTTTAGTTTGATAAATGTGGAATGTAACCTCATATTTAAAGTAAATAATAAATGTTAAAATTTTCCTAGCTATTACTTATGCCTATAGATGATAATATTTTACCTTAATTCTTTCTAAAACTAGTGACAATTCTTATACATTTCCTTGTTTATCTATTTTTTCCTCTCTTTGTTGACCCCAGTGGTGGCTTTCCATCTTTTCTTCCCCATTCCTCTGCTTTTACCATGGATCAATTTTCAGAGCTCAATTATCCTATTCGCTAGCACTTCAGCTAGGCCACATTCTCCCTCCAAATTAAGGAACAAACAGAAACACTCAAGGAACCAAGCAAAATGCGTTTGAAAGCAAACTACAAAGCAGTATTCCCAGGGTTTCACAGAGCATTTTATGGTTTTCTACCATAAGGAAATGAACACCTTGAACTCTTGAATATTGCCAGGGCTTTGAACCATCTTTGTATCATAAAAGGACCAAGGACATTTGCGTAATGATAGGCCCTGCCTGACCCTCTCTCATCCCCAAGAGCACTTTCTGAGGCTTGGACTCACAGTGACATTGGAGCCAACTATTTCTTCTTCCTCCTGCCGTTTGTCCAGTTGTGACGTGAGTTCAGTAATCCATCCCCTCTGTGTCCCGGTTTTCCATTTGTCAAATTGGAAATAATAAAATACACTTGATTAAAATATCTCATTTGATCCTTCTAGCATGATCTAAGTGCCCACATAAGCCAGGGGCATATCAGTAAACACAATTAACAATGGGCTGCACAAACCACCATGAAGTTTAACACCTTGGGATAAATTAGCAAAACCATATGGATAGATAGGTTGATGAGTAGACAGAAACAGGCAGGGCAAGCTCAGATCCTAACACATTCAAAAGGTTCAGTATATAGTACAATATTGTACAGCATTCACACATAGAAATAAAAAAAATGGTTACTCTTTCCTACTTAGCTTTATCTACTTAGATAATCAATTCTAAGTAGAAAAGCTATTTATCATGACAAAATATCTACAATCAAAAGTAAATATGTGTGTGTGTGTGTTGTGTGTGTGTGTGTGTGTGTGTGTGTGTCTGTGGGTATGTGTGTCAGTGTGAATGTCTGTGTGTGTCTGTGTCTATGTGTCTGTGTGTATCTGTGTCTATGTGTGTGTATGTATTTGTGTGTGTTTGTGTAGATGTCTGTGTGTCTGTGTATGTATCTGTGTGTGTGTCAATGTGTCTGTGTGTGTGTGTTATCTGTATCTGTGTGTGTGTGTGTGTGTGTGTGTGTGTGTAGGAAAGGGCAGAAGGATGAAGGAGAAAACCAATGCCTACAAACACATCCCTCAGAGTTTGTTTACATACTAAAATCCACAGATGCTCAAGTCCCTTTTTTGAAATGCTGTAGTATTTGCATATAGTCTATCTTCATCCTCCTGTACAACCAAAAGCATGCCTGGTTTACTTACACAATTTAATAACATGTACATTTTATGTAAATCATTGTTGTACTATATTATTCATGAAATAATGACAAGAAAAACCCTGTACATGTTGAATACAGACACAGCTTTTTTCCTAATATTTTTCTCCTGTAGTTGGTTGAATCCACAGATTGCAGAACCCATAGATCTGCAGACCCACAGGGCTAATTGTACATAGTCAGGTATGTGTGCCAACAGATACACTATATACCTACACATAGACAATCTATGGTATACTATATACACATATAGAGAGAATCTAAGAGTATTTGTAATAAGTTATTTATTCATAGCAGTTATAGAAGCCACAGGAAGATAAGGCAAACATCTCAACTTTGTAATTTACTCAACACATTTTGAAATATTTGTTACCTCTCTAAAGTCCCTGAACAAAGCTCTTAGCTTCTTAGAGTGCATGCACACACACACACACACACACACACACACACACACACACACAGAAAAGCACACATATGTGAATAGATATCAGGTTGCAGCTGCTGTAACTCGGTTTAGTTCTGACCTCTTTGATGTTTTATAAAATATACATGAGCTGTAGTCTAGCTGTGAGCAGACTTAACAACATGCACTCAGCTTGTGAGGACACTTTTCTTGTCACAAGCACATCAAGGGACTCACATTGTGTTGTTGGCATTAAATTATAAAATCTAGAAATAAATAAGCTTATTTTTGACTCTCAGTATATTTTACACATTATAATTGATAACTTACATAACACAGAAACTGTGTGTGTGTGTGTGTGTGTGTGTGTGTGTGTGTGTGTGTGTGTGTGTGTGTGTGTGATATGAAGTCAAATTTATTAATGTTTATGACAGGTCTGTTGTATCAGTTATAAAATCAATACTTATCCTAGCAAAGTATTTGAGAACAAAGAAATTGGAACTTGTCAGCAGAAAGAGATTCCTGATCAGTTCAAGATTTGAATTCTCTATGCCCTGCAACCAAAGCACATGGCATTTTCAGCCATAGGGTCGAGTGATGGTAGGCAATCAAGAGCAGTGGTGATAGTCTGCACTGTTTTGGGTACCTCTCACATCTCCCTAATCAAGAACTCTTGTAGAGAGGTACTATTAGCATTGCACTGAGGTTTTCATCTAATAGCCCATATCTTTTGGGAGAAGCACTGTCCACCCATGTGGAAAAAAACAAACAAACAAAAAACAAAAAAAAAACCTATCATTGTGTAAATTATATTTTTAATTATCTTACGTATTAGTGGGTTTTCATTAAGGCTTTTCATGCATCCTAAGTGTTGTTAGCCATACTCTACACCCCTCTTTCACCCATTCCCTTCTTCCCATCCCCCCTTAAACTTTTAGATCCCAGTATTCCCTACAAGCCACCATTCCTTCCTATCATGTGTATTCTGTTATCTCCTCTTAATTTTTTCCTTGAGTTGTAAGATCAAAACTTTTCATAAAGCTTTTACATTCATGCCTCATGTTGGTAAATATTTCTCCTACTCCTTCATGTGCTTATATACCTTTCTGACCCTAGATTTTCCCTTCATTTTCATATCCTTAATCTCATTCCTTTAACGTACCTCCCCCAATGTCCCACTTATAGTTTCTTGGTGGCCACTTGTACTCCATGTTAAAAATGCAAGTCAAAGGTTTGAAGCCAGTATCCACATATGAAAGAAAACATATGGTGCTTGTCTTTTTAGACATGAATGACCTCATTTAGTATAATTCTTTCAGTTCCATTCATTTACCTACAAATTCCATCGTTTCCTTTTTCTTTACAGCAGAGTAATAATCCACATTTTCCTTATCAATTAGTGGGTTGAATTTTTCAAATTAAAATTTAAAAAGAAGATGCGAAGTTGGAGTGATATGTGATTGAAGGAGCCCAGGATAGAATTGGAGGGGGAAGTACAGCATGGTTATGACCAAGACACATTGTTTCAAATGCTTAAAAAAAAAGATTACAAAAATAATTTTTAAAAAATACTGGAACTAGTTTGCTTTGTTTTGAATCACATTTCTCAATTTTTCTGGCTTTTATACCTTTTCCATTGTCATTTTTGAGATAGTTATTGAAATTGACACAAAACTGCATATATGAGGCATTTCTCTGCTACTCTGTCACATGCACAGATTATAAAATGATTGAGTCAGGGTAGTTAGAATGCCCATCATCTGAGGCATGCATATAGCAGCTCTCTGAGGGGACCCTTTGAAATCCCATACTCATTCTCCAGTATCTTACTGCCCATTTATAAGGAGCTAAAAACTATAAACTA
This sequence comes from Peromyscus californicus insignis, assembly GCF_007827085.1. Taxonomy (NCBI): domain Eukaryota; kingdom Metazoa; phylum Chordata; class Mammalia; order Rodentia; family Cricetidae; genus Peromyscus; species Peromyscus californicus. The sequence goes on from NW_026294534.1 coordinate 24,439,221, forward strand.
TGGCCCCTATATTATATAAGAGGACATTAGAACTAATTCTCCCTATCTAATTTTATCTACTGACTAATCTCTCTTTGCTTTTCCTTCCCTCCTACTCTCTCTAGCCTTTGCTAAGTAACCACTCTTCTGGTAACTATTTCTAAGAGAACATTCTTTTTCGCTTTGTTGATTTTTTTAGCTCTTTTTTTTTTAAAGTAGTAAGATACCTATGGGCTACTTTTGGAATATAAGGGATTAATATAGAAAATTATTATTAGAAGATCTTTATAAATGCTAACTACGACTATCAAACACCAGAAGACTGACACGGACAAGAAGTCAACCTCCCGAATAGTCTTAGCAAATGAACCTCTTTCTACTGTTAGGCTAGCTCTTGCCAGCTGATTCCTAGTTTGTTTGTTTTTTAATGATATAACATTTAATGCAAAATCTGAATCATTTTTCAAACCACACAATTATTTCTGTGAATAAAAACTAAAGATAAAACTTAAAAATATTTTAAAAATATTTTAAAAATAAAAAACTCAAAGAGCAAATTTACATGTGAGGCTCAATTTTGCATTAAAACAGTCATCTCTCATGGCTTACAATCTTGGAATGTCATAGACAAATACTTCAGAGTTACATAAACACACACGACTCCATGCTACTTCAAAGCAAAGCAAATTCAGCATTCGCCTTTTCAGACAAACGCAGAGCTCAGCAACGAGAGTTGAGTGTGATCTTACCCTTGCATATACACAAGGTTTGTTGTATCTGAACATACACTTTAATGTGAGAAATGAGAGTTTTAAGGGAGTGAAACACGAAATTTTCATAAAAGATACCTTTTCAAGTTAGGATCAAAAAAAGTACAAACTAATAAATGTCACTCCAAAATATTTTTTTAAACATCTTTTCAGAGAAATACACCAAAACATGAATATTTCAGACCTCCTAGGCAAGATGATCTCAGAGCAAAACAGGAGCGATTCAACCAACTACTTGGCTAGATTATTTTTGTCATCCATAAGTGTTGCTTTTCTTTTGACAGCATTTTCAGGTAACTAATTCTATAAATACATAGAGCACTTCAGACTCTGCCTGAAACTTCTCTGTGTGATTTTACGTGCAATATATGCAATATGGGAGATATTGAAAGATCTTAGATCGAAAACTATCCATGATATAATTATCCAGCTCTATTCACAAGTTGTAATTGGCTTGAAGCCTAGGAACCCAAGACGTGCTGCACACACTGTAATGGCGAACTTCAATAAATATAAAAAACAGACACCCCAAACATTTCCTTAAGATAGGCAAGAACCATGGGGAAAGTAGAGGCACATGCCTTTGATGTCATGTGTCTGCTTAGGTCTGCAGAACATTGAGCACTGGGTTTAAGTACGTGTCCCTTTCGATGAGCTGACTGCTGGTGCTCTCCTAGATGCAACAGAAATGGTAACTCCAGGGAGTGCCTCCTGGATTTCTATTTCTAGACCTTCTTTTAGAGCAGTGTTGTATCACATGGAACCTTTAATGTACAGACTCCTTGAAAGTAATGAAATAATTATGTTGAGAACCTATGTTTTTTTTTATTTTTATTAAAAAATCCATACAATATATTTTATCTATTCCCCCTTCACCTGGTACCTTCCAGATCCTTCCCACCTCCCTACCTACCCATCTTCTCCCATATGTTCTCTCTCATACTTTCTCATTCTCTCTCTCTCTCTCTCTCTCTCTCTCTCTCTCTCTCTCTCTCTCTCTCTCTCTCTCCCTCTCTCTCTCCCTCTCTCTCTCTCTCTACAACAAAAAAAATTCAAAAGAAATGAAAATCAAAACAAACAAAAAATACTATTAACAGCAGATGATATTCAGAATAAGGTTATCCTCAGACTCAGGTCTGATAGCACACCCTAGAATCTAAGTTAGAGAGCAGAGCCCCCCTCACCTCCACTGAGACTTTCTGTATTAAGTCATTTAAAATCCTGAAAAGTTAAAATGCAATTAGGAATTATGCCAGTCAAGTAAAGTGGTGGTAGTAGATCCATGACTTCACTAGGGAGTTGGCGAGACTTCCATTGCAAGGAATGATCTTCCTGCTTGTTATGCCAGCCTTAAGTCTAATTACAGAGTTATTGGTTATCCCCAAAATATGCATGCCACTCTTGTACTCTCATATACATACAAGTAACATTACACAGAATGAGCAGGCTGCATGTATGTATTCAGGAATGAGTGTGTGTGTGTGTGTGTGTGTGTGTGTGTGTGTGTGTGTGTGTGTGTGTGTAAATATGAGAGAGAGCAAGAGGTTGTACTGTTGTACTGGGAAAGGTTGGAGGGAGGAAAGGGAAGGGAAATGATACAATTATAATTTAATTTTAAAATACAAAATAATATTTTAAATAAAGCAGCAATAAACCTTGAACATACAAGGGGTTTAATTTCCCACAAGGTCACAGTATTATGTCCTATTGGTTTTTTTAAATGTCTTTACTTTTTCAGATATTTATTAAATATATGTTATAGATACCAGACTAAGCTCCTTGGCAAATGTATCAGTAATGTGATTTTTTTCACAAGTAACAAGGCATTTCTCTGCTATTACTGATAATACTAATCACAATAATTTTATAAGTTAGGATGCTGATACCCTAGTAAGCTAAACAGTTTCCTGGGGTCACACGGAGAATTAGTATTGAATGAAAGCTCAAATCGTGATCTATCTGCCATCAAACCATACAGATCCCTAGCATGTTTGATAGACCTTTTTTTTTTAACCTTAGGAGTAGTGGGTGGAGTCACTCTTCCTTTTACAAGATCCCCCCAGAAGCAAAGCATATGGAAGCAATCATTCAATCAAAAAAAAACCACCACTTCTCCTTTGACCTAAGGTTTAGGGAAAAGGTCACTATCCCAATATATTAAGAGAGAAAAAACAATGGGACCCTCACCCTACCAAAGCAGGAGGAAAAGCTAACTGTCTTCACCACTCTTAAGGGAAGAACCAAATGAGCAAAAGTCTTTTGGAAATATCATCTAGCTGAATTGAATCCAATCTCTAAAACATGGAACGTTTATAAAAGCTTTACCTAAGTCAGAGAGATAATAGAAATCCCGAGGAACATAGGGAGGGATCAACAATCAAAGTCACCAGAAGGAAACATGAGCCCGTAACATCTGGAGAAACAATCTAATATTCAGATAGGGCATCCGAAGCAGAAGAGCGTTTGGAAAAGCACATTTGCCACAAATGACTCTTGCTTCGTGTTTAAATTCTATAAAATTAGCCAGAAAGACATCCGAGAAAAAAAGCCACTGTGTCCTTACTCTTAAGAAAACATGCATTTCAGAAAGGTTGAAGTAATTATAAGAGTTCACACAGAAAGTTGGCCCCAAATAGATTACCATTTTCAAAATTGTTCTGCTTTAAAATGTCAAAATTATCTTATCTCCTTAACTAACATCCACTATTTCCAGATGCTAGGGCTTTGGAAGAGCTGGCTGTTTGCAACTTGATGGTAAAGCTGTTTAGGGAAAGACAGCAAAACAATTACCAAAGGTAGTTAATCAACGTTGAAAAAGGAGAAAGCCATGAACATTTAGAGGCACGTGAAGTACTCTGCCAAATGAACATATTGCATCTGGGATTCTAGTTAATGTCAAATTATCCACCAGGTTCTGGAAAGACAACACTTGCTATGTTTGCTGGGGCCCTTTCTGGTATACACGTATTAAAGACAACAGAGTTTATTTTTTCTAATGCCAGCTTAAAAGACCTTTTAAACTTTCCCTTGACAAATGAAAAAGCCCTCTTTCTTGGTTTCCCATCCACTCACAATTGAACTGTAGCCACTTCCTTGTGTGTAGTAATGACAGTCTTATTGTCATATTAGCTAGGAGCTTCACATCACGAGCCATATTCAAAAGAGCCTTGATCGTAGGCACCAACTGGCTAGAAACCTCCATTTGAACTCAGTAGTCAATTTCTGAGTCTACACATTCATCTTAGTGACCTGGGGAGCAATTAGTCCATTCACTGCAGAACACTGAAGCCACCCTGACTACAGAACATGAGACGAGCTGATCCTGGAGGGATGCTTTGCAGGGGTGATGTAAACAATAGAATATTTATAGTCGGGTCAAAAAAGATGTGCATCTTAGCAGATGACTATTTTACAAGACTTGTCAGGCCTATAAATAATAAGATCAACAAGGGGGAGTGGTGAAGGAATGATGAATGCTTACTAGGATGCATGTCTACTAGACTTTAGAAATGAAAGAAAGGGATGAAATATATTAAACAAAACATTAAGTGCATTATCAAAGGCAGTGATGAGGCAACAGGAAGTTAAAAGTCTTCACCTAGCAATTTATAACAATTTTCATGGAAATATTTTCTGCTCAGAATATTACTTATAATTCAAAATAAATTTAACAATAAGGCAATAGCTAAATAAATACTTCAGAGAATAAGCACCATTGAAACTAAAATATAAATATAACCTGTACTATAGTATAAATTATGTTATATATACACTAATAAAATCATTCTCATTCTGATAACAATAGGACAAAACATATGTACTTTAGATAAACTTTTAAAAAACATATTCTAAGTATCTATGCATAAGTCTAGCACAGAGAAAAATATATGAAGGACAAAATGAATTAAAAATTTTCTAGTCATTTATTTACAGATGAAACCACGGTCTATTTCCTAGGTTTTCTATGAGGTATATCCTTATAAGTGTTATTGTACGAGAATGAATAAATGCTTCTTAATAGAATAGGCAGTACCTGGAAATAAGATCAATCTTAGTTCCATCTTAACTAAGGAAATACAATAGACTCCTAATGTGTAGCTTGTGATCTTCTTTATCTCCTAAGGACCTCAGTTATCTACAACATTCCCACTTTTGCTTATCTCAAATTTAGAACCAAACTAAATGTTGACATTACTCATCAGTAATTTGAGGTAGAGTCTAACAATTGCCACAAATGGCTTCCTATACAGATAGCTCTCTTTATTGAACCCTAAATGCAATTTGTTTGTTCCTCATATACAGTCAAATTCCATTAACTCTTTAAGTGTACACCCTTGATACAGTTACTCAAGTGGGATTTTATTTTTTATTTTATTTTTAGTTCTTCATTCACAAGCACTGCATCGTCTATATCACTCTTAACCTCTTACCCATTCCAACTCCTTCTGTGTCTTCTCTACCCCTCACAAATTCAAGACCTGGTTTTTAATTATTATTACACACACACACACACACACACACACACACACACACACATACACAGAGAAAGACAGAGAGAGAGAGAGAGACAGAGAGACAGAGACAGAGATCCCTTTAAGTAAGAGCTTTTATCATTTAGAGATAATTTGCTTAATATAGTAATAATATTTGGTAATCTAGAGCTTTGAACACATAGGGCAGAAAAAGGGTGGAACCTAATTCCATTATACTATTCTAGATGAAAGCATGAAGTGGAATACAACCCCCAAAGGAGAAAGAGTGGAATACGGGAAAAATAAACCTGGTTCCTGAATACCAGTCTTGGGAAAGAAATGATGCTTCTAGAAGCTGACCAGTTTTAAAATAGAAAAGACACAAGGGATAAGAGTTGTCTTACTGGCCATTTTCTCTAGCTCTAGTATTTTCTAACTTTAAGTGATTAATACTAAGAAGCCAGTGGGTTTTTACAGCTTGAAATAGTAGTATGACACACTGTTAATACTCTCATATGAGTTTCAGAATACTGGAGATGAATAGACCTTGGAGAACATTTTCTACCTCAATCTTTCATTGTGCAGATGAGGATATTGATGTCCAGGGAAATCTTTCTAAAATGCAAATCAGATCATATCATTATGATGTTTAATATCCTTTCGTGGCAGGATTTCTGCTTCCAGCTATAACAAAGTAGCTCATACCATATTAATACAAGAACAACAACTATAAATGCAGAAAGGAACTGTTGTCTAAATGCATTGGAGAATGATTTAAACAACAGCCATGTGACAGATCACATCGATATCTAGAGAGAAGAAACATTTCACTTGAGGCAGTTACCTATTCATAAGCAGTGCTGGGCAGAAAGCTTGAAAAGAAAACAGTGGCTCAGAGCTGTCAGCCATGCTGTGCAGCCGAGAGGGAAAAAATAGAGTTTGGGTACTTTATAGTTACCTTTCTATTGCTGTGATAAAACATCGCCACCAAGGCAACTAATAAAACCAAGTGTTTTCTTGAGCTTCTGGTTCAAAAGGGCTAAGAGTCCATCATGGGTGGGAAACATGGCAGTATGAGGCAGATACAGCAGTGAGAACAGGATTCTGAGAGTTCACATCCTTTTTCTCAGCAGAAAACAGAAAGAACAAACTGAATGCAGGGCGAAACTTTAATATCTCTAAGCCCACCCCTAAGGATGTGATTCCTCCAAGTTCACACACCTTAAACCTCCTCAAAGAGAGTCACCAACTGGGACCCAAGTGTCCAAATATCATAGCCTGTGGGGAAATTTTCTCATTTAAAGCACCAGAGGTATCCATAAAGAGAAAGGGACTCTCCTTTCAGCTGAGACCTGTAAGAGGGGATGTCTGGGTGAAAAGGGAAAAACAGAAAAAGAAAGCTCTCATGAAGACTGGCGTGTAACTGAACCATGTCAGTTCCTTGTTGGACCAAGCTGATCTATCCCTACTTCAATTTTTTTTTCCCCAAGAGAAAAGGCAGTCCTCTCACAGGTCAGACATTGTGACATCCTGTCAAATTTTCATTCACAATGTCTGATGACTAATTCAAAATTACCAAATATATAAACAGCTGGGGTGATCAAATGATCAGAAACCAGAAGAGAAAATGGTAGAAATAGACCTGGTTGATGGTTTAAACATAGCAACTCATAGGCATTTTAAAATAAATATGTGTCATTAATTTGTATAATAAAAGAAATGAAAAGATTTTAACCAGATGATTAAGAAAATGAGTATTTTAGTACTAAAAGTTAAGACAACTGAACTTAAAACTTAGCAGAATCAACATGATCACGGACAAGGAACAAGAAAATAAGCCACAAGGAAATGCCTATAGAGATATATTTAGAGAAAAACATTAAAAAAAACAGAAAAGAATGTAAAGATAAGGATTGATACATATATGATTAGATTTCCCAAAAGCCGAGGGGGGCCAGTGAAAGAAATGTTTGCATCCATACAGGCAATCATGTCAGGCAAAATAAGAGCATTCCCTAAAATTAAGAAACTCTACCAAAAGCTAGCAAAATAAATATCTGACATACCGGTATTGTCTCAGATTCAGAATGGAGCAAATAACACAGTTTTTAAAAGTCAATTACTGCTGTAGCAATAATCAACTGGACTTTAACACATTAGTCAGAAGACATAAGAGCAATTAATAATGGTAAGAGGGCCATACCATCAGAAAAACATGTGTTCAATATTTATGTATCTTCAACAGCATCGTTTTCTTTGCTTGTTTGTTGTTTGTTTTATAAAGAAGAGTTAAGTTCACAGTCAGTGATAGAGATTTTTAATGGAACTTTCCCAATGGCTGACATATTAAGGACAAACCAAAATCAGTAAGGATGTAAAATATTTATTTAGCATATTTGATAGGCTTGCTTAATTAGCATTCATAAGGTGCTGCACTTACAAATGCAAAATCTATGCTACTTAAAAGTACTAATTAAAGGTTTACCAGAGTTGTACCATATAATAAATATTAAAGCAATTCTAATTCTTAAAGTACCACAATCCTACAATGTGTGTGCTCCGATCATGGTGCAATTAAGCTAGAACTCAAAAGCAGACAAGTAACTAGATACTTCATAGTCATCACATCTGATAAAAATAAGCAACACATTTTAAAATAATTTATGAATAAAAGAAAAATGATAATGAAAATTAACAACATGAAAACTTGTAAAGAATAGCTAAACTCTAATTAAAAATATTCATAGCTTTAAATGCATGTGTTTGAAAAGCAGAAGGTTGAAAAAAAATCAACTGTCTAAGTGTCTGACTTAAAAGTCCTAGAATGTAACTGACTGAACAATGAACTGAAATGATGGTATGTGGATGTTACCTTTTACACCTATGTGTTTCAATCCAAATAGCCACAAAGGTTAGGTAGATAGTAAAGCAGCCGGGGGAAGAGGGGATCATACAAAAAGGGAGAAATACAGTGTAATATTGTAAAGAGAGAAAGGAAAAACTAAAACAGAAGGCTTAAATGGAGAGGGGGTGGGATGAATAGGGGGAGGGGCAGCTAACACTAATGGCCTTTTGACAAGCCATATGGAAACTTACTACTACAGAAACTTCTCAAAATATATACATAAATGAAAAGAATGGGGAAATCAATGTCACACTAGAAATCTTATGCTACTCAAGTAAAACCTCCAGTGCCCACAACTTGTTTTTGAAAACAATAACTTAATTGCAAACACTGATACAAGTAGGTGAGTGAGATTATGAAAAAGATGTTTTATATTACATTCTAACTATCAGTTGGGAACACAAGAACAACATTGGCAGATACCCTGAAGAAGTCAAGTAGATCAGAAATGGAATTTTAAGTAAATAAACCTGTAGAAATGGCCAAGCAATATCTTAAGAGTACACAACTTAAAACAAATAAGGAATTGGATGTAAAGTCCAAAGAATCCTAATTTTCTTCACAGTGAAGATCAAGAATTGAGGCCACTTTCAGAATGAAAATTCAGCCTAAGATGAATTCTCTATGAGACCTTTTAAATGTTTAAGGAAGAAATCATACTAGTCAAACTCTTTTAAGAAAAAAAAGGAATTAGCACTGAACTTTATATATACACGATAAACTTTCTACCCCAACCTTTTGAGGAATTACAGTTTTACTCATTAATGTACGCTCAAAAATTATGCACAAACTTACTTAAGTATATGTACATATTTTTTTTTAAATATCATGTTTAGGCAGCTATGTTGGTGAGAATATATGGTTGTAGCTTCTGACATTTCTATGAGATAATTTCACAGCAAAATCTCTGCTCCTCTGGCTTTTTAAATCTCATGCTCCTCGGGGTAGTTTGAATGGAATTGACCACCATAATCTCACACCAAGTGGAACTATTAGAAAGTGTGGCTTTGTTGGAGTGGGTCCGGCCTCTTGTAGGAAGTGTGTCACTGTGGAGGCGGGCTTTGAGTTTTCCTATGCTCAAGACACCACCCAGTGTCTCAGTCTTCTTCCTGTTGCCTGCAGGATGAAGGACTCTCAGCTACTACTCCAGTACCATATCTGCTTGCATACTGCCATGCTCCCCATCATGATGATAATGGACTGAATCTCTGAAACTGTAAGTGAGCCCCCTCAATTAACTGTTTTCCTTATAAGAGTTGTTGTGAAAAAAAAAAAAAAGAGTTGCTGTGGTCATGGTGTCTCTTCACAGCAATAAAATCCCTAAGACACTCCCTCTTCTGCAATGATCCCATAGGCTTAGGAGCAAGGATTGTGTTTTCCTTCTTTCCTTTCTCTTTGCTTTTCATTTTTTAAGGAATAAATCCAGCTGCTACCTGAGTCATATATTACTCAGGTTCTTTCACACTTCCTGCAGCCAACACAACTCACTCTTTTGCCTCTTCTCACTGACCACCATAGCCATCACAATAACAAGGCAACAAAAACCCACAGATAATAATTTTGGAGATAAATCCAAATTTATCCTTATTTCACAAAAGTCAAGAAGTCATTATAACGTTTTCATGAAACATTATTGAACTTCCAGAGCCAGCAATTCAGTACAAATATCCCAAAACAAGATGGCTATTTGAATAACTTAGGAGCTGGTAAATGATGCCAATTGGAATTCAGGGCAAAATAAGCTAAAAGAGAAATTTATTTTCCTTTATACAATAAAACAACTGAAAAAAAAACAAGAAAATTAACAAAGTCTCATAGAGAGGGAATGTGCATATTAGAGACCAGTTTATTTCTTAGCATTTAGATGAGATGGAAACTGATCTGTCAACATCCCCATAATTGCAAGTAATACCATGAAATAAAATCCTGAATGTTCACCCATCATATTTTAGTGCTGAACATTTCATGCAAGCAGCTGTTGATGATGCCAAATATAGTTTTCTCAGCATGCAAAATGAACTAATGGCCAACGCTATATTTTAGATTTCAGAGAGGTTCTTTTTTGTTGATACTATTATTTCTAAATTCTGCAGAGATCAATCAGATGACCCAAACAGAGGTCACAGGGAAGGACTGGATATGATGCCAGAGACTTACCTGGCATTGTCTTATGTTGCCAAAAGTAAAGTAATCAGGAATTGTGTATATGTTTGTATGTGTTTGTGTGTGAGAGAGTGTTTGTATAAGAGAATATATGCAAGCAATTACTATCCCTTGAGGTTTTAACCACACTGCCTGTGTTTTATCATGACAAAACTCATCAGGGGTCCTGTAGGCTGGCTTCAAGTCAGCTGGAATACTTCAATGAACTGGCACCAATCACTGAGACAGTGGAGTCAAGAGCACAGCTGCTCATCATGTTGTTCTGTTGACAGGCATTGTAAGCCGGATAGATTTGATTTGTTATCCATTATATCCTGATGGCTTTCAGGAAATATGAGAGTCACACTTAAATTAGGTGTATCTCCAGATTTTTACAACTGATATATTTCACAAATGAGAGAAATCCAGTATTTAGTAATGAGTAGTTAGGAAACATTATTGTATACCTCAGTGGGGAGGTAGTACACATTATAATTTTGTACCAGAAAATTCTACATCATTAGATTTCCTAACAATTATCTAGAAATTACCCATTATAGTTAGTAAGACCAATATGTCACCTATTGTTACCATATAAAAGTAATTGACAGAAATTTTGAAATAGGAAAACAATAGTTTTGAGAATATGTTTTTTACACGTCTGGGTAGATCACTTTTAAGTGTTCAGCTATTGATCTGCAGCTCATTTTTATCTGTATTATCTGATAATATCATCATAAATGAGATATATATGATTCATCATTCTGCAGATTAGAAACCAACGAAACAGCTGCTCCAGGTCACAAATACTGTGAGTAGTAGAGCCTGGATTTGAACCTAGGATTCTCTCCCTGATGGGATCCAATCATTTCCATGGTAACATAAGGCTTCCAAGGAGGTAGGTGGGTCCTGGACCAGTCTTAAGAACCATCTGGGATTACTCAGAAAAAGCAACCTGGTTATATCAAAGCCATATCTCAATTCTGAACAGCATAGAGATGTCAGATAACTCCAGGTGTTTGGGATTTGGACATCATTGAATGAGATAGTGCAGTGCATTAATAATGAATATTTAAAGTAATAAAACAGCCATCATATTCTTTTGTAATTCAAACATTTGAATCTAAATATTTTTCATCATTTATTTAGAATATGTACATGTATTATATATTCATTTAATGAAAAGCACAATATAATTAGAATCAGTGACAATAATTGGAAATATTATCACTGTAAACATGAAAATTCTAATCTATACTAAGCAAAATAAAAATAAAATAGTAATACCAGGTTGGACTAATTTTCAGTATTGAAAGTCAATGTCACTGCTTCTTTGTGGCTGGAAACATCCTATCACGTATTTGTCATATCTTCTTTATTCATTCCTCTGTTGTTGTACACACGGTTTGTTGTCCATAACTTTTGAAAAAAGTCAATATGATAAATATGGATAGGATGTTACACAGTGAATCGTGCTACAATAAATATTGATATGCCATTGTCTCCATGATATGTTGTCTTGAAGTCCTTTGGTCAAATACCTAGCAGTGGTATACTTGGGTCATATGATAGGTATGTCCTTAATTTTTTTTTTGAGAGCTCCCCATATTGGTTTTCATAGTGACATTTTCTTGATGACTGCCATTCTGGCAGGCATAGCATGAGATCATAGTGTAGTTTGGATTTGCATTTTTCTGATGGCTAGTGATGTTGACTGTGCATTTTTATGTGTGTATTGGCCATTTCAATTTCATGTTTTTTTTGAACTGCCATTAGATCACTTATTGATGGGGTCATTTACTTTTTGAGTTATACGAATGTTACATATAATTATCCTTTGTCATACGTAGATAGAAAGATTTCCTTCCATTCTCTAGACTGTCTATTCATTCAATTGTTTCCTTGGTTGTGCAGAAGATTTTTCAAGTTTCATACTGTCTCCTTTGCTGACTGTTGGTATTATTTACTAAATGACCAGAGTCCTATGCAGAAAGGCCTTGCCTATGCCTATTGTTTGAAGTTTGTTTCCTATACTTCCCTCTAACAGATATATTCCAGGATTTACATTAAGGCCCTTGGTCCATTTGGAGTTCATCTTTGTGCAAGGAGAGAGATAAGGATCTGGTTTCAGTCTTCTACATGTGAATATTCAGTTTTCCTGGCACCATTTGTTGCAGAGTTTCTTTTTTCCATTGTATATTCTTGACATCTTTGTAAACAAAACAGGTAACTGTAACCTCAGGTGATTATATATGTGTCTTATGCTCCATTGATCCATTGCCAATACCATTCTGTTTTGTTATTATAGATCTGTAACATAATTTGATATCAAAGACGGTGGTAGTTCAGCAGAATTCTTCTTGTTCTGGGCTTTTTGCTCTATCGTTGGTCTTTTTGATTTCATATGTATTTGAAAGTTCAATCTTCTCTTTCTTTAAAGAATGGCATTGAAATTTTAATAGGAATTGTATTCAATCTGTAACATAGCCATCTTCATAACACTAATTATTCCAAACAAAAGCAAGGGAAGTCTTTCAATTTTCTAATGTTTTCAACAATTTGTTTGCTTAGTATTTCAAGTTTTCATTCTAGAGACCTTTTACTTCCTTGGTTCGGTTTATTCCAATTTTTTGTTTTTTGCTTGTTTTGGAGACTATTGGGTATGGGATTGTTTCCCTGATTTCATTCTCAGTATGTCTATCATTTGTAATATAGAAAGGCTACTGCTTGGTGCCTGTCAATATTTTAAACTGCCTCTTTGCTTAAGGTATTCATCAGAATTAGGTTTTCTGGTGGAGTCCTCAGGGTCACTTACAGACAGAATCATATCAGATGTACTCAGGATACTTTGCTTCCTCTCCTACTTTGTCACTTTTATTTCTTCAGTCTTATTGTTCTACATAAGACTCCAAGCAACATTGACTAGGAATAAAGAGAGTGGACATCCTAGTCTTGTTCTTGATCTTAGCAGAAATGCTTTGAGTTTTCCTCCACTTAACATAATATTGGCTGCACATTTGACATGTATAGTAGTATGTTTAGATATGTTTTTTTCTATTCCCAGTCTCTTTAGGGCTTTTTATTATGAAAGGATATTATATTTTGTCAAAGGCTCTATATCCATCTATTGAGTTATCATGAGATTTCTGCCTTTGACTATGTGTTGTATTAATATTTACTGATTTGTATATGTTGAGCTAATCCAGCATATATGGAATAAAGTGAACTTGATCATGGTGAAAGATCTTTTCAGTGTTTTCTTGCAGCCAATTTACAGATAGATTATGTGAATTTTTATGTCTATGTTCAATAGGGACATTAGTCTAAAATAGTTTTTGATTTATCTTTATCTAGCTTTGGGGTGCCAGTGCAATACTGGCTTTGTAAAAATAGTTGATAGTGATCCTTTCTTTTCTACTTTATGGAATAGTGAAGAATTATATCACTAGCTTTCCTAAAGATCTCGCTAACTCAAATGAAAAACAGCCACAAAAGTGGTTTTGCGCATTCTAACTAGGGCGGTAGCATAAAGAATGTTTAGTACCAGCACTTGACTTTTTTACATGACTCTTATGCAAAAATATGTACCAAAGCATGCTCTTACTGTGAGTCTCATTTGGATCCACAAAATAATTGTTTCAAAATAACTTGATGCTTTATTTTCTCTATTCTGTGGTTTATACAGTGCTGCATGTAGAACGACACAATGTTTCCCCTTATATTCCGTGGGTTCCTTTATTTATCAAGTTTCTACTACATGCTCCCTGTTCTTTTAGAACATGAACACTCTTCTTTATTTACCTAATCTGGAAGTAAGGAACAGTGTGCTCACGCTGTGGGGTATTCACCATTGTACATACAGCTTTCTGAATGCAAGTGATGGGTTCAGTTAACTTCAATTCATCCTTGCCTCATTTGAAATATTTTGCTATTATTAATTGGATAAGTCATATAACATGGCATACTTAAAGCTGCTTTGTAGACGAATTTCTAAGCAGTCTTATTAAATAAAAAATACAGAGCCAAATATAGGGGTAAAAGCCTTAGCGATCAGGGAAATAGGAACAGCCACCAGCTAACCTTACCTCACCACGCCGCAGCTTCCAAAGTGAGCTACTTCCTGTCTACCCATGCCTTTATTGCCTTGCTGTTCTGCCCTCTCATTAGCTCTTAGCCCAGCTACCTCACTTTCTTGTCACTGCCTGTCTGTACAGACCTCCAGGTCTTTATGGTTGGTACCGGGATTAAAGAAGTGTGTCACCACACTAGGCTCTGTTCCCTAGTATGTCCTTGAACCTGCCTGCCAAGTGATTGAATTAAGGGCATGTGCTACCACTGCCTGACTTTTGTATTTACTTTAAATGGCATGCTATTTCTTCTGATCTCCAGGCAAACTTTATTTATTAACATACAAATAAAATATCACCACATTTCAGCACAAATAAAATATCAACACACTGCTCCCTTAAAATCTATTTGGAACAAGAGTTCCTATAAATAAATATGTAAATTATAACTACCATAAACCATGCAGTTAACCACACTAAAAGATCTTTTTATTAAAAAAATTGATGTCTTCTGTTCCAATTTTTCAGTATATTTAAAATAGATATGTATGAATGAGTTTTTTTCTTTGTTTAATTTATTTTGTTGAAGAGTATAAGAGAAGGAGAATAGAGAAACTGTGATCAAAGTTCTTTGTCTCTGAAAATATATAACAAATATTTGGAGAGAAAAAAACAACTAAAATGAACTGGGTCCTTTAAGTAATTTTCAATGAAAACATTCTTTGAAATGATACAGCCGAGCTATTTTACAATATGCTATCTCCTTGTGGGGTAACAAAACTGGTAGAAGAGAATGCAGAGTCAATGTGTTCCTGTCTTCTTGATCACTTCCATTTCCTATGAAGTGTTCTGGAAGTGAGTTAAAAAGAGAGCTTGGTAGTGAGAACTGTCTAAGAAATAATTTTTTAGAACATCTTTACTATTTAATGTGTTCCTGAAGATAACTATTATTTTGCAAAAGAAAGGGATACTGAGGCAAGGTTAAAAAAAATAAACAAAACCTGCCGTCTTAGATGCACTGTGCCTAACATACTTAGAAAACATGAAAACTGTCATCTCCAATAACCAACTGAGCAGCAAAAGCTTCTCTATCGATCACTTCTAATATGAACAGCTTCTGTAGATCATGAATCTACAAGGTTGTAAAGCATCTAGAGTGAACATGTATTTATAGAGATGAGTTCTGTGTACTTTTTATGTCTACCCTGCAATACTGCAGTTGTAAAACTGTGAACTATCCAATTTCAGCTAGATTAGCTCATGTCTATTAGATATTTAGGTCCTCTGAAGCTACACTGGTACTGCCCATCCAAGTACAGCTCACATGTATCACTGTTTCTTTCTGTTCTTTCTTTCAGAGCCACAACCTGGTTAGTAAGGAAGCAGGGAGCTGCCAGAGCTCAGGGTGATAGGGATGTTTTTAAAACTATAACTTGCACAAGGCTCCCCAAAGGATTAGAGTAGACATGAGTGAATCAGAACTGACATGAGGCTAGAAACAATATTTTATATAGTTTTGTCAGTGAAACATGTGTCTGCCATCATAATTTATGGTCTTAGCTCTTCTGCCCTTAGCAAAAATAACTATCTTCAATGTTAGCAATTATCTGGCATTAAGCAGAAATGTTTTCAATTAAAATAAACTAAAAACAGAGTTTCTGAATGACTAGCCCCAAGATGAATGGCAGATATTACAATGATTTAAAATATGTAATACTTCCAATTTCTGAGTGAGTTTAAGATACTTCATAAAGGGAACATTTGACATAAAATTAGTGACTTGGGAATTAAAAAATTTATTAAAATAATCTGTGATTAGTACATAAGTAACTATGAATTGTGGTAAATTTTAATGACGCTTTCTGATGACTTTTGAAAGGTATAAAATAATACCAAAAAGAATGTACCAGACATGCAACTGAATACATTTAATTATGCTAACATTCTGACCACATGAATCCTTCCAGTTTTTAGGCAAACAAACTTAAAAAGAATGTAAACTCTTAGACCAACACTAAAAACATACTATTAAGCTGTTTTAACATTTGACAACATAAAAATGATAAAACCATCAATATACTGAAAAATCATATAACATGATCAAAGGGTAAATATCTAAATAGGATAAACATTTTTTACTTCCAAATAGGTCATTTTATTTACTGCTACTACTTTCATGAATATACACTCCAGAATGTCTATGGGTGCTCACCCCACTCCCCTAAAAAACAAACAAACAAAAAAACCACTTTTATCTCAAATTCTCAAGAATTTCCAGTGCCAAATGATCAGCCCTGAAAACATACATACAACTAACATTGTACAGACTGAACAGGTTATATTTAGGAATATATATACATATACATAGAGGCACACAATAACAATTAGTGAAAAAAAAGGCCATGAATTTGAAGAAAAGTGGAGAGAGGTATATTTGCGGTGTGGGGGGGGGGTTGGCAAATATGTTTGTTTGTCTTAATGGAGAAAGAAGTCCATGGGGGGAGGAAAAGGAAGGGAGAAATGTTGTAATTACAATCTCAAAAATTATTTTAAATATCTTTCATTTTTTAAAAAAGCCACCATAGGTGGAAAAACCAAACAAACAAACAAAAAGGAATTTACCACTCCACCTACACTGTACCTTTAGTTTATCTAGAATTTATTGAAAGTCAAACTACAATTCAGTTATGATATCTCATTCAGGCTGTTACACCTAGTAGTTCCAAAACACAGAATCAATACTGTCTTCAACCTTGAAATAGGCAGCAGACAGCCCCAAATGATTGTGCAGAAAATTTCTTCATTTGGAAGTTTAAAGATTCTTGTGTGAATTCACAAAGCTGCCCAGGACTTTAAAGAATAAAAGTTATGCAAAACAGAGAGAAAGCATGGCATATTGGTGCAGAAAGTTACCGTCTTTACACGTTCTAGGGACATTATTCATCACCAAAAAGGTCAGTGAAGAGTTCTCTATCCAAATGTATCAGTGCATGAGCAAATTTCCTAAGGGAAAAGGTCCCTTTGAATCAAGGAGCCCTTTTCAGGTAGAAAAGGCATCCACTGAGTAGCTAGAATTTGTTTCCCTTAATAGAGCAGGTGGTGGCATATGCCTTTAATCCAAGCACTTGGGAGGTAGGCAGATCTCTGTGAGTTGAAGGCCAGCCTGATCTACAAAGTGAGTTCCAGGACAGACTCCAAAGCTATACAGAGAAACCCAGTCTCAAAACTCTCCCCCCCCAAAAAAAAGAGTGCAGGATCTGATAGGTCAGCCACATCTCATGTAAGGTCATATAAACAAGAATATATGGGCAGTACAAAGTGGACTTGATGTAATGAAACAAAAGAGGACGGACATGAAGTTAGGTACATAGGGAAGGAATATGGGAGAAGTTGGGGAGTGATGGTGAATATGATCCAAACATTTTATGAAATTTTCAAAGAACCAGTGTTTAAAAATGATAAGGATATGAGGCATCCGTTTTGGCTTCTTTCCCCATAGGACAAAGGAACATATTTGTAAAGAAGTATAGCACATGGTATGATCAGTAAATACCTTTTCCTCTGTGCCTGTCTATTAGAAAAGAATACTTTAGTAAGGGCAGAGAATGTCCACTTTTTTGTAATGATAACTATGTGCTGATCCTAAGCAATGGAGACTGCCTTCCTCATGAGAGGTGCACCCAGGCCTTTTGGAGTTGACAAACCCAGGTTGGAATGAGGGACCTACTCCATTCTAGCCATAGAAAATGAAGAACATAATATAACCTCTTTTAAGCTCAGAGCTACTTCTTTTACTAACAAGAAGTTCGATTCCCATTTACAAAGGGTCTGTATTAAATTAAATGTAAAGTGTTGGAATCAAGGTAATTATGAAAACTGACTTTAGAGTGTTCAGTAAACAATGTCTAAATATAAATGACTCCCTAAGCATCAGAGCCACGTAATAGCCACATGGTGAGCTTTAGAGATGGAGACAACATCCAGAATTAGTTTTTAAAGGAATGGGCACAATGCTTGTTGACTAAGTGTGAGGGTCTGCATTTGAATTCCCAGAGCCCAAATAAAATCTGGACAAGGTCCATAATCCCAGTGTGTTCCTATGGGAAAAGAGGAGAGAGACACAGAGAATCACTGCACACTCGTGGGCTAGCAGCAAACAGTAAAGAGATCCTGTCCCAAACAAGGTGGAAGGCAAGGACCAACACCAGAGCTGTCCTCTGTCATTTACACGTGTGCCATTACACATGACAAGTATGCATACACATTCACAGCCATGAATGCACACGCGCACACACACACACACACACACACACAAACACACGCAATATAGAGAGACACACAAAAGACAAAAGTAACAGCAGCCTATGCAAGGTTTAACACATAGACTAATGAAAAGTGATTGCCAATGGCAGCACCCCTCTAGCAGATATGATGAAGGAGCACACAGTTCAGTTTCATGAGCGTGCTTTTTCTCTCTGGAGGGAAAATAAGTCAAGGGGGCAGGATAGAGACCTGTATGGTGACCAAGGGCACTTGGAGTCAGGGTTTTTGACCTTTTCTTCTAGTACCAAGTATGCCTCTTGAAAAGCAGACTCACTTCATTCTAGTTCCCTGTATTTTCCAAACCAAGAAAGGAACATTTCTAAAGCTTTGCAGACTTTTCTGGGCCATCCGGCAGCAGTCTCTCTCCAACTTCTCAGAGGCATACCCAGCTGCTTTGCCTTTAGCTGTCCTCTCGCCCTTCAGACAAGCCTTGGATGTTATCCCTGGAGCACCTGCTACTACAGTTTCCTTAGCCCCACAGCCTGAATTTTATATCTGATCCTCTAAGTTCTGGTAGCCACCCTCTTTCCTGGCTACCCCCCAAACCACCCCCAAGCCCCAGAGAGTAAATGGATCTGAAGCAAAAAGTAAGGTGACATGTGTGAAATTACGAAGCTGTTTAAAAAATAGGCATCAAGCCTGAACACACAGCACATTTGATTTACGATGCTTTTCTATGCAACTCCATGTTATCCCGTGTTTCCTCCCAATATACTGCTGCTAGCAAAAATGGAATATCCTTCATCACTTGCCTCTTCTACATTCTACCATGACCACAGTTGTCTATCACATAGGGATGATTTTTCTCAAAGAGAATTTGGGGCCCAGAGGGGTTGATGATGTACACACATTTAAGCAATACCATCCTGGTGGAGCTGTGACTTCAATCCAAGATTCAGATGCTTGGTTCAAAGTTCTTTGTCCCTAATTAGAAAACTGGATGAATAAGAACAAAATATAATGATATATGTGTGTGAAGATGTTACAGTGAAGCCCATTGATTTATGTGATAGCTAGAGATAGAGCATTAATTTAAAAAGGGAAGTAAACAGTATGAGACAGATTAAATACTGAACTCTAACACATCTTTACAAATCAAGGGGCCATGCAGATTCTGGTTTAACTGAATTCCTCATCCCAAATCTAGACATGAGCCTACCCCAGTGATTCTCCAAATATCACTCTGTCTCATCATCATGCGGCACATGACAAAACCTCTTTACAATTTCTCTAAACTCAACTACTAGCAAAAGCTAAGCAAAGGAAGACCTGTGCATTTACATCCAGGACTGACATCCTGACTGATCATTAGAGTGTCACCTGTGGAGTGGAGAAGAGTGGAGATAGAGGAACACTGAAGTAGAGGAAGAAAGCATCTGTGTTCCCTGAATGGTCCATACTCATGAAATGACTCTTGCCAACACACCTGCCTCGCAATATCCATTTCTACAACCTCTGTCTGCCTCACCTCACCACACACATCACTAACTTGCCTTCAAATCTCCATTGTACTAATGCCCTTATTCTGTATCTTATTTTTAAAAACAGAGCTTCTCATGGTTTGACCCTAGTCTATCTTCCTAAGTCTTCAAAGAAAAAAATCATATACTTATATATCCGTTCAAAATCCCAAATATCTATCTCTGGTCCACATGTGCTATCTGAGATGTACACTTGGATAAAGATTCAACATGTAACTGAAATCTTTTGCCAAGGTGCCTCAGGAACACAAAAAGGTAAAACTTGAAAAGCATGTGTGCATGCACATGTGTCTATGTCTGTGTGCTACTGGTCTTGAACCCAGAGTCTAAGTTTCTTAGGCAAATACTCATTGAACTACACAATTTCTGATACTGTTTTACCATCCTTGGACTATCCAAGGAATCTCCAATCTGGTCTTACCTGTCTTGCTTCAAATCTGATACTTTGTTTCTTTCCTTTCTGAAATATTGTCACGTGACTTCCAGGTCTTGCTCTCAGTGCTCTTGGACACATTATAGCAGCTCACAGTGGAATCTGGATCCTACCTGTTTCCAGAGACCTCATCTTCCTCTCCCTTCCCTTGCTGTGTTCTAACCCTAATGACTAGAAAGAATTAGAGAGTCTTTTACTGCCCAGAGTTTTGGTTCGGTTTGCTTTGTAGTGTAGAATAGTCTTTTAACTGAATCTTCCCATCCTTTTGGTCTTAATTTAAACATTCTCTCTTCCAGGGTATGCTTTTTAGACATCCTATTGAAACAAGCCAGTCTCCATTTTATCATGACCTGTTTCTTGAAGCTATCACAGCCTACAATTAATTAGATAATTGATTTTGGGGTTGCCTTTGAACTGCACATTTTCTTCCGAAGCCCCACAGCTGCCAACTCTGCTATCTCACCCCAGCACAGGAAGAAGTGACTTCATGGATTAACTAGAAGTGATAAACAAGACAAGCACCAAAAAGTGCTACTGAGAACAAGTGCTAAGGGCATCCCAAGAAGAGCAGCATGCTGCCAGGGCATCTCCAGCACACGTGGAATACAGTGCTGAGGAGAAGCACTTTCTGAAAACTGCACCAAGGATTCTAAACACAATGGCCACCCCAGCCATTTGTCTCAGGCATAGGTCTATTCTGGTGTTTACAGACATGGTCTCTACTACTTTCCTTGCCTGTAGATCTATACAAGAAGGAAATAATACTCCATTTGAATTTGCAACCAAGAATGTTACCAAAGCAGAACCAATTGTGACTCAGAGGTATCACAGTGGACAAAGCAAACCACTTAGAAGTTCTTACCTACGTAAGAGCTAACCAAAGCAGACAGAGAGCATTGGGACTGATTTATTTAAAAGAATATTAAATCATTAAACTGTGTCCTAGCAATGCTAATGCATTATTGAAGAAGGACTTGGAAGGTCAATCCAATGGTTTGGACAGGGTTTGTACCATATGCCAGCTGGCAGGCACTGAACATCCCTCAGGTTCAGTCTATTCAGTTCTAAAATGTTTTCCCTTCCTTATGGGTAAGGATGCTCTGAAGTTCAAGTAGACAGAGGAGTGCAACCGTGATCTTTTCACTACTGTGACAAAATGCCTGTCATAAACAGATCAAGGAGTAAAGGACTTATTTATCTCATAGTTTCAGATATTTCTGTCCATAGTTCTTAGTTCTGTTCATTCTGGGCCATAGTAAGGTAGAACACCATGGGGGTGGAACATAGGGGTGTAACATAGGGTGGGGGGCGGAAAATCTATTCTCTCTATGGCAGAGAGCCAGGGACCAGATACATCTCAAGGACATACTCTACTTTCTTCAGTTACCCCTTACCTAATTAAACTCTAGAACCTCCCAGAATAGCACCACTAAGTGGAAGCCAAGCCTCTAACATATGATACTTCAGGAGAGCATTTCAGATTTAAACAACAGCAAACCGTATATGAGAACTATCAAATATCCTTCAGTGGTGAGGCAATATTACAGCTGTATTTCTCTCAAGAATTTACTTTCAAGAGCAGAATATATTTTTGTAATTAGTTAAATGTAGAGGTACACTTAAAAAAAAGAAATCCTTCTGATATTATCTAAAAATTGAATTCCCATTTGTGGCACCAAAAACAAGTCTTTATTATATATGCTACCCATAAAGGCTGAGAAGCAAAGTTTTCACCTACCAAAGCCAAGCAGCCACACTATTCCAAGTGAGATCACTTACAGTAGAAGTTTGGATTGCAATTCAGCCATTGGTTTATTGTGTTTACAGGGCTGAACAGTAGTCTGAGATGAGGATCAATCTTGTTTGCAAACTTTTCCTTTTGTGCATGAGGACCCAAGTTCAAGCCCCCGAACCCACCTAAAAGTATCTGGGGATGGTGGTTTGCACTTCTAATTCTAGGGTGGGGAACCATCCAGCCTGGATTGCTTTGTAAGCTCCAGGCTAGTGATAGATGCTGTTTTGTTGGTTTTTTTTGTTGTTGTTGTTTAGTTTGTTTTGTTTCTTAAAGCAAGGTGGACAGGAAAACAAAAACTCTGCACATGCTAGGCAATTATCTATCACAGACCTAAATTTTCAAACATTGTTATTAATTGTTGCCATCAGATCACAGGGACACGACCACACACAGCTAAAAGCCCCTTGTACCTTTAAATACATCATTGTTACCCCAATGTCCCAGTCATATATAAAAGAGATGAACATTTCCAAAAAGTCCTGACTAGTAACAAGCCCAGACAATCAAATATGCTTGCAAACAGATGTAAGGTATTTAAGGACAAAAACAATTACTTTTGATCCGATTTTATGTTTTTCACCCAAACTTAAGAATTTGTGTGATTTAAGAATTCACAGATTTGCATTTTACATCTTAACTTTTTTCCTCTCCACAATCAGAGTGATGTGCTAATGAACAGAGAGAGATCACACAGTCTCAACAAGTTACAAAATTAAAAAAGGAAATAACTTAGAAACCCATTAATGGCTTAATCAGGTCATTAAAGTCTTTTTATAAGAGTCCAGATTCTAAATATGCATGGATATGCTAACACTGATGTACAGTTAGGCCATTAGGAAGGAAAACGTGCGTGTGCTCTAGAACTAGACTCTAATAACTCCCTCCATTTTCATTAGTCTAAATTAACAGGCATTCATTGAGTACTTCCTATGCCCAAACCACTCTACAGGGAAAAGAAAAGAAAAAACAAAAGTGTAGATAAAGTAAACACTTCCTACTTTCAAATCATTTACAGTTTGAATTTTTATCACATGACAAAACCTTATTCACAATTAAGAGGTTAATGCGACATCAAGGTGTAATCAATGCAAGCCAAGCATGGTGGCACACACACCAGTACTCTCAGGGCTAGGGAGTCTGGAACAAGTTCAAGGGTAGCCTGGGTTCAGAATAAGACCTTGTCTCCAAAACAATAGCAGTAGCAAAGATAATGATGATGATTATCAATTTGGAATCTTGCTAAACAACGATTATGCTCCATCATTGTTTCATTTCATCTGAACATGACTACATTTCACTATAGAATTTTTTATTTCCCTTACAATCAGAATTCCAGAAAAGAGTGACATCAGAGGTTAATTGTTACATATACCTACAATTACAAAGGACCTATTGGTATTTATTTGTATTTTACACATGAAGTAAGAAAGGTTCTAAGATGTCAAGTAAAACCTGTTACAGTTAGTAGGACTATGAGTCAAAATATGTTTTTTTTATAATTCTCAAGAACCACATGATTTTACTTAGGATTTTTTAAAAACCTACAAATTAACACATACGCTTTTAGGGCAGAAGAAATCCGACATTTGTTTGTACATTAAAGAAAGTACAATCTGCTTTGCCTAAAGGCTTTCTTTGGCTTTTCAGCTCTTAATGTTATCAATTCCCAGTCTTTTCCTTAAGGAAATGTCGGAGATAAAAACATTAGGCTTGATCTTCCTGTGGCATCTTCCATCAGAAGCTTGTATTCTCTCCTTGTCAGTTAACTGAAGAACATTTCAGCTCATGAGGCTCCTGAGAGAACACTGCAAGAACTCTCTCTTCATGGTGCCCGGAAGCCCTGGTTTCCCAGGTTTCCCTTGCAGTTAGCCCCAAAACACTGAAAATATTTTACACAAAAATGCTCTGAGGCTGCCGTTTTGTGTTACCCTGGGACCACCAAGTCTTTGCTCTGGATTTTATCCCGTGGCTCTTAATTTCCCTTCTAAAGAGCATCTTACTTTTCCGGATTGTTTCTCCCTGTAGATTTATTCCAACTTACCTCTTTTACAGACTAAGACTGTCATTTTCATTTCTTTCTACTTTTTTCTCTAACATTGAACATTTTTGTGTCCATTTGAATTGACAAACTTCACAGATATAGATTTTTATTTTCCTGGCAAAAGCTTAAGAGAACCTTTCTAAAAGCATACCCTCCACAGAGAATAGACTCTTTTATCCAAGCAGTAGAGTTAACCCACTGAATGCCACACACTACAAAGAGATGGTGAATGATTATTTTGTTTGTATACACGGGAGTTTTCCCTCAAGTAAGAAGGGAAGATAAATTGTTCTTAAAAGTATTTCTAAGTATAAAAATTGAGGTATAAAAAGATAGTATTGTACAAGATAAAGAATACACTGGAAAACAAAAAATATATGTCTTTACAATTATCTTTATTAATCATTTGATAATTTGATACATGTATTTTGATCATACCCCTCTCAGCTTTTCTCAGGCACACCCTGACCTCTTTCCCCATACTACCTTCAATGTTGCTCCTTTTTCTTGCTTTTAACAACCTGTTGAGTCCAATTTGGGTTTCTCATATAGTCCTGGGTGTGGGGCCATCCACTGGAATGTGTTCAACTTACAAGGAGCCACAACCTTAAAGAAACAGTATTCTCTCTTCCCTAGAAGCACCAACTGTCCATAGCTTCTTAGGTGCACAGACTCATGGAATACACCCTGCCTTCCCCTACATATACTAGCATGTTGACCAGCTTGATTTTGTGTAGGTCTTGTACAGGAAACAACTACTTCTGTGAGCCATAAATACAGTGGTCTTGTCATATCTAGAAGAAAATATACCTTGTTTTTCAGTGCTGGCGAATGAACACAGGGTTTCACACATATAGAACAGCAGGCTATTACTGAAGCTCAACCCCTAGCTCTAATACTGGGGTACTTTAAATCTAGACCATGATTCTGTTCTATCTTAGGGAAAGTGATCGCAGAAGAGAGGAAGTTACCTCTAGGAGGGATAGTTATGATGGCTTATACCGCATAATCTCAACTGTCAACTTGAGATCTAGATAGACTTCTGGGAGACTACCTGGGAGAAAGGCTTCTGGGCATGCCTTTCCAGAACTATCTTGACTGTACTGAAAGGATAGAACGAGATGACCACAGACATACATCATTCCCTTTGTTCTTACTGAGCTACAATGTGATCAGCTAATCTCTTGCTGCCTTGAAATCCCCACCACAAGGACCTGTCCCTTGAACGGCTAGACAAAATAAAACTTCCCTTAATTCATTTTTGTCAAGATATTTCATCACAGCAGTAGAAAACTTATGATTTCAGAAGACAGAAACTTGGTCTGGTGGGGCAGGAACATCCAGTTCTGAGAATGTCCTTCCTTCTTAGAGGCCAGGAATTCTAGGAGAGTTCTACTTCCTGGTTGATTCCTTGTTATCTCCCTGAATCTCTGCCTAGAAGCACCTGTGATTATGTGACTGAACTGTAAGGGGGGTACTTGGACACCTCAAATTTGGGTTGGGGACACTTGGAATATAGCTCATCCCCCTCCTAATACCTCACCCAAGTTTCTGTTGTAAGTCCTACGAAAAGCCTAGGCACTCTGGTTCTGGAGACCCTTCCTGCTACATAGGAGCTCAACCCTCTTGCTCTTTCTTTCTCTCACCTGTGAATCTATAATAGATGCTCTAAAATGGATGTGATCTGTGAATTTCATTCTTTGAATTCACAAGACAAGAAACCAAAAGTTTTCCAGGATTCTCCCCCTCAAGTGAAGCCCAGAAAGAAGAGAGAGAGAACCAATAGTTCTCAAAGATATCACAATCTAATCAACACAGGAAATCGGTAACAGAAGTGGGGTTGTTACTGTGGCAAACCTATGTGGTTCTTAGGCCTTTGGGACTTCTTTATGACTGGAGTAGAGAAGAATTTAGACGATAAAAGCCCTGGAATATTGGAAAAAGAACTTAATGTGCTATGGTAACAGATAGGAAAACAAGAGTGCTGAGAGAAAGGCAGGAAGTACCACTTTAACTCAGAGGGTTTCAGTGGATAACAAGGACTCCATCACCAACTGGTCTGAAGACAATGTGTAAAACATTTTATCCAAGATTTTTGTTTCATTCTGTGTTCTGATAGTTAGTTAAGTAAAATTTAAAGGCAATGGGCTAAATTTCCTTTTGCAGAAGTCATTGCAAGGTAAGATGGAATTCAAACTGAATCTGTGATTTTTCTTTTTATACTTCTCTCATATATTACATCCTGACCATAGTTTCCCCATCCTTCCCTCCCCCCAGTTTCTCTCCCCACCTCCGCTCTCCCACAAACCCACCCTCCTCTGCCTCCCCTAAGAAAAGAGCAAAATCTTCTTAGATATAGCTGGTACATGTGATAGGATTTGGTATGTTTTGATCTTGCACAAGTCTTGTTCATGCTATCATGACTTCATGACACATGAAGGTCACATGTGCAGCTCTTGTCTCTGGAAGATGTTTCCCTGTAGTCTTCTATAACTGCTGGTTCTTACATTCTTTCGGCTCCCTCTTCTGCAGTGATCAAAGGTTATTATTTAAAATGATATGTTTGGGTATGAAATCCAGAAATGGTGGTTGTGATTGTTAATCTCAAATGTCAACTTGATGAGATCTAAATATCCTGAAACATGGGATCCTGGGCATACTTGTAGGGAATTATATTGATAGGTAAATTGTATTGATAGATTAACCAACCTAAATGTTGATAGGTCTACCAACCTAAATGTTAATAGGTCTGATAGGCAGACTCATACAACGTGGTAGCACCATTCTCTGGGCTGGGATTCTGGAGTACATTAAGGGAAAAACAGAATAAGAAGAAACATTCATTTAATTCTTCCTGGCTACAGACACAATGTAATCACCTGATTTAACTATTACTGCCTTGACTTCTTCACCATGATGCACTGGACTTCGCACTGTTAACCAGTTAAATTTTTCCTTCTTTAGGTTGCTTTGTCAGTGAATTTTATCATAGAAACAGAAAAACAATGACTACAGTAGCTCCCTCCAATTTACCCCTAATAATCCTAACATCTGTAGCCTCTAATCTATACCTTATGCTATATTCTTCTCCACTAAACCAGGACTTGTCACCTCTGATTATATTGTACAAGTAGATATTCCTGGTCATGTTTTCTCTCTTGCTCTTCTTGCTTTGTCATTCTCTCTCTCTCTCTCTCTCTCTCTCTCTCTCTCTCTCTCTCTCTCTCTCTCTGTCTCTCTCTCTCTCTCTCTCTCTCTCTCTCTCTCTCTCTCTCTCTCTCTCCAGGCATAAGTTGTTTTTTTTTTTTAATTTTCTGGAGCTGAGGACCGAACCCAGGGCCTTGTGCTTGCTAGGCAAGCACTCTACCACTAGCTAAATCCCCAACCCCAGTCAAATGTTTAGAAGTGGAAAGTCATATTGCAATCAAGTCATCAAGACAGTAGCCCTAGACATGAGCTTGACTATCACCCTGTGAAAAAACTTGAATCCACCCAATGAAACTGATTTCGGCCTCCTTAGCAGTAGAAAGAGAGAGATTTTAATTTCCTGCTACTTAAAGATGACAAGTACTATGATAATTAGTGACAAGGTGATGAGTAGACCATAAGTTAAGGGGTAAAATGAGATGGAGAGACACCAGTATAGGGAGGGACTTAATGAGATCCCTTACTGGTTTGGACTAAGAAGGGTAAGTAAGATGCAGAAGTATTGTGGCTGCTGCTGATGGTAGAGAACATGAAAACAATTCTAATTGCAAATAATACCAGATACTCTTTGTGCTCACTTCATAGAGAGCCTTGAGTTAACCTTATTATCTATGTTGGCTCTTTAATTCTTACATAAAGTATGAAGTAAGAAAATGGAAAAAGGAAGGATCAGAATATTAAGCAGTTCTAAGTCACAGAGCTGGGTAATAAGTGATGGGGTGATATTCAAAGTCATTTCTATTTGAACCAAAAGTTCTAACCATGCTGACACACATGATAAATAACTGAGTGAGAGGCATCAAGACAATCAAAGGCAAGATCAGTAGCTGTTAGAGACCGAAGCATGTTGAGGAAGTGAAAGTCAGGTGTGGGAGTTTCTCAAAAGGCAGAGTGGTTATGCAGAAGGATTAATCTGTGTTGACATTTTTAACAAAACCCAGGTCCACTTGAGCCCACTAACTAGAATGCACAACCTCTTCATAGACAATTCCCTGTAAGTACTTTCTGTCATATACAAACATGTCAGAAATGGAGGAAACATGTCAAGTGACCAGTGTAGAGAGGCTCAATGCACTGAGCCTCCCTGGGTATTCTGTCGACCACTACAATTAATTTGTAGTCTGTTTATACACTGAGTGCTTCAAAATGAAATCCTGCAACTTTAGGCACCATTAGTCTATGAAGCAGTTTAGAAACAAATAAGGAATAGTGGAACTATTTTGTTTTGCAAAGAAATTATGATATACATCTTTTTCTTTCCACTTTTTTTTAAAGAAGTCAATTCAAGTTTTAAAGGAGGAAATTGCTAAGTAATGTCTTAGGGCAGTGTGACAATCCTTTGTCTGTGCTATCCATCATTAAGCCATTTAAAACATGGACAGTGTAGAACAACAGATGAATTCTATGTTCTCCGCAAACTTTAAACATTTATACAATTAATAACAATCTATTGTTGCTGAGCAAAGATGCTGTACTTGGCTGATTAATGAATAGAAATTCTGAATACCGAGTTGGTGGCTAACATTTTTTGGGTTTGTACACAATGTTAATACTTAATGTCAAACACCGTAACTTAACACAGTGCTTGTTCATAACCTATAAAGAATAAAAGAGAGTATTCATTTACATAAGACAAATAAGGTCCTGGCTCAACAATCAACCTGGTTTGCTCCCCCTTAGTTCACATGTAGCCTGCTGAGACTGCCAACTTGGTGACAAAGAATAAAAGATGAATTTGTTATCTAGAAATGAGGAGTATATATTTAAGAGGAATCATTCTGCCTGTTTATAAATTATCTGTCCTGTACTGAGCAACAGCTGCTTACCTTGCCCTTCCTGAATACAATGGTTCTAAACATTAATGAAAAACACCAAATAAATACCAAATTAAGAAAAAAATCACTGAATTAACAATATCACAAACACACAGACACACATATTTATATATTTATATCTCAGAAGGCAAGTTATGTCTTCAGATGCCCAGAGTACTTGACATTAAAAACAATAAAGATTTCCATGTTCCATAACACACATGAAAAAAAAATCAATCATAACTAACCCCAATGCCTGATTCTTTTCATTTTTGGAATATGTATATTTATAAAAGGTAGAAGAAATCAAATATTGGAAGACTGTTTTGTTAGTCACTCATTTTTAATCTATTGGTTTCTCTGGGTAGAAGGGATAAA
Organism: Peromyscus californicus insignis; assembly: GCF_007827085.1. Taxonomy (NCBI): domain Eukaryota; kingdom Metazoa; phylum Chordata; class Mammalia; order Rodentia; family Cricetidae; genus Peromyscus; species Peromyscus californicus. The sequence continues at coordinate 24,469,028 of NW_026294534.1, forward strand.
TCTTGAGAAATATAAATGAATTCTCTCATGTGACTTTTCTGTTTTTGAGGAGAGTACATATTAGAGAAGGTAGTAATTATGCGCTGAGAAAGAAGAGAGATCAGCGAATATACATGTCATGGGTACTCTGGTTCAATGTTTGTCATCTCCAAAATTCATGACAAAATTTAATCACGATCCTGTTGGGACTGGTACGTGGGACTTGATATTTAGGTTATGAGGGTTATGCATTCACAGGCTAATGCTGTGATCTTATAAAAATGCTTGCCCTCTCACAGGCGTATTTCACATTTCTCTCTCATCTCCTTTCCTCTTCCCTACTCTGTCGCCTCTCTTGACCTTCTCACCATGTGATGCCTCCTGCTGCCACATGATGCCTTAGATACCCCAACCACTAGAAATGTAAGCCAATGCGTTTTTCTTCATTCCCGAGTTACCCAGTCTTGATTACTCTATGACTAAACCTCATGGAAGAGTGGGCAGAAAGATCACAGAGCTGAAGGACCAGGCTGTCTAATGCATAAAGCCTCCACCATGCCAGTGATTTTCACATACATTCTTCTTAAGTCAGCCTTAGTCATTCTTAGAGTCAAGACCGAGAAGCCAAGGAAACTAGAAATTTGTGGAAAAGGAGCTACATTCAAAGATTCAATGAGAATTTCAGAAAATTAAACAGCAAGAGTAATAATGAAGGCCATGGGACCTGAACACTCTCTCTCTCTCTCTCTCTTTCTCTTTCTCTCTCTCTCTCTCTCTCTCTCTCTCTCTCTCTCTCTCTCTCTGTCTCTCTGTCTCTGTCTCTCTGTCTCTCTCTGTCTCTCTATCTCTCTCTGTCTCTCTCTGTCTCTGTCTCTCTGTCTCTGTCTCTCTCTGTCTCTCTGTCTCTGTCTCTCTCTCTTTCTCTAAGACTATATTGTTTCAATACTACTTCTACAGAGGAGTCTCTTTCATTTCCATGAAGCCTACATCAGCCACCATCCCCAAGCCTACATGACTTGACTAGCTTTTGCCACGGCCACTCCTTAACTCTCAGTAGCTGTGCCTCTTGGAAGACAGTTCTGACTTTGGCACGAGGTAGACATGAACAGACTTCCCGAGGTAGTTATTCAGCACTCAAGTCAGGTACAGACAAGACTCAAGGGACAAGGGGCATTAGTGCAGCCTTTAATGCTGTCTACTTTATTGAATACTTTACAAAATCAAGAAAATGATATCACACTTAGGGGACACAGGTGACATTTTAAAATATACATAAAAATTTGGCAGGTTTTCTAGTCTGCTATTTTGAAATTGAGTTTTTGTTTTAAAGGTGAGATTATTTATAAATTACAGATTAATTCTTAAATATGTATCAAGAGCCAGCATGTATGTAGATATAACAATGGTTATTTTTTTTCTAGTTACTGTAGCTATGTAACCAATTATTCAATAATTTAGGACTGAAATGCTAGTAGAGCCTGTGGGTTGAGAATTCAGAATTGTGGGCATTGTCCTTTCTAGGTGTCTGGGGCTTCAGAAGGAAGACTACGTTCATGACTCTACACTGGACACAAATGAAACCTCATTTACTCATACATATAGTGATGGTGCTAAAGGTAAGCAAAACCCCACTTTCTATCTTGGGAGCTCCCTGTGTGATCTTTCTATGTGTGATTGTTTATAACTTCACACCACTATGACTGGGTTCCAAAATCAAGCAATAAATTGAAAAATCAGCTGCCTTTTATGTCCTTGGCTACAGTCTAATTTCTACCTGGTTGAACTCTGTATTTAAGACTGACCCATATCCAGTAAAAGGGAACAAAGATCCCAACTCTCCATGGATGGGTTTCAACACAATTTATAAGGAAGTCAAATGGGATGGAATGTATTTATGTGACCATCTTCAGAAATGTAATCTACAACAACGTAAATTAGATATAAGTATACTTTTGTATTATAAAAATATCTCTGTAAAAATACACAAAGAAACATATTTCTGGAAAATGTACTGGGAATTAATGCTTACAGGCTAAACTATATAAGAAACACATTTTAATTGATTTCTCTTTTTCTCATTGTCAAAAGACTAGTTACCTTTTTCAGGATAGTGTTTCATTTTTAGCATTTTTTTCCAGCAATGATCCCCTGGTCAATATTTAACTTTTAACACATTGAGACAAGTGAAGTGTTTGCAAAATGTTTTTCTATATTGACTAGTTGCCTAGCAGCACATACAGAAACCATTACTGATCATTCTGCAGTCCAAGCTGAGGTGTACCCAAGAGCCAGAAAAGATCTGAAGTGATGGACTAATCCATCATTTCTCACTCTTGGAAAAGATCTTTCATTGTTTGCTTTTCTCACTTTTAAGCCCTATTTCCACAGAAGGAATCCCTGGCTGGAGAGAAGAGTAGATCCTTCCCTATGCAGTTACTATCTGGTACCACAGCAGCAAACATCTTATCGATCTCCTACATAATTCTCCAATTTACTTTAGTTTTGCTCCTTAAGATAATTCTTAGCAGGGTGGTAATGGGGGTGGATGGACAAGTTCCTTACATATTTCATTAAATAAAATTTATTTCATTAAAATAAGAAATATATATTCTAGCTAGTACATCTTTTAATATAATGTAGATATCTATAAATAATTGTTCCTATCTTCCCTAATTATAGTTGTGTCATGTACAAAGCCTAAACATAGTTGGAAGGAAATTCTGTTTGATGGAGTATGAAAGAAAGAAGAACTGATAATGAGACTGTGAGACGCTGTCAGTGACAAATACATGGATTAGCAATGCAATCAGGAAGGAACAGACTTCTGATAAATGAATTATGACAGCATCTAGAAATCACTACTGGGAAGAAGAAAGAAGTAGCTACATGGAGCTTCATTCAACCATATTCAACATTTAATTCAGAAAAGCCACTTAGTCTTTTGAAAAGACAGTCACCTCAGGATCATGGACTCCTTACTAGACAGGCTAGTTCCTTCATTTTATATCATCCATTTTGTGCAGCTATGCAGACTACCCAGACACTAAAAAGAGAGAGAGAGACTGTTTAACACGCTGTTGAAAAGAACCTGTTCAAATGGCTTTGTGGCCTTTGATGTGATTCTATGCCTTGCACAAAGGGCAGAGTCTGGCTAACAAGTCAATGCCTTTCTTTTGCTTAACATCTGGGGACTCAGACCTAAGGCTTCTGCCATGTTGCCCTTCATTCTGCTCACTTCACCATTTTCTTTCAATTGAGAGGCAAATGTGGGTGGCTTAGCTAAACAATGCAGATGCCTTAAAGAATGTTTAGAATAGAAAACATTTCATGTCAGCAGTATAAGGGCAGAATTCCATGTCCAATCGCAGGCACCCTGTTCTTTATTAGAAACACTTACAAATAAGAGTTATTCATTAATTACTATATTTTTACATAAAACTGATAGCCTTTCTCCAACAAGAACCTTTCTAAAACCTTAAAAATTTTGAGGAATGGAAGAGGGTGGTATATTTTAAATCTGAATATGACTGTGATTTCAAATGTCCAAAACCACTGTCAAGGGCTTCAGCAACAATGCTTCTGACCTCTGCTTGCAGGAAGGGCACTTCCTGCCACTTGCTGTTATCTTCCATCTATTTAGCAAGAAGCAGCACCAGAAGATAAGAGGCCAGGACACTTTCTCTGATTAAAAATACAGAGCTTGAGGAGGGAAGCTTGCCTGTGAAGGGGGAAGGGGGCTGGAGTGTGAACTATCTGCCAGGAAGTAGCCAGGACAGGATATGTTGAGGCTGTGCTCACAAATGACATGGCATCTGTTTGTCCTTTATAGAAAGCATTGGCATGCTCTAACATGCTATAGGAACCATGCAATTTATTCAATAAAAAATCCTGCCTTAGAGTTCATGACAGCCAGAATATGAGTTCTGTAGTATCTTGGATATGTGTTTTAAATACTTACATAATTGGGCTTTTTTTTTTTTTTTTTAGTGTCTTAGTGTAATGCTATTGTTGAATTCTATATGAGGAATGGCAGTGAAAATGAGATGCCCTTATCTTACAGTAAAGTGCTTTTAATTCTTCTCAAGCTTTCTTGAGTGGTCTTATAGTAAATTCCACTATATCTTGTACCTGTTTACATATTTATTTACCTTGTTTTGGGGAAGTAGCCAATCTACTATTATGTCAGGACAAGAATATATGAATGAATATATGAATGAATGAATAAATGAATGAATGAATAAATGAATGGCAGGATGCAATGGCAACATTATTGACTTTGGAATGAGACTCTTTTTCCAATCAAATTCTTGTTATCTATCTTTGACATCAAACATTCTCATTGACTTCTCACTATATCTAGATGTACAAGTCACCTACTTGGTATCCCAAATTTACTTTGAATTCAACACATCTGAAAAAGCCAAATTATGACAGAATGCATATATACAACATAAATGAAACACCTAGTCTGAACTTGTTTTCTGAAGCCCACTGCAGGGATAGGATGAAGATTCAGAAAAATTCAAAAGCCAGTAAACAAAAAGAGTACAGTCTCCAGTTCACATAATTGCCTTCATATTCTTTTTCTTTTTATCACTTGCCCTTTGGTAATACTTTTCAAGTAACTGTGTAGCTGAAGTTTTTTCTGTGTCCTGCTCAGACCCAAATAAATACACAGAGGCTTATATTATTTGCAAATGATATGGTCTAATGGCTCAGGCTACTCACTAGCTAGCTCTTATATCTTAAACTAACCCATTTCTATAAATCTATAATTTACCGCATGACTTGTGGCTTACCGGTACTTTTACATCTTGCTTCTCCTGGCGGCAGCTAGCAGCATCCTCTCTGCTCTCCTTTCTCTTCCTGTCTATCTGTTTGGATTTCCTATCTGCCTCTAAGCTGTCTTGCCATAGGCCAAACAGCTTTATTTATCAACCAATCAGAATGACACATACTCACAACATACAGAAAGACACTCACAGCACAAGTGCATTTGTTTTCAGAGTATTAGGTAAAGCTCTGTTGAGCACTTATATAAAAAATAATCAATTATGCCAGGCTTGGTGGCACACCCCTTTAATCCCAGCATTTGGGAGGCAGAGGCAGGCAGATCTCTGAGTTCAAGGCCAGCCATGGCTAACAGTGAGACTTTGTCTTGAAAAACCAACAACAAAAACAAAAACGAAAAAAAAAAAAAAACCACTTAATTGTGACAAGCTTTGTTTATATCCTTGTCTTCAACTCAAATCTAAGCTTGGAAGTCTTTGTTTTATGAGTATAGCTAAATTTAGACTGACTCATAGGATGGACACAGATTAAGTCTAAGGAATAATTAACCTCTAAGTTGGCAAACAGACAAACCACCAATGTGAAGGGTATGGAAAGTTACTTTATTTGTTTTTATTATAGCCATGGCTGTCTTGTTACTCAGCAGAGTCCACCATCCAAAACTCTAACTTGCCCAGTGTGAACTAGGTTGTACAGATTGAGAAGTGCTGATCCCTGGGCACGAGTATGTTAATTTCAGACCATGAAAATACCTGACACCCACAAGGAAGAACTAAATCTACCTGTTATTTTATAAATGCTAAATTATTTCGGGTATCCATTGGGTGACATGGAATATGAAATTCCTATTAGCGAATTATTAGCAAAGTGAATGGTTGCAAATAAATTCAAACCTGCTCCTTTTTTTAAAAGCAAGAATCTACTACTGCTATTCCTTAAAAGGTAATAGTCTTGAGAACAGGACTGAATAGAACTGATGAGCTTTCAGATCACAGCAATGATATCTAAGTTGTGCTAAGAAAAATCCAGCATTCCCAAGAGAACTGGGATTAAAGAAAAGAACAATTTATAGAGAAAGGATTAGAATTAATGTAAAATACATAAACACAAAGATTAAAAAATAAACTTTCCATTGTGAATACTTTTGAAAATAACTTCTATTTTTTTCCTCAGCTATGCATGAAGGTATTTGCCAAAAATGAAAAGGATATTGTGGCATTTTTCAAATATCTCTTTTCTTCATCCTTCTTGTTTGTCTAAAGGATAAAATAAACCACCCAACAGACTGGAGTACGTTTTGGAGAGGCTGTGCATGTGAAGGCATGGAAGCCACGCCTTCAGTAGTGTAGAGTGTGCAGCTCCAGCTCCACAGGGAGAGGTGGAATATAGAAAGTAAGTCAGGGGTTGAACCTGAATACAAAGGACACAAAGACAAGAGGGACGCAGGACATCATATCAAGTCTCAAGAAAGAAAATGCTGAGTTCAGCCATAAAGTATTTATGAAAGAACCCATTGGAGCTTCAGATTATGTATCTTTACAATGAAGATAATGTAAAAAATGCCAAAGGAGTTTATCTGAAACTCTTTCCCCCCTCTGTATGTATATGGGGAATATATATTCTTGTGCATATACATATTCTTATACATATGCATATGTGCATATATTTATATACACACATACATGTATATAAATATATGTATGTATATAGAGTAAATATAAAGTATATGTGTTATACATAAAGAATATATGCAAAAGATATAACAAAGAATATGTATGAAGCTATATGCAAATATATACAAATAAAGGACATTTATATATACATATATGTATATATAGAAAATCTTACACCTACCAAACAGCAGTTAACTTTCCTCTCCAGTTTATCCACAGAAGAACTTATCATAGACACAATCAGAGAAACAAGCAATACCCTTCACTTGAGCAACTTTAACTGAACAAATGTTCCCAGGCATTATTTAGCCATTCAAATTCTTCCTGAGTTTCCATTGTGTTGGTCCATGACGATCTACAAAAGGTATAAGTCTTGTCCCTTGCAAGGAAGAAAGTAAGACACAGTCACCACAGAAAGACAAGGAAAGGGGCTTTTTATAGGAGTCAGCAGCACGAAAACAAAGAAGGATCAATCAAATATGCCAGGAAAAATGAACTTATCCAATGACTTGTGGGGGAGGTGTTGAAGAATAAGTAAAGGGTTAGTAAAATGATGCTTCTTAAACTGTGGCACCACAGCCATAAGGAAGTGGAGGTGGGCCCAAGGATCTGTGCATTAACTCACCAAGAGATTCCAGGCACCTGAAAATAGGAGAATGTTTGAAGCAGGTGTTTAGCCAAAGAATGAAAACTGAGGAGGGAGCAAGTTAGACAGGACAAAGAAGAATTTCCTGCTGGTCTGAAGAGTGCATGAAAGTGAAGGGTAATAGAAGAGGATGGATCAGGAGCAGAGGTTTAGCTGTGGAATCTCCAATTCTCACATTTAAAAAAAGGACAATAACAACATCTTGGGTTTAATTTTGTCAGGTGTGTTGGGGAATTACAGAGGACCTGGTGCCTTTATCTTTCACATGGACATAGAGCAGGTGGCACATATATATCATGAAATATGAATAAAAATTAAGAAGTGCACTCACAAAAGAATGGCTTCTCTGCTGACTCCCCATGGGGGACCTCGATTTGGGGGATGTGGGGATGCGGGGTGGCTTGGGAAAGAGGGCTGGGGAATGGAAGGAGGGAGGAGGGGGGATCTGTGGATAGTATGTGGAGTGAGTTGAAAACTTCATAATAAAGAAAAAAAAGAATGGCTTCTACAGCAGTTCCTTCCACCATGTCCACATAGCGGTGAACATATGCAGTTTGTGTAGAGAGAAGGGTGAATCTTGATGGGCAATGGAGGGAAAAACATTTAACTTCATGAACATCAGTTCCCTGCCCCTCTCCCTGTGGAAAACAGGCAAAACTGTGTTCCAGTCAGCATGAGGATTAAATGAAATGGACAAAATCATTGTGAATTTAAGATGTGTATACATTTCAATCCACCCCTGCTAACGTGATGAAACTTTCAGTTCTTTCATGGAGTGAGAACAAATAAGCGTTAAGAGAGGGATTCTAACTGCTCAAAGAGCAAACACTTCTGAAAAGAGTTACTTTTTTCTTTACACCAAAGAAGGTCTTGACAGGGTAGGTAGGCCTATGAGTTCAAAGAAGGAAACTAACAAAATGGCAGAGAAGGAAGAAAGGGTCAGGTCCTCAGAGGGAAGAGGACACTTAGATCCTGCTGCCTCTGGCTCAAAGTCATGAAGGATATAGTTAAGGACTGTCAATTAACTCAGTTAACAACAGCATAGCAGAACTAGGGGCAGGGTTGGAGGCACTACACTAAAGGTAAAAGTATTAGAGTTTTTCACCTGGATATAAATAAGGAGCAGACTAAATGCATATCTTCCCACAGAAAACAGAAGGACTTCTAGTGAATTACACCCAGACTTCAGCATTTAAAAAAAAAAAAAGAAAGAAAGAAAAAAAATGGTTTCCAATTTCAGACGCAAAGGCAACATTTTACCCTCAACAAAGCCAAAGGGTGACGTCTGAAAACCAACAGAGTTTTTGCTTTCTGATGGCAGAGAGCCAGGTGAGCAGGCCAAAAGGACAGGATTCAAAGTCAGTTCAAAGCAACAAGAGTAATTGCAGACATTCTGCCTCCCGCCAAGGTGTGGGTAACAAACCCCCGGACTTCTTCGTGGATCTGGCTTTAGCAGTAAAACTCTTAGGAAAAAAAAGAAAGAAAGAAATCAATGCGAATGAAAATGCAGCTAGACTGCACAAAACACCTGGATCTCTCAGGCTCCTTGCTACAACAATCATGCAACCACAATCTCCAGGGTTTCCCTCCTCATGAATGTGTTTACTATCACTTCAGGTCTAAGAGGTAAATAATGCTAAATCTATGCAGTGACAAAACACTTTGGAAAAAGACAAAGCTAAGATTTTTGTTTTTCAGGAGTACCATAGCTTCATTTCCTATTTTAACTGCACACATGTATCAATGTGTCTAATGTCATACATAAGTCTTAGAAAATTTAAATACCATGTTGTTGTTTTCTTTTTTCTGGTTACAGAGTTTGTATGCTGAAAGTTGCCAATTTGCCATATTCAAAGAACAAGCAAGAAAACGCCCTAGGAATCCACCAATTAGCATTAAGCTCTGCTACCATATTTTTTTGAAGCTTTTAAACAATTAGCATTTTAATCAGTTAGCATTATACTTAAGTATTTTTCCATATTATGAAAGCAAAACACCTCAGAGACATAATGTTATGCCTGAATACAACTCCCTATGTGGTGATGTAATGTGACCCTTCCTCTGTCGATCAACTCTTAACTTTACCTTTACTAACAATGTTGCAATCACTTTCTTTTGTGAACAAACCACTGGTTGAACAGAGAAGGAATATTCTAAACAGTAGCTACACAATAACAAAATCTTTTTACAGGCTCTTGTATAATTCCTGCAGATCTTTCCTCTACATTGCTTCAACAGAGGGGAAATTATGCCACCTTTCTGTCATTCTGTCAAGTTTAATAATATCAGTAAGAGCCTGTATAAGTCGCTTTTATGTCAGCTTGACACAAGCTGGAGTCATTTTGGGAAGAGGAACCTCAACTGAGAACACACCCTCACTAGACCAGCCTGTGGGCCAGTCTATGGTATATTTTATTTACTTGATTGATGGCTGATATTGGAGGACCCAGTTTACTGTGGGCAGCGTCATGCCTGGGCAGGTCCTGAGTGCTGAGCAAGCCATGGAAAGCAAGCCAGTAAGCAGTACGCCTCCATGTCCTCACCTCTTCTCCAAGTCCTGCCTCCAGGTTCCTGCTGTGACTGAGCCTCAGTCACAGAGTAGTGTCCACAGGATAACACTGCAATGAACTTTCACTCAGACTATTATATATACCTTGACTTGGAAAAAAGATAAATGATATTAACAATACAAAGTGCTAATTCCTAAACATGTCATCCAATAATTCTGCATATTTCTATAAACCATATAATAAATAGCCCCTGCAGACTCATACTGACCTTTCGTTCTTTTTTTTTTTTTTTTTTTTTCAAGACAGGGTTTCTCTGTGTAGTTTTGGTTCCTGTCCTGGATCTTGCTCTATAGACCAGGCTGGCCTCGAACTCATAGAGATCCAGCAGGCTCTGCCTCATGAGTGCTGGGATTAAAGGCGTGCGCCACTGCCACCAGGCTGACCTTTTGTTCTTTAATGAGAGAAGTTATTTTACTAATAAAAAGGTTTTGTCTTGTTTTATAATTCTTTCTTAATAAATGGTTGAGTATTGTGTATTGTTCATAATATTTATATCATGGCTTTTGCTTTTTTCTCTTACAGTACTCACTTTTCTCATTTATGAAGTATATTATATGGTAGAAATAGTAATCCTCCACCAAATGAGACATTATAATACAAATAATCAATTCAATTGTGTGGTGATATAAAACAGTGACCATTTATACAGCAAATATATGACTATTTCTTTGCATATTTCTACAAATATAAATAAATACCTCCAGAAAAAATTATATCTACTTAAGTTCCAAAATAAAATCCAGGAGTTTGGTTGAATTCAAAATTTTACTATATGTACATTAATAAAGTAAGCTCATATCTTTAACATATTTATGTTTTCCAAGGAAGTGATAAGCTGCAAAATTTATTAAAAGTTTGTCTTTTAATATCTTCTATATCTAAATTACAGATAGAATGCCGATAAATGACTACCATATTATATAGCAAAACAGAGAACAGTGAAGAGTTTTATTTTAAATTTATTCTATTCCTTTTGTTTGTTTTTATTTTTATTTTTAGAGATAGGTTTTCTTCATGTAACAGCTCTGGCTGTCCAGGAACTCACTCTGTAGACTGGCCTGAAACTCACAGAGATCCATCTGCCTCTGCCTTCCACATACTGGGATTAAAGGCATTAATTACCACCGCCTGGCCAATTTTATTCTATTCTTCATCTCACTTTAGCAAGCAATTCAAGCAAGAAGCTTCTGCTTTATGTAGCATTAGCCACCTCTCTGTAGACAACCATACGCTTCTGCAAAGGTCTCACACCTCATTTCACACATGTAGACAACAAAGTAGTTTTGGATATTTGAATTTACTCTAAAGTTGGGAAGGAAGCCTAGATCTGTGTACTTTTTTCTCAGAGGTCACAAAAAAGACCCCAAATAAGAACTGAAAAGTAAGGGAAAAAAAGAAACATTGGGAGTTTTAGTGGCTGATGGGTTTATTATCTAGGTTATGTCAAAACTGTTCTTTAAATAAAGGGAAATTTTTCAAAATTTGTTTATAATTATTCATGAATTTTCTAAGTATAAATTTTTCTTTCTCTTAGGATATTTTATTTTCTTATGTATGAATGTATATTATATACTAGATATATGAATTATCTATCATACATAGATCATAAATATGAATATTCAATAGGTATATTTTTAATTAAACTGTACATTTTGAGAGAAACATAGATTCATCTAGGCAGTTATAAGCAATAACACAGATCCCATGTACCTCTTGCCCAGCTGATCCAAGGGAAATGTAAAGATGTAAGTGTGAAATACACCCCTGAGATGGACATCCACATAGTCAGGTGTGGACAATTCCATCAGCACAACCATTCCTCAACGGCATATTTATAGTCACAACCACTTCCTTCCCCTGCCACCCATTACCTCATCTAGCAACCACTGGGTCTGCCATTTCTCTCCTTTTACTATTTCAGAAATGTACTATAAATAGAATCATGCATTAAATAAGTTTTGGGGACTGAGCTTTCCAACTTTCTCACTCAGCCCAATTCTCTTTGCAGAGATCGGTTAATTCTGGCTACCACATATGCCAATAATCTGTCCCTTTCTATTACTAAATACTATTCCATGCATTGGATATATCATCATGTATTTAAACATTTATTCATTGGAGAACCTTTGGGTTGTTTCTACTTTTTGGCTACTGAAAATGAAAATTTATTATGATTATGATCATACTCACTAGGTTTTGTATAAACACATTTTCTGTTTCTCTGGGATATGGACTAGGCAGATCATTAATGAGTTATGTGGTCATAATTTCACATAGACTATTTTTATAAAATTTCCAAAATATTTTCTAGAATGGCCATCACATTTTAAATTCCCAAAACAATGCCTAAGCGATGCAGTGTCTTAGACCTTTGGCCAAGATTTTGTTTTGTCAATACTTTTTTTTATTTTAGCCATTTGAATGGGTTTATAATGACATGTTATTATAACTTTAATTTCCATTTCCTTAAAAGCTTATCATTTTGAACAACATTTTAGTAATTTTTTTTTTGGCCATCTATAGATACCCCTCTGGTAAACTACTAGGTTATATCGCTTAATTTTATTACACTTATTTATTGAGATGGGGTGTGGTGGGTGTGGAGGCAACTCACAAGTTGAGGTAAGGACAGTCAGTTCTCTGCTTCCGTTGTGGGGTCCTCAAGATGAAACTCAGATCATCAGGCTTGGAGACAAGTACCCTTACCCACTGAGTCATTTCCCCAATCCCATCACCTTCTATCGTTTGCCCACTTTCTAAATAGGCTGCTATGGAAAATGTGCTTCCTAGACACAATGGAATTTTATGCATGTGTAAAGAATAAGGAAATCATGACATTTGCAGGAAAATAGTCAGATTAAAGATGATTATGGTAAAAGAAATAAGTTATACTCAGAAAGAAATATAGCAACATTTTATCTCATATGCATAATCTATATCTGCCTCCCGAGTGCTGGGATTAAAGGCGTGTGCCGCCACCACCCAGTGATAACTTGTTTTTTAAAAGACTTAATATTTCCATCATCAAACTTCTTATTATATCATTTAATAATAGCTATTCAGCAAGTCATGAGGCCTTATAGTAATGGGAATAGAATAGAACCAACTGCTTCAGTTCCATTAGGCCACACTTCTGAGTCTTCTTTGTTTAAATTACAGAACTTTGGGATTCCCTTATATGCCCCAGTCTCATTTTGATGCTTTTCATCAAAAGTAGGTATGGGCATGTAAGTCTGAAAGGAATTACCAGAAACGAATAAGCGCATTATGCTGAAAACATATTTATAAATGATGTGGGTAAATAAAATCTGCCACAAGAAGGTCCCAGAGCATCTAATAACTGTATCCAAAGCATCTTTTATAGATTACTGCTGCTTATTATTTTTTCTTTTTGTGGAGACAAAAATAGACTTGAGGGCTTATTTATTTGCATACAATAAATAATTTTAAAGTAGTTGGTCTTTTTTTTTTCAGTTTAAGTAGAAAAGCTGAAGAAAACAATGCCCTGGATATTCAAGAGAAGACGATTCAGAACTCCGGAAGCCTCAATGAGCCAACTGGACCGTTGTCAATGCTGTGAAATGCATCACTGCCCTCAGAGAAACGCATAGCCTGCTTGATGCGCTTTTCCGTCAACAGAGGAAAGAAAATGTAAATTGTAAATGTCCAAACTGTCTTGGTTCAGAATGTAGGCAGAGAAGACTCAGACTGAGTTATCTTTCCTCTGCTAAACTGTATCACCTTGCTGTTACCATGGTGTGAGCCTTGTGACTAAGGTTCTCCTGTATCCCAAGTACTATCTATAATCTTAAGCCTTCTAGAACAGCATCTGAAGATACCTAATAGTGGGTTCTGTGGTGATACAATCTTAGAGTTAATAGGGCTGCTGCACTCAAGAGTCTAGCCTGGCAGTGAGCACATGTTTGCACATATACAAATATGCATATATAAAAATACACAAATATTTTATACACACAATATGTTTGCATATTTCCTTAAATATCTATACACAAAAGACCAACCCAATTTTAAGAGAATGATTTGGTATTACTTGTGAAACTTTGTAATATTTAATTCTTATGACCAGAACATCTCTTCTCTTTCTAGTAATATAAATCCTATAAGACCTATTTCTATCCCCAGTATAGTTTCAGAACAGCTGGTCAATATTCCCCATCTAACAACTGTTCATGTTTGACTCTCACTAAAGACCCTCATGTTCATTTTTCCTCTGACAAAATGACTCCAAGTCCATAATTTCTCAGATATTGTATTTTCTAAGACTGAAATTATTTTGAAAATCCTACTGAGACTCATCCACATCCTATGCACCCCCTTTTGTTTTCTCTCACAAACTACCACCCACACGAGTGATCTTTTCTGTTCTTAGTTGTGCGACAAACTACACACTAACTTGGCTTCAATATAAAATAGGGATGACGTTCACTCTAAAACTATTCACAACATTCCTAAATCTGTGTCACAAAGTTGGGGAATAAGCTTCAAATAATGATAACTGAAAATAAAAATGATCTCAATTTGACCTGGGCAGCTAAGAGCCTACCCACTCTTCTAGAAGAACTGGATTGAGTTCCAGCACCCACACAGTGGCTCACAACCATCTGTATCTCCAATACCATAGGATCTGATACCCTCTTCTGGCCATCAGGCATGCCTGTGGTGCACAAGCAAATGCAGACAAAACTCCCACACACAATTAAAATGATAATTGACTGATATATTGTACATTGACATTATAAACTTCCACCATCTCATTCTAGACGGACCAAGACATCTTAAAATAGTTTACATTAAATCGGCTTTTCTCTTATATGTGGCTGTCATTGCTAATCTTATCTCATGAATTGTTAGGTTGTATCACAGGAAAACCATCTGCTATCTCATTCTTCTGGGTACTTATTTTCAGCCTTTTCTAGAAGAAGAAACTGAATAAAAGTAATAAACAGACTCCAAGTACTATGTGGGAAATACGAAAGGGATCTATTTATTGATTACATTTGCTGATCTAAACCTGAGAAAAGTGATGTTTATATCCTGAGCAATTACTGTAATGGGAAAATGAGGAAGCCATCCTCCAGAAGAACATTCAGAAGAACAGCAAAGTCAAGAGGAGGGTATGCAATTCACTTAACCCACATAATTTCTCCGTGGAATCTGCATGAGAAAAAAGATCACCTGAAGCTGGCATTACTGTCCATCACTCTCAACCCTCTTCTGGAAGGAACAGTCAGAGCCTGAGGTGAGGTCTCTCCAGATCTCAGACCTATGGTCAACGGCATGTATCCAAATCTTTGATGCCGAGAATGCCTGCTTCCAACAGATGTTCATGCTCCATCAGTACCACCCCCACAGAATACATCCAAGGCTTTGCTGTAGAAAGTGACTTCAGTTAGGGCAGACTACATAAAATACATTCAAAGGAGGCCAAGGAAGTTCCAGCTGCAGCTGGGTTTCCTCCTCTTTTTTTTTTTTTTTTTTTTTTTTTTTCGTTTTTTCGAGACAGGGTCCTCCTCTTTTTACCAAGCTTGATCATCTTCCTTTTCATCCACAGCAGCTGCCAATTACTGTTCCTGTTTTCCAGAAACTTAAAATAATCTTTATATCATTTTGACAATTTGCTTATTTTTCTCCAAAAGTGGACTTGAAGTTATTTCATAATGACCCAAAGAATTAACCATTTTTCATACATTACACTAAAACAATTGTGTAAAATTACCCAAGCAATTAAGCCAGAAGGAATTATGCTAAAACATTAACACTAATCGCCTCTACAGAATGCACTGTAAGTGGTCACTTGCTTTCATTAAATTGCCTATATTTTCCATATTTTTAATAAGGAAAATCTGTTTTTCCTATGAGGAAAAAACCCATAATCTTCCACACTATTATTTTGCTAGCCACCAAGTGATTAGAATTTAAGTTTGAAAAAGCTGTTCTGTTAACTCCAGATTTGGAAAACAGGTAGAGGAATACATTTTAGTATTCTTTATTGAGAAATGTACTATAATATTACACCCACCTTGTAGTTCACCTATTTTCTTACCCATTTTTATTCTTTTCCCAAGCAAAAATAAAAACAGTATTTACTAAAAAAGCAACTTTATGTATATAGTTTCTTACTTCCAATTAATTGACCATATTTCTTGGTATATATGAACAATTTGCACCAAACTTTATTATGTGTGTGGTGTATTTTTTCCTCCTTTAGTACTTCACTAATTTGAGAAAAATGAGGAATTACATAGTACAGTGGCATGAAGAAAATACTTTTATACAATGTGGGTGCCATAGGCTAGACCTTTTATAATCTTAGCCATTTAAAGAGCTGAGGTAAAAACATTTCTTGACCCCGAGATTTTAAAGCCAGCCTGGAAAACTTATGAAATGAGGGAGAATTAAAAGCAATAGGGAGCTAGACCAAGAGAGGGGGAAAGGGAAGAAAAATTAAAGGCAAAAGAGGAAAGAAATATGATTCATATGTTTATTCTAATGCATTGAAGTTACAAGATAAATACATAATACTTCATTTCCCAGGTTTTTTTTCCTGGTATTTCAGCTGCTTGGCACAAGTATGGATGCTAATGTTACAGAATGTCGTCTGCATCTTGTACCTACACATACATTCACCTAGTCAAAAAACTACCACTGTCATTTTAGGAGCAGAACACATGTAGGTCATCTATTATTCTCTTATAATGAATTATAGACATTTTATTTGGATAGACAAATAGAATTCTTAGCAGGAGTTTATTAGCCACATGTGTCAATAACAAAAGCAATCCAACCAGAAGCTAAATTTAGGCAATGAGCATCTTCTTCCACCAGTAGCCTTCCACACCACAACATCCTCTGTATCTAAATATATTTTATAAACAGGATCTTCTCTCTCTATACCTCAGCTTTTATTCTGTTCTTTAACTATTAATATACTGAGCTATTATTCCCTCAGCCATCCCTTTTGAGATATCAGGAAGAAAATTAAAAAGCTAATTACCTAAAAGTCATCTGTTTAGAAATCATAATTTAGAGCATGAAATATTCATTTCTGATTTGACACTTACTTGGACCTTATCAAAATCACACTGTGCTGTGTGACTTTGCATTCGCTGGCAGAATTAAATTCAGTAGCTGACAATACATTCTAGAGAACAATACATAACTGTTTTGATTTGTCCCTTATTTAACATGTATTAGATCACTGAAAAAAAAAAAACTCCATATCCCCCTAGCACTGGATTGTTAAATTGTAAAGCAACTTTACAATGCCCTAGTTATTCTGAAATGACGTCACAAACCCCCTTGGCTTCTTTATGGTCTAGCTCCTCTCTTACATTAATTCACACTATACTTTAAGCTCTTACTTTTCCTTTCTATTTTCTTCAATGATAGCATTATCATTGACAATTATAGAAAAAGTAAGAAAAATGCATGAATTCCCATATTCCAAAGGTACGTAATACAGATTGAATGTTGTAGTCAGTCTATAAGCAATTAAAATGATGTAAATGCTAAGCCATCAACCACTAACTTGTAGAATAAATATATAGCTATTCCCATATGCTCTGACTTTCAATATGAACTCACACTGTGTTCTTCCCATTCACACATGTGTACTTTTATTTTATAGATAACTGCTCAAATATCGTTTGGGCAGAATGTGAAGATGGAAATAAGGGAATGGTACAATATGTGGAGGCAGAGAAACGACAAATGCGGCAAGGTACCTTGTGGGATCAATGACTGAAAACAACGTAGAAGGACCCCTGGCTCTGGATCAGCTGCCTGCCCATGTGTACCTTCCTTCTGGCATCAGCTTCACTTACCAGGGATTAAACAGCCATGGGCTCTTTGTTAGAGCGATGGGAGAACTCTGCCTACCACACTTTTTCCTAAAAAGACTTTTCATGGCTTCTTTGAGCTAGAGTTTTCATTATATATTACCACCTCCAGGGTTCAAAGAATATTAAAGCACTGGAGTGTATTTTACATAAGATTTCAAAATATGAATCACCAGTGCCAAACACAATGTCCTCAAAACTTGCAAGAAAGCATTCCTAATGTCTCCAAGGATCAGAAAGCAGGACTGAAGAGCCAACAGTTAAGAGTGTTTACTGTTCTTGCCAGGTTCTGTTGGCAGCACCCATCAGGCAGCTTACAGCCTGAAACTCCGGCTCCAGAGCAATGCCTCTTGCGTCCATGGGCACCAGCACACACATGTAGAAGCCCACACACAAATTTGCACACGTACATGTAATTACAAATAAGTTTTAAAAAGTTTTAAAAAAGAAACAGAAACCAAGAAGACATATTATTACCCTGGCAAATTTTGTCAGATATTAAGAGGAAAATGGGTAGGGGCTTGTTCAATTTCAAAATCTAAATAATAACCAACAAAATATTATTTTAAAATTTAAATACATTTCAATTAGAATATAATTATATCAACTTTCCCACTTTTCTTTCCTACCTCTGGCTCCCCACATATCTCCCCCTTCAACACCTCTCATTCCCCCTTACTCTCAAATTCATAGCCTTTTTTACTTTATTGTTATATATGCACACACACATAAACACACACACACATATACATACATATACAAACTGCTTAGTCCATTTTCATTGCTTATGTTTGTATAGTTTCAAGGCTGCCCTGCATTATATTGGAGAACAAATCAGGGGAATCATCCTTAGGAGAAGCTAATTCTCCCTCTCCAACAGTCATTAGTTGCCTGTTATTTTGTGTCTAGGAGTAGTACTCCATGATACTCTCCCCACTTCTATGTTAGCGTGTCTATTGATACTGTCATTGTTCAAGTCATGTTTATGCAGCCATATGGAAAAAAGGAAATCTCACAACAGACTTGAGGAAATCACACCTGGTAGTAGAAACATAGTCAACCAGCCAGGGCTAGTAAGGTCATGGACCTTAAAAGAGAATCTACTATCACCATTTTGTAGATCAGCATAGTTCTTTACTTATATACTAAATCTTATCCTTATATCCACAGGTAAGTGTAGCTATAACCCTTCCCCAACCAACAAAACTCTCTTCTCTACAGCAATTACAAAAATCATAACTGGACACAAAGTCAAGATCAATGGATTGTGGGGAGCCTAGGCACAGTCGATCTATGTGTAGCACAGCTCCTGCATCCGTGGCGCAGGAAACATCATGAAAGAGGGAGCAAAAAGATTGGAAGAGCCAAACTTTTTGTGACTAACTGCTACATACAGAGACCACCACATACATCCATCAGGAAGCCAGAAGATAACAAAGGAGATGTGTAGACAAATTAAATGCACATGCATATTTATTCTAAGTGCTAAATGAAAGTGTTAAATAATTACAGGCCCAAGAAACTTCAAAATTCTAGTGAGTCTACTTAGTCAAAGATTGTAAGGATATGAATTAATTAACAGTCTTTCCTTGTAAAGACTAGGATTCATTTATACCACAGAATTCATAGGAATTCAACACAACAAGTACAGTAAACGGCAACAGCCCGAGGGACCTCACAACCACCTGAAGAGCAGAATATGAGAATGTCCTGCTATGTGGTAATCCTCTCCCCTACCTGCTATTGCATGAAAAACTGTACATGTGAATATGTAATAAAAAAAAATGTGGGGCTATTCTGCTTGTTCTACAGATGAACTTCCTCCAAATAAACCTATTGTCTAGATTTGTCAAACACTACATGCCTAATTCTCAATTAGTTTTTGATACTCAAAGCCTGAAATAGAAACTTTAAAGTGTTTATTAGTTACATGAATGAATGAATGAATGAATGAATAAATAAATAAATAAATAAATAAATAAATAAATAAATAAATAAATTTTCTAAATTGCTATATGGTTGAGAGACTCCAGTCCTCATTCCCTATCAATCAGCATAAACTATGACTGGAAACACTAGGTAAGTTGAAGAGAGATAAGTATATATGTTCCAGTCAATTGACTTATATTTCCATGCACACATTTTCAAAGAGAATATTATTTACGCTGTCAAATAAAAATTCTTCTTTGAATCACCGAAGTCTTTTCTGTAATTGGGCAATTAGGATGTGCTTGCCATAGTAAAATAATAAACAGGAAGCTCTGAGGATGATTGAGAGACCTTATAACGACAATAATAAAAATGAACTGCACATAGCCAAAAAGATTTTGTCCCAAGCGATTAGTTAAATATTTGGTATTTATAACTTTTGCATAACTTTGTGGCTCAGGTTAAATATTAAAGTCTCCCTTGATAGCTAATTTATAACTGTCTGTTTGACAAAAGAGCAAGACATTTAACACTGATCACCTGTATGCACTGGATGCTTTTAAAATCACCAGAGAAATTCCGTGAGGATAATAATCTCATGCACAGTTATTCACTTGAAGAAATAAAGGATCAAAGATAATAACAACTGTAAGCTAAGATCTCACAATAGATATATACTTTCAACAGCTGCATTATTTCAGAATCCATGCTCTTCACACATTGCTTGCTCTATACATTGTACTAGAAGACCCTGTGGCTCCTACCACACCTGACATCAACTATATGCTTCACAGGGGTGGAATCACTGTCCTTCACTTTCAGACAATAGCCAGGGGCATAAGAGATGTCACAGCCGTTGAAAGTGATTGCAATACAAGATAGATGATGTGTATCTGATCCCTAGAACTCACACGAAAATCTGGATGCTGTGGTACACATGTGTATTCCTGGGGAGATGAAAGGCAAAGACAAGAAAATTGACAGAAATTTATGAATAGCTGTCAAAAGAGAGCTCCTGCCTCAAAAAACAGTGTGAAAGGAGAGAAAATACTCCTGTAAAGTTGTTTTCTGACTTCCATATGCGAATTGTGGCACATATACCTGCGTTCACACTGACATTCATACACACACCTGCGTGCGCACACACACACACACACACAAACATCCATGAATTAACTAATAAATTTAAACAATATCTAACACATAACAGGTGCTTAACAAACATTAATACCATATACATAATATTTAAGTCTTAAAATGCTCCCCTCTTCTATTTTCTTTTTTTGAAAATTGAAATATAATTACATTGTTTTTCATTCTTCTTCCTCCCTCCATCCCTCTTGTATATCCTGTTCATTGTTCCATTATGAAATCACAGTCTCTTTTATACTCTCTCTCTCTTTTCTCTCTCTCTCTCTCTCTCTCTCTCTCTCTCTCTCTCTCTCTCTCTCTCTCTCTCACACACACACACACACACACACACACACACACTGCTGAGTCTGTTCAGTGTTGATGGGCTGGTATTGGATAACCATTTAGGGGACTTATCCCTGGGGACAGTTATTTCTCCAGTTCTTACCATTCCTTATTTGTCTACAGTTCTTTATCTATGGGTGAGGCCCTGCAAGACTTCCCCCTTCCATGTTAGTAAGTCTATTTCTCAATTGGTTGGTATTGTAGCTCTTCAGGTTTTATTTAGGCAGCTGTACAAATGAACTCTACATATATTTCCTTGGTTCTAATTTGAATAACCTGGGAACCAGCTGGTAATCTGCATAAAAGAGACTGAGTTACATGAAATGAGGATGACCCATCACTACATCACTACACCTCAGTACTTCAGAAAGCCCCATTAGATTAAATACACATGAACTAAGCAAGGACTTTGAAGGCTAAAAAGACTTTGCCAGCCATCTAGTTTTCTTTCCTCTCTGAGTTCAATGGCCTTCAAGATGAGGGATAAAATAACCATTAAGCAAACAATGAAACACTTTTAGCTTTTGTCTAGAACACAGAGTTCAGCCTCTTCATCCAATACTGTCACTTAAGCTGATTGGGCTAGACTGATGGTCCCCTATTTCCTTTCATGCCAGCCACCATGCTTTGTTTGACAAGCTTCTTACCTTAAGACTGGAATGGATAACTTGTCATTAGCAATAGAATACGGTAAAGATGACTGGCTGTCAAATTCATGATTACGTTACATAAGACTGCAATGCCTATCTTGCTTATGAACTGGCCATGAAGGAGAAGTAGCCACATGAGAGGTCTATTCACAAGAAGGAAGTGGCCTTAACAATAGACAACATCAAATGGAGATGCTTAACACAACAGACCTCAAGGAGGTAAATTGAGACCTTGACTATAGGCTTGCATTCACAGCTACGGATGCTGTAATATCCCTCCATAAATCACAGGTCATTATCATATTATCCCAAAGTTCTAAGTGTGCTAGCAGGTGTGGCAATTTCCCACAGAGCCAATGCTAAGCCTTCTCAAACTTACTTGTGAGTATTATGTATTAATTATATATTAATTCCTTTTTCATTATCACAAGCTGTAGTAGGCTATATCGTCTATAAATTTTAATAAAATTAATTTTTAGAAAATAAGTTTAAATTGAGAGAATATAACTAATATATATATATAATTTAAATATCAATAATAATCCCCTAAGTGTAATACAAAAGGATGTCCATTTGGAATAAAAATAGGCATTCCAATACTTGAATAGTTGGTCAGAAACATTAGAAAATGTAATGAAGTACTTGATTCTTGTACCCATAATTACTGTCAGTGATGCAACTGAACAGCTCACCTGTAACTGAAGGGCTACTTGGCATTTGCAACTTAAGTACCACAGGCAGGGCTGCCTTTGGGTATGTCCTTCTCTAAAAGGCTGGGCATCTCTGAAAACTTCTTAACAAACTAAAGTGAAATATAATCAACTTTTATGAGTCTCTTTCTGGACAGCTCAGAACATGCTAAAATTTGGAAACAGTACTTTGGGTTTATAACTAAGAGGAAATTAAATCTCGGCTCAGGCAATTATGAACAGGTTGTTCACTTACATGCAAATCCAGAGAGTCACTCAAGCATTTTATGAGAAGCAGGGTAATTCCTTTCTGAGCAAGATTTTCAAGTATATTGACAGGGCATCTGGCATTCCTTCATTTACCAGTCACTGTGGCAATAAAATTCCTATCCACATGTAAAAGTCCTCAGATGGGAGACAGTTCTTGTTAAGAGCCACAGCTTTAATTTATAGCATTTATTACATAACATAAAATGTATGAAAAAGTTACAAAACAAGGTACAAGTATACACTTCCAGAATGGCATATAGCAGTAAAACTTTCTATAAAGCTTAATTTATTGGGCACAAATACAATACTCAAAGTAGTAGTGTCTTTAATTCTAACCATAACATCTCTAATACTATGTGTACTCATCATATTACCTACAATATGAAGTATATGATACTAGTAATCAAGTATCAATAGTTACTTAGATATTATACATTATATATATAAAATCAATAACTAAGAGAGTTTGGGTTATTCCCTACAATTACTCCAACAATCTTACAATGTTTCTATTTTAGTCACCTTATTTGTATTTACATGCAAAAATCCATATATATATATATATACATATATATATAGTTCATAGTACTATAGATACTATGTTTCTCTGCTATAGATACATAGAATCATAGTATTAAAAGAATTGTTACAGTGTTCTACTTTATACAGAATATTACGAACAAATGAAGTGTTGATGTATTAAAGCAGATGACTTATAAGTTATCCCTACCCCTGAGGCATATATAACTGCATTTCTGTACCAGAACAAAAATATGTCATAAAATATGTTGTTTGCTATAATGCTCAACAATTAATCAATGAAAAGCTCTGCTGGTGTCATTAGAGTTTAAGTGGCCTTCCACATAAAAATTATGTGCTTCCATCCATGACAAGGCCATCAGGATTTCACAGATGCCTTCTTTTTCCACAATTTATATTCCCTAAGTAGATAATTAAAGACAGTAGCACACATTTTAAGGATATATTCCTATTTGCTGTTCTTATCATCAGGAACAGTATTGGAGTTAAGGTTTGTCTTCTTTGTGGTCTTAATGCTATTATAGTCTCTCTCTCTTTCTTTTCTCATTGGTTTTCCCTTTCCCCATCCTTCCCTTTCATCTGTCTTTCCCTCCCCCCACACCTTATTCTCTTCTCTATTTTCTCTTTGGACAGAGTCTCACTCTATAGCCAAAGCTGGCCTGAAACTCACAGTGTAACCCAGACAGGCCTCAACTCACAAACCCAATTCCTCAATTTCCTGAGTGCTGAGACCAGAGCACGCCACCACACCTAGTATATGAAGAGTCTCTTAAGTCAGCTTCAGCCATTCTTTAGTTCAGTCTTGACCTTCCCCAAACCATTTTAAATGCAACAATGTTAATATCTGAGAAAGAAGTATAAAATGCTCAGTTTCAGCTGGTTCTCAACCCAGCCGCATATCCTTCACCGACAGTCTGTCCTGCTTATAGGATGTACTGGGGTAAGGTTGGACGTAGAGGGAGTGGCCAACCAATGACTGGTCTAGCCTAAAATCTTCCCAGGAGAGTAAGCCCATATATGACACTATCTGGAGCACCTGAACCCACAGGCTGGATGACCCAGAGACAGACCTAGGATAGAACTAAACATGATTGGAGGAAAAACAAGCACCAAAGTAGTGATGCCTAACGATATTATGCTATACACATAGATTGGTGCCTAGCCCAGTAGTCACCAGAGAGGCTTCATCCAGCAACTGATGGAAACAGAGGCAGACCTAGAGCCAAACATTAGGCAGAGCTCGGGGAATCCTGCAGTAGAGGGGGAGAAAGGATTGTAGGAGCTAGAGGGGTTAAGAACACAAGAAAACTCACAGAATCAACTAATCTGGGCTCATAGGGGCTCACAGACAGGAAGGCTGCATGGAACTGACCTAGGCCCTTGGCATATATGTTACATTTGTATATCTTGCTCCTCTTGTAGAACTCCTAACAGTGGGAATGGGGGCTGTCTATGACTTTTTTACTGCCTTTTGGGACCTTTCTCCTCATACTAGGTCACCCTGCCCAGTCTTAACGCATAGGGAGGAGCTTAGTTTTACTGCAACTTGATAGGGCTTGATATCCATGGGAGACTTGCCCTTCCCTAAACAGAAATGGAGGAGGAGTGGATTGGAGGGTGAGAACAGAAGAGGGGGTGGGAGGAGGGACTGAAAGGAGAGGAGGGAGGGGAAACTGGGTCCAAGATGTAAAATAAATAAATTTATTTTAAAAATAAGTAAGAGAAAGAGAGAGGGGGGTGAGAGGGAGGGAGGGAGGGGGAGAGAGAGAGAGAGAGAGAGAGAGAGAGAGAGAGAGAGAGAGAGAGAGAGAGAGAGAGAAGGAAGGAAGGAAGGAAGGAAAGAAAGAAAGAAAGAAAGAAAGAAAGAAAGAAAGAAAGAAAGAAAGAAAGAAAGAAAGAAAGAAAGAAAAAGGAACTGTGTATAGACAGATTTTGTAGGAGTCATATGATCAAGGAGTCAGTTATGAGATTGTGTCTCTTAGTAACATCAGAAGCTATAGCATAAACTCTCACCAACATGACTGTCCAAAAGTGAGCTAAACAAAGACACCAATGAACATGCTTAACTACGGGGGGAAGCTGGGAATGGTAGAGATGGTACTCCCCAGGGAAGAACACACCAATTAGTTGTCCAATATCAAGTAGTCAGCCCTGAAAACACACATACAAGTAACATTATATGGACTCTTCAACAGGTTATATTTAAGAACACATATGTATATACAATAACATATATGTAAGAGAAAACTGATAGAAAAGGAGGCCATAAAGAGGCCGTAAATTTGAGGGAGAGCAGGAGTGTGTTTGAAAGGAGGAAAAAGAATGGAGAAATGTTGTAAATAAAATATAATCTTGAAAAATAAAAATAAATACCAACAACAAAAAAAAAGAATAGGAGTACACAGGCAGAAGTGAATTATGGAGTGGATAATGTTGAAAGGAAAAGAGCTACTTTTATACTTGAAATAGTATACCAAAACCATAAGAAAAGTGTTTTAAAATGTCTAGCTCTTGAATACTTTTAAAACTGGCCCAGATTCACTGTTTTAATCCATAACTATAAAGGTGAGGTATATCACCTGTATTTACTCTACCAGTCACATACATTTTCTCTATTTTAACCAGTTAATTTGTGCTCACTATTACATGTAAAATACGGAATATTCTAAATGAAATAATCAAAGGTACAAAAGTACATAAACTATCAAATTAGAACATATTGCTTGTTCCTTAATTGAACAAAGGCTTTGGGAACAGTTTCCAAACTGCCAACCCAAATGGTCATTTCCTTCAATACTCACAACCTGGTAGGTAACTATTATTATCACCTTGATAGGTTTAAATGAATACAAATACTGTGCAACCTGAGCAATCTTAAATAGTGACTGTGAGGCAAATCCTAGCTTAGACTCAATTTTCTATAATCTCTTGGCCCTTAAAAAAGTAGATTTAATTTTTTGGAGAAATTATTCAACATATCATACGAAGAAACTATTTTTAATTGGTGCAAGTTCTAGATGCTTCTATAATCAGTTATCCTTTTCTTCCAGGTTTGAGTTTGGGCAGCTTTATTTAGGACAGAGTGACCAAAAAGTCTACCTCTATTTCTGCAATGACTGAACCCATTCTCTAAGTCCATTAGTAACAGACACATAGAACACAAACCAATGTAGGTCTCTACTTTACCTGAATATCCATGTTTCTCCTAAAATCCTAAAAACTTCTTCTAAGAAATTTGTATTGAGAAATACATAGCTATTTCCAGTTCTTCAGGAGATTTCCTTGTAGACATATGTGATGTGTCCCTACATTAAAACTCTAGAAAAGGAAGAATGACTAAAACAGCCATTTTTCAGATTTCTTAAGAAGAACCAGAATTTCTCCCAGAAATCAGTTCACATCAGCACCTGACTCTGTTCTATCCTTTGGGTGTCTTGAGTCTGCTGTGAAATTCCAAAACCAGCATGTGCGGAGAACCTGCAGAAGGCATTTCTACATCACTCCCACATGGTCTCAGAGTCAACGATGACCTCTGTTCCTTGTTTATGTCACAATAATTAATCAAGAAGAGTTTTCAGTTCTTAATTACCTTGACAGTTAAGACTTTCTCTTCATTCTAGAGAAAGAAACTCTGAAGAAGAAAATGTGAGTGAACTTGGTTCTAGGAGTCTAGCTACCCAGGCCTAGGCATTCTTGATCTAAATTCTATCAATGTATGTTGAGAGATAGCACAAATCTTCCCCAAAATCTATACTCCCAGATAAAAGAGTTATCCTTTCACCCTAGGCTCTTGAAAGATGGAAGGAACTGATGCCAGCTCTACTCCCCTGCCCCAAGGGTATCGCGTACATGGCTATAGGCCAAGTTCTTTGATTTCCTGGAAAAAGGTCCCAGGGAACCATGAAAATGAGAAATCTGGGGCATGCTCTCACCTCTGCATCTGCTTTCTGCTGGTTGTTATTTTCTTAGTGATGATCTAGAAGGGCATGGCTGAGTTGAAAGAAGCAGAAAATGTGTAAGATCTACATTTCAGAGTGGCACCAGGTCGTCAACAAAGGGATCCATAATTTTGCTCTCCAACAAGTCACTTGTATGTTGAAACCTGAGAGACACGCTACCAAAACCAGTAAAGGCATGTGTGCTCTGAAATGGAAGGGTTCAAACTTCAGTTCTCAAAAGTCAACACCTAGAATATAACTTCCTTACCTTTCAGCATCACATGCAAAAGACCGCGAAAGTCAACCATTAAAACGCCTTTACTGTGTGCCACTGTTAAACAAATGCCCAAGTCACATCCCTGGAACACACCCTAAGGATGTGTTTGCTCACCTGCATTTGGAGAGATGCAACACATCGTGGAAAGTTTTGCCTTTCATTCATAAATTGAAAACTGTGCCAAAAACACGGGCATGATTCAATTAAACTGGATGACCAGCCAAGGGCTCTTTTAGCTTCCTCATGTAATGAAAACGGCTGTGCATATTGATCAAGGACTCCAGTAGGAAATCACATACTAAGTGATGGATCAAGGAGCATGGGGCCAAACAAAGGGACAGGAAAAAGACGTACCTTCAAACGAGGTACTTTATAAGCACTGAAGTTCAGAAGGAAGCAACCGTTTTCACAAACATAGACCACAGATCCATTCCAGGACCTGCTATAGTCTGTCACTTTGGGTATATTTCAAAACACAGCAACCCCTCTGTGCAGCAGCAGCCAGCTTCCTGTGACAGCTTTACAAACGTTGGGCTGTTTTCTGGATTCTCTGCTAAGAAGCCTGGGGTGATGGGATGTGTGAGGACATGCTGGTCTCCTGCACATGTTTAGAACCATTTCACAAAAAGAAGCCTAGCACTGGCAGTCTTCCTTGACTTTCCTTTTTCCTTTTCTTTCGTGATACTGGAGGTTGGACTCAGGAGCTCACTCATGCTAAGCAAGGGCTCTGCCACCGAGCGTCACCCAAACCCGGTACTTTTGTGTTTTGTTTTGTTTTAAATTTTGAAGACAGACTCACTCTAGCACTCAGGCAGAGCCTGATTTGCAATCCTGGTTCTGCCTTCTGGTTAGCTGATTTTACAGTCACGTGCCACAAGATAAATTCCCAGTTTTTTAGCTCAGTCTTCTTACTGTCTCTGTAAATGCAGAAAGACAGCTTTACCCAAGTCTGCATGTGGCTCTTTTCCTCTTTGCTCTGTCTAAATAGTTATAGCGTGCGAAGTGAACTACAGCCACACCTTTTGCTGGGGTTTAACATAGTATAAGATGCTTCTGAAACCTTATGTTTCTGGTGCAAAAATTAAAATAATTGTAATTTTAAACTCTTATTGCTGAATTAACTTTTGATCCTGATACATAAAATGTTATAAAACCAAATGTCTTTCCCTAAAAACAGAGAAAAATCTCAAAGAACTCTTTTGGCCTACAATATAATGAATGACATTGCTTGAATATTTGGGGGAAGAGATTTTGGGGGTGCTGACTACTTGTTACTGTGGAACCAGGAAGAAAGCTAACTTTCCTTTGGTATTAACTCCAAAGGGTTCAAGTACAGTTTTCAAAGTGCTCTGATATTAATTAGTTGCTACTGTGTCAAACACTGCACCCTTGTTTCAATATTTCAGCCTTATATTATCTCAAAAGGCTGAATGGAAACGAACTACCTGTTCTGTTCCTCACTACCTTCAGTCGCTTGTGGTGGCTGAGTTTTCAAGTGCAGATAAAACATAGCTTCCAGAGAACCTTCTAGGTTTTTCACTTTGTGTCTCACCAAATAGAGAAAGGAAACAGTTTACTTTCTTATATTTTCTCTGAGAAATGCTGAAAACATACAGCTGTCACAAGGAAAATGTCTGAACCATAAAAAAAAAAAGACTCTCATCTATTCTAAACCTGGTTTTGAAACAAGACTGCCATAAGGAAGTAAGGGCAAGACCTCCACAGGACTGAAGTTTCATGAATGTGTCTGACGTAGCTGAAATAAGAGTGAAGGTATTTCAGTCTGTGAGAGAAAATGGCATAAGAACAAAACTGGAAGGGTTGTGGGTAACAGCCTTTTACACAGAAAAGTGCATAATGAACCTTGTGAATGAATTTCCCATTCATCTAGTTCCTGGTGATGGAAAGCAACGGACATGCAATTCACGGGCTCTTTCCCCGTCTCCACTGCCTACTAAGAATTTCCAGACATGTAAATGCTCAGAGCTACTGAATGAGCACCTACAGTTTGGACATTGTACCATGAGAGATGCACGGTGAAGATGTTTCAATAATGATGTGAAACCCAGGGGCATTTGCTCAATACCCAAACATCCTAACAGATTCCTAGCCAGTGATTAACACTGACTGAGCAATGCTGCCTTAGGTCCTGCTGTACTACACAGGACCACAGTAACAAAGCGACACTGTTGTTGGAATTCATAGATCTCTCTTTGTCTAAAGATTTTGTCAAATTTCTGACAATGAGTGCCAACTCATTTTTTATCCAAAAGTATATCAATCACCAAATTTATTAGTTAATAAAGTTGTGTTAAATTGACTTTGATTTTTTATTAAGAAAATGTTTTCATTCATTTTACACACCAGTCAGAGATCCCCCTCTTTTCTCTCCCCACGCCCCCCAACCTTCCCCTCCCAACCCACCTCCCCTCTTCCCCCCACAAGAAGGCAAGGCCTTCCATAGGGAGGCACATCCAGTAGAGGCAAGTCCAAGTCCTTCCCCCTGCCTCAAGGCTGCATGAGGTGTCCCATTTAAAGGAGAAAATGTATGTAGAAAGAAAATTATTTCCCTGGGGTTTTTTTTTTTTTTTTGGTAAGTTATTTGGTTTTGATTTCCAAATAAGAACCACACTTTCTGAATGAAAATCTTAGGATCAGATGACATATGCTATGCTAAGAGTCTCTGGACACTCTTCTTGCCCTTTAGGGAAGATGTCCCGTGCTGGAGTGGCATCCTCTCTGGCGATGAGAATCTTGAAGTCTGGGAGCCCTGAGTAAAGACAGTGTCGTGCAGAGCTCTGCTTGGCAGAGGTGTTTCACCTGGGAAATGGAGGGTGGCAGGACACTGGCCTTCGGGACAAACCAACCATAAGCTGAGGTTGAGTTCAACTCCTCTCTCCTGTCACACAGCCTCCTGGAAAATGCTTGTCTACCTTTCTTTCTGAAATAAAATAGAGGTATGGATTTGGGGACATAGGAAGAAGGTAGAACAATCTTCAGTTCTCCTATCGGTCTTTCTCAAGCTGTCAGTCAGAGGGAACCGTTGTCTTATTTTCAGGATTCCTATCAACGTTCTGCAACACACAAGACTCATGGGAATAACCAGCAAGACAGACATAATTCTGCAGCATCAGGCTGAGAGCTTCTGCATGTACAGCTGTAATTCTTGGTAAAACCAAGACCAATAACCCACCATCGGGCTTTTGGTGAATTCATCCCTCAACTCGGACTACCTCTGCTAAATTATCCAACTCTTAATCCTTACTTTCAAAAGACTCAGAGAATTATTTTTAAGCAATGAGTTGACCAGTACGGTGTGATTAGTTTTATTTTGGCTTCATTTTGATAAACTTCTCCCTCAATACTTAGTACACCCTACAACCCAGAAACACTTATAAAGCGGTGAACATGAGGTAAGGGAGCTGGTGTGTCTGCACTCATTATACAAAATGAGCCTTTCACTTTCCTTCGAAACCAATCTACCTCATTAACTTCATTTTTATATGTTTCCATCCAAGATTGATCAGAATGCTCATTCTAAACTGCTCTGAAATTTATATAAAGCATTCTATTTTTATCTTCCTATTTTTGTACTTTATTGGGCCATCCACATTATCGAGCCCATTTCATAATTGGGCTCTTTCCCTTCTGATTACTTTAACCTGTCCCCGAGTATAACTAGACCCCATTTACCATCTGACTAAATTCTATTTTCATTTTAGTATGGTCTTCCCAGCCCTGTATCCTCAAATCTTGCCTCTGCAAAGTCTTTAATTTTTTTCTTTCTTAAACGTACTCTTTTTACGCCTCCTGCCCACTGAAACCTACCACAGAAAGTAACTACTATAATGTAATCCCATGCTTCTTCCTAAAATTTTGTAGAAAAAATCTGAAACTTTTCTTCCTTTCAACTCTGGGCAAAAGATTTCATAAGATTTTAAGTTACCTTGCCATCTTTCTTTGTTACTAAAGCTCTCTTGGTATTTTTGTGGATTGCATGACAGCTTACAAGTGATACTCAGACAATGACCTTCACTTAGAGGTTTTATTAGGTACAGTGAATCCAAGTTCAGGCATTGTGAAAGATACTTATATTTCATCATTGCCCTGATGGGATTAGATGTCACTCTTTAACAATTTAATAATTCCATCATTTATGGAAGGCTTTAGCTTTTAGATAAATGCTTCAAACTTGGGGCACACCATAAGTGATTCCACCATATATATCCTAGGTACTAAATTAAAGTTCAAATTTAACAGAGCATAAATGATCTCTGAAAAGTATACATGCAGGAGGAGTTTAATGTAGAGCAGTCATTTCTCACACAAAAGATCATGAAGTAGTAAACTAAATTTTACCTCATCCAAGGATCACTTAGGACAAAGTCCTAATGTGAAGAAAATGGTGACTGATGGGTAGCCTATGCTTTACCCCCAACCCCTAGTGCACACATGTCATGCAAGTAGGAAATTAGAGGCCACATTCTAATATTTGGCGGTATCGGAACATTTCCCTTCAAATCAAGGAATCTAAATTGGTGCCTTTAGTTTTTACTTCCCACCCGCCCCCCCAATATACAAAGGAATCATGTGCAAGGGGCCATCCTGTCTCATAAGGCTTTATGGGATTAATAGGTTTTTCTGTACCCCAACAATAGGTTTCCCTGCTGACGCAGTAAGCTAGATCAAGCAGAACTGAAAAATAAAAGAACAGATTCATTTGAGCAAAGCAACTCTCTCCGGAGTGAGTTCTCCCATCCCAGAGATTAAGACCAGAGAAATCATGTACTGGAACTAGAACAGGGAGATTGTATAGCTGTAGGCAAGGGAGGGGTGATGACGCCACTGCCACTGCCCAAGTACAGTCAAAAGCTGGAATGCTTACGTGGGGACTTAGGCTGCTGGCAGCAACCAACGGGGGGAGGAAGTTGCAACAGTTGCCAGGAATGTGGAACTGGGCATTTTGGTGCCTTTTCTTTGTTGGGGATTCTCTGAAAAGGCCGATTTTGAAGAGAGGAATGGGGCTTTTGGGTTCATGCAGGGACAAGCTGGAGGTTCCCACCGAAAAGGGATACCAGTATATATGAGTATAAATATGCAAATTAGACCACCTATATACAGAAATAACTAAGATTGAAACTAGAGTGATATAAATCCATCAAAGATTTCAGAAGAGCAAATCGTTATTTTGAAAGAAAAAAAAATGAAAACAAATAGAAATACATAAATCAAAGAAGTCACTTGTCAGGCGAAGCCCTTAAACCTATTTCCTGTCACCTTTCCCAAGGTTAACAGGAGAGACACAGATGCTCCATGGTATGTTTTCAGTTTTGTGGCTTCCCACAGTCAGAAAGGCAGCCATCTCCCCGCCCCAGGCAATTCTGAGTTGCCTGCAAAAAAGCAAAGCAGGAAGCCTCTCTCCTGTTAAGCAAAGGTGTTTTTTTGTACTTGTTCCTAAAGATGAAGGGAAAGGAAGAGGTGAAAGGCTGAATTTAAATGTCAGCCAAACAAGTTAAACCAGCCATCTAAAATGTGGCATTCCAAACTGTTAAACTTAATAATAATAATAATAATAATAATAATAATAATAATAATCTCAAAGTGACTGTGAGATTGAACGATTGTTTTCCTCACTTCCAGGAGGAACGAGGTCCTCCTGAAGTGCGTTTTGTAGGCAATTCCATAACTAAAATTGAAACATAAAAATTCACTTATCCTATACTTTAAAAAGATCACCTCACTTTAAAAATGGAAAATGGAACATTTTAAAAGCTACCTTTCCATGCATTTATGATGTTTCTTCCCATCTACAGGCAAGAACAATGCTATCTCTTTAACTCTTGCTTGCAAATGGAACTGTATTAACATACTTCAAGAAATTACCCCATGTTCAGACAATAGACAGACTCTAATCAACTGGTATTTGCAGCATATTATGAGAGAACTATCATGCTTTACTATAATATGAGGAAATGAAGAGCCCCAGGGATTCTAATCAGTCCTTAGTATTCCTTCTTTTTTTTTCTTGCCCAAAATATTACCTTAACAACCCACAAATTGTACTACTCTCATTTTCAAACATAGAGGAGAAGAAGATTATTTCTTAAAAGAATTTACTACTTTTATTCTATGTGTATGTGTTTGCTGGCTTGTTTGTATGTGTGTCATGTGATTGTTGGCACCCACAAAGGCCAACAGAGGGCAGCAGATAACTCGGAGCTAGAGTTAGAGTGGACCAGATGTGTGTGTGCTGGGAATCAAACTTGAATGCTCTGCAACTCTGCAAGATCAGTAAGTGCTCTTAACTGCTGAGTCATTACTCCAGCACTTCCTCTCTCTGCCCCACTACAAAAAAAAAAAAAAAAAATTTCTTAAAGTCTGTTTCCAGTCCTGCTAGTCTCTTGCCACCCAAATTTAAACACACAACTTCCTTATTGCTCAATTCTAATTAACACCAAGCTTACATAGTTCCCAAGTGGGAAATGCTTTTATACTAAAACACACACACACACACACACACACACACACACACACACACACACACCTTTCACCTGCCTATCAGGATTGTAATGGAGGATATAGGCTCATAGCTTCCATGGAGATATGGAGAGCATGGTTCTGAAAATAAGTCATTTACAATAGCTACTAGGTAACTGCAAATGAACCTAAGAAGGAGATCGCTCTTGGGAGGAAAAAAAAAGTCAGTAGGCATCTTTTCCTGAACAACATGGGAACCAGACAGAAAGTTTGACTCTTCCATGTGGGACATCAGAATATAAAAGTTCATTAGTAAATTTCTTCCTCTGAGATTTATATCTAGCTAATAATATTGTTTAGTTGCTACTCAGTTAAATAAGTCTTTTTTTCCCAGTTCCATAACAATTATAAATTCTTTACCCCTTATAGGTGAGGTTGTTGTGACCCAATGGATCTTCCTAGGAGGCTCAATTTAGAACATGGGTTCTCAACCTGTGGGTCAAGACCCCTCTGAGGGGAACAGTTTTACAAGGGTCACATATCAGACATCCTGCATCAGATATTTACATTATGATTCATAACAGTAGCAAAATCAGAGCTATGAAGTGGCAATAAAATAATTTCCTGGTTGGGGGTCACCACAACAGGAGGGACTGACTGTATTATGAAAGGGTTGCAGCATCAGGAAGTTTGGAACCACTGCTTTAGAATGGATGAGAAGCACTTGCTTCATATCAGATCTGCCTGGAAAGGGCATACTTCACCTTCTCTTCAAGAAAAAGACACTGGCTTTCAGGGTCAACAATGGCCACCTGCTCATCTGTCCACAGCACTTCTGTGGTCTCCCGATGGTCTTTGCAATGATAGCATCTATGTGCCTGGTGGCTGAACCCACAATGGACTAAGTAACAGGCTTCTGAAGATCAGAAAGAGACGTGAACGCAGCTGGACTCTTACAAACTGAACAGTCCTTAGTGTCAGGAAGGTAGCACCGTTGGCCTATTCTTCTGTTGTCTGGGAATTAGAAAATCTAAGGTAACATACCCAAGAACTTAATGTAGAGCAAAGCTTTCTTGACTAGAACAAGATAAACACAACACTATAGAGAAGAACAAGAGAGATAGTTTTAGTGCTTTCTTCTCTCCAGGATACCAAGATCTCTTTTCAGGCATTTCAGAAACTACCTCCAAGTTAGCTTGTCCTTCCTTGATACTTCTCAGGTCATCAATATGCCAGCGCCCAATGGGTATGTCTACAACATCACAACTCGTACACAGAAGGTTCAGGAAACATCGAGGAAGAGGAGTTGGAAAGATGGTAAGAGCCAGAGTACCAGGAAGTCTGCTGTGAGATTGTGTCTTCTAGAAATGACGGGAGAGTTACACTACGATGTCACAAATAAGACTTGAATAGTGACAATACCAGTAGACATGCTAACATAGAAGGGGAAATTTCACAGGATCTCATCTCTAGACAAAGAACAATAGTCAACTAAGGACTGCTGACACCAAGAGTATTAGTTTTCCCAGGGATTAGCCCCTAATTGGTTTTCTAGCCCTGAAACCATATACACACAAATAGCACTAAACCAACTCAGCAGTCTGTATTTATATACTTATGCATTTATACATATTCATATATGTATATACATAAACATATATATCAGTAACAAAGAATAAGTGGACATAAATTTAAGAGAAGGAAGGGCTAACACAGGAGGGGTTAGATGGAGGAAAAGGGGAATGACATAATTATATTTTAATTTAAAATATTTTTTTAAAAGGCTGTAGAAGAAAAGAAAAACAAGACATGGAAACATAAATGTCGGAACATGGTCCATGAATGAAGCTGTGGGTTCCGAGAGCTTGTGAGAAAACTCTATGTAAAAAAGGCAAGAGTCTTGCAACTTCTGTTCCTCCAACATGGTTTGTTCTTGGAATGTGCTTCCAGCCCCTCCCATGTACAGTAAATAGTAGTGGGTTTACTTCAGATTACCCATCTCCTACTATTATTATTCAGATGATGTTTCAAAGCACAGGTTTGTCTTCATGACTATATACAGTCTAAACTCATGTGACTGTGGGTCATGACCTTGCTTAACCCTTGGAATTCCATCAGACTATAAATTGTCTGATGCCCTTAATAAAGTGGCCATTGCATGAGACTTTAATCTACCTCATTTTTAGGCTTCATTCTCCCAGGTTCACGCCACCACCTAAAGCAATAACACATAAGGATCTCACATTCCAGATATTGAGACTCTAATTGCAAATTCAGAGATGTTTATTCCAATGCTGTTGTTCCTCAGATACATGCACAAACATATCCATGAACCAAGAGAAAGGCCCCAGCATAATATCTATGTTGTCCTGGAGGAGAAGAATAGAGAGAGGCCTGTCTAGAGGCCTTCCAGAAGATCTGATATCAGACTTGAAATTTGGGTTAATCGGGTAAAAAAGTGAAGAAAGAGGTACAGCTTTCTGGCACTGGTTTGGAGAAAGACAGTAAAATAAGAAAGCATTTTTCAAGGAAGGTCAGTGAATGGGTATCTCCAGATACAAGTGAGTCACCATGCAGGATATAATGGCCCCTCTTGGCTCTCAACTTTCTTATCACCCTTATAAATGTGAGACACACCTGAAGGTGAGAAAATTGTTCCCTTAAGACCAGAACACATATACTCAGATGCTTGAAGGTCAGGGCTAGTACAGCCATAGTACACTACCAGATAATTATGTTGGATTAAGTGACATTTAAAAAAAAAGAGTTTCAAATGATTGTAATAATTATCCTCATACCCCAATAAATTGCACCATAGCTTTCAGAGAATTTTGATGGAACTTTGGTCCCATTTTATAGATAAACATTTGAGGCAGGGACAACTACTTTCAGTATCTCAACATTAATGCTAAAGACTGTGGACATTCAGTGTTTACAATATCCCCCAAAAGAAAATGGGAAAACAATAAATATGTCTACTTCAGTTTATTAACTGGGCATCTGTTTCAGGATCATTGCTGTTGTTTTATATACTGGCAACACTGAGTGCTCTGATGAGCCTTTTCTATCTCCTCTTTCAATGGTTCTCATGTGCCAGCAACACTGAGCACTGTGATGCCTTATCATCATATCCTAAGAACTAGAACCAAGGAGAGGATGGAAGAAGCCAACCTCCTCCGGACACCTATGTGGAAGCCCTACAAACCCTTTCTTTAGCTTCATGCCCATGATTGGAATTGATACCCACGGCCTGAGAAGAGAGAAGCAAGCAGATATTTCAGAAGACGAAGAAGCAACTGAGACGACATGAAATGTTGCCTATATGTCTATAGTCTACATGCCTCAGGAGGCTGGCCGTGCCCAAAGATGGTCCCCAGATCCTTACAGAGCCTCCGAATCAAAGTGACAACATTGGTTTTTAATGGCATCTTTGTGTTCAGCCTCTTCCCCAAGCCACGTTCATGTTTTTGTTACATAGGTTCCTGTTTCTAGACAATGCACAGCAGTTCTTGCATTTTATAAAAGTGACATGTTTGAAGACATTCTCTGAAGAAGATGTGGGTAGGACAGAAACAAAAAGCAAGTGAAATTACTTCAAATGCTGATATTATTTTTAAAGGGCAGATCAATTTCCAAAACCAAATTACATGAGGAAGTCATTAAAGTAAGTTACAGTTTAGGCTAAAACATGTGTTTAGGTATACCATCTAGTCGCCTAAATCAATTTGAGTTCAAAACCAATAATGTTTTGTTCCACAGCAAATTGTTTGCAATAAAAAGTACAAATATCAAAAGCAAAAGATAAATGTTAGATATTCCATCAGAACACAGTGTTAGTTGAACAGAACATGATTATCTATCAGTCTATCAGACTGGATATTCTCACATCTTCCCTTTTTATCATAATTATCAAAACTGAGTTTTAGAAGTACATTGAATTTGAAGGAAAGATGGGATATTTTATTTGGTTCAATACAAATTATTTATATAAATAAATGAAAAACCATTTCCTTGTCCCTGTCTCCCAACAGTACTCTACAACATAAGTGAAACACTACCTGTTGCAAGTACATTAGACTTTGATAAAAATGTATTTTAAGAAATTAACATTTCCCAGCCTTTTTTTTTTTCCTTCTAAGCAGGCCCTCAAGGCTGTTTACATCCCAAACCCAAGAAGGCTACACTGGGACATCCAGTTGGTGATCACATGATTTCTACTTAGTTTGGAATTGTCAAGCCCGATGAGGCTGTGCCAACCTGGCTCACATCCACAGGGAACAATAAAGGTGCCTGACTCTCCTTATTCAGACAGCAAGGTGAACTGTCAACCCTGTTCTTCAAAAATACCTTGAAGGTAAATCTAATCACTGGAAATGATCAAAGGTCAATAGCAGATGAAGATGAAGTCCTGACTATGGAATGACAGAGTTCATCATGGGTCTGCATCTACTGAAAAAAAAAAATGATTTGGACAGAAAGGTTTTGTCTGTGGCATGCGTCTCATAAAGCTGGGTACCCTAAGTCTCCATCTTGGTGCTCCGCCCTCTGTGTCCATGCATGGAAGACAGCACTTCAGCAGGCAGGAGGGCTCATAGGAATATGCAAAGTAACTTTCCCTGAAAGAATTGGAGGAAGCTGTTCTTGTTCTCCTCCTCTTCTCCTCCTCAGCCTCCTCTGTTCCTTCTCCTCTATCTCTCCCACTCACAACTCTCGATGGCCCTTTTCTCCTTCCCCACTCCCGTCTCTTGCCCTGATCCTTCCACAGGATTTAATTCCCATCTAGGAAATTATGTTTTTAAACAACTTAAGTAAGCCACTAATCACTTCTGGAAAGTTCTTTCACAGTAACATGTGGTGTCACCCTGTCACCTTATAAAGAGAACTTGACACTAATTACACAAATTGCTATGTCATGCCAACATGACACTTTACCTGAATGAGGTTAACATACATCTCCTTCAATAAGGACACCATCTACAGGATGAAGCAGGGGAACGATGAGGTCACCATATGCCAGAACAAAACTAGTTCTGGCTTTCACTCTTCTCTCAACATCACATTCATTATTTTTGCAATCTGTGTCTTCCTCTCCTAGCCCTTGACCTCTGGATACACTCTATTTTCCAAAAGAGCAATATTGACAATGATACATTCGTAACACACTATTAGTAAAGTCACTTTAATATCTCTAAGGCTGACGGCTCTACTAGAGAAAATTCGACCACTTTCTATTTTTTCCCCAGAGGAGAAACAGTCACTCAGTCCCATCTCAATCTCAGATATCTAAAGGAAAGCAAATAACAACGGCTCTCTCCTACCTTTCAGCTCAGAGCATTATAATACACAGAAGTGTTTTTGAAACAATTTGGGGACTCACCTCAAATATTTTGGAATTCAACCATGTATATGAGTTGAAATCTCACTGAGCTAATGCAGGTGGAGAAAAATGGAACTCCGAGCTCATTATCTGAATGATGAAAAAATAAAGTATAACCTTAACTGTTGAAACTGATCTTTGCTATAAATTATCTAGATGAGCTGCTTACAAAATTCAAATACCCCGTAATCATTCTTACCCCCTTCACCCTTTATTATGGAAAGGGAGTTGAAGCTGAAGGTATTATTGTCATCATTATTATTATGCAAAGGCGCACCTGCTAGTTACAACTCAATAACTATTGAACATATGGCAATTGCTTTTCATGCTAAAAAATAACAGGCATATGCTGTCTGGTTAAATGGCACATGTAATAGATGGGAAACCTGGTTCTCAGCCATCATTAGGTACAGATTTATACTTTCACGACCAAATGCCCACCATACAACCTTCCCTTGATCAAATTCTGCTCCACAGAACTATTTTGTTGCACAAGGGTGTTTTTGTACTGTAATTATTCTTACTATGGCTTCAGCATGCTAATAATTTCTAGCTACAAATATCACCACAGGTGTCTTTGACATTTCCCTGGCCCCCAACATTGCTACGGCAGCACTGGAGACCTTAGAGTTGACTATTCATAATCATACCTACTTAGAGCTCAGGTGACAAGGCAAATCAGGAGTGGCTTAAGCTTTGCCATCCCATCTTTGTAAGCCTGTATACCCAAGTGTCCTCTTATCTAATATGTTTACAACACAAATAAAAGGGATACAGCTTGCTACATTTGTTCCTCTATAATGACATGAACATCCATGTCTTATCCAAATACAGCCCTGGAGGACGTTTAGGTACTCTTCGATTCTGTTTTCTTAGACCTGGTTTTACTAGAGTGAACTGCTCAAGCATTGAAGTCAGAAAGAAACTAATTCACAAGATTGGGCAGACCTCAGAATTGGCTAGGATGTAAGAATGATAGTGCGAGGGACCCAAGAGTTATAGCAACAGTAAAATGGAATGACAGTGTGGTGTGTAGTTATTGTTTTCATAGCTTCATGAAGCTTGATATAGGAAAATACACAACTAATACATTTTTGTGGTATCTTTATTAATAGTTAATGTGCTCCTTTTTTTGCCTTTTACAATTTGATCGAAAATTAAAGAATATAAATAACAGTAAAGCGTTTGTCTTTGAACGGTGTAAGTTTGATGCTTTTGATTATATAAAAATAGTTATCTAAAACATTTAGATTTCTAAACTTTCACATATTTCAGGACATGCTGCCTTTTCACCAACCAAGGCTTGCAGAGCAGTCACACTACCCTTAAAAGAATGGAATCAATTTTTAAACTGGCAGTAACAACGAGAAATTGAAAGGCATTTACTTAGAGAAACTCTTCAGTTATTTCCCCCACTACTAAAGATATTCTTTAGACACCATCAAATATTTAGTAATAGCCCTCGGCAGTTTAAGAAGGAAAAGATGGGCAGGATGGATTGAAGGTTTTCCTTTCTCCTCTCCATCCACACAATGTGTGGTAAAAAGTACCAAACTTTCCAGTTTTGAGAGTGAATCTTCAGTCTATGGAGACCCTTTGTGAGACTGACAGACTTTTCAGACACCAATTTCTTCTCATGTGCAGTGTTAACAGAATACATAGCTATGAAAGTTCTGGCAGCACTCCAGAGCCAAGAGAGGAAAAGGAGACAGAGTAGCTACCCAGTTGCAAAATATACTGCATAAAGTAAATATTGATCAGCCTTAGGAATGGGATTTGTGGGTGGTCCCTGAGAAAACCACTGCAGTGGAGTACAAAGGGCTGATGTAAGGTTGCAGGCAGTCGAATGGAGGGTGCCTGAATTTTAAAGTAGCTGGCAAGAAAGCATATGTGGTCTGTCAAAAGGCCATGCAACCAGGAGGAAATTATTCACCAGTGAGCAGAGTGGGGTTTACCAATGGGTGTCAGTGCAGCACCAACACAGAAGCAGAGATGGTAAGCTAGGTCCTGACAGGGTCCTGGTGAGGAATACCAGTCAGCCAGCCAGAAACCCAAGTGAGCAGGCAGAGAGAGCTGGAAAGAAAGGACTCTGTAGGGAAGGCAAGAAAAAAGTCTTCACAAAAACATTCATCTAGAGACAGTGGCAACTTGAGTCATTCTGGTATCAGACTTCCATTAGACGGTCACTGTGAAGGCTTATTTTTACTATATTGATTTTCTCACCTTTCACGAAAAGCAACATTTCTGCCACTAAAATACTCAGGAAACAACAAATTCAAAACACAAACAGACTATAAATAGGTTCATCGCCAACACAGACTTTTGGGCATTGTAACCCACATGTTCCAATGCAGGGAGACGTAAGAATTCATCACACCCATCCCTGTCAGTAATACACTCATAAAAGCTCAGGTGGCTGCAATGACAAGCCACCATTACTTGGGGAGGTAGCAAGTAAAGGACCAGGTAGCTCTCAGCTCCTCCAATGATAGTACAACATATCTTGCCATTCAGGGACAGAGCTAAGAAGCAAAAGACTTCCACTCTGGCTCTCTCATAACAAGACAAAGGGATGAAATGACATTTGGTATTTGCCTACTGGACAGCTAATATTCCGCATGGCAACCAAGAATAAGCCAGCCATATCAGGGTAACCTCAGGTTAAAGTTCATGTAAATGTCTGAAATGAGGTCATTATTCTCTCCCAAAAGCAGAAGCATCTGTATGTTCTCTTCATAGTACCTTGACATTTCACAGGTGTATTTACATAGACACAGTTCACTGATAGGCACTCAGATGCACAGTTGTGTTATATAGGAGAGCGAACTTTGTTTAACATTTGAATCTCTCAGTGTAAGTCTCCGGCTCTACCTTACTAGCTGCTTGACGATGAGTAAACAGCCTATATCTTCCTGACTGATTCCTTTGGTTATAACATAAAGGCCTGTTGATTCAGTGAGATAATGTGTGTAGGACAAACAAACTATGCCTGTCCTGAAAGAGGGATTCACTTATCACTGCTCTCCTTCTCTTATCCCTGTGGCGTCTGTCAGGAAGGCAGAGGTTTGTGCATCAGTCACATTATCAGATATGTTCCTGAATCTATTAAATGGAGTGGGTATTTTTTGCCATAAGAACGGCACCACTTAAACCATGCCAATGTGAAGCTGGGTGATGAAGGAAGTGTACTGCCATAGTTCCATGAATCCTCAGCAAATAAAAACATTGGCCAGCTACATGGCTTTCCCCTCAGAACAAAAAGTAAGCAGCAGTTAGCATCCTCATGTTACCCAAACACTGTCAGCCTTTAGAAGCAGTCACCTCGTGACGAATTTCTGGACCCTATAATTGCCTAGTCAGTATCTAGGGCTGTGAGATGTTATTCACCACAATGCTAGGAATCATGGTGTACAAACAGATGAAGAATGTCTGGTACTTCATTACTCAGATCCAGAATAGTGTGAACCCACAACCCCGTCTACTTTTATAAGAGAACATCTCTCTGTGCTCTACAGTAGACAGCCATCCCAGCGGTGGGGTGAGTTTCAAAGTTCCAGAACAGAGGCTCTCAATCTGTGGGTCCCTTTAAGGTCAAAGATCCTTTCACAAAGGTCACCTAAGACCATCTGCCTATCAGATTTTTTACTTTATGATTCATAACAGTAGCAAAATTACAGTTATGAAATAGCAACAATATTTTTATAGTTGGGGTCCTCACAATATGAGGAACTGTAATACAAGGAGGCAGCACTGGGAAGGTTGAGAACTACTATTCTAGAGGGATTCTAGCTTGAGAATGATCAAGATCCTCAGGAGATCTTGTGACAATCTCAGATCTCCCTCCTTCTGAGTAGTTACTGGGGAAAGGGGACCTCCAAATGCTCTGTTGTAGTTGATTGTGTAAAGGCACAGTACATGTTCATATATCAGAAGTTATTAAG
Source organism: Peromyscus californicus insignis (assembly GCF_007827085.1). Classification (NCBI taxonomy): domain Eukaryota; kingdom Metazoa; phylum Chordata; class Mammalia; order Rodentia; family Cricetidae; genus Peromyscus; species Peromyscus californicus. Next base: position 24,512,110 of record NW_026294534.1, read on the forward strand.
CAAGCATTACAAAAGTAACAAGAGCCAAATAACACCTGGAGAGTCTGAGAACCTGCTAGTTACTGAACTCTTGAGGCTTGGTGCCTCAACAGTTCAAGCAGTTCCAGGACAGCTAAATCTCACTGTGGAACAGGGAGCAGGCAACAAGTCGTTACTCAGTACACAAGGCAGGATACCTGTAATAAATTTTCTCATTGAACTTCCTTTGGATCACCAGCCCCCAAATAATGACACAAAAACTTACTATTAATTATGAAAACTTGGCCACTAGCTTAGGCTTGTTCCCAACTAGCTCTTATAATTTAAAATAACCCGCTTTAATTAATCTATGTTCTTCTATTTAGCTCAGCTACCTCTACTTCATACTGTATGTCTGACCTCTTCAGTGTCTCCCTGGTGTAATCCACATGCCTAGTATCCTCCTCTTCTTCTCCTCTATCCCCGGAAATCCCACCTATCCTCTCCTGCCTAGCTATTGGCCATTCAGCTTTTTATTACACCAATCACAACAATACATCTTCACACAGTATACAAATATCTCACAACAGATACCCCAGTAGTCTTAAGTTGGTGCCAGGAGCCTGGAAGATTCCTGGGGAGCCACTATCACAATGAAGCTTGAAAACTCTGATTCTGCTGTGAGCAAAGGAATCAGCAGCAGTAGGAACCACAGGGAAAATCAACTGGTAGCAAGAAGGAAAGCTGGGCCAGAAAAGGAGAGGTAGACTTCCCTCTGAAATGCTGGGTTTTTAAATTCAGGCTGCTACCAGAGGGTGCTAAACATCAGCATGGTGAGGCTCCCCACATCAATAAAGGTAATCAAGACAATTCTTCTACTGAGGCTCTCTGCTCAGGTGATTCTAATTTATGGCACGTTGACATTAAAACCAACCACAATATCCTCTAACCAAGCCTCTTCATTATGCTAGAAAAGGAAAATGTCTATGGTTGATGCCCCACCTCCACCCCCCACCACCCTGGTGTGCTCCATGTTCAGGACTGATGCAGCAATGGGGGAAAGGCCGCATTAGCACTCAACAGAAGTGCACAGCCTGAACGGAAATCAAAGGGCCACAGAAATGACAGTAGAAATCAGCAAATGGTAAGCACCTCTACAGGGTGCCACCTACTAATGGATTTGACAGACACAGTGACCTACACAGGGGAAACTGAACCTCGTAATATTTATATGCTCTCTTTTTTGATGCAGGAGTAGATCTGGACAATCAGAGATGGTGCGAGAAGTTTATTCCAGTTTGCAGCAGGAGAAAATTTTGTCAGTAGATGGAACTGGAGTGTCGTGTCGGCTTCTTTTTGGTTTTGACTGCTGGAACAAACATATCCTCTAAGACTGTAGATTGGGCTCTCCACTGAGGTGGTGGCTGTGTCTGTTGTATTTATTACTATTCAGCTAGTATCTCACCCTTGTATCCTCAAGATGATAACCATGATGATGACCTGCTCAGTAAATACTTGTTGAATGAATGAAGTAAGTTGTTTAGCAGAAGAATGGTAACATGGGCTACAGAAATGTCTGTTTTAGTTGCTTTGGAGATCTTAGATAAACTTAGAAAGTGTATCATGTCTCATAGTTGCAAAGGATATTGGGTGAAATACATTTAAAATTCACTTTAAACAGCTAAAAATATTGGTTAAATTGATAGGAAAATTTTTTACCAGTAAAATTCTATATTCAAAAAAAAAAGTAGAGTATTATTTTAAGATGTGTTACATTTGTTTATGCTCTGTAACATTTGTTTAATGCTGCAAAGATGTGTTGCATTCTTTTATGCTGCATTTGTTTAACTCTGTGAGGCTGTGTAACTTGGCCTGTCTAAAACACCTTATGGCCTAAAAAAGAGCTGAACAGCCAATTTTGAGGCAGGAGAAAGGATAGGCAGGGCTCACAGACCAAGAGAATAAAAAGGAGAAATCTGGGAGGAGAAGAAGGAACGAGAGACGAAGGAGGACTTCAGGGGCCAGTCACCCAGTCCCCCAGCTACATAGCCAGACATGGAGTAAGAAGCAGCTATGAGAATGATGTGTACATATTGCACATTAACAAATCATTGTTACAAGTCATACAATGCTTAAGATATACAGCATTATGTAAATATCAAGGAAGGTTTTGTCAATGAACCCAAAGACAAACACAAAGAATCATGTTTCTAATGAGCTTCCCTGTCTTGCTTTGAGGTCATTAGGGCTAAGAACAGGTATAAAAGAAATTCATCTTTTTGTCAATTAAACTTCAGAATTTATATCACCCAGAGAACCAAGGAGCATCCTCTCAGTGTTCAGTACAGTTGGAATTATTATGTACTAAAACAGGGACATAAACTAACTTTAGAATCTGCCCTATCTCACAACTTCTTTTCGGTAACTAAGCAGAGACAAATGAATATGTGTGAGAGAGTCTTATCAGCAATTATTCCAAGCTTTTTACTTAAGGTCCTGGGAATCAAACCCAATGCAATTTGCCTGCTTTACAAGTTTTCTACCACTGAGCTGCATGCCCAGAAAGGAGTCTTAATATTCTTGACTAAAAGTTTATTCATCCTGTTTCATCAGCCTGGATTCAAAATGTATAAAGTCCTGTCATAAAAATGTCTCTGAAACTTTCAGCCTCTCATATGAAAACTCTGTAGTCATTTCCCAATATTGGCTAGGGGGTCCATTCTGGGGTTCTTCATTGATAAACAATCCAGAGAAGCTACCTGCATGTGACCCGTGTACACCTTCCACCAACTCCAAGCCATCCTTAGATTATCATACCTAATACAATGTAAACACTACATTAATAGCTATTATACTTTATTGTTTGGGAAATAATGATAAGAAATAATGTGATAAGTACAAGCACAAGATTTACAAGTGTAATTGTCCCACAATTCCTTGCCCCAGGATGCAGGACTCGCTGACAGTAAGGAATGAATATAAAATAAATCCTGTTTGATACATCAAAATACAAATACTCCTGAACAAGATTCAGAATCGATTTGTCTTCATTTCTATTCTGCTCTTACCATAATAGAATGTAATAGGTCTTGTAGATACATAATAAATCAAATGCACATTGTTATATGTAAAGTCCATTCTAAGAGCAAATGTTATATGTAAAGTCCATTCTAAGAGCAAATGCTTCATCTGCAAATAACAAAAATAAAACACACTAAAGTCTATCTGTTTTGCTTTGTGAATAGCAATGTCACTGAATGTATTAGTCCAAATGCAACATATGGTGACTTGTCCTAATGGATACCCAAAAGTCTGTGGTCAGAATGCAATTAAAGAGATTTTAATCTAATTAGGAGCAAAATAATTTTTTGGAAAAGGGGGTGAGAAAGCTAAACTTCTAATTTTACAATCTTTATACTTGTCTATTGATCAGTACTATCAAATAAGCGTTATTTTTTCTTCCTTTAAAAATCAGGCTGCAACTATTTTCAATGCTCTCCTTAATTCTAGGCTTAACAATCGACCACTGAAGTCACAAACAGTTACAGTGAATTGAACTATGATGATAACCGCTAGAGCAGTCCTCCCTTGGAAACAACAAAAAAGGACTCATGTTAACAACATACAGAGGAAATGAGTTGTTGAAGATGAGATTTGAACAAAGAACTCCTTCTGGAAGGATTTTCTCTAATAGAGTTGGAACTCTGGAGACTATTGATAGAATTGCTTCCAACATACTAAGAGTTTATTAAGTTTGAACAACATAAAACAAATGGCCCATTTTTAAAAAAAAAAAGACTTCTAAGGGAGGGGGTGGATAGGTCAAGAATCCATAAAGTCTTGGAATGTTTTATTTTATTTTTTTATGGAAAAGAATTTTTTTCATATAACATACTCTGATCATGCTTTCCCCTCCCCCAGCACCTCCAGATCCTCCCCACCTTCTCACACACCCAACTCCATATGCTTCCTTTCTAGCTCTTTAGAAAACAAGCAGTCAAACAAAGAAAACCAGAATAAAGAGGAAAAAAAAAAACAAAAACAAGAAACACAGACACAGGTATGGATACACACCAAAGGCAAAAACTCATAAAAACACAAAATCAGAAACCATAATATATAAACAAAAGACCAATAAGACAAAAAATACCCAAACAAATCAATACAAGACAACAAGTTTACAAAAATAGCATTGGGTTTATTTTGTGTTGGCCATTTACAACTAGATGTGGGGCTTGCCCTCAAATGTGGTTAATATATCCAGTAAGATTCCATTGGAGCAAAAAAAAAAAAAATTTCCATTGCAAGTTGATGTCAATTGCAGACAGTTTCTTTGTTAGGGATGGAAGCATACCTGTGTCAACTTCTCCTTCTTAGAGTTGGAATCCCATCAGGCTTGAACCTGTGCAAGCCCCATGCACGCTGCCGCAATCTCTTTGAGCTCATAAGTGTATCATTCCTTTTGTACCTGGAAGACGTTTCCTTGCTGTTATCTATTCCTCCTGGCTCCAACGATCTTTCTACCTCCTCTTCCACATAGGTCCCTGAACCCTGAAGGGAGCGGTTGAATGGAGACATCCCATTTAGGACCGAGAGTTCTAAAGTCTCTCACTCACTGCACACTGTCCTCTTGTGAGTCTCTGTGTCGCCGTCCACCTACTTCAATCTGTTATAAAGTCCTTGAAACTCTCTCTCAATTTTCTTTTTAAAACTCATTAGAACAGGAAAAGGACAAAGATACTTACTAAGCCCTTGAGATGTGCCAGAGTTACAGAAGTGCTTTTAGATTTTGGTACCAGTTAGTTATTTTAGAAGTCAGCTTTATCCTTGTGAACAATGAGTAAACTGAAATTTCAATGAGTATCAGAAAAGCAATGATAATGGAAGTATGGTAAGACCACCTTGGGTCATGTGTTCCTGATGTTCCTTCTGGTGTCTGTTAGTGCATTAATGTACCCTCATTTTGGAGCTCTTCTTTGAACAGGAGAATCCTGCCTCCATACATACATGATTGTCTACCTTCCAAACTTCATGAGTATATACCTAGAGGCAAGTGGAAATGGAAAGCATATAGTGAAGGCAACAGAGGAAGAGAGAAATCATTCATCATCTGTCCACACAAATAATAGATTCTAGATAGTCACACATGGAAGGAAGAGGTAGTTCACCAGGGATTGTGCACTGAGAAGTCTGCTCACTGAGCCTTTAGCTTCTGGGATAGGTTGGTTTCAAAAACCACAGCAGATAGTTCAGCACCCAACTCATTCCACCAGTGGCTGACACACAGAGCAGAACCACAGAGTGCAGGCAGCCTGATTATCTTGGCATCTGGCTTTGTGTTTTCTAATTTTTTATATATATATATATATATATATATATATATATATATATATATATATAGTTGTCAGGAGCATTAATTAACTTAATTTATGTGAAGCTTTAAACATTATCTGATATGAAAGCAACACAAACACACACACATACACGCACGTGCGCACACACACACACACACACGCACACACACACACACACACACACACCATACACTATTGTCCATATTTAAGTTAGAAAATGATACTGAATACAAAGCCCAACTGTGAGATCATTCAAAAGTAGTATATAGCCACCATACTATCACACTGACAGAGACTCCACCTCCAGAGAAACCTCATAATTCTAAAATACTCCCCACTGGCTATTCACAGGCATTTCAAGTAACAACATATATCTTTTTTAAATAAAAATTAAGATGATGCAGATTATCCAATATTATCAATAGGTGATGAACAGGCAAAGTATTGGAGATAAGTAATAAAATGTTGGGTATTTTTCTATCATGAATGTCATATACACAGTCTTATTTATAGCAATTTGAATGTGACTCACACCTGTGAAGATATTGCCCATGCACTTCACCAAACACACAGAATAAGCAGAGAGGATTAAGTAGTCACATAATCATAAATGTGGGGTACAGGTGCAGCTTTGTAAAGACAAAATGAGGCCAACTTACCTCACTGTAAGACATACTCTTTTGGAGGAAGCAGGCCACCAAGAGAGTAAGAAGAGTTCACTAATTTCTCATCAGAGTACATGAACACTGGGAAAATGACATTAGTGACCCTATGTATTTCTGTGCTCAGCTGGGGCAGAAAGAGCAAGCCACCCACTGCAAAGGTGAATTTTAGAAAGAGGACTGACAATAGTTAAGAGCACAACCTTGTCCATTCTAGCCTCTAAATACACTATTTATAAAACTCACTACCTCTGTCATTGGTGAGTAATCATGCCACATTGTCCCCATATGTGAAAATTAATGGGACAGATGCTGGCTACAAGGTTCACTGAAATTCAATATGAAAGATTTTGATTTTATTTTTTATAGCAGGGAGAACAGAGGGGTTCTACTATGCACCAACTCAAATTCTAAATCCTTATGAGGGAAAAAAACATTTCTTTCTCTGTCTTTATGTTCATACACATGATTTATAGTAGATTATTTTAAGATGCGGAGAGTTTTCTCTCTCTAAGCTATTTCTCACTCTCTGGGACAGCCTTTGCAGTCCAGTATCTGGTGAGAACATTATCAAAGGAAGCTGCTGATCTGGTCATAGCCAGTGAGTAACCCTTGCCTAAACCAGAAGAGCCAAACTTCAAAAGGAAAATTCATCAACACATGTAGTTATTCAATTAAGAGAGTTTCCATTAAGTCTGTGATGCCCATCATGTACTGAGCTGGATGCTATGAATAAACGTGTGTTTCCTGGCTCAAGGGAGCACTTAGTTCTGTTGAGGTAGACAACATGATAGCAGTAATACGCTTTGTTTATTACATATATAATATACTCTTCTTTACAGCAGTATGCATTAGAATAAATTTACCAGAAGGAAATGAATCTACTTGAAACAAGATGGTCAAACAATGATTTGGGGAAGAGATAATCAACTTATATTTCTGAAGTAGCCAGCATTTAACATCTTTTCAACTAAACTTTTCAACAACTTGTAGTTGAAAGTTTTCCTGTGTCCTGCATGGTCCTTAGCTGCTCAGACCCAAGTTAACACACAGAGGCTTATATTAATTAAAACTGCTCAGCCATTAGCTCAGGTCTACCTCTGACTACCTCTTACACTTAAACTCAGCCCATTTCTGTTAATCTACATGTTGCCACATTTTCCATGACTTTTCCTGTGTGCCATTACATGCTGCTCCCTGGATGGCAGGCTGGCATTTCCTGACTCTGCTCTCTCTCTTCCCAGAATTCTCCTTGTCTGCTTATCCCGCCTATACTTCCTGCCTGGCTACTGACCAATCAGCATTCTATTAAACCAGTGTACAAAAGCATTATCCCACAGTAACAACCAAAATAATTATACACAAGGGGAAAAATTACCTGCATTGGGTACACTTGGTTTGAGTACACTGAGCCAATTCACTACATATTTAATTTCACAAGTAAGTAAAGGATAGGCACTCCATAATAGTAAGAGTAAGTGTGCTTTCCTGAGTTAAGATAAGTCTCTCAAAAGACAATGCATATCAAATAATCAGAACATGCATATAGCAAGTGTAAGAGTAGCTGATCCTATACAGGATGTTTATGAAATAACAGCATATCAAGAAGCCAGATTATAACCACATAAACTCAAACTGTTAAGAACAAGTATTGAACATTTGGAAGACCTTGGAATCCTTTGTCTACCATTAGTCAATTAGCAGGATACGTGCCCTTCCTAAGTTAGATCTTCTAGCCTGGGACCTTGTGTCTCCAATATGAAATAATGTCTGTCATAATTAGGCCTTTAAACACTATCATTGAAATCCAGAGTATAGTGAGGAAAGGTGAGGCATTCCAAGGTTCTACATTGTCTCTGTGTCTCTCATCAGGGTTCTGAAGATGCTCATGTGATTTTGTATGTAAACATCACTGAAAGGGCATGTCTCTGAACTCCTTGGGAATTATATTATCTAGGAACAAAGCATCAAGTAACTCCATTACCTATTGTGAGTGGTGTAGCATTAGACATGGTCATGTACACAATTCTGCAGTAGAAACATGTAGAGTCATTCAGGTATACATGGAGGCATTTTATATTTAGGTCACAGAACTGAAGTATCTCTATTTGTTGACAACATAAACCTGTATAAAGAACTTTAGAAAACCTCACCAAAATTGCTTAGATCTAACACTACATTCAACAAAGTATCAGGGTACAAAATAAGTACACAAAAATTAATAGCCTCTTATATTTTTTTTCTTTTTTTATTTTTATTTTGCAATACAATTCAGCTCTACATATCAGCCATGGATTCCCTTGTTCTCCCCGCTCCGATCCCCCTGACCTTCCCCCCAGCCCACCCCCGATTCCCACCTCCTCCAGGGCAAAGCCTCCCCCGTGGACTGAGATCAACCTGGTAGACTCAGTCCAGGTAGGTCCAGTCCCCTCCTCCCAGGCCGAGCCAAGCGATCCTGCATAGGCCCCAGGTTTCAAACAGTCAACTCATGCAATGAGCACAGGACCCGGACTCACTGCCTGGATGCCTCCCAAACAGATCAAGCCAATCAGCTGTCTCACCCATTCAGAGGGCCTGATCCAGTTGGTGACCCCTCAGCCATTGGTTCATAGTTCATGTGTTTCCATTCATTTGGCTATTTGTCCCTGTGCTTTATCCAACCTTGGTCTCAACAATTCTCGCTCATATAAACCCTCCTCATTCTCACTAATTGGACTCCCAGAGATCCACCCGGGGCCTAGCCATGGGTCTCTGCATCCAGATTCCTCAGTAGTTGGATGGGGTTTCTAGCATGACAATTAGGGTGTTTGGCCATCCCATCACCAGAGTAGGTCAGTTCGGGCTGTATCTCGACCATGGTAAATGAAGATCACATGAGAATAGGAAGAAACAAAGTGCTAGAGAGGCCCACAGAAATCCACAAAGATACCCCCACAACAGACTGCTGGCAATGGTCGAGATACAGCCTCTTATATTTTGATTAGAAATAACTTAGGAAACAATGATCCCATTCATAATATCTTCCAAAAAAACCTGATGAATAAACCACTGTAATTAAAGCTTTAAAACATCAAAGAAGATAGTAAAAGAGGGAAAGACTCCTCATGCTCAGGGGTTAGTAGAATTAATATTATAGAAATGGCTGTGTCCCCAAAAGCAATCCATAGACTTAATGAAATCTCCATTAAAATTCAAATGGAATTTTTGCAGAACTAAAACAATTATAAAATTCATGTGGAAGCACAAAAGATTACAAAGAGCTAAAGGCAACCTGAAGTAGAAAGAGCAATGCCACAGGAATCATAATACCTGGTCTCAAATTACACAACAGAGCCAGAGTAACAAAGCTGCTATGTATGGTACTGGTACCAAAACAGACATATAGACCAATGTAATTGAATGCATGACTCAGAAATAATCTCACATAACTGCAGTTATTTAATTTCCACAAAAGTGTCAAAACATACATTGGAAGAAATATACCCTGTTGAACAAATGCTGTTGTAAAGGTGGATTCTCACACGTAGAAGAATAAAACTAAAGCCTTTCTCTCTCATCCTGTACAAAAACATATTTAGTCACATGTGTCAGAGGCTTAACAGAAGACCTGAGTCTTTGAAACTACTAAGGGAAAACACAGGTAAAACATTTCAAATTAAGGTATAGACAATGACTCCCTGAAAAAGAATCTAATAACACAGGACATGATTTTCCAGTTTCCAATAATTGAAAAATGGGATTACATGGAATTAGAAAGCCTCTATACTGCAAAACAATTAATAACCAGAGTGGAGAGACAACCTTCAGAATTTTAGAGACTTTTTACATAAACCATTTTAGACATCCAAACAGGAGGCTCATATTTAGACCATAAAAAGAACTTCAAAACCGCCCCTCAAAGAACCACCTAACCAAAAATGTGCTAATGAGTTGGACAGACCATTCTCAAAAGAATACATAGTTGTCAAATAAATATTTTAAAATGTCTTCAACATCCTCAGCCATCAGAGAAATTCAAATTAAAAGCGCTTTTAGATGCCATATCACTCTAGTTAGAATGGCTATGACTAATTGGGGCAGGAGAGATAGCTTAGTGTTTAAGAGCATGGACTGCTCTTCCAGAGGACTTAGCTTCAATTTTCAATGTCCATACTGCTACTCACAATCATGTGTAAATTCAGTTCCAGGGAATACAGATCCCTCTTCTGACCTGTAACGGCACCACACACACACACACACACACACACACACACACACACACACGTTGAACAGATACATGAAAAACAGAATACTCATACAAATAAAAATATTTTCTAAGAAATGAAATAAATGATAATAAAATCTGATAAGCATGTAGGAAATGGGAACCTTTGTACACATACGTTTGGAGGGAGTGAAACTGGTACAGCAGCTGTGGCAGTCACAGAGGTTCCTCAAAACCAAACTCACACTCATACAATTTTAAAATCAAAGATCTCTGCTTGCTTGCTTGCTTGCTCGCTTGCTTGATTGATTGATAAATGATTTATTATCTCCTGTTATTTCTACAATTCTGCCACAAAATGCTTTGCCAAGCTGCTTTCTCCTTACACACCTCCTCATACTCTGCAGGCTAAGTTCCCAGTTCTCTAGAACGTTACACAAGACCTTCTATGGTAGAGCCCTTTCTACTTCTCTAGCCTGGGCTCTTGCTTTATACCCTCGAACAGAACAGAGCTTCCCTAAAAGTACCACAATCTTCCTGGCATCTGGTCTATCTACCTACAATCTCCCATTCTCTGCCTTTTGGATAAACATGCTGCCCACTTTTCAAAACTCTCTAATAATTTTTCTGTTGTCATTCATACCTTAGGCAGAAACAGAACTGAACTATGTCTGTGTTTTAAGAATATTTAAGGCTGTCGAGCAATATAGTATCTTTAAAACTTTATTGCAAATCCAATAACCAAAAAGCTCTTGGAGAGAATGGATTCTAATTTGCCTTTATATCTTAAAAATCTAGCAAAATTCCCTTGTGATATGAATATCTATGTGAGTAGATGAATAAATCCTGAGCCAAATCTAATTCAAGAATAAAGCATAGGCCAAATTTATATCACAACATACATGACTATATGGAAACTGGGAACATTCCTTTTAACAACAGTTCAGCAGTGTGTTTCTCCTTTTCTCTCTTCCTTTATATCTTAACAGCACCAAGCAGTACAATACAAACTTTTTAAGTGTCCCACTGACTTTGAATAATAGAAGAATGCCGTGGAAGACGAATCCATAATCTCCATCACCACAAGAAGAGGGTATCTGAGGGTATGTGTGCATGGCTACATTATGTATGTACAGTTAATTTGACAACTGGGAAAGGCAATCCTCTATGTATTCACAGTATTGGATTAACCAGCATACATGACTACATGGTAAAATTACTGAGTACAACTTCTGATTGACTTCTAAGTGGGCAAAAATATTCTAAGGTAAAAGTGAGAGCCCAGTTCAGGTCTCAGGTAGAGTACAATGAGACTCAGTTACATAAAAAGAGTACTATTTTACGTGATGATTTTACTTTGTTGGGGAGGAATTTTAAGGCTTATATTTAATTCCAATGAAAGGAGGAGGGGACTGAATGACAGTACCTTTTCCTTCTTCACAGATGACTGATTTGAATAGCCTGCACCCAAGCCATCTCCACGGATGTACTGCTGTTTTCCTGGCTAGGGTTTAACTGGTTGTCTTTGTCGTATTTGCAACAAGATCGTTAAAAATTGTACCAAATCATTTTGTTCATCACCTTGATACTAAATTTCAGACACACATTTTTTTCCTAACATGGTGTCTAACTCAATTTGTACCGCGTGGCCCTTCCAACATCACATGGCATTTCTAGTTTACGCTGCTTGCAGGGATGCTCAGAACATTTGGCTTAGCAGGGGCCCTCCACAAAACCATTTTGTCATTCATGAATGTTCTTCACTCTGCCTTGGGAACTTGATCCCATCTGGTAGTTCCTGGAGCCCAGCTGTCTGGCCCCTTCTCCAGGCACCCTCTGGAGAGGCCCCCAATCTCATCCCTGCAGTTTCCCAGGAAGTACCCGACCACCCGTGTTTCACTAATGAGAGCCCTGTGCACAGTAAATGAGAATGACCAGCTGTAGGCAGAGCCAGGCAGGAAGCGGAAAGTGTCCTACCAAGTATTTCTACGTTTTAGACACACTGGCATTTTGCCAACCCCAAATACATTTCCTGTTTTTATTTTGTGACCGACTAGGATATAAAATAGTATTTAGGTATAAACAGCTACGAAGAAGTCGTGAGGTACTTTGTGATACAAAGCACCTTGCTCAAAATTAAGAGAAAGGAAAAAGTATTTTCTGAAAAAGATCCTGTGACTCAAATTCCAGTAGATTTGGTTAGCTTATGCAGCTTTCCTTCCTTTTTCCATCACAGACAACTTTGCGATTGCACAACTACATAACGCAGGGAGCAGCAACCTATTCCTCTGAGAAATAAAAGCAGCTCATGCACCCAGACAGGAAAGAAGGAAAAAGTGTTCATTTACTTGGGGTTCGATTTCCAGCAGACATCATTTGGCACTTTGTCCTTCTGATGGACACATTTGATTTGAACCAAAGTAAAAGGAAAACATCACTAAATGTATAGCAGGGGCCACGGACTTAAAGGTAGGAATAGTGAACAAGGGATGGAAAGATAATGAATAAAACTTAAAAATTATACAGCTTGTAAAATGACGAGACTAACTAATTCATTCAACTTATCAATAAATCTGTGGTGAGCACAAAGTCATTATCATAGCTGTTGAAATAGTATTTGATTACATTCAAGTTCATTCCTTACTAAAAACACATATAAGTATTAGCATTCTGTTTCAAGGGAAAAGCTAGACTTTTTCCAATTTTGGTAAAGAACAACAACAAGAAGGCTAAAACCTTTTATGATAATTTTGATTTAAATTTTCCATACAATATATTTTGATCACATTCTTTCCTACTTCCTTCTGCCCTCCTCTGCCCACTAAAATTCATGTTCTCTCTCAAAAACGGAAATAAAATAATTTAAAAAAACCAAGAAAAAACACTGTTCTGGGGTGTGGTTGATATACCCAGTTAGAATATATTCTATTGGGGAAAACTGATTTTCCCCTTCTCATCAGGTATCAACCACCTATTGGTTAGTGGTGAGATTTTGTGTCCACCTTCCCTTCTCAATCTGGGATTTTTTTTCTTGTTTGAACCTGTACAAGTTCTGTGCATGCTGCTATCACAATCTCTGTGGGTTTATGTGTTTATCAGTCTTGTTAATGTCTGGAAGATCCTGTTTTCTTGGAATCATCTACTGCCTCTGGCTGTTACAATGTCTCCTCCTGCTGTCCTGTCCCCCAAGATCTATGAGCCTTGAGGAGAGTGGTTTGATAAAGATATACCATTTGGGGAATATACTTTAACTAGTTCTGAAGGAAAATAGTTTTTATTCACACAAATAAAGATCTTATTTCAAAGGCATACAAAGAATAATGTGAAAACAAACTAACAAATGCATAAGATTTATTAGAGAAAATCTTAAAACACTGGCATAGGATACAAATGCTTGTCACATAGCAATGCATACCATTACATATCAAAAGAGTCAATCCTATCTAGATGTCTAAGTCAGTCTTGAAATGTAATAAAATGTCAACAGAAGTTGTTTTGGAAATAGATAACCTTGACCTGCATCTTATAAGGAGAATGAAGGAAGTAAGCAAGCATGGTGAAATTGTCTGAAAAGTAGATCTAACAATGGTAGAATTGTCCTAAAATATATCAAAATATACTATAATATAAAATTATTGCAACAAGTGGTATTGCCGATAACAGGCAGAGTCCAGGGGAGATTCTACAAAGTTAGACATGGATACAATGAAAAATTAAAATGCTGCATGTGATAAAGATAAAATTCCAAAATAAGTATAGAAAAGTGATTATTTAATAAATGATATTGAGTCATACTAAATATCTTCAGTACAACTTCCAACTCAATTAAAGCAATTTATCTTATACTATAAAGATGTGGAAGGTCTGTTTAAATTTATTACTGAAAGCTAGAATCTATGAAAGAAAAAAAAACGGCATAACTGTACTTCCCAATGGCATGTACCACTAAATGGAAAGTGAAAAGAGAGACAATACAGAGGAAATGACTGCATTCTCTCTGGAATATTTTGCGTTTTTTTTTGCCTTACACATAAAGGATCCTACAAGAAACAAAACTGGCTATTATGAATAAAGCTGAACCATTAAAAAGTTGAACAAGTGTCCTTGTGCAAAGATGGAACATCTTTTGGGTATATGCCTAGGAGAGGTATAGCTGGGTCTTGACGTAGATCAATTTCCAATTTTCTGAGAAACCACCATATTGATTTCTGAAGTGTCTCCACTAGTTTGCACTCCCATCAGCAATGGAATAGTGTTGCCCTTGGTCCACATCCTCTCCTATATGAGCTGTCACTTGGGTTTTTGATCTTAGCCAGTCTGACAGGTGTAAGATGAAATCTCAGAGTTGTTTTGATTTGCATTTCCCTGATGGCTAAGGATGTTGAACATTTCTTTCAGGTGCTTCTTGGTCATTTGAGATTACTCTGTTGAGAATTCTCTTTATCTGTACCCCATTTTTAATTGTATTTTGGTTGTTGATGTCTACTTTAGTGAGTTCTTTATATATTTTGGATACTAGTCCTCTGTTTGATGTGGGGATGCTGAAAATCTTTTTCCCATTATGTAGGCTGCTGTTTTGTTCTGTTGACAGTGTCTTTTGCTTTAAAGAAGCCTTTTAGTTTCATGAGATCCCATTTATTAATTGTCTATCTTAGTTCCTGCACTATTGGTGTTCTGTTAAGAAAGTTGTCTCCTGTGCCAATGCATTCAAGGCTAATCCCCACCTTTTCTATAATCAGATTCAGTGTACCTGGTTTTATGGTGAGGTTTTTGATCCACTTGGACTTGAGTTTTGTGCAGTGTTATAGATAAGGATCTATTTGTATTATTCTGCATGCTGACACCTAGTCAGATCAGCACCATTTTTTAAAGATGATTCCTTTTTTTTCCATTGTATATTTCTGGTTTCTTTATAAAAAATCAGGTGTCCATAGGCATATGGATTTATGTCTGGGTCTTCTAATTTGATTCCATCAATCAACCTGTTTATACCAATATTATGTGATTTCTATTACTGCAGCTCTGTAGTACGGCTTGAAATCAGGGATGGTGATACCTACAGGAGTTCTTTTATTGCACAGGATTGTTTTAGCTATCCTGAGTTTCCTGTTTTTCAATATGAAGTTGATTATTGGTCTTTCAAGTTCTGTAAAGAATTGTGTTGGGGTCTTGATAGGGATTGCATTGAATCTATAGATTGCTTTTGGTAAGATGGCCATTTTTACTATGTTAATCCTACCGATTCATGAGTGTGGGATTTCTTTCCATCTTCTCAAGAGCATCACCCTGGTGAAGACTCCTGGTAGTGGGGGATACAGAACCTAAACAAGCCATCTTCTATAACCGCAAGGTTTCCAGTGGAGGGATTGGGACACCAACCCAGCCACAAAACCTTCAATCTACAATTTGTCCTGCCTGAAAGATGTGCTAGGGTAAAAGTGGAGCAGAACTTGTGGGAGTGGCCAACTAATGGTTGGTCCTACTTGAGACCCATGCCTGACACTGCCTGGAGGGCCAGGAACCAGAGAATGGATATCCCAGAGACCAAAGATAGAACCAAACATGACCAGAAAAAAAGTCAATAAAATTATTCCTAATGATACTCTGCTATACTCATAGACCATCAGATAGGCTTTATCCAGAAACCAATGGGAGCAGATGCAGAGACCCATAGCGAAACATTAGGCAGAGCTTGGGGAATCCTGGGAAAGAAGGGAAGGAAATATTGTAGGAGCCAAAGGTATCAAGGATACCACAAGAATGCAGCCCACAGAATCATCTAACAACATATCATAGGGGCTCACAGAGATTAAACCAACAATCAGGGAGCCTGTATGGGTCTGACCTAGGTCCTCTGCATATATGTTATGGTTGTGTAGCTTGGTGTTCTTTTGGGACTACTAATAGTGGGAACAGGGGCTATCTCTGACTCTTTTGCCTGCTTTGGGGACCCTTTTCCTCCTACGGAGATATCTCATCCAGCCTGAATATGAGGGGATGTACCTAGTCTTATAGCTTGATATGCCATGTTTGGTTGCTATCCCTGGGAGGCCTGCTCTTTTCTGAAGGGAAAGGAGGAGGAGGAGTGGATCTTGGGGAAAAAGGAAATTGGGGGTTGGACTGGGAGGAGAAAAGGGAGGGGAAACTTTGATCTGGATGTAATAGATGAGAGAAGAATACATTTTTTTAAAAAAGAAAAAAACAATGAAAAAGAAACATACCTGATAGAGAATTGATGAATCACGCAAATGTAATTCATATAAAACAAAACACAAATGGTGCTGACACATGTGAAAGATCCTGGATGCATTCATAGTTTAAAATAGGAAAGTTTAAGTTACAATGAAGTTTTTTTTTCATTTGTAAGAATGATAAGGCCCTACCAATCTGAACATACTTTGGGTGAGTACAATATAGAGATTCCAGATTGCTAGCTATATAAAATAATGGAGCCCCTGTGGGAAACAATTTACAATATTATCAAAGTGAAAAATTCACATACATCATTTGATCAGAGTTCTTTCATTTCTAGAACTTGTTCTGCAATGTATTCATGCACATAGAAATTATAAATGGAAAACACTTTCTACACCAGCATTGTTTATTTGTTTGTTAGTGTGTTTGGGGAGGTATTTTTGTTTATTTATCAAGACAAAGTCTCCCTTCCCCCATCTATTCTCAAACTCACGAGCTGCCTGCCTCAGGCTCCTGAGGCTTGGCTTCCATATGTGCACCAACACACCCAGCTCAGCATTGCTTTTGAGATAAAAGACAGGAAAGAATTTACATATCCCTTGCTGGGGGATATAGTAATAAAGTGAGGTTGATGTGTAAGGATTCTCAGTATACATTCTTTAACAAAAACATTGTGTGAAGAGTCATGAATATATGCTATTATTTGTTTAAAGATAGGAGAGTGCATTGCATACTCAGGTCTCCATATTTATAAGCTAAGCAATGAAGGTATTAGCATTTCCTCGGAGAGGATAATCAATGATAAAGTAACAGAGATGGGGTTAAAAACTCTACTCATAAATAACACTATGTGTAAACATGTCAATACATGACTTATTTAATAATTATAAAATTTCAACTGGAGTGGTACAAATCACTTTGTAATTAAAGAATTACTGTCCATTATTTTTGTAAATATAAGCATATTGCCAATAAAATGATCTAAAAATATTTATAAACATTTTTCAACTACAATGGGAGAAACAGCAGAGCCCAGGATTCTAAATTTCATTTGCCAGTTCCCACCTGATGGGCCCATAACCCCCTCTAACAGTGGTTCTCAACCTTCCTAATGCTGCAACCCTTTAATACAGTTCCTTATGTTGTAGTGACCCCCAGCCATAAAATTATTTCGTTGCTATTTCATAACTGTAATTTCGCTATTGCTATGAATCATAATGTAACTATCTGATATGCAGATGGTCTTAGGTGACCCCTGTGAAAGGGTCGTTTGACCCCTTCCTAAAGGGGTCACATCCCACAGGTTGCGAACTACTCCCCTATAGCAAAATGAGTGCCTTCCTTGCCTTTGATGAACTTGAGGTCCCATTCCATAACAAAACTCTAGACTTGTGCTGTCCAATAATGTGGCTGAAATTGTTGTGGATATTTAACTTTGAATCTCAGTTTAACTTTGTAAAAAAAAATAAGCTTAAAGTTTCTCGACACATCTTCACTAGCTACATTCAATGGTGGCCACATAGGATGGTTGACACACATCAGATAACAGGGACATGGAACATTTCATCAAAGGAAATACCATTGCACAGTGAAGTTCTGGACTCTCTAGACTGAGAGAACTTAATATATAGCACTATTTGATACAAGAGTGTTAACACAGAAGGGAAGGGCATCTGATCTCTTCTTTGTACGTGTTTATATTTATAAATGTGCTTTTAATGCTATCAAGGACAAAGATAATAGAGGAAATGCTATTAAAAGGTAACATGCAGCCTAAGGGGTCTGTGAAGAGATGGCCACAAGCTAGGCCTGGTGATTTTGATGAATCTGAATCCACTTACGCACTCACCTGGGCCTAATAATCCAAGCTGTGAAATCACATCATTATCCATCATTATTATCTCTGAAATAGCAAACACCTTCTAGAGTGTAGCCATTTCCTGTTCCCTTTTAGCTCACTAGATGTAATGAGGCTGAACACCAGTATTAGTCTAGGACACAGGTACACCAACCATATACCCTCAGACTAGCTAACAAGAAGCCTCATCTTCAAAGGCTGTTCTTTTCTGAGTGACTCAGTGCTAGAGGCTGTGTTCTATTTTTATATAAGCAATGAGCATTAGCAGAGGTCCCTAGAGCTAGGCAAATAGTCTGATTTCAGATTCTGTTCTTTATTAGCTGTGCCACTTCTCAAGTTATGTAGCCACCATAATAGTCTAGAAAACATGCCCACAATTCCTGCTTCACAGCTTAGTGGGGAATGTAAGCATAAGCTAAGGATTCTGAACACCAGCATCCAGGAAGCACTGATTGAATGTTGCCACAGGAAAAAAAATTTCCATTATATTTATTTTTAAGAAGTTCATCTGAGGGCTAAAGACATGGCTTAGTGATTACAAGGACTGGCTTCTCTTCCACAAGACCCAGGTTTGATACCCAGCACCCACATGTCTGCTTACAATTATCAATAACTCCAGTTCCAGGGGATCTAACACTCTATTCTGGCCTCCATGAGCATCAGACAACCAGTTGGTGCACAGACATACATGCAGGTAAAAAAAGATCATGCACATAAAAAATTTTAAAAAGGTTCATACAGTCAATATTTAGTTGACAATACTCTATTATTAATGGACACTAACTTCAGATGTTTTACAATTTAGAAATTCATGTTGCCCTAAACAATGTCATTTTCTAGGTAAAGAAGAAAAGTGGCAAAAGGGTAGGTTTGCAGATACGTAGGCCTGGTACACAACACAGGCTGGGAATGAATCTGGCACAAACAATAGCAGTGGAGAGGCAGACAACAGACGTTGAGCCACAGAACACCAGAACTGCTACGGCTCTGAGCACTTTCTGTTGATGGTTTACATGTGTGACATTGTCAACAGATTAGTTGCTTGCTTTAGGCCAGAAGGTTGAATATGCCCCTACCACCACCCACCACACACACACACACACACACACACACACACACACACACACACACACCCCTCATCATTTTTCATTAAAACAAAAACCAAGGAGTATGTACGCACACATGCATATGAGTATGTGTGTGTCTATGTATGATAGGGAGAGGGAAGGAAATGGGAGGGGGAAAGGGGAGGGGGGAAGGGGAGGTGGAAAGTGGAAGGGGGAGGGGAGAGGGAGATTGATTTTCTCCTTCCAGCTCTTTACATCACTGGATAGCTTGACCAAGTCGGATTTGCCACATGGACCTGCTGTTTAGCAAACTGGCATCCTTCAGAAGGAGGGGGCACACAACAGAGTTGCCGAGAGCTCACAAGTGGCATTACCGACGGGATGAGTTTAAGCCATACTTCTTCATGGCACCTCACATCATGGCACTTGTTAAAAACAGACAACAGCTTTGCAATCGGCTCAGACTCAAGAACCCACCTGCAAGCCAGTCCTGACGGGTTTACTTTGACCTGAGCCAAATGGAATCATGCTGGTTGAAAAACTTTTCCCCTTATGACTTGCCAAAATGCTCAGCATTCACACTGTTTAGAAACTCTGTGCCTTGAAGCGTAGAAAAACTTCCTTTCCAGTAAAGCCAACCCACTTAGACATACTATGGACAGAGTAAGTGGGCATCTTAACTTGTGCATATTCGTTGTACACAATAATCATGTTTATTAAAATACGAATGCATATACTTGATCACATCCATGCCATCAACCTCTCTTGTCTTCCTTTCCCATTTCCATTGGTCCCCAACTTCTTCCCAAATAGTCACCCTTCTACTATCATGTCTCTTTTTTAAAAATGTGGATGGCATATATGAGACAAAATATCATGGTATTTTTTCTTTTTGAATCAGGCTGGCTTATTTCATTTAACATAGTGATGTCCAATTCTGTCCATTTTCTCTAAAATGACATAATTTCTTCTTCATGGTTTGTGGGAGTCCACAAAGGTTTCCTAGTGAAATCTGAGCTTGCTTTACACAGCAGGGCTGCATTAGGGGATGACTGGACCACATGCATGGTCACGAGGTGTCTGGGATGGTCTACACTTGGCTGTGCTGGGGGGAGGTCTTTTGCTCCACCCCTTGGCATTCCTGTAAAAAACCCCTTAGTAGAGACAGAAGGGGCTAGTGGGTGAGGATCCAGGCCCTCCCGAGCTATCCTATGTTTTCTAACTGTCTCTCTCCTCTATACTTCTATCTACATATTTCTCACCTCTCCCTCCTCAAGAGTACCCTGGGGGAATCAGAGGGAGCAGGTCTCCCTCAGTGGTTCATTGAATCTCCCTTGTATGTATATACCATTACATGCACATCACTTATTTTATCCATTAACTTATTTATCAATGGACACAGACCTGATTTATATCTTCGCTATAGTAAATATGAGGGATTATACTTTTGCATGATATCATGAGTACTACTCACAAAAGACCAAACTAATCAAAGAAACACCTGAACTCATGCTGTACATTGACAGACACTTAAAAGAATGTGTTCTATGAATGCATGCTAACTTCACCTAACAATAATTCTTTTCTTTCAGTTTTCATTTTAATAAGAATGTACTGAATAAATTCCCCACCCTCCAGGAACCCCGACTGTATTAGGCCATCCATGAAGCAGTCCAATGTAGGAACCCCCAGTGCTGCATCTGCATTTATTTTGAAAACTAATTTGCCAAATATGTTGTTTTCAGAAAGCATAATCCTTCTAGAACCTGAAACTTCTAGGATCCAGGTTACGATTTTCCCTAAGGACCCCACATGAAAGACAGGAGTTGCTACCAAAGGGGGGTATTCCTAATAAACCAAGCTATACAATTATGGTCAAGTAAGCAACGGAGAGGGAACCCCAAGCTTTTCTGAGCCAAGTGCATGTACCTGCTGGGCATGTCAGCACAGCCCACATGGCAGTAAATAACATGAATGTTTTAACGAAGCAGTCCAAATAAATTTTTTAAAAGAATCATCCCTTCTTTCTTATCATAAACCCCACCCCACCCCTTTCTTGTGCCTTTCCAAGCAAGGTTCCTTCTGCTACCGAAACAGATGCCACGCTCATCTCTCTGTGAGTAGTCATCTACTAAAGGTAGATGGGGATGAATTTCACTGGGGATTTTAGCCTTTGCTGGAGGTTATTGATATGCTGTGGCTTTACAAAGGTGGTTCCTATGACCAGTGACTTATTCCTAAAGCCATATGGCTCTTAAGTTCTAACTTTCAAAGGATGCTCATTCACAAATGGCTCTCCTTTAACTATATGTAAGAGAAAAACTTTCCTAGGGAAAGTTGACAAAGGGGCCTGGGTGATTGTGATTAAAAAAGAAGAGTTATAAAAGCAATAGGAAACTTAACTGAATTGTTCTTCTGCAGGGCAAAGCCAAGGTTTCACTGTAATAATGAGAGCCAATTCAAAGGTATCTCCAACATACACACTGGGATTTCTGCTCTGAGAGGTAGTAATAAAATTGAAAAATAAAATACTAAACTGTATATGAGAAACAGATGAAGGATAACCTCACAAAAGCCATACATGATAAATCACTCTCCGTCACTATGAACAGACTCTACAGCATTCAAGGGTGCTCCCATGTTCTACCCTGCTAATGAATTCATAGCAAAATCTCACTTACAAAATGGCTTCAACCTATAAGCACAGTTAGATATCAGTCAATCACATTTGAAAACCACAGTGTTTCTAGCCCAAAGCCATTCCCTTGCCTTTCAAGACAGTAGCAGCAGATTCAAAATGTGGTTATTATCACCCTAAACAAATGATATCTTTTGAAGAATATAGGTGCCCTCCCCTCTTGATAACTTCCTCACTAACACAAGTGTTTGAATAGAGACCATGAAATGGGAACAGCCATGGAATGCTCTGATAAAGTTGATGTTAAAACTGCTGTAATTTTTTTTTTAAGAATCAGTTCTCTCTATAGGGAAGTCTCAAATTAACTGTCACCAGTTCCAGATGTTTCTTCCCGTCTTCAGCAATGTTTCACATATCATGACTGTTAGAATGATAAACCAACTGCTCTTCAGAAATTTTATAATTGCCTCACATCTGTCTCACTAAGAACTGTTCAAGGCTAGATGATATTCTTGGATGTGGCATACAGTTATGTGTCCTATAATTTCTCCCAGAATCTCACATTCTTAAGAATAATATGCAAGTGACATGCCATTAAAAAAATAACAACTTTGTGGAGAATAGATTTTGGTTGTCTTGTATTCCGTTCTTTTCTCTTCGTAAAGACAATCACATTGTCACTGACACATCCACTCTACTTTATCTCCAGTAGTAAAGAGGATGTGAGGGTTGGGGGTAGGGATATGGTCCCAAGAAAGAGATGAACCAATAGAATCCCATTTCAAAATCAAGCCTTACCTGAAACCAGCCCAGTCTCCATGATCCAAATAAGCTTTTCCCTTTGTGAGACCAATTAATGTTTTTCTGTGGTTTGTAATTCACAGTATCCCAGCTAATTCAAACATACAGTAAGACACATTTTTGAAAGACCAAGTAGGTAGCATGGTAATAAATTAGCAAATAATAAATAAATGTACATTGACTGTGTGCAGCATAAAATATTTGAGTGACTAAATACCTATCCCAAGCAATCTTTTTCTTCTTTTAGTAGATTGCCTTTTAGAGGATTGTCTTTGTTGTTATTGTTATCAATTTTTAAATTCTACGAATCTACTCATCTGTCTTTTCTAGAAACAGCTGAGAAGCTGAATGTAATAATATCCCCCTCCAAAGGCATGACCAGCAAAGACTAGCTGCAATACTAATTTTATGTAAAGGAGAAAAGGGCACAGAAGGTCAAACCATAAGGAAGAGATGTTTGGAAGATAAGATTAGCACTGGCCTATGCTTCTTCCTTCACAGCTCCTAAGTCTACAGAGAAGTGTAATTGTGCAATGGGATTTTTGTCCACTTCATACAGGCTTGATTTCCAGGCTCAAGTGATGGTGACAAACGGCCCAATCACTTCCACTAAGAGGTGTTAATCAGAGAACTGTCATATAGGAGGTAAGCTTCTCTGTAAATTCATATCTCTGCCTATAGATTAGTACAGCTCTCAGACACCATCCCAGAAGTTGCTTTGTGCACCGGACTGTGGTTAAAATAGACATTTACAACTAGTCAGTGTGGAGAGAATGAGTGTGGGTGGAATGCTGAGCTATACATGAGACATCTATAGCACACCCTCTCAACCACAGCTCAGCGACCATCTGGAGAGAGGGGGCACAAAGACTGCCAGAGCCAGAGGTTGGGAAAACCAAAGCACAACAATGTCTGTGGGATATCGAAGGATCACTTCACTCACAAACTCACAGCAGCTGTGGTTATCTGCACACAACTTAGACAAGAGCAAGCCAATCAACATCCCTGCAAGGAGGAGGAAGGGATATATCACTCCCAACCCCTAGCTAAGTTTCTATTGACAGTTGATGTCTTCTGAGGAGGAAGAAACTTTAAAGGTATCACCCCTCTTAGAACTACCTCACTAGCTCCAGTGGGTACCCCCGACCCTTGAGTTTCTAGAGAGCAAAAATTTGATTCAGTGGTTTAATGGGAAAAAAATAAAGGAATACATGAAATTGGGAGCAAGTTAGGGGGTGGGGCTGGATCTGGGAGGTGTTAAGAGGACGAATGGAAAGTAAATACATTAAATGTATAAATTCTTAAACAATTAAATATATATGTATCTATATCTACCTATACATATATATACATACATGCATATGTATATATGTGTATATATATACATACATATATAAAATGAGGGAATGGAGAGATGGCTCATCAGTTAAAAGCACTTGCTGCTCTTCCAAAGGACTTGAGTTCAGTTTCTAGAATCCATGATAGGCAGATAACTCCACCTTCAGAAGATCTGAAACCTTCATCTGATCTCTGCAGGAACACACACACACACACACACACACACACACACACACACACACACACACACAGAGGATAAATCTCTTTTTTCAGGTAAGTTTTTTTTTTGGTTCCTAGTATCAGGACAGTTTATCTGAGATGCATGGATTGAAATGCACAGAAAGACCAAGAGGCCCCATGTCCTTTGGGTTCACCAGCGGAGCTCCAGTAAGTAGTTCAGCGTGATTTGCCAGTTAGTTTGAGGTCACTAGGTATTTGTCAAAGGTGTTTTTGGCAGTACTCTGACAATTATTGAAAAGAACTAAAGAATAAATTCTACTGACTAGTTGAAACTCAAATTCATCTGCCAGATTGCCAAGAAAGCCAGACACTGATTTGCAGAATATAGGGGACTGAGAAGAGGTGTTGGGCAAACTAGCTGTGTGCACATGAACTACAGAAATTGACCAGCAAAGGCAAGGTCAATGGAATAAAAAATAAAATAAAAAAAAAAAAACCAAGGAGGTGTAACACAGAGAGGGGTAGATTGGTCAAAATAGGAAACAGGTACACTGACTATGTCATGCCCAGGGTGTCCCTGACCTGTTGTTTTGCTTTCTACTGGAGCAAGCTGAACTGTTGGAGAAATAGCAGTGGTGTTTATAGAAGGGAAGCCATCTGGAAACACAATCAGAGACCTGAGCCTCAGGGGATTATTGGACCCAACTGAGCATGAAGGGAACATTTGTGCCCAGAGCTCTTTGGCTCCATCATGACCTTAGTTCCATGCAGATATATTTTGACCTTTTAATGAAACTAAATCAGCTATAGTCATTTCCAGAGGCCCCAGTATACACAACGGCCACCCAAGAACAGAAACTCCCTAGAAACGGGTAGCAGAACAGCCAAGAGCTGTGATCATTTCCTGAGTTATTTCCCTAAGACAAATACATCACCTACTGACAAAAAGAACTTCCTCGTGGAAATTCTATGTGAGGAACTCACACAGTGCCCAATGTTAGAAAGACACTTCCTACACGGTGTGATTTGAAAATAAAACCCTATTGAAAAGACCTGTGTGTCTCTTCTAGAACAGTTGACAGCTCACCCACTTTGGACCTCCCTGGCCTCACCAAATCCATGACCACAAACTTGGTGAAAGGGGCCTTCACAGATTCAATTCATTCTGTGCTTGAATGAATTGTAGATTTTCCAGTTCTCAAAATCCAATTTCCTGCTGGACACAGACGGACTCCTTTGAGACACCCTCTCATCTCTTTAAACTATGAACTAAGGCTATTTGACTGGCTGAATCCTACAGGGTAAGCCTACAGCCTTAGTATGCTAAAAAAAAAAAAAAAAAAAGGAAGGGCAGTCTATGCAGAAAGGTTCCCACGGCTGACCACAAACACTGCCCCATCACTTTGGAAATGATCACAGTGTCTTTAATGAAATAATGAAAGCCACTTTCCTGAAATTCAAGCAATCAAATGAAAAAAGGGCCATGTAAAATAAAGATGAGAGCAGACATAGTTTTGTTTTGTTGTTGTTGATGTTTAGCAAAATTTGACAAGAAAGGATTCCCAAGATTTAACAAAGTTGTGTTTGTGATAACTGATCTTCACAGCTTCTTAACTGTTCATCACCTAAACCTCAAGCTGCCTAGATTCAGCATGAGTGAGCCCACTGCTCTGTTTAGCTTGGGCTGATTATATAACTGATTATACAAAGGTCCTACTAATTCTCCATCAATTGAATTTAACTACAAGCTCCACATTATTTTGCAGAGAAAGGATAGGATCACTTCACTAAAGGAAGGAACATCAAGTCCCATTTTTTTTCCCAATGATAATAGAGGACCACATGAAAGGCCTCACTGAAATGACCATTACTGTCCCATGGCAAATGCCCTACAAAAGAATGAAAATGATCCAAATACTGAAGGAAACTACCCTACGCTTATTTCCAGGTAGAATATCCATAACACTAAAACCATTGTCAGCTGCACAACCTTACTTTATTAAGCAAGATGGTCCAATTACAAAAGCAATTAAGCTCAACAGAACATGCAGAGTCTCATTTTCTGTTGTGATCCTTGGAACCAGAAGAACCAAAAATATAACTCTAGCAAACAGCCAGCAAATCTTCAAACCCAAGGTACCTGCAGGTCCTTAGCCAAGTTTTTAGGTCACTATTTGTCATAAGATCAGCAAACAATTTCCCTTTTAGTTTCTAAAACAATTAAATTAAGAGACTATACCAATTAGCATTGAGCTGAGAGTATCATGAAACTAAAACAAAACCAACTTAAACAGCATCATAGAACTACAATCTCTCCCATATGAAAACTACTCCAGAAAGATGCAGTACAGGGCTAAAATGGGACCTGCTCATCATCACAAACTCTTCCTATTCTCTTCAATCACAAGCAAGTGCTGACTTCTATTTGCCAGGTCACCTTGTGCCTCAGGACAGTGATTGAGACTCCATCTACTAAGTGATGGACTACAGTAAGTCAGAAAGAGGCTAAGGTGAGAGGTAAATTCCAGCCCTGAAAGGCAAATCTTCTCCCTTGGGAGACTTCCCAGCAATTTCACACTAAATCCTATTTACATCTCATTGAATGGAGTCTTATGGTTTCACCTAGCTACGAAGCTAGGCAGTATCACTTTTCAATCCCAGATGGCCATGTGCACAGCTTAAAAATAGGATTCTATCTCTAGGGAAAATACACAGTGTGTGGGTTACAAGAGTGAACCAGTATTCCATGACTGGGTATGAGAGAGCAACACTCCTTTTTCTCTCTCCCTCTCTTTCCCTCTCTCTCCCTCTCTTCTCCCTCCCCTTCCCTCTCTCTCCCTCTCCTTACCTCTCTACCTATCCTTCACTCTCTCCTTCCCCCTTCTGTCTGCTCTGCTCATCTCTCCTTTTCTGTCTCTGTCCTTCTGTAACAATTTCTTTCTCTGTCTCTTCTTTGACAATTTGCTAACATTTCTGTGCCTTGACCTCTTGACTCAAAAGAGGGAAACAACAAGAACTCTGGCCCCAAATTACTGTGAAGACAAGTAGATTAATATTGTGGCATATGCCTTTTTTAATCTTCCTGACCAACTCTTCTCCTTTTGGATCATTTGAACAGATTTCAATCTTTCTAAAACTATCAGCCAGCAAAACATAATTATGAAACACTGAAACCTATACCAACACTGAAAATGAGTATTTATTGTATGTGGTGATATATTGTGCACCCCAATATATTGTGTACCCTAATAAAACTTATCTGGGGTCAGAGAACAGAACAACCACTATATTAAACATAGAGGTTAGGCAGTGGTAGCACATGCCTTTAATCCTAGCATTCTGGAGGCAGAGATGCATTGGGATCTCTGTGAGTTCAAGGCCACACTTCAAACAGAGCTGGGCATGGTAACACACGCCTTTCATCCCAGCACTTGAGATCTCATCTCTTTGTTTGGGAAGGATACATGTCTTTAATTCCAGGAAGTGATAGCAGGAAGCAGAAAGGTATATAAGGCGCGAGGACCAAGAACTAGAGCTGGTTAAGCTTTGAGGCTTTTGAGCAGCAGTTCAGCTGAGATCCATTCCAGTGAGGACTCAGAAGCTTTCAGTCTGAGGAAACAGGATTAGCTGAGGAGTTGGCAAGGTGAGGTTGGCTGTGGCTTGTTCTGTGTCTCTGATCTCTCAGAATTCACCCCAATATCTGGCTCCTTATTAATAAGACCATTTAAGACTTATGTTACAGCTGGGTGGTAGTCGTGCATGCCTTTGATCCCAGCACTCGGAAGGCAGAAGCAGATGGATCTCTGTGAGTTCAAGGCCCGCCTGGGCTATAGAATGAGTTCCAGGAAAGGCGCAAGCTACACAGAGCAACCCTGTCTCAAAAAAACAAAAATAAAAAAATTATGTTACAATTGTATATATTGATCATTTGCCTCCCTGTTGTTAATTTTTAAGGCAGGTGATATTTTTCCTACATGCCTATATATACTACAAATAATGAACATAGGCACAATAGAACCAAATATAATACTTTTTTTGCTTTTTATAGTAAGATAATGTTTATTTTTCTTGAAACATGATTCATATGCAATAGAAGAGGATTTCTAAAAACAATTAGGTTTCCCAAGGTTCACATGTGGTGTGTCATGTGTGCCTGAAAAAAAAAATCACTAGAAATGAGCAAATGGCTAATACAAATACTTAGGTACTTCTTTTTCCTCTTCCCGTCTGTAACTAAGTATTTTGTTAACAAAGCAACTAGTTTTAAATGAAACTGGAGCAGCACATACATTTAATCAGCACTTTAAAAAAATCTAAGAAGATTGAGTCAATAAAATAGGTTGGGGTGCATCGTGTCTTTTTCTGATTTCAAGGATTTCTTTACCTCAGCCTACAAAGATGTAGCACCATTAAGGATGCTTGAGAAACAAGGATAAAGGAGCCTCTTTCACCTCTGTCCAAAAAGCCATTTGGACATGGCCAAAGTCATGTGAAATGTTTTTATTTTGCCTTAAACTTCTTTAAGCATCCAAAGTCACTGCTGCTGCTTAGGTCCAGAAATAGAAGAGAAGTTGGCTAACAGGCAACAATTGGACACAAGCACCACAATGATGTCTTATAGGAACCAACATCTTAGGTCCACATATATAGATGTATCCCTCAAAAGTTATGACTCTTCTAGTTTGTATGGAATTTAGTTGTTTCTTTATTGACCCTTTTACCAAATGTATGAAACAATGATAGCCATCACATAAGACTCCTATGAATATAAATAAAACATGATAGAAATCTCTAAACTAGAGTTATTTTTTTCCTTTGCATCCAAAGGAAAGTATAATTGTGACACGGACATGCTATAGTTTTAAAAATATTAGGAAACTTTTCTTTGTTTGGTTGTTTTACTTTATCATGAATGAATGTATTTCCTTAAGTCCAAAAGCATGTGTCAAAATTTGCTATAAATTTAGCATTTATCAGTACATTTCTAGTTACTGCACTGATCTTAGCAAATGCAGAATACACCACAAAATGAAATAGTCGCTGCAGGGCAATGATAGTGCACCCCTTTAGGAGGCAGAGGCAGGCAGATCTCCAAGTTCAAGACCAGCCTGTCTACAAAGTGAATTCTAGGACAGCCAGGGTTACACAGAGAAACCTTGTCTCAAAAAGAAAAACAAAACAACAACAAAAAAGGAAATAGTGGGGGATTCCTTTAACAAACCAATTATTCCAATAAAAGTTCCATAAAAGAGATCAGTGTAGGTTTCAGACTACCATCCAGCTGTAGTTCATGTGATTTTAGTGTAACTAAACTGAATTTATAATGAGCCACATGGGATACTGCTTAAACTTCTTCTAACCAAATTTTACTTGATGTTGGGGTAGTTAGCAGTGAATTGCATGATGCCTATAGACTGTTAATTAAGGTGGGAATCAGTACAGTCTATTGATTTAAGACACTGCACCAAAATATCCTTCTCCTGCTGACATTGTATTGATGAAGCAGTCAGTCAGAAGGTGCTATAGCTTAGAAATCAAAAGCAATAGCCGCACATTGAAGCAGGTGTGAGCAAAGCCACCTCAAAAACATCCTTGTTGATAATTCTCGGGGATTGCCCCATCTCTCTTGGCTGTCAGGAACTCTATTTTCATTTGTTCTTGTATCTCTTCTGCAGTTTTTTACTTTAAAATGTCAGGGCTAATATTTATAGCACATCAATTCGTAAACCCCAACCCCCTCTTTTGGCTTCTTGGATTCCAAGGAAAATATTGACAATAAAAACCCTGCCTGAAAGTGCTTCTAAAAATAAACTTCATAAAATTCTCATGCCACTGTTATCTGTCTCTGGAGACTGCTTCTATTTGCAAAACAAGACACCTTCGTCCACCACCTCAGCATAGAAAATTGAAGGTGAGACTTCCAAAAGGAAAGCATAGCAACAAGGATTTCGGAACCCTGGGTTTACATGGGGTTCCTACATTAAACTGTGAATTCCAGTCTGTGAGGCCAGAGTCTAGCTTCGGCATCGAATATCAACCTATCACATAAAACTAACAGACTTGGTATTTCAACAATCTCTCCAAAGAGACTGAGGTAGAGAAGCTGCCATGGGACCTACTATAGGCAAATACTCACTGGCTCCTCCCTGGGGAAGAAATCTATTTCCTCCACATGAAGATGTCAGGTTTTTCTGTTTGACTTGTGTGAATCAGTGGCATGTGAGCCTTAAGTGGCACATGTCACTTCTGGGTGGAGGCTTCGGGAGCCGGTATGGTGACCACTGTTCCTTTCACCATGAGAGCAGAAATGCTTTAAGCAGAGAGCGCAGTATCATGCTGTGACCTCACAGTGAGGTGAACACAAACAGAAGCCACAGAAGCCACGTAAGAAACTCCACGTGCAGAGGACACTGATGCCAGAAACATGTGTCACCAGAGCATTGCCTCATAAGACCCATGTGTCATCACAGGAAAATGATGTTTTAGTCAATAACTCAAGTCCTGATTGATATCCCACTACCTCTATGACCTTAAGATGGCTCTAAACCTCACTGTACCTTCATTTGTAAAATAAAGGTATATTCGACCAGTTTTCTTACAAGGATCCAGTGAAGCACGTTGTTAAAAGAGCTCAGAATAAGGCCTGTCTTTGTTAAAGCTCAATATGGAACTAGCTATGATAGCAATCTCAGCACTCAGGAGGGAGAAGCAGGAGGATATTGAGTTCAAGGCCTGGGCCATTTAGTAAGATCCAGTCTCCAAATAAAAAGCAAAATGAGAGATAGAGATATAGGTAAGTGGGTGGGCATGGGTGAGGCTCTAAGTTTAATGTCCTATACTGCCAATGACTAATTGTCAAATAAATAATTTTAGGAAGGAATGAGGCTCAAAAAGAGACACAAATTCTAAGGGACTAAAACGTTTTTGATAAGCCAAAGCATTAGAATGTGAATGATCCAAAATGCTTTGTTTCTATTAGTATTAGGTTTGGAAGCTATGACCTAATTATTCAGCCACCGTCTACCACAGAAGTCCAGAGCTATAGAGCTGCATTAGATGGCACCAATCGTCTTTTACAGAAGCACTGTATACCTGAACTGCCACTGTCAACTTCTGTACCTACATTTCCCCTTCTATACAGACACATTGATGCTATGACCAAACTTGATTTGAGGAGTTCATGGGACTCTCCTTCCTTCCCAAGACCCTTTCCTTTCTACTCCTAATCATGGCACACAGAAGAATAATGATCTTACTGCTACCTTAAGAGCATTTAGAAAGGGGTAGTCTTGACTATGACCCTTTCAAGTTACAATGTGTAAGTTAACATACCTTCAGATATTCTCACAAAAGAAAACTATTTCGTTATAAAGATATTTGGGGTGCTCTCTTAGTCTGTTTTGTGATGCTTTTAAAGCAGAGCATGGGCTAGGAAATTTAGAGAGATACGTGTTTCTCACTATTGGAGGAATTCCAACACACAGGCATCTTCTTGTCTCATCACTACATGGAAAAAGCCAAAGGGTGACAGAAGACAGATGCCTGAACCTGCAGCCTCAAAGCCCATACAGCTGACATTAATCCATCCATGAAGGTGGAACTCTTGTGGCCCAAACCCCTCACATTGGGTCCTACCTCTCAATAGTATCTTATTGGAAATTAAGTGTCCAACATGTGCTTTAGATGATTATGGTCTATCATGCACAACTCTAAACTTTCCTCAAATGTTTTGCTGAGTTAAATCCTACCCGTGGTAACTACAGTTGAGGTAAATATTGCAGACAATACTGTATTATAAAGAAAAGATATCTGAAAACAGATGAGCAGTGTTTAGTTCAAGCTTTGCATCCACTGAAGATTTAAAAGAATAAGTTGTTCTCTGAATCTCACTTAAGTCTGCTAAAAACACCTTCCATTTGTGAATGAAATGGAGTTTCAACTTGATCAAAGACACACAAGCATTGCACATTTGTAAAAAGACAAGAAGAATACATTTCTTAAAACTCAGAATCAATATAAACAGGCAACTGGAGACATGACAGCACACATGAGCCAGGCTCCTAGTCTTGGATAAACTTCAAAACAATCATTCTCAGGACTCAATTTTATAATCATCCCTTTGACACTACAAAGACTTCAGGGAAAGTGAAAACTCATGCTTCCTGGTTTCTCTCAAACACATGAAAATGATGTAAGCATGGAGTATTTTCTTTCCTTTTTCTTCTTTTCTAAGACCACCAGCCTCAGTGGCTCATGCTAGTCCCCCAAAGCCCAGGAAGCACTGTGTTTTTCTGTAAGCAGAGAATCAGACAAATATTAAAGAACTGAAACTATTCCAGGCATGAGTTTAGAAAACTGTCTAAAAGATTGAACTGGCCATGGCGGTCTAGTTCTGCAATCCCAGCATGTAATAGGCTGAGACACATAGATTATCATAAATGTGAGGTCATTGTACACTACAGAGTAAGAACTTGTCTCAAAAGCAAAAGAAGACGAAAAACAACTAAGCATTCAAACTGCTCTAAAACAGATTGATGTGTGCTATACTTCAGTCTTGGGGTCTCTTATGTGCCTGTAACTCAGTGGTTCTCAACCTGTGGGTCACAACCTTGTGAGGAGGTCAAATGACCTTTGCTCATGGGTCACATAAGACCACTAGAAAACACAGATGTTTACATTATGATTCATAACAGTAGTAGCAATGAAAATATTTTTATGGCTCGGGGTCACTACAACATGAGGTGGTGTATTAAAAGGTCGCAGCATTAGGAAGGTTGAGAACCACTGCTGTGACTGTTTAGGAATAAGATAACCAAAGAAAATCGTAGCTTGAACTCTGCCTCAGTAGGAGGATTATGAGTCATAGAGAGCCTTTATCAAATCAATAGTTAAGGAGATAATAAGAAATGACAGCTTAGGTGAAATTAGATTCGTTTTGTTTCCAGAGAAAATGACATTTGAGCTTTTCACTTAATTTGTTTTGTTTGTTTACTTAAGGCCATCATCTGGAGGAGGGTAATTGGTCCTTGAATAGGATGAGGTTCCTAGTTGATAACTCACCATTAGTACTAGCATGCCTTTGAATTCTGCCAAATTCAGAATCTAACAACTGTATAAAATATTAAAAATATGAATAATTTGCAAGTTTTTTAAAGAAGTTTTGCTCGGAAGGAAGGATTTGGGGTGTACCAAGTAATGTACACAAGTGAGAATTGCCTACTAGATGTGCTTACAATTTTAAATATAAAACACAAAACACATACTAAAAATTTAGAAGTGTGAGCCAAGGTACATTCTTGAATTCTTTTTCTTTTTTCTTTTTCTTTTTCTTTTTCTTTTTCTTTTTCTTTTTTTTTTTTTTTTGGTTTTTCAAGACAGGGTTTCTCTGTGTAGCTTTGTGCCTGGATCTCGCTCTGTAGATCAGGCTGGCCTCGAACTCACAACGATCCGTGTAGCTGGAGTTTTTTCTCCGGGTCCTGCCAAGCCCTGGCAGTCTGACAGCCCACTTATAAAATAAACACACAGACACCTATATTATTTAAAAACTGCCTCCCGAGTGCTGGGATTAAAGGCATGCGCCGCCACCACCACCCGGCCATTCTTGAATTCTTATTGTGTATAGAATTTAGATATTCAACTGTATTTTTCTAAGACATTTTCAGAAATAAGTGGTAGATTCTTTTTCTATTTAAATCACCAAAGAATCCTAAACATTTAAAAATATCTTCAGACTACGCAATGGGATATAAAACGTTTAAACATTGTTCTCCTTGGCCGTCAAGTACACAAGACCACAAGAGCTATTTGATAAGAGAAAACAAGATATAAGCCTCGTTTGAAAATGAATTAAAGCAACAAATAATTCCAAACTTAAACTTGGGGTTCTTTCCCTCTCTTTTCCATACTTTTTGGGAGAGGAGATGAGCTTGGTAAATCCTTTACAACAGATTCTTATTGTGTATGAAACTTAGATGTTTTTTGTCAGATGTGAAGATGAACTTGGTAGGTCCTTGACAATGGAAAATCAGTGGCTGCTCTCTGACATCAGTTCTTCCTCCATTAAACAGTATTTCAGCCAAATGTACAAGAGGAAAATTGGGTCAGTGAAACTGATCAAAAGCACTGAGTGAATGTTCTTCATGCATCTCGGGGGCGGGGGGGGTGGGGACATACATCCAAGAATAGGATTTACAATCTAGATGTACTCATTAATACTTACAAAGGGGAATTTCAAGAAACAAGACTGATTTTCAAGTCAATGAGCTCCCACAAACAAAATTTGTCACATTCGTGTCGAATTGAAAAATACAACTTTCATTGACATGGTGTTTAGTGTGTTTTGTGTTGGGAAAGCCCTTCATTTTTCATCACATGCTGAGGTGAGAAGTTTAAACAGGGCATGAAGATAACAACAGAAAGGGAGCTGCTCCTAGACCTACCATAGCAGCCACTGAAATATTTTAGTGAAAAATGCAAATATAAAGAGTTTCTTACTCATCTACTAGTGTGTATCCCATTCGGATGCAAATACTTTCCATATTCTCTGTGTTTGGTCTAAGAATAAGTATTATATGTAAGATACTTAGTGGCCCCCTCAATGGGTGTCATTCAAGCAGGTTAGGTACCAGAAGAAAGGAAAGGAGAAAGCATAGTCTCTGATCCTTGGTCACCCTCGTGAAATGTTCCAGTCCAGCCTCCACTGACTGCTTACCCCTTCATGGCTTGGTCACTGCCTAGCACTCACTGTCGCACACCTCCATGAGACTACAGGAAAAGAGAGAGATAGGAGTCTTGGCCCAGTGAGAGAGTTCTGAAACACCAGCAGAACATTCGTGAGCTCACTAATGCAGAATGTTTCCTTGCTGTCGCTTTCGTGCAGTATTTGCCAAGTTCTTCAAGTCGAGGGGAAGCTCTGTCCATCCTGGAAGAGACTATTCAAGAGCTGACAAAAGTATGACTGTGTAATCTCTTTACGGAATATTCTTAATATTTCTGTGCTTTTTTTTTATTTTTGAAGAAAAAATGTTTAAAATGTATGTATTACATATCTTGTACCTTTGGGAATATAGTACATATAACATTTGAATCAACCAGCCTATGAATGAAAATAAAGTAAACTTTTATAGATGTCAAGAAGAATGTCACTGAGACACTTAGGGAGCTTTGTGTTTGGGGCAGAAGAGTCAATGACATTCATGTGACATTTCCTTTAATGATAGAATATTGCCAGCCTTAGAGAGAGGAGAGCCCAGCATCTGAATTTCAGTACCCTTTCTGTTCCTAATTGACTCACTTAATTTGAGGAAGCACACACATATTCACATGTACACACACACACACACACACACACACATTTTAGGGGACTTGACAGTTTAAAATCTAGCTGCTTGGTTCACAAAATAAGTATTCAAAGAAATAACATATTCCCTGTTATTTATTAATGTTTAGAAGAATATTTATGTAAAAAGATCAAGACATCTTAGTCATTATTTGTTACAATATGAAACTCATAGACTCATAAATATCTTTAAAAGTTAGGAGATTTTCTACTTCTTTAAAGCTATTGACCTAGGAGAAGACATGAAGGAGATTTTAAGCAATGACTTAAGGATCCAAATAAGATCCCCACTGGAATTAGGTAACTTGAATATGGGTTAGGACCATCATGGTAGAGCCCCGTAGGAAGACAAGTAAGATACAAAAGTCCCAGAGAATACTTTTCAGGGCTGTAGGCAAGTGGTCTCCAACATCTGTGATACCTCTCTGGTCCATGTGTAAATCTGAGTGAGAAGCACATTATTACATATAAAATGAGATGACTTTTGTTTGCTTGACGTAAACTGCCAAGCACCCTTGCTTCAAATACAACATGAAGTGGCATCAGAATCAAGCCTGGAAGCAGAATAAATAAAGATAGATGGTTCAGCCATGAAAGACCACAACTAAAATTTGATTCAAAACATGAGCAATAACTTGAATAGGAATTTCTCCAAAGGCAGTATGAGTATGTCCAATAATTACTTGAAGAACAGTTTCAACTTCATTAATTCTTAAGAAAATGAAAGATCAAGCTGGGTGTGGTACCAAACACCCTTAATCCCAGCTCTTGGGAGACAGAAGCAGGAGGAGCCCTGTGGGTTCAAGGCCAGCCTATTCTATATAATGTTCCAAGCCAGCTGGGAAAGAAAATGAAAGGGTAAAACTGTAAGATACTTTATGACATATGAGATAGCTATAGGAGGGGGAGGAGGAGGAGGAGGAGGAGGAGGAGGAGGAGGAGGAGGAGGAGGAGAAAAGGAGAAGGGAGAAGAAGAAAAGAGAAGAAGGGGAAGAAAGAAGGGGGAAGGGGAGGAGGAAGAAGAGGAGGAAAGAAACAATAAATGTTGGCAGAGATTTTGTACCCCTTTATGAGAATATAAAATCATGTAGCTACTTTGGAAAGCAGTATGGAAATTCCTAGAGGCCATGAACTGAAAACAAGCTGGGGTATATGGGAGGGTTTAGAGGGAGAAAAGAGAGGGGCAAATTGATGTAATTGTATTATAATCTCAAAAACTGAAAGTCATAAAAAAACAGAATTACATTATGCTATGGCAGTTGAATTTCTGTGTATATATCAATAGATTCAGACCAGCATCTCATTTCTAGATTCCCATGTTCTTAGCAATGTCATTCATAATAGATAGGAAGGAAGTCCCAAGTACCAGGGATAGATGAACAAAAACACCCACATGGATAATGCATACACTAGAATATTATTCACCCTTTAAAAGGCAGGACATTTTACAATATGCTACTGCAGCAATCAGCCTTGAGGACATTCCATTAAGTGAAACAAAAATGATACAAAAGTATAAACACTGCATGACTCCAATAACATGAAATACTTAGAGAAGTCAAACTGTATTTGTGGTGACAGATTGGTAACCCAGGGACTGAGGGGAGGGAGTAATGAAGTTAAAAGGAAGCAGAGTTCCATCTTTTTAGATAAAAAGGAGCCACAGAAACAGATAGCCTATGACTGTATTTAACATCAATGAAACATACACTTAAAATTAAGATGGTGAATTTAATTTGTAGTTTAATATACAAAAATGTGAGAAAAACAACAAAAAAATCCTGTTTCTTTTCACATATTCTTCAAAAGTATTACATGTATAACAATACTTGAATCTAGGACATCAGCCTCCTCCACAGCAAATGTTAGGAGGAGAATCTGGGAGAAAACCAGTGGAAAATGATATTCTAAATATGAATTGGGCTGTGGAGATGGCTAGGGGGTTAAAATGTCTGCTGTACAAGCATCAGAATCAGAGGGTAGATACCCCAGAAACCCACATAAATGCAGAATAGTTGCTGTGTCATACCCATAATTCCAGCCTTAGAAGGTAGAGGGGGATCCCCAGAACAATCTAGTTCTATCCCTGAGCTCTGAGTTTGATTGAGAACTCAGTGAATAAGGTGGACAAGAGATCAAGATGATTCCCAACATCAGCATCAGGTCTTCACATACACAAGCACACATGCTCATGTACGCACCTGTAGCCCCACACATGCAAAACTAAGCATACACACATACAAAAAATGGAATAAAAAATGAACCGTATAGTCCAGGAATAATTTGGAGAGTGAACTTGAAGGAAGTGGACCACAGCTAGAGAAACATGCTGTGTGGAAATCTAGCGTCAACATGAATTTTATTCCATTCCAATTAGCTAAGAAAAGTTGAAGATGGAAGTGGTAAATGGAGCAGAAATCTTTGAGAGGCATGTATACACTTGCTAAAACACATCTTATGATTTATTAATTATCAGGGAATACAAACCACTGTGGGCAATTACAACATTGCAGGGTGATCAAAACATTGCAGTTCTTATTAGACTGACTCTAAGAATTTCCACAAACATACATTGTTTGCCAGACTCCATGCCAAGAGCTTTATCATGTGATACCTAATTTTGTTTTCCAAATTTTAGCTACAGTGTGCCCTCAGATTTCTCAATACCTCTGGTTCACATCTGAGTAAATGAGAGCCAGAGAATGGTAGTGACTTCCCCAAGGTTAAGTAGCCAGAGAAGGAGCCGGCTGGTGAGCAACAGTGTGACTCATGATGCCTGGGGGAACCAAGGCATAGTAAGCTGGACTCCACTCAGCAAGCAGGAAAGGATGACATTGAGCAAATACATCTCTGACATCACTGGCTAAGAGGAATCTTGCAGCTAAAACAAGCTCATGGATGCAGAGAAAGGCAGAAGCCATGTGGACTCCAACTATACTCTGGTCACATTTCTACACCCTAGCTATAGTTTGTGGTTTTTCCCTGTACAAAACCCACTGTGGCAAAGGAGATTACTTACTCAAGCACTCCTCTAGCAATGAGATTTGATTTAAAACTAAACTTTGCATTCTATCAGATGTAATGTTTAGGAAGGGATGAGCTGTCTGGTACCTTGATTCATAATATGGGAGCTAGAAATTAAGGGTGAATCACAACACTTGAGTTGGTGAAGTTACTGTGAGAGTTGAATGAAATCAAGTGACTGAGAGTGAATGAGGTACATAACAAAACTTCGCAACACAGTCAACGTGAAAAGCGGCAGCACACTTTGCATGATGCACGTGTGCTTTTCCTTAGACACTAAACTTCATGTTAATGACTTTTAATCATCAATATTAAATAAGTATAAAAATAAAAGAAGTCCAATGCTGTTCCAATGTAATACAATATATTGGCATTTATTCTTTTCTCCTAAGAACTGGAACTGTTTATACTTGCCTATGTGCAAAATATATGGTAATATTCTCAATAAACTGCAATGCAATATCTATAATGCCAACTGGAACACATATGGAAACAGTATAGCCATGGGGGAATTCTGTGGATAGAACATTTAAAAAAAAAAAAAACCAAAGGCAGGAATGGAAATATTAGCTCAGATACTTCACATGGTCTTCTTCAGTTTTCTCCACAACGCAATGGTAGGTCTATCCCAGGTCATCAATGGTAAACTCCATGTTGAAAATAATTCACAGTTTTATTAATTCTCAATAATATTTGATAATTCCAGTTGAATGACAAACAGCCAGACAACCACCAAGTGCAATGTGGAGACAAATTTCAGCCTTTCAATGTGTGCGTTTCATTGATCTTCCTTTCCTGCTCTCTTAATCCTGGAGGACCACCGTAAACAGTTCTGTACTGAAGAGATAGGCTACTAGGACCAGAAACAACAGAGAGGAAGTGGCAGCATGGAAAAGTCCTAAAATGAAAGAATCTGACTTTGGATAAAGAAGCAGCCATCAAGCTGTTCCTATGGACATCTATTGAAATACCTCTACCCACCGAAGCGGCATCTCTGGATTTATTACATGAGCAGACCCTCAGTCTACCTATGATCAGTACACCAGAAGCCTCAGAAGGGAGACCCAGAAACCTGCATTTAGAAATGCCTTCTAGATGACCGTGTCGTCTAGGCACACCGACTTTAAAGAACGACTCTCCTAACCCATCAAGCGACTTATTTTTGCTTTCCTTATGAGTTCCAAGATTAAGCTCATTAAGCATTTGCAATCTATGGTACTCCATATTTAAGCCACTAATCCTAGAGTCTGTCAAGGTTCAAAAATATCCTATAATCCATGACAGAGCCTGAAATTTCACAGCTGTTCTATGTGGGGTGAATGTGATACTCCATGCTCCCACATATTCTATTTCCATCTGGGAAGTCAGGGAGCAGTTTTAGATGACAAAGTAGCAAAAGTGAACAGAGGTCAGAGCAATGGCTTCTTTGGGATAGAGGTATATGAGATCTCAATAGTACCTCATGGCTTGATGTACGTAATACAATTTGTGATTAATACAACAGGTAAAATAAAAACTTGTGGGATTGTGTAATGTCCTGATAATGTGAACAGCTGTTAGCCCTAAGAGCATCTCTATCTTTCTTTGGGAAAAATTGGCAAATTCTTTCTAAACAAAAATTTGATGTTATTTTAAATTAAATACATGATTAACATTTTGCATCTTTTCTACAGATAAGTGGGACTAGAACAACACTTTGATATTTAAAAACAGAAATTAAGATGTCGCTCTCTGGCTATATCTAGTAAAGTACAATAGCAACCAGAAGAGACAGAATTTACACACATACACACTATTGGCCTTGTACCAAATCTCATAAAAATTTAAAAAATAATATGTTTTTCAAAACATCAATGGCAGGATAAGGGAATTTTTAAAAATAAAATCCTTGAAAGATAAATGGAACTGGGGTTAACTTAATAGAGAAATAGAAAAAAATCAAAGCTTAAACTTATGTAGGCAAAATCTGTCAGTGAAGCCAAGTCTCTCCTTCAAAAAAAGAGTCCAGCTGAATTTCTCCAAGAGCTAGCTCAGGTGAGGAGGCAAGCAGTATGCAGTACCAATGAGCAATATCCAGCATCTTATGGAAGGGCCATGGTGTGAACAGCTGGTGGAGTTGGCTGCCTTCTCCTCTGCCCTTGTTCATTCTATGACTAGCAGACACACTGTTTGCCACCAGAATAAAGTTCTGAAACCCACTTTCTAAATACAGTTAACCATCTGCTTTAAGAAGGCTCCTAGCCAGAGCGTGGAGTGTGGTTTCATAAAGCACAAGGAAGATATTCATGCCATCTCCACAGAGACAAGATGGGAGAAATATATATATATAAAAAAATGAGTGATCAGAATCTAGCATGCAAAAGAAAAAGAAAACCTCCTGAAGTCTCTAGAAGAGTGTTTCATGCAACAAATAGTTCCTCTGACCAGATAACAGACATCACAAAGGAACTTCAGAACATTTTCTGGTACAGAAGGGGTCAAATCCATATCTTTGTCAGGTTCTCATGCTGGGGTAGGGGTCAGGTGAACAATCTGTATTGATGGCAGTAAGCAGCATTGCACAGGATGAAAACAAAGAATAAAGTGATGTTAAGGGGTGGTCATTGGATAATGAGATTCTTTTCTGAAGAGCTTGAGAAGGTATATTTACATATATGTGATAAATATATATTTATCACAAGGCTCAATCAAACTGAGAAAGACTAGATTTCTAGAGAAATAGCTATTCATGAAAGAAAACACAGGAGTAAACACCCATTCCCCTGGCCAGGATGTACTTTCCTAAATCATAAGGCTGATGTGACTGGAACATAGAAACAAAGGTGGAAATGAGATAAAGTATGAAACACAATTGGAAAAGTAACAGGTACTTGTCACATAATCTCACACAGTTCATGTCAAGAATTTGAAGTCATTAGAAAGGAGGTTTTCTTCTTGGGAGTGGAATGATGTATGTTTTTATGCCAAATACCTTAAAAAATACACACTAAAAGAATGAATCCAGGCATGGTAGCTCATACAGGTAAGTCCAGCACTCAGGAGCAGGACGATTGGTGTGAAACTGAGAGCTGTCTGTGCTATAGAGTGAGTTTCAAGCCTTCCTAGTCTACAGATTGAGATTTCCTCAAAACATAACACAGGGAGGGTATGAAGAAGAATGGAAGCAGAACAGTAGGAAGCACAGAAGTAACAGAGATTAGAGACAGAGGAAGGGGCAGTGCAACCCAGGTGGATTCAATATTTGCCAGAGAGCAGAGATGGAGGAACAGAATTGTCTCAAGTGTCGGGTGCAGAACATAGGGAAAGGGGAGGCACAAGGTAGGCCCAAGGTTTATGTGAACAACAGGATAAATAATCTGCTCTTGTTAGGCAATGCTAGGGAAGAGCCCTGTCTCTGGGTCTCTGGGAGTTTAGCTTGGTGTTTTCCTATTAAACATCTGAGCTGAGGGGTTTGAGCAAACAGTAAATGCCTTGAATTACAGGTAAAGGCAGAAGGAACATATGGGTGCATCTGACCCCAGAAAATTCTCAAGTGAGCTAGGGTCAGAAATGGAGCCATTAATATCCCTCAACTCAGAAGACCTGATTTTCATGCATTCATGGGTAAATTTCCAGCTCCACATACCCTGTTGGCTGTCCCTTCCTTGTTCTCTCTGCCTCTTGTCCACCATGAGATGAGCAGCCCCTCATGCCACATGTTCCTGTCAACATGATGTTCTGCCTCACCTTAGGTCCAAGGTGACAGAGCCAGCCAACCATGTCCTGAAGCCAGGAACCAAGATAAATGCCTCCTCTTTTGTTTTTCTTTCAGTATTTTGTGACAGTGACAGAAATTGACTAAACACAACTGTCTATATGACATTTTATTTTCTACTTGAAAAATCCATATTTGACATACTTATTTATATAAAAATAGTTAAGGAAGTAGAACTTGAAGATATAAGGCTTCTATGTACCACCCCAACCTATCAAGAGACAAAACTAGCTCTTAAGAAAACTTAGTAGAAATAGAAGAATATTTCAAAATAGAAATAAACATTTTTTAGGAGATTTAACATCACAATCATAAAAAAACTTAGAGGGGGTAAAAATGGAATAATAAAAAATATAATTGTCATAAAACTGTATTTAGGATACATCATAGATGCCAATTAGTGAAGACTGTGAGATGGAGGTCTACCTTGAGTTTTCTCTTTTTTTTCCTTTCATTTTTCTTTATTAAGAAATTTTCTACTCACTCCACATACTATCCACAGAGTTTTCTCGGAGAGTAGTTCAAATGAATAAATTGTTATGGTGTATGAAAGAAAATCCATGACATAGAGAGGCTGGGAAACATGTTTATCTTTTTAAAAGAAGTTTAAAAGTAAAACTTAGATTGGATACATTATAGAGAATGCATGTTGAGATCATAACTGACTAAAAAGGAAACTAATGTTCATTTTTCAGTCTGTGGCATTGAAAGTGCAACAGCACATTCATACACCTTTCCCC
Organism: Peromyscus californicus insignis; assembly: GCF_007827085.1. Classification (NCBI taxonomy): domain Eukaryota; kingdom Metazoa; phylum Chordata; class Mammalia; order Rodentia; family Cricetidae; genus Peromyscus; species Peromyscus californicus. Next base: position 24,555,221 of record NW_026294534.1, read on the forward strand.
CAAAACTTAATTAAAACTAAAATCTTTCTTGAAATAATTATAAGATTTGAAAAGAAGTTAACTATACAGTCATTGCAAGATGTCAAAATACTAGGTCTCTGTTGAGTTTATTGCTGTTCTGTCATCCCAACCGTAAACAACTGTGTGAATTACAGACATTTAAACAGGGTTACAAAGACACACAACAAGTGAGGAACAATGGCAGAATAGAGGGGAGATGTAAGGGAAATCTTTTTCATCACATTCTTTATTACTTGTACTTCATTATTTTTTAAAAGTGTTGCTTCTAAATCTAGGCTTTGTAACATATACCTACAATCCTAGTACTTGTGAGGTAGAGAAAACCTAATTAGGAGTTGAAGGTCAGCCTCAACTACACAGCAAACTAGAGGATTAGAGGACAACCTGGACTATAGGAGAGACTATATGCGTGTGTGTGTGTGTGTGTGTGTGTGTGTGTGTGTGTGTGTGTGTGTGTGTGGTATGCATGTGTGTATGTTACATCAAAAACAAAATTTATAGTAATTTTAAATGTTTATCATTTGATCCAAGATGTTAATATGAATCATAGTTTATTTTTTACTAATTTTCCTTTTGGCTCTTATTTTTAGCTGACTTCATTTAAAAAATATTCCATAATAAATATGCTTGCTCTCATATTTACATGGAAGAAAGAGCACTTACCTGAGAGCCTAAGAGTCCAGAAACATGGACAGAATGCCTATCTCTAACCCAATCCAGTGGGGTGGATGCTGGCCTGTCTTGTGTTGTACTATGTATACAACACAATTTAGATTACCTTAGGTATCCAGTCAATACCTGGATATTTTATTTTGCTTCCTTTTCTAGAAAACAAGTTAAATTGTTAGCAAACTCTCTGAAAGGGAATCTTTTTTGGTTATCAGTTAAAAACATACACATACGTTCATTACAGCACTACTCATAACAGCCAAGATGTGGCAACAGCCTCAGTGATCAGCATAAAATATGGATAAAAGAAACATAGTACATAAAGCTGAATGTTCTTCATTAAACAAAACCATTCTTCAATATGCAAAAACATGGATAAACATGAAAGACATTGTGCTAAGTGAAATAAGCTATTCACATAAAACACACACTGAGTGATTTTGCTTGTGAGAGCTAACACCAAGTATGCAAACTTACAGAATCAAATTATGGGATGGTGGCTGCCAGAACTGTGGGAAGAGGAAAAGAGAGAATCTATAAGAATATTGTTCCAATTAAGACTAAAAATTACAGAGATTTCCTGAGCAATACTGTGTGTATAGCTAGTAATACTGAACTGTGCACTTAAAAACAAGTTCCCAGAGCTGACCTCGCGGTGAGTGTACAAACTACAGTGACATAAATTCACATCCACACTGCTGTAGTCTTGCTTTAACCTGAGACTATTTGGTGAATTTTCCTTCTTTCTCCCTTCTTCCCTCATCTTCCTTTTCTCCACAAATACCTATTGAGCACTTAACTATGATCAAGGAGTGAGATAAGTCAAAGACACAAATCAATACTGAGCAAGACAGCCACAGACCCTGCCCTCATTAAACCTAGCTTCTCATGAAAAGTAAAGAGGAATAATAAATACAACACCACTTTAAAACAGAAAACACTACCACTACCACACCAAAAACCTTCACGTAAAAGTCACATTGAGTAGTAAGTCCTCAGCATGCCAAGCATCCAAGCTGAGCATTCTGTTGAGAGAACCACACATCAGCTTAGCTGTCTGGACCATATTGAAGAACTCTGAGAGACAAGGACAGGTAATTCCAGTGGCCGCCCCCATCTTCTGTTTCCTGGAGAGATAGAAAAGTGTTCCTTCAGGCTGGGACTGGCACTTTATACTAATGGATGGTGATAACAAATGAGCTTGACAAGCATTTCTCTTTTAATCGTAGTAGTTTTCCTTGGAGAGATGACCCCGGGCTCCGTTCCATATATGTTGCAGACAGAATTTAACAAAACCGTTGCCAACAGCTGTGGTCAAGTCTTCACAACTTACTAAATGTTTAAAAATGTACCCTCTTACTGTCCACTTAACTTTAAAAGCTGTTAACTTGATTACAGGAATCTTTATCTGTGCATTAATGTGTGGGATTGATCAGAAAGAAAGAATGCATAGATATAGCCTCCATTTACCATTTAATTTGCTTCACTAAAGTCAATAGTCACTTATTCCTGTGTCTGTTACAGTCAAAACCAATGGGTCAATTATTACACTTTATAATATGATTAATGGTCAATGTGCATTTTTATTAAAATGAAAGGGATTTATTTTCCCTGGGAATTAATAATGTGAGGACATAAGGCTGGGTGACATTTTTAAATCAATACTATAAATACATACATCTAAATAAATTATGGCATCTTACCAGAAGATAGGAAATCTATACTCTATGAAGCAGAAGTAATTGTTCTACATTTTTTTCATTTAATATTATAATATAATAAAGTCCATATTGATGAGAACACACAAGAATTCCTGAACATTAATATATTTGTAGCCTAATTATTTTAAAATGACACTAGAGGTAAGATTATTAACTTGTAAATGGATGTTATATGCCTATAATTTATTTGGCTTAGTAGGAGGTTTTGTTTATAATCCAATTATTGAAGACTCTCACAATCATTGGGATTTGCAGTAGAAAGTATATCTACAGTTAAGCAATGAGTACATTTAAAGACACTTAAAAATGACAGTTTCCCAGCTGACAGCACACATTCCTCCTCTACATCACATGCCTTTCCCTCTTTACTATCATAACCAAGGTTTAACTATTTACTGCCTGTAAACTGCTTAAAGTTTTGAATGTTATTATTTCTCTTAATTTTTTTGAGTTAGGATCTCATGTATCCCAGGCTGGCCTCAGACTCACTATGTAACTAAGAATGACATTGAACTTGTTTATTCCCCCTGCCTTCCATCCTGAGCATTAGAATCATGGGTGTGAACTGTGGTACACGCCCATTTAACGTGGTGCTAGAGACTGACTCCAGGGATCTCTCTGTGCTAAACAGGCACCTGACAAACTGTAGTAATTTCCCAGTCCATCAGTGGGTGTTTGCTTTTATTAAGTCTGGTTAGCTGTCTTCTAGGAAGTCAAGGCTGCAGTGACAAACAGGTACCTGCATACATCAGTATCTTATTGAAATGATTCCACAGGATTCCTCAGCAATAACGAAGCAATAAAAAAATCTCAATATCATGAACTCACTCTTTTAATTTTTCTGTCCTTAAATGATTGCATATAATGTATCATATAAATATACATTATATATTATATACTATGTAAATATCCAAAACATAAAAGAAACATTCAACTCATTGTTATGTATGTTATGTCAAATCTTATTTTTATTAAAGAGATAAAGCCAGACAAATTCATCTTGAATGTCCTTGATACAGAAAAGTAACTAATAGCTTTTCTCATAAAATTTATTAATAAAATTATTATTATTATTATTGCTATTTTTTTTTGAGACACAGTTTCTCTATGTAGTTTTGGTGCCTGTTCTAGATCTTGCTTTGTAGACCAGGCTGGCCTCGAACTCACAGAGATCCGCCTGGCTCTGCCTCCCGAGTGCTGAGATTAAAGGTGTGTGCCGCCACTGCCAGGAAAAATTATTTTATATTCAAAAAATATTCAGGAGAAAAATTAAGTCAGCTTAGCCCTTGCTGGAAATCTCATTGATCTTATATCTAAGTATGAATTTTACTAAAAGTAATGATTTTTTAAAAAAAATCTAACACTAAAAGTTGTCCTTTCCTGGGACTAGAGAGGTGGTTCAGCAGTTAATAGACTCCTTAATCTTCCAGAGGACTTTGGTTTGGTTACCAGCACTCAATGCAATAGCTTGAGGCCATTTGCATCTCCAGTTCCAGATGATAGGATGCCTTTTCCCAGCCTCCAATGGGATCAGGCATGTGTGTGGTACATGTACATACATGTAGGAAAACACTCACATAAATAAAATAACTGAAAACTATCTTTTTCAGCATATCCAGCAGTAACCATGGACAGCAGAAGATGTATTTTCTGGCCCCAGCTTTGCCCTTTGGATGCACTGTCAAGGACTGACTTTCTGGCTAACATGGGTAAGCTACAGGTCCTAGTGTTTTTATCTCACCCTAGTTTAGATGTTGCTACAACCTCAAAATGTAGTTACAATTAACGGCCACAATCTATTGGGTCTATACAAAGGACGCATTACTAATAAAGCTGGGCTTCATCTGGTCAGTGGGAAGTGGAAAAGTCTACAGTGCAAAAACTCAGGTTCTCTGAAAAGGAATAAACTGCCTCTAGATAGCCTATTCATCATCAAGTTCAGTCTGTATTTTTATCTGCAGGCACACACTCAGAGTTCTGACTTGTCTGTTCCAAAAATCATGTTAGCCAACTATTTAAAATACTTCTGTTCTGTGATAGATATATGTAATAGGTTCTCCATGCCTGTGACTTTCTTTTTCCCATAAGAGAAGGTTGTAGGTATAACAGGAAGTATTCCCCAGAACACCCAATATAAGGAGCTATCTTGATGGGTGGGATGTGATAGGAGACATGCCTATCTCTTTGGCATGGCTGAAAGTAATAACTATAAGGGTAACAAATTAAAAGCATCTCAGAAGCCATGCATCAAAAGTTCCACTAGGCAAATGGAATGCTGGAAATCACCTTGATTATTACCAAAACTCTGCAAATAGTCCTTTATTACTGATCTAAAGTCCATGAATTCATTCAACAAATACTCACGTCATTGTAAACTGTGTGCAAACCCTCTGCTGTTGATATTACCAGCAACAAGACATCAAGATGTTCATCCACTCTAGTTGTGGTATAGCTCATTATAGAGTGTGTGCTCAGTATGCTTGAGGCCCTGTGTTCACTTCCAAAACATATATATGCAAAAAACACACATATGTGTGTGTGCACTTATGGAATTTGCAATCTAATTGGGGAAAGATTTAGTGTCCTGAAGTAAATAAAGTAACATAATGTATAGACGAAGAGGACATAGTTATTCTTCTACTGCTGCAAAGAGACACCATGACCAAGTCAAATCTTATAAAAGAAAAGCATTTAATTAGGGGCTTGCTTATAATAGTTTTAGAGGATTAGTCCAAGATCATCATGTTGGAGAGCAGACAGGTGAGGCATTAGAACAGGAGTTGAGAGCTTTACATCCTGATTCGTAGACACCAGGTAAACAAAAGACACCAGGCCTGGTGTGGGATTCTGGAACCTCCAAAACAGTTTCACTAACTGGAGACCAGATATTCAAACATACGTGCCTGTGGGGACCAACTCACTACAGACAGTAAGGACAACATTAAGCTAAGTGTTTGAAGTATCTCTACAGAAGGGCCATCAAGATTGAAAAGAGGGAAATGCCTAGAGGAAGAGTGAGAACTTTAGGAAGAAGGAACAGTAAGCATCAGGAACCTGAGATAGGAACATGCCTTCATTTCCTGAGGAAAAGCCAAAGTGATTACAGGCTATAGCACAAAGGCCAAAGGCAGAAGAGGAGGATACAGATGGAGCAGATCCACTAAAAAAAAAAAAAAAACAAAACAAAAAAAACAAAAAAAAAAAACTTGGAAATTAATTCTAAGGACAATAGAAGTATTGCTGTTATTTTTTTTTAAATCCAACATTTATTTTTCTATCTGTGTGTGTGTTTTCGCGCATGTGCATGCACACAGATGCCACCACATACATGTGGAAGTCAGAGGACAACTTTCAGGAGTCAGTTCTCTTCTTCCGTCATTTGAGCCCCAAGTATTAAACTCAACTTATCAGGCTTGATGTCAAACTTCTTCATCTTCTGAACTATCTTCCCAGTCTAGAATTATTCTTAGGGCTTTGATGGAAGATGAATATAATCAAATTAATACTGTTAAAATGTTCATTTTGACACTTGTTACTGAAGCAGTGAGCAGTGGGAAGTCAAAGAAGCAGGGAGACCAGTTAGGAGCCTACTACTCTGTTTAAAGCGTAAGCAATGGGGATCAAGAAAAGTCACTAAAGGGTTTATGTTCACCCCACTAATGTATTTCCCAAATCAAAAGCAACATCTAAGTTTGCATGAGTCAGGCAAACTTACAGAGAAACTGAGTAGGAGAATAGACAGACCACGTGAATTCTGTCTGAAGAATGTAGGTCAAAGGTATGGCCCTTTAGCATGTTTAAGAGCCTGGGTTTGAGCCTCAGTGTGATAACGACAATAAAAACGGAAGGAAGAAAAGGAAATGCAGATAAAGGAAAAAGATAACTTGGCCCAGTCTGACAACTGAGTGGCATTAGAAATAATTCTAACCCTATCCCTCAGTCTCATCAACCACAGAAAACAAAGGTTGACTAAAATGAATTCTATGGTCTTTCCCAGCTCTGTCACTACAAGAATCTATGAAGTGCTTATAGGTGATCACGAAATTTAAAAAAAAAAACCTGTAATATCTGAAGGAAAGTAATTCTATTTTTCCAGTCTTTGCTGTTCTTTGTATATTTCTCTACCAGCAGATTGGACAAAAATCCAATACAAGGAAAATCCAGTACATCATCTATCATTCCTGATTATCAATCATAACATTCATTAACACACAAGTGTATATGTAGATGATATGTGAGCAATACAAGAAAGCTAAGCTGAGGGAATACTGGATGATAGTTCCCATTAAAATGCTATAGAAACAGTCATAGGTGATGTCTTAGTTAGAGTTACTATTGCTGAGATAAAATAGCATGACAAAAACAAGTTGGATAGGAAAGGGTTTATTTGGCTTTATGCTTACATACACTGCTGTTCATTACTGAAGGAAGTCAGGACAGGAACTCAAACAGGGCAGGAACCTGGAGGCAGAAGCTGATGCAGAGGCCAAGGAGGGGTGCTTTTTACAGGCTTGCTCTCAATGGCTTGCTCAGCCTGCTTTCTTTTAGAACCCAGGACCAACAGACCAGGGGTGGCACCACCCACAATGGCCTGGGCCTTCCAACTTCAATCACCAAGTAAGAAAATGCCCTACAAGCTTGCCTACAGCCTGATCTCAGTTGAGATTTCTCAGTTGAGGTTCCCATCTCTCAAATGTCTCTAGCCTGTGTCAAGTTGACATAACACTAGCCAGCCCAAGTGACTTCTCACAATTAATGCCAACATGCAATAAAACTAAAAAAAAAAAAAAATAGTTTCATCCTTTGGTTCAAGTAACTGAATATGAAGTGTCACATCTTTAGAGTTCACACTTCCTAGTACTCCCTCAAGCAACACTACACCATATTAATGCCATGAATTGTTGGTTTCATACAGTTAACAGCTATTTTCAGATAGATAGATAGATAGATAGATAGATAGATAGATAGATACATACATACATACATACATACATACATACATACATACATACATACAGGTCACCTGTATCTCTATGGGACCAAATGCATGTGACACAAGCACTGAAAAGCATGGGCACTTACAGGATGAAGTCTTAGAGACAACATGTTTTGAAATATATGAAGAATGACATTGTTCAGAAAAATGTAATAGGCAGCATCAAATACACCAGCATGGGGAACATTTCCTACTCAAAACCAATGTTCTGCATATTTTTTAGGGAACTGTACTATAAGATGTTTCAGTCAATGGCTCCAAATTTCTTAAATTAATAAGTAAATTTAATTCCCCAAACATGTTTAGAAGGGACTGTCTCATGAAGCGGGAAGTGTTGGTTGATGGGATATTTTCTCCAATATGAAGCAACCTCATTCTTTGAATAAAGACAGATTTCCTTTTCTCTTCAGAGGAATGCTGCATGAAGTAGAGCTGGAAGTGAAATGAGGTAATTTGTTCACAATATTATCTATGGAGATGTATTTATCTGGAAAAAAAAACCTTTCTAAAAAGAAAAACACAGTGCATTACTAGATCAAGAGGACCATGCACATTTGGAAAATATCAATAAGGACTTTATATACTTTGAATTCAGAGAATGTATTTTGGCTGGCATTTATCAATAAGATGGTAAGAAATAATTGAAACTGATTAATACTAGTGATAAATTGTGAAATGGAGTCTTTCTTAGAAGTGAATGATACAACCATCATGGGTTTTCCATGCTCCATATGGCAGGAAAACCCACTGTAGTTGAAAGGTTTCACTGGTCCTACCCAGGCCCCACAGTCTTGAAATGTTTTTCAGGTTCCTGCTTTGCAGAGCAGACTGCCAAATATTCTACAGAACATAAGAAGTGACCAAAAGCTCTAGGCCTATAAGCTGAAGATGGATGCCCCAACGTTACAGAGGAACTTTGGATGACTGTCCAGGCAGGCAGCTGTCTCTGTCATTTCCAGAATTTTGGGAATTGCTTACAAAGCATTTCCTGTTTACTTAGGTAATAGTATATCCTTCTGGGGTCTTTGATGTAATTGAAGACTAGATAGTTATAATTATAGTTTTCCTTAGTCATGATAAAAGATAAATTAGATACAAAACTTTGGACTCACAAATATAGGATAAAATACTTTCTTTAACTTTGCCAAATACAGATAGACTAGGTATTGTAACTGTAATTCCTGCTTGATAACTGTTCTATTATATGTAATTTTACTATGTTAAAGTTAAAAACTTCCTTTTTGATTAGATAGAAAAGGGGAAGTGCTATGGGATATCTTTCTGTACGTTGTATGTGTTGCTCTGACTGGTTGATAAATAAAGCCATTTAGCCTATGGCAAGTCAGGAGATAGCTAGGTAGGAAATTGAAGAAAGAGACAGGAAGAAAAAAAGCAGAGGAGGGAGAGACGCCATCCCACTGTCTAGGAAGCAGCATATAATGGCACACAAGTAAAGCCACGGAATATGTGGTGACATATAGATTAATATAAATGGGCTGTTTAGTTATAAGAGCTAACTAGAAAGAAGCCTGCCTTAGGCCATGTAATTGGTAATTAATATAAGCCTCTGTATATTTATTGGGGTCTGAATGGTTGCGGGACTAGGCTGGACACAGGAAAACTTCCAACTACAACCCACAGAGCCTGTCTTAAGTGAATATAGTATTTTGGGTTCTCTGAAGAAAAAAAAAATGACTGTAGAAAGTTTGATATGAATGGGCAAAGCTAACATTAGGGGTAGTATCCCCAGACATGTCATGCAAATAACTACTATAGTAATAATAACTTTGACAACTATCTTTCATATTTCTAAAATTTATATGTAATATCAGTACTTACATCAAAACACTGAAAAAATCAAAGGTAAGATTACTTCTGAGAAAATACTTATTTTTTTCAGTCACTTTATCTTATTTATTTATTATTTTTTACAATTTCAGGTAAGGTGTTGATATTGCTCGTGCTCTTTTACAAAAAAGACACAGAAGTCAGTTTAAAGACTTTTCATAGCACAGTCCTGAAGCCAAAGTTAAATAAACAATAGTAAATTACAACATTTCAATATTCTAGCTTAAAGTCACATAATATAATATGCTCTGTCTTCTGTGGGGAATTGTGTGCTATTATGATGAATGAGAAAGTACTCAAAACTACAAAGAAAAAGGGAAAATACAAATAGAAACGATTCTAATTTCTGCTTTAAACTAAGATGTGGACAAACAATCTACAAGAGAAAAGAAGGAAAATAGTCAATAAATAAGAAAGGTGTCAATTCACTGACAAGAGCGATTTAGAAATCAGGATACTGTTTCATCCATAAATCTGACAAAAGCTTTCTTTCCTAAAATATTTTCCTAACTGTTATTCACAGTGCGCTGGCTAGTTTCATGGCAATTTGACACAAGCTAGACTTGTTTGGGGGAAAAGAACCACAAAGGAGAAATTGCCCCCCCACCTGATTGGCCTGTGGGCAAACCTATGGGACATTTTCTTGATTGATGATTGATGTGGGGAAGGCAGCTCAGTGTGATCCATGCCAAAACTGAGGTGGTCCTAAGTCATCTAAGAGAGTAAAATGAATGGGCCAGGAACAATAAGTCAGCAATCGGCACTCCTCCATAGCCTCTATATCAGGTCTTCCTCCAGATCCCTGCTCTGACTACCCTGGATGATGGTCCAGAATTTTTAAAATGAAATAAACCCTTTCCTTCCCAATTTGCCTTTGGTCATGGTGTTTTATCACAGCAATAGAAACTCTAAGATACATAATACATTTTCAATTTTATTAGTAAGTATTTGTACAATAATTTATTTAGAAAAGACACTGGAGAATTTTATATTATAGTGCTAATCCTAATTTTATCTTTAGGGTGACAACTTATTTAAATGCTATATTTTATAGTCTGTCTCATTTTTCTGATAGAATGGCAAGTTTTGCAGTGAAAAATTATTAAAAATGAGGTAAGCTAAAAAGTGTGTTATGTTATCATGAAACACATACATTTGTCAACACTCTTTAGAAACACTTGTTTCAGAGTACAAATTTAAACATTTAATTGTTCCAAATAGAGATATGTATTCAAGAGAATAATTACCATTGCAACATTGACTTCATTAGATGAACTCCATACCAACAGAAATTTGCTCAACTTTCTGAGATAAATGTAGTAGAAATTTTGGGTCACCATATAACATGGCTTAAAAACATTTATTCATAGAAATAGCCTAAGTGACCAAAATTTGGTAAATAGACAAAGAAGATACAGTATAAATACACATTAGGGTACTATTCAACCATAAAAACATACCAAACCCTCTTGTTTGTGACAACATGGATGGAATTTAGGACACTTGGTTAAATGAAGTGAGCCAGGCACAGACAGACCACTATTAGATGCTCTCACTCTTGTTTACAATTTTGTAAGGCAGATCTCCAAAAAAAAAAAAATAAAAAATAAAAATCACTCATACAATGGTGATTACCAAGAGCTTAGGAATGTATCAGGGAAGGATGATAAGAGGTTTGTGTTATATACTAAGCTGCACTTGGGTAGCAACATAAAGTTTGGGTATGTTATTGTACAATAGGGGTAACTGTAGAAAAACATACACTATATACTTCAAAGGGCTAGCATATAGAAATTTGAAAATTTGTATCATAAAGAAATGATCGGTATTTGGGGAGGTACATGTTTAAGATGATTTTAAACATTATATAACACATATGTGTCAACCCACAAATTTGTATAACTTTTAAATTTATCTATCAGAAAAAAAGTTAACACATCATAAAAACTGCTAATGAACTGTGGAGATAGCTCAGTGTCTGCCACACAAGTATGAAGACATGAGCTGGCTAGTGTGAGCCTACATGCCTAACCCCGGGAAGGTAGAAACAGAAAGATCCAGCTAGTCTTGCTTGAATGGTAATCTCCTGGATCGAGGAGAAACACTTGACCCCTGACTTCCAAATGCAGATGCACACAAATGAACCACACATACGAAGAAAAATGCTCATGCATTGAAACTTACTGCTGTAGTGGATGTGGCTTTAGATTTCTGAGATTCAGAAATGTAGTAACTGTCATCATCACTTGGCTAGAGTAAAAGTAATAATGGCTTCATTCTTGCCTCTTGCATTAAATTTGACCTCAATCCAATCTGCTGTTCTTTAATCACATTAATGCTATTTACTATTTCCCTACAAAAATGAATAGTACAAAGAATCACGTTTTACTTTTTTGAGGATTTACATTTATGTGTGAGGCTGTGTCTGTGTATCATGTGCACATAATCCTTCAGAGGCCAGGAAAGGGTATTAGGCAATCTGGAGTTAGAGTTACAGCAGCTGTAAATCACACTAATGGTCCAGGGAATCGAACCTGGGGCCACTAAAAAAGCAGTCAGCACTCCTAACTGCTAAGCCATCTTTCCAACCACCCTCATCTTATTCTTGTATATGTCCATTTCATGCAGTTATCTAAATTTAGCTTTGGATTATCTTTAAAAATAAATAAGGGAACAGAAAAGTGGCTAAAATCAGGGACTTCCAAGTCACAAAACCTTTATCTAAGTCTTCAATCCTGACTAATAACTCTTTGGTGATTAGAACCATTATTTAACTCCCCAACACACAAACTTTCTCAGATGGAAGATGGAAAAGCACTGGGCTGGGCTTTGAGAAATTCAGTCATGTAATGGATATGTAATACTTGTTTTCCACGTATTCTATATTATAAAAAAAATGACCAGCAAAAAAGCATCCAACAGTATTGGTTTCCAAGCAAATGAGCGCAAGAAATAAAGGAATCCTTTAATTTCTGAGTAATAGCCACATCTCTGTTTGTTACTAAGTTTTCATCCAATAAAATCAAAGGTAAAAAATTTAACTCACAAAATCTACTCTGGAGCAACAAAAGATGGTGACAGGTTATATCAGCACTGTTATGAAGGTGGAATCAGCAAAGGAAGTTTTCAGACAAGTTTAGCATTGTGGCATGAGTAGGAAAGTAAGGTCTTTCTTCATCTGCATCAAGTGAGCCAGGCATTCTCATGCTCACTAGTGTCTTTCAACAGGACCTGTCACTGCCTTAATTAATAAGAAAGAAAACAAATACAGGAATAATTCTAAAATTGGTCCACAATCCCAGGTTGAATAAACACCTACAGCAAAGAAGCCTACCCTCCAACACTCTCAGCTCTCAAGTTTTAGTTCCTTTTTGTGATGACAATAAAAATAGCTGAGTCTCATAGCTTCACAAAGCAATGGTTTTTCAAGCCAATCATGCTTGGATTTGGATAAGTCTGCATGTCAAAACACAAGCATACCATAAAAGTACGTGTAGTTCGATATTGTAAAATTTGGTGGTTGATTCAATTCCAAGAAGGAGTTCTACATTCTTTTTTATGCACATTTTGTTAAAAACCAGGTTGGAGACTGGAAGGTTTATCCACACTCACCTTTTGTGTCCACAAGTCTTGAGAAGACTAGGGACTTTTGATTCTGTATTCCTTGAAGGAGTATGTCACTGTTTGATAAGCTAGGGGTCTCTCATTTCAAGCATATCCATATTGGTGGGAAACAAGATCTTTCTAGGGAAGTCAGAACTAATTTGTCTAGTTCAGTCCTTGGAACAAGTGAAATGTTACTAAGTTATATTGTGCTTTTCTTGGGTATGTGTTTCTGTCTAAGGGAAAAAAATTCTTTCCTCTTTCTTTCATTTTTATTAAGGGGTGTAAAAGTAATTGTCATATGGACACATGACAGATACATCAGGTACTACCAAACAAGAAGACAGCTGAAATAGCATTTGCATATAGAATGTTGAACTGGAAGCATATAGTTCCTTTCTTTCTAGACTTTGATCCATTCAACATAGTCCTGTTAAATATGAGACTGTCCAAAAATGCTTACTCTACATTTCTCAAGACTACATGTATCTAGCATACTCAGTGCAATTTTTTCTTATACTTAATTTTCCCCAAAGAATGACACCTGCTTTTAAAGTAAATATTTTCTTTATAACGCATCAAAAACAACCTCACAGTCAGTTTACTTGCCAAGTGAAAAAAAGCAAGTATAATAACAATTAGCTTTAGCTAATATTGAAACTGAGAATCTTAACTACTTGAAGGGTACCCAACACATAGAAAAGCATGTCTAAATATTTGATGAATAAATGAATGAGTGAATGAAACAAAAAACTAGGTTGCCAATATAACTAAGACTATAGCAAGAACAAGTATCAGACAGGTATAGATGACAGATTTATTCTAGTCAGGAATAGTCAAGACCGATTTTTAAATGCTTGAAAGGTCTTCATATAGGTGTAGATCCATGTGGACTTTCCCTCATCTACATTGGCATGTCAACTGGTATTGTCATTATGTCTGTCTTGTTCCGACAACCATACTTCTGGGAATTCATGGGTGCATTTTTTCCTGTCATAGATAAAGGTCACTATCAAGCAGCAGGCATCCTGGTCCTTCGATTTCAAAACCTTTCATGATATTCCCTAAGCCTTAGGGGTAAGAGTTGCATTGTTGAGGTTGGGAACCCCACATACACTTATTCTATATTTTTTGACCAGTTGTAAATATACGTATTTGTCTCTATCTCTAGCAACAAGAAGCTTCCAGGTCCTAATCCTATTGAATATCTATGGGTGGTCAATGACAACTGACAGACATGAAATCAGTTTACTTTCCAGATGAACTCCTATGTAGGGAGTCCAATCCCAAGTGTTCAGCCTTGGGCACATGTGCAAGCAAGCAACACTAAAAGGACTCAACAGATTGTATAGACATGCGTATATATGAGGTGTATGTTCATATATAACAGCAATAAAGAAGAGGTCATCAATTTTAGAGGGAGGTATGGGTGAAGTTTCAAGGTGAGGGGAATAATGTACATGAAGTACCCATGTATGAAGTTCTAAAACTGTTTTTGAATAACAAATAGTTTTCAAAAGGATCCCCTAGGACCATATTAACTTTAATTATTTTTATGTTTTGAAATTGGAAATCACCTCAACAGATTTTTATGGCATATACAATTTTCATTAAATAAATTATGAAAAATAAGAATGAATAACAGAAAGCTTAATAACATTCCAAAGGTTTATTTGGCTAGATTAGAAGGCACAATGAGAAATGATTCAGTACCTCGGATAGCTCCAGGGAGTCATGGAAGCCAAAGCCCCAAATCTGCTTAACTGTTTCCTCCTTCCAACTGTAATCCTCGTGTTAAAAGGTCCTGTCACTGTTGTGACTGATTCATTCTCCATGAAATAAGAGAGACTTCCTTGTCTCAGCAACTCCCCCGCCCCCCCCACTCACACAAAACATACACACATAAACATCTGACCTGCTTGTCAAAAGGGAAGGCATCCCTCTTGATTGGGAAATACAGTTGTCACTCTAGAAAGCTGACCCAGGGAGGCATATCTCATGGATTGTGACAGCTCATTCTGGGGAGGGCCTCTCTAGTTCACAGTATAGGGTAAGGGATTTACCTGCAGGACCTGATAAAGAAGCCATCTGAAAGTTGAACTAAAACAGTGCTGCACTGAATCATGTCTACTTTCCATGAGCTCTAGTATCCATAAAATAACCTCTGCAATCTACCTATGAAATAATCATCATGATTAAAAGTAAAACTATGTTATGTAGTATGTCTCAAAAGTCTATTTAAGTAAAACACTTTCAAGTACGAGCAGCTCCTCTTACCCACCCTATTTTTTTCTCCTTTATGCCCCTGCTCAGTTCCTGCATGTGTTTCTGTTTTGTAACTGTCACCCTTGGGCTGGATATTCATTTGCATAGTTCTATCACATCAGGTTACAAATTCCTTAAGAGTCCATATTGTGGTCACCCCTGTATCATTCTAAATACCAAACTGTATCCTAGACAGGGCAAGTACCAACAGCTTTGCTGGACACAGTGGAACTGAAATAACTCAACTGTGGTTTATGAAATGTCTGTTCTGAGCAGCATGATTGGGAACTATCCCAGTACATAATCTTATTACTGGAGAGAGAAAGGAGGAAGGGTTGCTGTTTCTGACAGCAAACATAACTCAGAGATTTGGGGCATCTGGAAACACTTACCCCATAAAGGACCCTACAAAAGGAACTAATACAAACCATGCCTTCTGATGAGAAGTTGCTGAGGATTCAATTTGTGCTCTCTTCTCTAGAGCTGCATTTTACAGTCTACAGACTACATTATGAGAGCCCAGCAGAAGATGTACAAGCACATGACATCTTGGGCAACGTGTAAAGTTAACAGAGAAATCTCCCAAGAAGAAAAATGACAGAACAAGGAAAGTAGAGGAAGGAAGGGAGAGAGGGAGGGAGGAAGAGAAGGGGGTAGGCTTAAAAAGAAAGCATCGTTAAAGTGTGGTTTGGGGAGCAATGAAAATCTTTCAATTGATAATTATAAGACCAGTAAAAAGCAGAAGCTAATAAAAAATCTCACAATAAGAGAACAACCTTATTCTTGTTGACTCACAAGTGTGAATACGTTTTTGTTTTTCTAGGAGGACTTCCTGTAATGCTTTGGAAGAGTTCCCTTACATTTGTTGAAATAGATTCTCAACTAAAATAACCCCAATAATTACTAAAACTTTACAGCTTTTAGTGTATGCCTAGTTTTACCAACATCAGATTGACAGTCTATTTTTATTCTTATACAAATTTTTTCTCTCACAAGCCATTGTCTGGTGAGTCAAGATAGTTATTAAGAATGTGGAATGCTCCCTTTAGAAAGCTTTCAGTGAGTGAGCTCTCTTCTCAATTCAGCAAGTTTTCCATCTCACTGGGAATCAATTCCATCAAATGTTTCCATCTAGCATTTACAGAACCATCACACAAAGCCTCCAATCTCACTTAAACATGAAAACCATGCAGCATGGATCCAAATTTCCATAAAAGTAACTCTGCTGGTGACTCCTCCTCATTTTCCCTTCCATTTGTAATGAGTAGTTTCATTTTTCTTTCCTGCCCCAAGAACACCTAATCCTCACATTTTAACAAACAGAATTTGAGAGCATTTGTTGCCAAGAGCCTCAGCATAACACAGCTCCGACAGTCCCCTGACAGCTGTGATGTTCCTGTGTGGATGCTAGTTGCTATTACTTGTTATTTTTTTTTTCTGATTCGGATATGATTAGTTGCAGGCAACAAACTAAATATTTAAATTTAATCTAGTTAGGCTATCATCCTAAATTAAAGGAGTGTGAAAATTACAAGCATCATTTGGGCTTAAAAACATCAACCCATGGGCATTCTTCTTGATATGTCAACTCTTGACATATGTGGAATCAGGGATCCAGGTGAGGAGGACACAAAGTCTGAGTTGCAGACAGGGTTGAAATTGTATCTGTCTCAGTGCAAACATCTGGCAAGCCCCATACTCCCCACAGCTGGGAACAACACAGAGATTGAGACGGAGCTGGAAGAACAGAATCTTCAAAGCTTAGACATAAGCCCAAGGATGACAGAAGGACACTCCTGCCAATTATAGGCTTACAATGAACAAAGAACAGGCCTAGAGATGTAGCTCAGAGGCAGAGCACTTGCCTAGAACTGTGAGGACTTGACTCATATCTCCAGTACCAGAAAAAAATAGACAAATCATACATTCAGCACATGGCAATTATCTTACAAAATCACAAAATTAATATTTTAATGACCTATGAATCAAACTATGTTTTAAAAAATCCAAGTGGTTATTTTAAGAACAAACTTTCACAATTATTAAATAACTGCTAGTAGTGTCATGTGACATAAAATAAATAAGTACAAATATAAAACAAAATGTATATAAAAATATAAATAAAATAAAATATAGACATTCTGGGTTATTTTTTCTTCAGCTAAGTACTATCCAAGAAATCACTAATCCTCTTGGTACTGGCATTCTCTTTTTTCATCTGTAAAACAAAGATTGACTAAAATAATTAAATTTACTTCTAAGAATAAATAGGCATTTCATTAAGTCTGTACTCAAATCTGTCTTGTATTTAAGCAGCTACAAAAAGAGAAAATACTCTCTATATTTAATGCATGTGCTGTAAGTTTTAGAATTTACACTCTAGTTAGTCATAAAATTAATTGACTTTTGTTTTTCTTTCAAAACAATAACATATGAGTAGGATGAGCACAAAGAACCAAATAAACAACAGAGACCATGTGGCCATTCCTAGCTCTGTTTCTTCTAAGCACTGTAGAGCTAGGAGTGGAGGGTAAGAGCCAACCTGGCAGCTGCTGGCCCAAACCATGCCAAGAAACTCCATCCCAACTCCTTTGAGCAGACCATGTCGGCAGAGGGAGAAAGCATTCTTCAGCATCCTACACTGCAAAGCCCAGATCAGAGTGTGAAACAGCCTGCCAGGAATTGGATTTAACGTCTTGGAAACACACAGAGAACTCTGTCTTCTGCACCTGAATTCCATGGCTCTATAATGCAGTTAGAGACCAGAGTCAGCCTAACCTCGGCACTGTGGCAATGCCCTGGCAGCCATGGGATCTCACTGAAAACAGCCAGGGGATGCTATTATAGCAGACTAAAGTATTTAGCAACACAAAAAAACTAAAAATCGCTCAAGGAAACCTGATGAGGATCCAAATACCATGAATGACATATTTCCTAATGATCACATCTAAGTTTGGCTTGAGTCGGACATATTACTTCTCTTAGAATAGAATATCTTGGACAGCATTAGGTAATAGTGTGAGTGATGGAAGTTGCAAAGAAAGCAGAATAAATGCTGAAAGTTTATCCTCACGGAACATGTGTAAGGAATATCCTTGAGAAGAAATGGCAACCACGTCTGCTGTGTCCCTGTGCTGCTCACATGGCAGGAGGACTGATCAGGAACAGCCCTCAGGGTCCACAGTCTCGCCTTCTTTTTCTCCTGATAGAGCTGCAGACAATACTTGGAAGACTCTTTGCCCAATAGTGCTTACATAAGCCAAGAAATCCATCACAGTATACTTCCTTCACAGATGAGAAACTAGATGGTCAGAGGGTTAACTGATTTGTATAAAATCACATAGGTAGATCTGCCTACCTGTTTGGGTTTATCAACCCTAAGATTATTGCCAATATGTTGTTTTTATGAGATTTATGGAATTGAAAACTGTAATTCAAACCTACTGAGAAGCTGGATCTTATCCCCCATCACTATTAGTCTGCATCCTGTCTTTATTATCATTGTTTTCAATACCTAAATACACTCAGAGCTCTGACATTCCTGTTCTTATAGTCCCTTGTTCATTCAACACATTCACTCTACCCATCCTCTCCTGCATGCATTTATACATTTTCTCATTTTGAATCCCTGAAACATTTACTATGGGGAGTATACCTCCTCTGCCACATTATAGTACAGATAAGACCTCACCTAAAATAAAAAAAAAAAGCCCTGTAGGATCCAAAATGCACCGACTTACTGTTGCACAAACTTCTCCTGGGGAGACATAAATAAACACTTACCCAGACAGAACAATAATGATAGATCAAAGTAATAATTCCAGGAAGGTCTGGCTCCTTGAACTAATGAGTGTACTGTGCTTACTTTACAGGAGCATAAGGGTTTGCTTACATACATGTGTGTAATCCCAGGCAGCTCTATCACCAAAATGTCTTAATCTGGTATGGATGATGGCTGCCTATGGCTGCTTGGATGGAGCCCCTCCTTCAGTTAACCTCCTCCCTTTATATACTCTAGCACCTACTGAGACTGGAGCAGCTGAGAGCAGACTACATACAGCTGACAGGGAGGCTAGGGAAGGAGTGGCTGAAATCTCAGGTGAGAGCTGAATGGCTTCCTCCATCTCTCCTGTGAGGGAATGCCAGATCACGTAGGTCTTTTGCAAGTAGTCAAAGATACTCTGATTAACACTGTAATGGTACCTGTGCTCAAAGGACAGCATCATACAACAGCTACATTTGAATTTTTTTGCTATTTGCCTACTTGCGACTGTATCTGCACTCTTGAGTAGTAAATATTTAATTTCCTAAAATTGACATAACTTACCATAAAATGTTATGGCTATGTCTCTGTAGGCCTCTTCTGTTTAATCTTGAGTTAAACTTTTAAGTAGTCTATCTTAATTTTGTAATAGAAAAAACTAGAAGCCTGTCATGCTGTATATGAACTACAATGAAGACAAATTCAATGATCCTAATTTTACAGGATTATAATCCATTGTGATCGAAGCACTGGAAAAAAAGGATGTTAGTCCTCTGCCATGTAGAGTAAACACATGTAGGTGGAGAGGTTAACAGAAGACTTGAATTCAACCCTCAATTCTTACACTAATGTTACAAACTCACAACATTACAAACTTACATGACTTCCATCTCTTCCATTTGCCTCAACTATAAAGTGAATTTCAACTTGCTTCCTAAAACTACACCCCTACTTTTCATTTTGTGGACCAACACTGCCATAGGAAGTCTCTAGGTTTCTACTACACTCCCTCCCTCCACTCCCATGTTCAGCATGAGCAGTAGCTCTTCTGGGTGGTTACATAATTTTAAACAGGCAGTACATACTAGCCATTGGTCCAACGCTCACCCAAGAGGAAACCCTGGCAGAGCAGAAGGCAGAACCTTCCTATTTGTTGCTAGCTCAGAACATCATACGGCCTGCCCCAACGAAATAATCTGATCTCCACTTTCTACCTTTATCTCACTCAGCAAATTAAATAATGTACTCATTACTACTTTCTTCATTATAATATGCCAGGTCAGCTGACTCAAAAACAACCCATGAAGCATTAGGGAAAAATCTCTGAAACTCCACAGACAACTGATTTCTGAACGTAAAAGAACCTGAGAGAGGTTCACATTTTCTAGCCTTATTCTTTCAGTTGAAGTTCCAGACAATCAGAGAGGAGGGGGGAAAGGGATCAGAAATAGATACTCTTTATTCACAAGATGCTATCACACTGGAGGATGGGGGAAGGAAGACAATCAATTCTTACTGTCAGTGGGGGTTGATGGGTGTTTATTCTACATCCTAGAATGTACCATTGTTTTAATATCCACACCAGAAGTTTTTTTAATCATTATGTGTTTATTCATCTAGTATAACAAGGTGGCAAAGGAGAAAACTCACTTGCCCCACATCTGAAATCACCAACTTTTCTCTGACTTTTCATTGCTAGCAGTAACCTCTTCCTCCTATCATTGATAAAATGGCATAAAATATATTCGTTCATTTATTTTGAAAGTTTTCAATGTAGCATTACTAGCACTCTTTTCATACATTCCTTGGCAGAATCAGAGGGTATACATCGCTTAGCATTTGAACAAATCATTATGAATTAAAAAGTCTTCAGGATGACATAATATCAGATGGATCTTTACAATAATGTCCTAAGATATGGCACAATGTTGAGAACCCTCAAAGAATACATTTTCCCACTCAACAGTCCTAAAGGATACTCTTCTCCATTTGTAGGCCTCTTAGAGGTATTCTTCACGGATAACAATGGCTAGGAATTTGAGAAGACAGTAAGTTCATTCAAACCTATATTATTATTACAAAGGTAATCTAGTAATAATTAATACAGTAAAAGTTCTCATTTTTCTGATTTCAAGGTGGTACCAGATAAGTTTCAAATCGAGCAGTTTTGGATGATAACACAGAAATAATTCCCAAGGGTATTTATTTACTTAAACCTAGTGGTCAAAACTGACCCATGAATATGAATATTACAGAAATAAATATCGCACGTAAAAAAGTGTCAGCTATAAGAGTTCTAATGACTTAGAAGTATAGCTTAAAGTCTGCCTATCAAAAAACCGTTTTTAAGATTTTATCACCCTCTACTACCAGGAGCTTTTAGTCTATGACTGAGAACTTACTTCATAACACACAGGAGAGGGGTTACATTCCCTTACTAGTTTTAGCCCCATGTTTCTCTAAAGAACATTCAGGATAAACTACTTCATTGCTGAGAAATGGTTCTAAAGAGTTATGCAGCTTTTTACAGAAGCTAAAACTCAAAAAAGGGAACTGAGATTGGCTGAGAACACACAACACTAGGCTTCTAATGCTATCTTAACCTATGACATTATCTCACAGACTACATCCTGCTGTGCTCAGGTTCAGGCATGGAAGAAACTTCTCCATCATGCAGTCATTGGGAATGCTTACTCTTCTGCCTTCATTTTCTAGAATTCCTTATATCCCCCAGTGTTCTAACCTGTTCCTCTTAAGTTACACTTAAAAGAATAGAGAAAACCTGGAAAAATAAAATCAGAGATGAGATAAGAAATAGGTGTGATGATAAATTTTTGTTGCCACTGTGGCACAATCTAGAATTTCCTGGTAGCAGGGCTATTGATCTTGTCCATGGGTTTATCTTTATCAGGTAGTCATTGAAATTGAAATGGCTTTTTTTTTCAGAGCTGAGGATCTAATCCAGGGCCTTGTGCTTGCTAGCAAGCGCTCTACCATTGAGCTAAATCTCCAACCCCGAAATGGTTTTTTAAATGGCCTTCTTTCATGATGTTTTTGAAATATCACTTATTTGTATTTACCTCCAGGTTTAGGAAATAATAATAAGCAGTAGATTCAAATAAATTATATACTCCTCTGTTGCCAAAATTATCCATAATGCTTTGCAAGCCTCTCTGAAGAATTGGGTTCTGATTTAGCCTATCAAACCACAATCCACAGAAGGAAAAAAAAATGTGAAATAGCTCCATTTCATTCTTAAGTTTCATCTTCACATATAGATCACTAAAAATGTTCCCTTAGGAAGCAGCCCCATTGTTAATTAGATACACAAAGAAGAATCAGCTGGAAAATGGGTCCAGGGAAAAAGAAATGTGTGTGTTGCTACTGTGCCAAATCAGTGGCTTGAATTTCAGATCAGTAAAGAATATAATCCTGGGATAACAGGACAGTGGGGCCACTGGGAACATGTTCCTCTGAAAAAACTGGTCCAGGGACACTGTATATCAACGCTGAAATGCTGGACTATGGATTTCATACACAAGTAAGAATTAGAGGCTCAAAGAATTTTCAATTGTAGGTTCTATAATACATTTATTACACATAAAATACATAGTATTAAGTGTCCTTGGAAATTTCTTAGTTCCCTTTTTTGAGGTTTAGCTAGTTACAAATTTGTTACTGTTCTTAAGGACACAAAGTGTTCATGGTTGATCATTCTATAACTCTGCATGTAGTGAGAATCCTATCATCAACTCCCCATTTAGAATCTTGTATTCTGACAGAATTGCTTAGATTCTGCACAGAAAATAATATATCCCACATTTATTTGAGTAAAGGTAGATACATTTGATAATGATGATGATATAAATTAACAATCACAGAATTCTTCCCTGCCTTGCAAATAATATGCATGGCATATTTACATAGTACTTAGAACAACCCCTTTTTATAGGGGAAAACTGAGTTTACAGGTTAAGTATCTTGTTTCAAGTTAGTTTTACAAACTAGAATGTGAAAGACACGGGCAGCTGTTTCAGGTTCGGGGGTGGGGGGCATCAAAGCACTCAATCATAATACTATTCCATGTTTTTCCACAATGCAAACTCCCATTAATGGCTTTCACGTGAACACCCTGTCCTGCATCAGTGTGAACAATCATCACCTGGGAAAGATACTCAGTTTTCAAGAGCAAGAGGCCGCCAAAATGCAAAGGAAACTAAATTTGGTGGTATCAGTTTTCACAAAGAGACTACATCTGTAATGAGAATTGGAGAAAATTCTGTAGGAAAATAGCATTTCATTCTGAGAACACCTTGGATCCAAAAATATTAAGACAAAATAGTATGCAAAGCACTTTCCAACAGTACAATGAGGCCTTTGGGCCCAGCTGAGCCACCACAGGCAGCTTCCAAAAAAAAAGCATCCATTGAACTGGGCTCAATGTTTAAAGCATAACTTCAGACAAAACTCTTTTATGTCAAACTGCCCAAATGCGATTCATAACCTTGAAATACACCAGGATTGATGGGGGAAAGGTTAAATGAGCAAAGTTTTTAAAAAGTGTAAAGATATCTATCAGTTACAATTAGAGATATTTTTTATTACATCTTAGTAAGCTGCACCCTTTTTTGTTTCTATAGTAAACTTTACATTCTACAAATAAGAGACAGCAATGATCTAATTATTTAACAGCGGTTCATGTATTAGAAAGTGTGAACAAGCTGAATGTTATGGTGTATGCCTGTACCGTAACCCTATACTTAGGGGGCTGAGGCAGGTGTTCAAAGACAGCCTGGCCTACATAGCAAAATCCTGTCTTAAAAATTATTGTGGTCATGTTTATATTAATGCAGCCACTAAAACTCATACTTAAAATAATATTACTGTGAGAAAATTTTAGTGTACTAATTTAACAAAACTAATTCAAAGGGCCAGGTGTACTATTATTTATAGCTGTATATTTGTAGTTAGAGGTTACAAAAATCACTAAGTATGTGTAACTCCAAATGTTCACAGTGCTTTCTCATCTAGCACTAAGGCTATATGGATTTTTATTTTTCCATCAATCTACTTTTTTTTTATGGTTTTTCAAGACAGGGTTTCTCTGTGCCTTTCCTGGAACTCGCTTTGTGTCCAGGCTGGCCTCAAACTCACAGA
Organism: Peromyscus californicus insignis; assembly: GCF_007827085.1. NCBI lineage: Eukaryota > Metazoa > Chordata > Mammalia > Rodentia > Cricetidae > Peromyscus > Peromyscus californicus. The sequence continues at coordinate 24,579,264 of NW_026294534.1, forward strand.
GATCTGCCTGGCTCTGCCTCCCGAGTGCTGGAATTAAAGGCGTTCGCCACCAAAGCCTGGCCAATCTACTTATTTTTAATTAAGTTTTTTTTTTTTTCACTTTGAAACCATGCTGTAAGAGTGAATGTTAGGCTGGGCAGTGGTGCTTAATTCATTTAATCCCAGCACCCAGGAAACAGAGGCAGGCAGATCTCTGTGAGTTTGAGGCCAGCCTGCTCTACAGAGTGAGTTTCATGACAGCCAGGACTACACCAAGACACCCTGTCTTGAAAATGGATTCAGACCTGCCCCATAAACTATTAGCCATATAATTTTGCCTGCATTACCTGAAAACTCCACACCACATTTTCCTGACATGAAAAAGTTATGTGCACTTCTATGCAATATAGCATAGAGTTATTGTAAGATTAAATGAACATATACACACACAGACATACACACATATGTATTATATGTTAATACATATACTACTGATTAAAATATTGTTTGACTTGTGGAACTCAGTAAATGCTAGTTATCAATAATGACATTACTAATTTTATCATTAAAGAATACTGATTCAACCTGTGGCCCTGCTAGAAAAATAAATGTATTTTATTTACATTTTAATCAAAATAAGGGAGTCATTAAAAAAAGACTGCCTTTAACAGCACAAATACTTACTTGTAACACTAGTTTATCTACAGCACTGAGTGTAAACTAAGGTCTATGCTCTAATTATGACAATCAATACTACACCAACACTGGAATTATGACATAAAAATTATTATTAATCTGGTTTTGGGCTTCATCTCCCTTATATCTATGGACGGTTTGGGGATATTCTCTCTGGCTGCCACATTCATTCGGTTCCTAATTGAATAAGCAATGTGGGGATTGGGAAGCAGTTCATTAAAGGACATTGAGAACGGTCATGTCATCATTATCATTATTTATTATTATTATTATTATTATTATTACTACTACTACTAAATCAAACCCTCTAAACCCTTCCCCAAACACCCACAGCCTAGCCAAAGCATGTCAGAGGACACATTTTCCCTCTTGTCCACGTTTGGATTCTGCGCCACCCCAGCTACATGACTGCACATGCGCAGTTCGGGGGCTTATGTCTTGCGTCATCAATGTGCACTGACAACTACATACGTGCCTTAAAAAGCTAGAAGCATACCCCATCCTCTCTCTCTGCTCTCTCTGTTCCCTGCTCTGCTCCCTCCCCTCCAAGCATCTTTCTCTTTTCTCCAGGCCTGGCTCCCTTCTTTCCCCTCCCTCCTTTTCCCTCCTAATAAAGCTCTAAAAACTAACACTGCATTCTGTCGTGACCATGACCTTTCCAACGCGGTAACCAGCACCGCAACCAATGCCATTTATCATTCAGTCTGTAAATGTAGGTGAAACCCAGAGAGTTTCAAAAGGTCAGGAAAGCCTTTCCCCTCTTGCCCCTTAGCCTTAAAGCTCCAACCCTCCAGAATGTTCCCTGGCAAACAGCTTCTCTAAGCTGGCTGTTCTGCATGGATGAAGTCTGTGGACCCCTCACATTCTGCAGAAATCAGACAACACACAAACATGTGATTTAGGGCAATACACCTTGCTGTGTTGTTCTCTGAATATGAAACTCTCAGTTCCATGTGTAACCCTAAAACTAGTGTCATGAGTGAGATGTGGGATGGCCTGACAAGGTCCCCCAGCTTGTCATCAAGCAGGAGAGGATCCCAGAGGAGTCCTTGCTCTTTCACTGCACAAGACATGCCACTCCTCTCCAAAACAGAATTCTGGAGGTCTTTGTTTCAGAATGTGACTGATGACATACAAATTGGATTTTATCTATGAAAAAATCAGATTAGAGAAAAAGTAAAGCAAAATCATTTTAACCACATATAGAAATTATTTTCCAACTAAATCCTTTGTGTAAATTTAAATCAAACACAGTAGTAAAGACTCAAAATTTTTGAAAGGACAGAAACCACACAGATACAGTGCTTTACTGCAGTACGGATCTGTTTCAAATCCTGTTGTACATTGGAGGTCTATCGTAACAAGAAGTTCGTGAAGGTACTAGGTTCCCAGATGTTGCCTCCTTTTAATTCCTCCAACACTCAGAAAGCATGATTCCTTTCTCATAGGCTGCCTTGCTTTTCTGCACCCTTGACTTGGGTTCAGGATGAACAGGGAGACTGAAGTTTCAGTCTCGGGTTTCTGTTCTATTTGTTAAATCACTTGCTCAGAAAACCCATCCATTTCTGGACAGTGTGTCAATTGCCACCTTAAATAACAGCTTTCATGCCACGTCTGGACTGCTGCATGGACTTCTGAGCTGTAATGACTTTCTCCATTTCCCATTGGATGACTGCTTGCTTGAATGCCAGGCACCAAATTCACATTCCCTGTTTTGCAGGAGTCTCAAAAAGTCTTGTGGACTTCACACAGTACTATTTGGGGGATGTATATCATCTCTATTCTCCATAAGGACTTAACATTCAAAGGAAACAAAAATGAGGAGAAAGTACAAGCCAGGAAAAGATGCTCCACACTTTTTTTTAATTTGCATAGTCACTGGAGGCTTATTGATAGTGAGAGATAACTATATATATTTACATAATTCTTTCACAGTGTGAGTTCAGACGGAGTCTCTTACATCTGGAACCAAACTAGGAAGAGAAGCACATGGGAGGCACTTGACACCTTGACTTCGGAAGCTGACCACAGTCTTCACAGATACTGAGAGGCATATGACCTAAGGGAAAGCCTTGGTGCAGCTGAACCTCAGTTCAGCTCTTTGGGACTCTTCCCAGAGATCGTGGTGGGTTATTAGTAACACTGACTTTTCTGATTAAGTCAGTTTGTGTATATTCTGTCATTTGCAACTCAGAGGCCTATTTGTTTCACATATTTTGTTTTTACTAAAGACAATTTTGCTTATAATACATTTTGATCACACTGTCCTCTCTCTCAACTCCTCCTCCTCAATCCTTCACACCTCCCCACCCACCCAACTCCATACCCTTTCTTTCACTCTCTCTTTAGAAAACAAACAGACAAACAAACAAGACAAAAACACTAGAATTTCAAAGTAGGAAAAAAACTAGAAACACACACACACAAAAAAAAATCATAATCCACATATTAAATAATCAGAATTCTGGTAATTCTCAGTAGTAAAAAATTAAGAAAAAGTGGTTGATTTTCAAAAGTAATTGCAGTTATTGTCACCCTAAGCTACCTTTGCACACCAAGCTATATTGCATTCTACACACACACACACACACACACACACACACACACACACACAAAACTTATAGTGTTCCATGGACTGAGAACACTGCGGATCATGGCTCAGATATGGAATTCTGTGTTGTGATCTGAGTTGGAAACATTGCCTGCAGCTCCTATCTTGAACACCTGAACCTTGGCTCAGGATTGCAGCACTATTTTGAAGGCTGCAGAGGCCAATGAGGCCAGGTTGACAGATGTAAGTCACTAGGGGCAGATGTTTAAATTTTACACCTACTCATAGATCTGGTCTAGCTCTCTCTGTTGCCTTGATCAGTTGACACCACATGAACAGCTCTGCCCAGATTCCTGACCACAACACAGGGACTGGCCACATCCCTCACCACCCCTTCCCTGTTGTGAAACACTTTTCTCTGAGCAGAACAGTGATTATCATCTTAATCAGAGCAGGTATGTTACCAGCGAGAGCCCTCAACAAGACCAGTTGTTCTCTCATAGAAGATGGGACAGGCCATTTTATCCTCACCTGAGATTCCAGCCACTCACTCACCTCCTGTAGTCCCACCCCCAAGGTTAATAAAATTCTGCCCTAGATGTACTTGGTGTCAGAGGTGCTAGAACACATATGATGTGGAGACCATCTATGGGGGACTCCATCTATGCAACTTAGGGGAAATCATTGTCTATACTGAGGTAGAACTTTGGGAGGTGATACTGTTTCCTGTAACCCCTAAATAGTTCTATAAGTAGCTGCTTACCTGTGCTCTCATAAATAGGCCCCCAAAACTCAATGGTCCTTCAAGATGGATGTGGATGAATAATTACTTTTGCCTGCTGATGGTGTCCTATTTACGGTTACAAAGACGATTGTTCGTGTCTTCCTGGAAAATGTTAATACAATACCTCCATACCATAATGGATTGCAGTCTCACTGAGGCTCTGAGCCAAAATGAAGCATTCCTTGCAGATTGTTCTACCAGGCATTCTGTCACAGCAATAAGAAATTAACTAAACATTATGATTTCTTTAACAAGAATGTTTAGTGTTTTCCTGAAAAAGAGTTTAGGAGACTCAGATTGATGATAGAATGTGATAATCTGTTTTCTTCATCACTGAGGGTAAAATAGAGCAAGACAGTTTAAAACTTAGTATCCTACAGACGCAGCTCACTGTCACCAGTACTTGAACTTCTATAGCTCTAAGTACAGCATAATATACAGTGCTGCATGAGCTTTGAGATCATGCTCTCTGACGGTGAGTCCCAGTTCCAACCCACAGCAGCTTTGCCAGTCTGAACTATATAAATCCCACAACCATGCATCGGTTTATCTGTAAAACTATAATTTACAAATACCTACCTCTAATGAGATTTGTAAAACTGTATAAGAAAGTAGCTAGAAGGTGCTATGTACACTGATTAGCATATATTTAACAGTCCATTGATGTCAACCACCATTAATATTATTCATGCCATTGGCATTTCCGATGTGGTATGATGCCCTGCTAGGGAAAGCCCTCTAAGAATTCTGTATTTGACTAAGGTTTGCATTACATGTATGTTCAGTATTGCCATTTACTATTAAAGATTTGTTATTCCAGATGTGTTCTCCTGTTCTTTGAGTGGATGACTTTTGAAACTAAAGTACTGAGAAAATTCCAGGGCTAAGGGGAACAAAATGCACTGTGGGTAAGCTGCCTCTCAAAAGGCTGGGCAGCTCTTGACATACTGCTGTTTGCTTTTTGCTTAAAAACAGCTTTTCAGCACCAATGCCCCTACAAGGACATTTTGGCCTCAGACTAGAAAAGTAGTGAATGACTACAGGACATCTATGGGGGGATGACCTCAGGGTTTCTAAATATCCATTTCATTTCTAGTCAGTGTTTTCAGTGAGAGACCAGTCCCAGTGGCTGGAGGAGAATTATTTGTTTTGGAATATCTGACTTCTATGCGTTTTTGTGAGCTTTTGAAACCAAATAATCACCTGGGAGAATAACACCTCTCATAAATGTTAATAGTTGGTTGGTTTGTTGGCACAAACTGTAGCAGTAAAAACCATCTTGTAAAGGTACTTGGAAATGTATGTGTTGATTTGGTCACCACTATAATGTGATTATAGTATGTTTGGAGTTGATATCTAAAGTCTCCTTTTTAAATATGATCCATAAACAATGGTTGTTGCTTTTGTTTAGATTTTACATGCTTCTGAGAACCAGTGAATGTTCCCTACCATGACTTTAAACACAGTAATAATTTCCATACATCACTACATATGCCTGAAGAATGATTAATGCATTGTTAACAATTTGAAGCTGAACAAATAAATGTCCAGGAAAAAAATGTCTTTTTTATGAGTATTTTATTAATAAGAAATTTCTAGAAACTAGCATTTTTTTTCCTGTAACAATGATACCCAATGTTCATAATAATGACCTTGATGCCAAGAACCCTTTGAATCCCACTGATAGATACATATAGCCTCACTACTCAAAGCATAATCCTTGAACCAGCAACACCAGTATCACATGGGAGCCTGTTAGACATACAGAACCCCAGGCCCTAACCCAGACTACTGAATCAGACTGAGTATTTTAACAAGATCCCCAGCTGATTCACCTTCACATTACATTTTGTGAGGCATTGCTATTTGCTCACGGAGAGTTACAAACCTCTGATCTCCAAGATCCTTTCAACGTGGGAGTCACAATCTAAGGGAAATTCTAATACTGTCTTCTAAAAACATAATACATGTGAAGAACTACTCAGGAAATTCAAGTCATTCATTAATTCATTGTTACAACAGATACCTATCAAGCGTCCATCATTCCAGGCATTGCCCTAGTCACTGGAACAAAGCCTCCCTCTACTTTAGGGGGATAATACAGACAATGGACAAACAATTAGGGAAATGGATCATCTGTCAGGCAACAATAAATGAATGACATAAAAAAAATGGGATGAAGAGGATAGGAAGTGCTGTGGGGTGCTGCTTTTGAAATTCAGAGCCCAGGGATATCTTGTGTGTAAGACAGCATCAGAACAAAGATACAAAGGAAGCCAGGCAGTGGGCACGGCACTACTAGAGAGGGATTCATTCAGCAGAGTAAGTAAGGCAGAAGACATAGAGCAAAAAGATGTTGAGCACACCTAAAGACACTAACTTCTCTACAGTAGAAAAGTAAGAGGGAGAAGTATGGAAGAGATCAGTGAGGTAGGACCAAGGTTAGCATGTAAGAGCTAATAATTAGCAAATGCATGACCTAATTGCACTGCACACATTTGGAGAAAGACCTGGTGTAACCAGTCCAGGTGGGTTCCATGGTCCCGAAGACTGCCCCTGACACATCTACACAGAAAGCCTTTCCCAGAGAAGGTGAGGGTTCAGAGGCCGCTGAAAACACAACCTGCTGCCATCAGAAAGCAATTTCTTCTTCTTTGCTTTGGGGGAGATTGTGACTTAAAATATAGTTGCTAAGTACTCCTGGCAAAACCCAGATTCTGTTTCAGAGGGTCTGGCACATACTTGGCAAGGAGCATACTAAATTGGAATTAAATAATAATCCCACGAGTCGCTCTAATTCAGAGCCATATCTTGGCTACCCTTTTTAGGCTTGTGTTCATAATCATCCTAGAGCACATTTCGACAGCATTCTAGCCATCTTGTCTGAACATCTGTTTCGGGAACTCGGCTGCCTCTGGCCAATGTGTGCTCTCATCGCAGACAGCACAGGTGACCAGTGCCATGTCCTTAATATTACCCATGCACATCTTGTGTTTCTGAGTCTGTGCCAAGTTCTCATTGGGAGACGCATGGTTTGAGTAGCAAGGAAAATGTTCTCTTCTCTCTGCCACATGTAAACCACATGAAAGGAAGTATGACTATACTGTTTAAGAAGTCATGCCAGTAACTGTAGGGATTGGCCCAGCCTACAAATAAGAGCAATCAGTTTGTACAACCTTTGTACATGGGATAATCTAATCCATGCTAATCTCTCTCCATTATGGCAATGAAGACGCTGCAATCATTCCTGATGCAGAAAGCCTTCAATCAAATTAATGGTCCACGTCAGCTCTATTTAAAAATATTTCCTCTTTTCCTTCCAGAATGAAGAGTGTATAAATCTGTCTGGGCTGAATGAGCCTCCCAAGGATTCTCAATCTAATCCAGCCAAAAAGGAATTTGTAACTGAAATGAAAAGGGGGAAAAAAACTAAATAAAAATAAGAATAATAAATGGATGCCATTATTCACTTAGACAGATATAATCCACTTTAAGAAAATTAATTTATATAAGAAATTTAAAATTAAGGGATTGTGACTCATAGAAGGTTTCCTTTTCCCCTCAGTTATCTGCAGAGCTGGAACTGCATAGGCCTCATGTAAGCCATGAACACATGAAAAAATAGCACCTGAACAAGGCGGAAAAGGCTCTGTTCAAAGGTGCCCAACTCTGGTGGTAGACAAGGCAGCACCAACCAGAACCTTCCTGCCACTCACACATCACGGTAATCTACAGAGTTGCCTGGTAGAGAGGCTCCTCTAATGTGCTCCATTATTTCTTCACAGATCATTAACTACTTGTGGGGGGGGGATGAACTACAAAATTTAAAGTTAAAAACAGAAGGAACCATTTCTAATTGAAAGTCCATCACAAAATGAAGACACAGAACTCTGAAATTTTAATGCAAGTCAGAGGGAAAACTGGATTTGATTTCTTCAAAGTTTAATTCTCACAATTCCCAGAGACTTTTCTGGTGTACCACAGGAACCATTCTTGCAACGTCAATGTGTATTTCCAACTAATTACACAACCATTTAGGCCACAGCTGAAATAACCAAGTGCTACAGGTGACTGGCAGTGTTGAGAAAGGAAAATGTCTGTTCAAAGGCTGACATTATCAAGCCATAACTTTTTTGGAGAGACAGTCAATTTTAACTGAAATAAGAGGAAGGGAGAAAGCAAAGAGAAAATAAACAAATAAACAAGCTATTGAGCCCAAATTGGTATCTGTATTTGCAGAACTGAGCTTAAATAGATTATGAATCAATAAACAATTTCTCAAGATGTGAGAGAACATACAGTCACACACTGGGCATCCATAGCATACAGCCACCTAAGAATTCCCCTAAGAGACTCCAGTAAATCATATGCATATTAAGATTCATGATCTGATGACCCTTCAAACTAGTGGGGTTATGTCTTTACAGGACATAGAAATGAGCCCAGATTATTGTGAGAGCCCCAGGTGTCTGCTTATGCCTATATTATTCCAGCACGGATGTATTTTCTTGGGTTCTGGTTGTCAACAATGGAAGAATATGGCATGGCAGGAACACTTTATTCTCCAATGACCACAGATAACACTTTCCATTTCCAGTGACCTGCTTTGCAGAATCTTATGTAAGTTGAACAATCCATTCACAAACATCGTCCTCTTATTTTACAGACTAGAAAATCGAGATGTTTAATGATTTGCCCAAAGGCTATTACAGCTTATTTGAGTAAATCTAGGCCAGAAACTTGGGTCTCCTGGCTCTTTATCAGCGGCTGTTTCCACTATGTCAGGTTACCTCGTCTATGAGTCATCCCCACTACAGGACAGAACTTTATCTTCCAAATCTAATGCAAATGGCCTACATTTTTAACTCGCCATAATTACTAAATTGGACCAGAAGTTTAAAAGCAACTGTTTTTTCTATTACAGTGAGAATTTTGGCTCAATAACTATAAATGTCTTACTCACAGCATTGTACAAAACACAAGCCTTCCCAGATTTTTGTTATCTTCCTGGGCTGTCTCCAAATAAGCATTTCCAGTACAGCATGACATGGGGAAAGCTGCAATCCATATACGGAGAAGGATTCACCAAGCCAAGGCTTTTAACTCCTTTCCAAACCTATGGACTAAGTAGGATTTTAACATAATGTCAGTTCCTAGTAATAGTTGATACTTATTGAATAAGCCCCTCAAGTCATTGTCACTTGGTGCCTTGTACACCCAGCATCTCACTTAACCTTTATCATGACCTTGAGGGGTAGGTACAGTGAATTCCACTCAATCAATGACCCAGCTCATGTCCAGAAGTCCTTAATCTGCCAAGATCAAATATAATAAATAGTCAACACTGGCATCCTCCGTTATGATAAAATGCCTCTAATATTGTATCCTCAATACCCAGATCCCATTTTCTAGGAGAGAGGACATTCTTCAGACCCTGCCCTTTCTCAATGACTACAGAGAAGGAAATAAGTGGAACACACCTGTAAGTCTAATAGAAACATGGCGTTAGTTGTGTAAGCCTTCTAAATCAGTTTCTAATATCTAGCTCTGTAACCCTGTGTACCCAACCACAGCCCTTTCAAGAACATCAACTCAACCCCTTCTGCTGTTCTAGAGGAGTGATGCTAGGCCTCTGTATACTGGCCACCCTACAAGCAGACGTCTCCCTAAGTGCAAACTGAACTTCCTAATAGTGGGACTTTGGCTTGTTGGGAAGAGTTAATGAATGTCTTAACAGAGCCCTTGGACAGCACCATGAAGCAAAATCTCCATATTTGATGCTACTGATGATATCATCTTTATTCTCACAAAGCAAGCAATCCAAGGCAACAGCACCTTTCCATACCTTTGGCTGATGGTTTACCTTACGGGCATTTAGTGAACACCGAGCTGCGGTCGTGTTCTACCCTGGGAACTGGGGAATGGGAGAGTGAGAAGGCAAAAACAGATTTGCTCTGCCCTCTGGTGCCTGCCTTTCCTCTGGGAGAAAGAAGACAAACACAGATGGGAACAAGAGCAAACATTCACAAACCAGAGAAACTTCCACACCCAGTGGGAGGGATGAATGGAGCCCTGGTGGTGACCAGAAGGAGACAGGCAGCTTCAGAGGCCAGCTGGATTGCCCTGGCTGTGCCACAGCAGGGACAAGGAGAGGCACTGAGAACAGAGAAAAAAAGAACAGCACAAAGGCTCAGCAGTTGCACTGGACGGTAGAAGGAGGAATGGATCATTTGTCTCCAAGGGATGCTACGGATATGAAAAAAATAAAGGAGGTAGACATGCTTCGTAAACTGTAAAGCTGAGCAACTTTCAGATATGATTTCCAGTGCATGTGGCTCTGATAGCCTAAGCCAGTCCTACATCCACAATTTATCATATGGCTGACAGCTGTGTGGATCTCTCTCCTAGACCTCAGCTTGTTTGGGGAGCCATGGAGCTATTATACGTGGAGGTACAGAACCTGGTGATAGCTTTATCTGCCACACACAGGCAAGCAGAGTTGGGAATCAGATAGCCATAGCCTGGGGACCCACTTTGTCACTGCCTAGCTCTGTGATCATGTACACCTCCTCCCTGGGCCTCAGGGTTTGCTCATCTGGAAATTACAGCTAATAATAGCTACCTCCCTTACAGTCTTTTTTTTTTTTTGAGGGGATACTACACAAATTAATTGATGAGAAGTTCTGAGCAGAGTACCTGCGATCTCCTAAGTATTATGTAAGTGCTGGTGTTACTCTAATGAGCTCTGTTAGTGTGCTGCTTTCTGCCTTGCTCTAGCTCTTGACTACTTCTCTGGGTCAAAGTAGTCAGTAGGTAGGTGTATTTACTTTGCAGGCTCCTGGAGATGCTGGACATTGTCTTATCATGGGAATGAAAGGGAACAGGAGATAAAAATGGGTCCTAGACCTTAATAATAAGGTTAGCAAGAACAAGAGTGGAAGGAGGTGGCAGTTCTATCCAATCAAAGGCTCTCATTTTCACCCAAGCAATAAAATCAGTGTTTCCCCCAAGCATTTCCAACACAAAGGCCTGTAAGTTTAAATGAATGGGCAACATACCTAGTGTTGCCCACAATAGCCATGAAGACCCACAGTAAATAATATTGGCAGCTGCAATTAAGAGGCACACACACATGCTTTTCCCACTTATTTATTTCTCATTTTTCTTCCACATAGTGTGGTGGTTCTTAAATGCTTACAGCCTATAACCCTCTGAGGGAATTTAGAAAGCCACTCAAGCTCCACACAATCCTGTCACAAGAAGATGCAACCTAAAAACCTGAGCTTCAGGTTCACATCCCCAAGAAGAGCTGCAGACATTCAGGTAAACACTTGGGAATCACCCACACTATGCCAGGCTTCCTCCAATTCCACTCATTATCTTCATCAATTTAACCAGTTACATATAAGTAATAATGAGGCATTTAGTCCCTGTGAGTTTGTGTACCTACTGGAGATTTGTTTGCTGCAGATTTTAAATTTGATTATAAATTACAATACATGGAGTTATTTTAGTTTTTAGAAATTTGTCAAGATGTGTTTTGTGTCCCGAGATGTGTTCTATTTTAGAGAAGTTTCCATATGCTTCAGAATATAATGTGTATTCTCGGGTGTTTGGGTGGAATGTTCTGTAGATATCTCTTAAGTCCATTTGTCAAGTCATTGAATTCTGATATTTCTCTTTTTATTTATTCTTTTTTTTTGTTCAGATGACCTGTCTGTAGCTTGAGTTTTCCTGCCTGGCCCACAGTCAGGACAAATCTCTCTCGCCTGCCAGTCCCACAGCCACTCAGACCCGACCAAGCAAACACAGAGACTTATATTGCTTACAAACTGTATGGCCGTGGCAGGCTTCTTGCTAACTGTTCTTACAGCTTCAATTAATCCATTTCCATTAATCTATACCTTGCCACATGGCTCGTGGCTTACCAGCATCTTCACATGCTGTTTGTCATCATGGTGGCTGGCAGTGTCTCTCTGACTCAGCCTTCCACTTCTTGTCCCGCCTACACTTCCTGCCTAGCCAATGGCCAATCAGTGTTTTATTTATTGACTAATCAGCAACACATTTGCCATACAGAACATCCCACAGCACCTGTCTATTGGAGAAAGTGGGGTATTGAAATCACCTACTATTATTGGTGGAAATTAAATTTTAATTTTAGTAGTATGCTTTTCATGAATTTGGGATATCCAGTTTGGTGCATATATGTTTAAGATAGTTGTGCCGTCCTGGATAACAGTTCCCTTGATTGGAATGAAGTGTCCTTCTTTATCTCTTCTGATTAATCTTAGTTTGAAGTCTCTTTGTTCCAGTATTAGAATAATGACACTTGCTTACTTCTTGGTCCATTTTGATGAGGATGTTTTCTCCACACTTTCACTTGAAGGTAGTGTCTATCTTTAGAGCTAAGACTAGCTTCTTATAGACAACAGAGGAATGGATTTGTTTCAGCCACCCTGACTGGAAAATTAAGGTTGCTAATACTTGGTTATTATTAAAAGATATGTGTTGATTGTAGTCATCATTTTTAACAGTTATTTCCTTAGTCATACTTATTGTTTCAATAATTATATCTTCCTTTGTTTTCTTTTTCCAATCTCTTGGCTATATTCTTTCCTCATTTCAGATAAAAATACTGCTTCCTGTATTTATTTAAGGTTTGGTTGTTAGATATAAATTTTTGTGGCTGTTTATGTTGAGTCAAGCTTTTTTTTCTTCTACCAACAGATTTGAAGGACGGGTTTTGCAGGACACAGTAGTCTATATTCACTGTTTGGGTCTTTAATACTGCTCAGACTCTTCAGGCTTTCAAAGTTTCCATTAGAAAATTAACAATTGTTCTGATGGGTTTTCCATTATATGTGACTTGTGTTTTTTCCTCATGTACCCTTCAATTCTCTTTCTTTATTTCATATATTTAGTATTTTAGCTGTGATATGCTATGGGGAGTTTCTTTTCTCGTCTTGTCTATTGGATTTCTATGTGCCTCTTACATCTATACTGTTGTGTAATTCCTTAGTTTGTGGAAAGTTTTCTGCTTATTAAAGAGCTGATTAATGAACATGTACAGTTCTTGTTGTAGTCTCATTATTCCCTAAATAATACAGTATAGAAACTGTATAACATTCATATTGAATTGGGTGTCATATGTAATCTAGAGATAATTTTAAATATGCAGGATGATGTATACATGCTATATGCAAATAGTGTACTATTTCTCAAAGAAACTTCAGTTCTTGCAGGTTTTGGTGCCTGCCACAGGTCTTACAGTTCTACTTAACCTCTCAATTCAGCCAATTCCTGCATATCTTGTCCCAGACCTCATCAGCATGAGTCTTCCTGACCCTCCCCTTCACATACCCTCTCTAATCTCCAGACCTAATTTTACCCCCATAGCCAGTACCCTGGCCTAGTCTGTGTTCTGAACCTCTGTCTCAACCAAGAAGCACATGCCTCACCAGCACAGAGATTTTCCTACCATCTGACAACATCCCTCACACTATAGCAGGCTGTTCCACCATCAGCTAGGTCTGAGTCAAGATGTTCACAGATGAGAAAGAGCTCAATCCTCTTGGGCAAAACTCTCTTTGACATAACCAGGAACCATGTATGTTCCTATTTGCATAGAACATGACATTTCAGAGAGGTTAAAAACATGCAATTAAACAGCATCACCAGACCTGTAATTCTGAATGCTAACCCAGAGGTGACTTATCTAGCACGTCTACAGTAGACATTGGTGTGGCCCCTACATCTTGGTCTAGAATGTTACCTATGATCTTCCTTCGTTACCACAGCACAATCAGCTATAGAGACTTCTGTATCAACCTGATTTTGTTGATGAGGAGACAGAAGTCATATGCATGATCACATGCCAATTAGAGCTGTCTACTACACAACCCCAGTCTTTTCCTTGGACCCACCTGACACGTACCTTCCCAAGGTGTCACAGAGACCCAAGGCACTTTTATTCTTTATGAAAATTCTAGAGGTAAATAAATACAATTATTAGATATAATAATTGTTAGGAAAGCCTGAAGGAAAATAAATCTGCATTTCCTTCTTTTTTTTTTTTTTTTTTTTTTTTTTTTTTTTTTTTTTTTTTTTTTTTGGTTTTTCGAGACAGGGTTTCTCTGTGCAGCTTTGCGCCTTTTCCTGGAACTCACTTGGTAGCCCAGGCTGGCCTCGAACTCACAGAGATCCGCCTGGCTCTGCCTCCCGAGTGCTGGGATTAAAGGCGTGCGCCACCACCGCCCGGCCGTGCGCCACCACCGCCCGGCTGCATTTCCTTCTTATCCCCACATTAAATCTGTTACCAAAGACACATCCCTGAATAGGCTAAGACTCAATTCAGAATGGGATTTATAGCACACCAATTATAAAGATGACAGAACATGACTTTTCATTGAAGACACAAGATGAATACAGAGAAATACAGAACACAAGCAAAAGCAAAATACACTGAAATATGAAGAAAACAACTGAATCTTTAGAGAAAACTTTTTTGAGAAGAAAAAGATACAGTTGCTTTGAAACAGAGGAGAGACAGAGTATAGCTTTTCCCAGTAGTGAAAAGAACATAAGCAAATAGAGCGAATGAGTGACTTGGAAGAGATACACTATAATGATGAATAATGGCCTCAGGATTACTATGTTGGACAGGCTTGAGATGGGTCTCATCCAAAGTAAATTCCCCTAGAAAAGCAGAGTAACTACTGAAATATGCTGAAGTACTTGAGCCCACATAGTGCTCACACCTACCGCTGCACTGGGCTTGTATTTTTCTGTCCAGTGTGCTGAGAGAGGGCTGTTCACGAAAGAGGAACATGTACAGGAGAAAAACCTCAGCAAAGAACAAGGTGCTGAGGGATTGCCTCTTGCACTAGCCAAGAAATGGCTGCCTTGTAGGATTCTTTTAAGAACATTCTGAGCCTTCTGGAACCTTGGTTTCTCTCCTAATCTTTCCCTAATGATTTTTACCTGTTTGTTTTCTTACAGTTCTTCATGTTCCACACACACACACACACACACACACACACACACACACACACACACACACACACACACAAATGAAATGTGGGCATTTTCAGCTAAAAGCTACTCATCATCTTGATCCATGGAAATTAGTTATCTATTCTTTATCCTTTTAGTAATAATGGGGTAATGTTTAGTAAACATGGGGTTAAGGCTAGATGGCACAGATGCACTGCTAAAGTTTATATAATTAGGAAAAGACAGTTTAAATAAAAAGTAGCATCATTAATAGGCAAAAATCAGTACAAACCCAAATGTCTTCTAACAATAAACAGACAGGTCTCTATGTTACAATCATGCAACAGAATTCTACAATCAACTGAAACACACAGCCTGAATGGCTCTGAGAGTGTTCCACTGCATGAAAGAAGGACATCTCTGGAGTTTGCAGTTATTTATTTATTTGCACAACATTCTTGAATGAGGGCATTTTCATGTGATGGAGATTAATGGTAGCCAAGCATTGTGTTTAGGTGAAGGACGAGACTATACTGGAACAAAAACATACTTTTCCTATGAATGCCTGAGAAGTTCTATATCTTGGCTACAGTATTGATTACATGTTATAGTTTTGATCTTAATAGCCCTGGAATCTCATGTGCTCTGGTCTTGGTCCTCCACCAGTGTTTAGAGTGGGGCCTTTGAGACATGATTGGATCACATATGATCTGACCTCATCAATAGGTCACTCCACTGATGGGTTTAGAGATTAATGGGATATTAGAAGGCAGGATTATTTAAGAGTTGAAGCCTAATAAAGGAAGTGGGTCATGGGAGACATGTTAAAAGAGGGTTTTGTTTACTGGACCATTTTCTCTGTTTGCTTCCCAGCCATGATGAGATGAGCAGTGTCACAAACAGGAAGATGCTGTTTGTGAATGAACTGACTGGGGTGTTCATTCTCAACACTGGAGATTCTATCTCCTTGTATTTATATGCATTTCTTCAGGACAATTGCTTCCTTTGTTTTCCATTTCCTCCACTCATTCTGTTAACTTTGTTAATGCTGCTCTCTTTTTTTTCAGAACCCAAATTTTGGTTCTTTTTTAGTTTTTATTGTAAGAAGTTTTTTTTTTTTTTTTTTTTTTGGTTTTTTTTCGAGACAGGGTTCCTCTGTAGTTTTGCGCCTTTCCTGGAACTCACTTTGTAGACCAGGCTGGCCTCGAACTCACAGAGATCCGCCTGGCTCTGCCTCCCGAGTGCTGGGATTAAAGGCGTGCGCCACCACCGCCCGGCTTGTAAGAAGTTTTTAATTAAGATAGAATTATGTAACTTCTCCATATGTGTGCACAAATTTGTATATGTACACACACATGCATACAACCTTCCCAGCCCATTTCTGTTGTTTGTGTGTCATAATCTTAAGCTCTTGAACCAAAGCATTGGCCTTCTCCATGGTGTACATCCACCAATAACAGAGGCAAAGAAATCACCAGTTTTGTTAATAAGTCTGCCAAGGGTTCTTTGGATGTTTGTGTGTTTTGTTTTTTGTCTGTTCTCTTCCTTTAATAAGACAAACTATCCAACTATTTCCCTTTTTTAAATATTAATTAAAAATGCTCAGCCAATAGCTTGATTTTATTACTAACTAACTCTTACAACTTAAATTAACCAATTCCTATTAATCTAGGTATTTCCACATGGCTCTTGGCTTTACCTGTCCTCCATCATGCCTTGCTCGCTCTGCATCTCCTGGCAACTCCTTGGACTCTACCCTCCCAGGGTCCTTAGTTTAGTTGTCCTACCCACCCTTCCTGCCTGGCTATCAGCCAATCAGCTTTTTATTTTATTTTATTTTATTTTATTTTATTTTACAATACAATTCAGTTCTACATATCAGCCATGGATTCCCTTGTTCTCCCCCCTCCCGCCCCCCTCACTTTCCCCCCAGCCCACCCCCATTCCCACCTCCTCCAGGGCAAAGCCTCCCCCGAGGACTGAGATCAACCTGGTAGATTCAGTCCAGGAAGGTCCAGTCCCCTCCTCCCAGGCTGAGCCAAGCGACCCTGCATAGGCCCCAGGTTTCAAACAGTCAACTCATGCAATGAGCACAGGACCCGGTCCCACTGCCTGGATGCCTCCCAAACAGATCAAGCCAATCAACTGTCTCACCCATTCAGAGGGCCTGATCCAGTTGGGGGGCCCCTCAGCCATTGGTTCATAGTTCATGTGTTTCCATTCGTTTGGCTATTTTTGTCCCTGTGCTTTATCCAACCTTGGTCTCAACAATTCTTGCTCATATAAACCCTCCTCATTCTTGCTAATTGGACTCCCGGAGCTCCACCCGGGGCCTAGTCGTGAATCTCTGCATCCAGATCCCTCAGTCATTGGATGGGGTTTCTAGCACAAGAATTAGGGTGTTTGGCCATCCCATCACCAGAGTAGGTCAGTTCGCAGGTGTATCTTGACCATTGCCAGCAGTCTATTGTGGGGGTATCTTTGTGGATATCTGTGGGCCTCTCTAGCACTTTGCTTCTTCCTATTCTCATGTGGTCTTCATTTACCATGGTCTCCTATTCCTTGTTCTCCCTCTCTGTTGTTGATCCAGCTGGGATCTCCCGCTCCCCCAAGCGCTCTTTCTTTCGACCCTCACCCTTCATTACCCCCACTCATGTCCAGGCTGTTTATGTAGATCTCTTCCATTTCTCCGTCATTAGGCGATCCCCGTGTCTTTCTTGGGATCCTGTTTTCCAGGTAGCCTCCCTGGTGATGTGAGTAGCAGTCCAGTCATCCTTGTTCCACATCTAGTATCCTCCTATGAGTGAGTATATACCATGTTTGTCTTTCTGAGTCTGGGTTACCTCACTCAGAATGACGTTTTCTAGATCCATCCATTTGCCTGCAAACCTCATGATGTCATTGTTTTTCTCTGCTGAGTAGTATTCCATTGTGTATATGTACCACATTTTATTTATCCATTCTTCAGTTGAAAAGCATCTAGGTTGTTTCCAGGTACTGGCTATTATAAACAATGCTGATATGAACATAGCTGAGCAAGTGCTCTTGTGGTATGATTGAGCATTCCTTGGGTATATGCCCAAGAGTGGTATAGCTGGATCTTGGGGGAGATTGATTCCCAATTTTCTAAGAAAGTGCCATATTGATTTCCAACGTGGTTGTACAAGCTTGCATTCCCACCAGCAGTGGAGGAGAGTTCCCCTAGCTCCACATCCTTTCCAGCATAAGGTGTCTTCAGTGTTTTTGATCTTAGCCATTCTGACAGGCGTAAGGTAGTATCTCAGAGCTGTTTTAATTTGCATTTCCCTGATAATTAGGGATGTTGAGCAATTCCTTAAATGTCTTTCAGCCATTTGAGTTTCCTCTGTTGAGAATTCTCTGTTTAGTTCTATAGCCCATTTCTTAATTGGACTGTTGGGCATTTTGATGTCTAATTTCTTGAGTTCCTTACATATTCTGGATATCAGTCCTCTGTCAGATGTGGGGTTGGTGAAGATCTTTTCCCATTCTGTAGGCTGTCGCTTTGCCTTGTTGACCGTATCCTTTGCTCTACAAAAGCTTCTCAGTTTCAAGAGGTCTCATTGATTGATTGTTTCTCTCAGTGTCTGTGCTACTGGTGTTATATTTAGGAAGTGATCTCCTATGCCAATGCGTTCAAGACTACTTCCTACTTTCTCTTCTAGCAGGTGCAGAGTAGCTGGATTTATGTTGAGGTGCTTGATCCACTTGGACTTAAGTTTTGTGCACGGTGACAGATATGGACCTTTTTGCAGCCTTCTACATGTTGATATCCAGTTATGCCAGTACCATTTGTTGAAGATACTTTCTTTTTTCCATTGTACACTTTTGGCTTCTTTGTCAAAAATTTTATGTTCATAGGTGTGCAGATTAATGTCAGGGTCTTCAATTCCATTCCATTGGTCCACATGTCAGTTTTTATGCCAGTACCAAGCTGTTTTTATTACTGTAGCTCTATAGAAGAGCTTGAAGTCAGGGATCATGATGCCTCCAGAGGCTGTTTTATTATACAGGATTCTTTTGGCTATCCTGGGTTTTTTGTTTTTCCATATGAATTGAGTATTATTCTTTCCAGGTCTGTGAAGAATTGTGTTGGTATTTCAATGGGGATTGCATTGAATCTGTAGATTGCTTTTGGTAAAATTGCCATTTTTACTATGATAGTCCTGCCTATCCATGAGCATGGGAGATCTTTCCATTTTCTGACATCATCTTCAATTTCTTTTTTCAGGGACTTAAAGTTCTTGTCATATAGGTCCTTCACTTGCTTGGTTAGTGTTATCCCAAGGTATTTTATGTCATTTGTGGCTATTATAAAGGGTGATGTGTCTCTGATTTCCTTCTCAGCCTCTTTGTCAATTGTATATAGGAGGGCTACTGATTTTTTTGAGTTGAGCTTGTATCCTGCTATGTTGCTGAAGGTGTTTATAAGCTGTATCAGTTCCTTGGTGGAATCTTTGGGGTGACTCAAGTATACTATCATGTCATCTGCAAATAGGGAAAGCTTGACTTCTTCCTTTCCAATTTGTATCCCCTTAATCTCCTTATGTTGTCTTATTGCTCTGGCTAGAACTTCAAGTACTATATTGAATAAGTATGGGGAGAGCAGACAGCCTTGCCTCATTCCTGATTTTAGTGGAATTGCTTTGAGTTTCTCTCCATTTAATTTGATGTCGGCTGTTGGCTTGCTGTAAATTGCCTTTATTATGTTTAGGTATGTTCCCTGTATTCCTGTTTGCTCCAAGACCTTTATCATGAAGGGGTGTTGGATTTTGTCAAATGCCTTTTCTGTATCTAGTGAGATGATCATGTGGGTTTTTTCTTTGAGTTTGTTTATATGGTGTATTACGTTGACGGACTTTCATATGTTGAATCACCCTTGCATCCCTGGGATGAAGCCTACTTGATCATGGTGGATAACTGTTTTGATGTGTTCTTGGAGTCTGTTTGCCAGTATTTTATTGAGTATTTTTGCATCAATGTTCATGAGGGAGATCGGTCTGTAGTTCTCTTTCTTTGTTGTATCCTTATTTGGTTTAGGAATCAAGGTAATTGTAGTCTCATAGAAGGAGTTTGGTAAAGTTCCTTCTGTTTCTATTGTGTGGAACAATTTAGAGAGTATTGTTATTAACTCTTCTTTGAAGATCTGATAGAATTCTGCACTGAAACCATTTCGTCCTGGGCTTTTTTTGCTTGGGAGACTTTTAATGACTGTTTCTATTTCCTTAGGGGTTATTAGACTATTTAAATAGTTTATCTGGTCTTGATTTAACTTAGGTATGGGGTACCTATCCAGAAAGTTATCCATTTCTTTTAGATTTTCCAGTTTTGTGGAGTAGAGGTTTTTGAAGTATGACCTGATGGTTCTCTGGATTTCCTCAATGTCTGTTGTTATGTCCCCCTTTTCATTTCTGATTTTGTTGATTTGGATGCTCTCTCTCTCTCTCTGTCTTTCGGTTAGTTTGGATAAGGGCTTGTCTATCTTGTTGATTTTCTCAAAGAACCAACTCTTTGTTTCATTGATTTTTTTGTATTGTTCTCTTTGTTTCTATTTTATTGATTTCAGCTCTCACTTTGATAATTTCCTGGCGTCTATTTTTCCTGGGAGACTTTGCTTCTTCTTGTTCTAGAGCTTTCAGGTGTGCTGTTAAGTCACTAGTGTGAGATTTCTCCAACTTATTTATGTGGGCATTTAGTGCTATGAATTTCCCTCTTAGCACTGATTTCATAGTGTCCCATAAGTTTGGGTATGTGGTGTCTTCATTTTCGTTGATCTCTAGGAAGTTCTTAATTTCTTTATTTTTTCCTTAACCCATTGGTGATTCAGTTGAGCATTATTCAGTTTCCATGAGATTGTAGGTTTTCTGTAGTTTTTGTTGTTGTTGAAATCTAACTTTAAACCATCGTGGTCTGATAGAACACAGGAGGTTATTCTAATTGTTTTGTATCTGTTGAGATTTGCTTTGTGGCCAAGTATGTGGTCAATTTTAGAGAAGATTCCATGGGGTGCTGAGAAGAAGGTATATTTTTTTTTGTTAGGATGGAATGTTCTGTAGATATTAATTAAGTCCATTTGAGTCATGACATCAGTTAAGTCCTTTATTTCTCTGTTAAGTTTCGATTTGGGAGATCTGTCCAGTGGTGAAAGTGGGGTGTTGCAGTCTCCCACTATTAATGTATGGGGTTTTATATGTGGTTTAAGCATTAGTAATGTTTCTTTTACATATGTGGGTGCCCTTGTGTTTGGGGCATAAATGTTCAGAATTGAAACTTCATCTTGGTAGATCTTTTCTGTGATGAGCATGTAATGCCCTTCTTGATCTCTTTTATTTTAGTTTGAAGTCTATTTTGCTGGATATCAGGATGGCTACACCCACTTGTTTCTTAAGACCGTTTGATTGGAAAGTCTTTTCCCAGCCTTTTATTCTTAGGTAGTGTCTATCTTTGAATTTGAGGTGTGTTTCTTGTATGCAGCAGAAAGATGGGTCCTGCTTTCATATCCATTCTGTAAGCCTATGTCTTTTATAGGTGAATTAAGTCCATTGATATTAAGGGATATTAATGACCAGTGATTGTTCATTTCTATTATTTTTTGGTGGTAGTGTGTGTGTACTTCTCTTCTGTGGGGTTTACTGCTGTGGCTTTATCTATTGCCTGTGTTTTCGAGGGTATATTTGACTTCCTTAGGTTGGAATTTTCCTTCTAGTGCTTTCTGTAGGGCTGGGTTTGTGGATAAGTATTGTTTAAATCTGGCTTTGTCTTGGAATGTCTTGTTCACTCCGTTCTGATGATTGGAAATTTTGCTGGATATATTAGTCTAGGCTGGCATCCATAGTCTCTTAGTGTCTGCTTTACATCTGTCCAGGGCCTTCTAGCTTTCAAAGTCTCCATTGAGAAATCAGGTGTTATTCTGATGGGTTTGCCTTTATAATTCACTTGGTCTTTTTCCTTAGCTGCCCTTAATAGTCTTTCTTTATTCTGTACATTTAGTTGTTTAATTATTATGTGGCGAGGGGACTTTTTTGGGGGGTCTAGTCT
The DNA here is from genome assembly GCF_007827085.1 of Peromyscus californicus insignis. NCBI lineage: Eukaryota > Metazoa > Chordata > Mammalia > Rodentia > Cricetidae > Peromyscus > Peromyscus californicus. The sequence goes on from NW_026294534.1 coordinate 24,601,325, forward strand.
GTTTGGTGTCCTATAGGCTTCTTGCATCTTCATAGGCATTTCCTTCTTTAAGTTGGGAAAGTTTTCTTCAATGATCTTGTTGAATATATTTTCTGTGCCTTTGAGTTGGTATTCTTCTCCTTCTTCTATCCCTATTATTCATAGGTTTGGTTTTTTCATGGTGTCCCAAATTTCTCGGACATTTTGGTTCATGACTTTGTTGGCTTTAGTGTTTTCTTTGACTGATGAATCTATTTCTTCTACCATATCTTCAATGCCAGAGATCCTCTCTTCCATCTCTTGCATTCTGTTGGTTATACTTGTATCTGAAGTTCCCATTCATTTACTCAGATTTTCTATTTCCAACATTCCCTCTGTTTGTGTCTTCTTCATTTTTTCTATTTCCCTTTTTAGGTTTTGGACTATTTCCTTCATTTGTTTCATTGCTTTTTCATGATTTTTTTCAGTGCTTTATTGTTTTCTTCCAGGACTTTGTTTTCTTCTACTTTATTTTTCCTTTTCTCTAGTTTTTTTATAGCGTTCTTCCCATTTTTTTGTCTTCCCCTCTATATAAGCCTCTACCTTCTTCATGATGTTATTCATAAGGCTGTTTTCTTCTGCTTCTTCTAATTTTTGATGTCCAGGTCTAGATGTTGGAGGAGGGCTAGGTTCTGGTGATGCTGTATTGCTCTTCATTTTGTTGTATGTACTTCTGCCTTGATGTCTGCCCATCACCTTGTGGTTCATTCTTGGTCTTATCAGTGCACTTGGTCCAGACAGAGCTGACAGATTCAGGAAGTCTCTCTCTCTTGTCCAAATGGGAACTCAGGGGCAGGATGTGAGCTCTTGTCCAGACAGGAAGTCTGGGGCAGGATGGGTGCTCTTGTCCAGAAGGGAAGTCGGGGGCAGGATGGGAAGCTCTTGTTCAGAAGGGAAGTCCAGGGCAGGATGGGAGCTGGGGGCCGGTCTCTAAGTCTCAGAAAGTGGCTGGGGTCTCGGGCAGATGGGCGTGGGGGCAGGGCGAGGAGATTGCAGAGTCTGCCGGGGGTCTTGGAGAAGGGGAGCCTTCCCGGTAGGGCTAGAAGGGAACCTGCCCATTGGCCAGAACCTGGGGCCAAGTTGGACAAGTTTCCCTGGAGTGGCTGATGCCCAGGGATGGGGTCTAGGCTGAGCCCAGGCACTCACCTCTGGTCCAGAAGGGAAGTCCGGACAGGATGGGAGCTGGGGGCCAGTCTCTAAGTCTCAGGAAGTGGCCCAATCAGCTTTTTTTTTTTTTTTTTTGGTTTTTCGAGACAGGGTTTCTCTGTGTAGCTTTGCGTCTTTCCTGGAACTCACTCTGTAGCCCAGGCTGGCCTCGAACTCCCAGAGATCCGCCTGCCTCTGCCTCCCAAGTGCTGGGATTAAAGGCATGCGCCACCACCGCCCAGCTTCCAATCAGCTTTTTATTAAGCCAATCCTAATGACAAATTTTCACAGTGTACAAAAGGATTATATTCTCTAATTTTGTCAAATACAAATGGACTGGATATTGTAACTGTAATTCTCATTTAATGACTCTTTTGTTGTATGTAATCTTACTATGTTAAAGTTAAAACCTTCCTTCTTGCCGGGCGGTGGTGGCACATGCCTTTAATCCCAGCACTCGGGAGGCAGAGGCAGGCAGATCTTTGTGAATTAGAGGCCAGCCTGATCTACAGAGCGAGATCCAGGAAAGGCGCAAAGCTACACAGAGAAACCCTGTCTTGAAAAACCAAAAAAAAAAAAAAAACCTTCCTTCTTAATTAGACAAAAAGGGGGAAATGCTATGGAATAATCCTTTTGTATACCAACTATTTTCTTAATCACAGTCTCAGAAGTATAATAATACTAACAGTCTCACTTTTTACATATTATAGATACTTCCTCATTCAAGAATTATGCTCCAAGGATACATACTGTCACCCACTCGCTGTCTTATGTTCTGGGTATTCACCATCAGATATGTTTCATTGACCCCCTTAGATCAACCCTCTTCTGTGGCATTTTTACTGCTAGCCCTCCCTCACTGTCCCTTTTGACAGCTAAAATAAAAGCTAGAGTGGTTACCACCCCAGAACCTAGCAAAAGTTAGAGCAAATCCTGAGATGAAGAAATGAGGGTTAGTAGTTAGACAGATGTTTTGATAGTGAGAGAGGACCTGACTAGGTAATAGAGATGGCCAACTTCCAAGATGGTTGGCTGCTTCTTCATGCTTCGGATCTAAGACAAAAGCATAGCAATTTAAACAGAAACCTTGTAGGCTTTTCTCCTGCCAGGAGGCCCTTACTGATGTTCATAAATTGGCTCAGCAAGTTCAAAGCCAGATCAGGACATGTTTACACAGCAGTTACAGACCAATCAGCCACCCTGTCTTTCTTCAAACTGATCAACCTTAAATTGGGGGAGGAAGACCCTTCAAATACTTTTCAAAAACCCCAGTCCTCAAGGAGAAGCTGGGTTTCTGATTTCCAACATCCTACCTCTGCTTGGCAAAGAGTCATTTTCTGTGTGTGTGTGTGTGTGTGTGTGTGTGTGTGTGTGTGTGTGTCCTCACTGCTAAGAAAAGCCTTTATTTACTGGGCAAAAAGTTACATCTCAATATGAGCAGCCACTGTACCAGTTAGCTGAAAACCAAGAATAGTGAATATACTGCAGAGAAGCCTGGAGATCTTATCCTCTCAAAAACTATACTGCTGACCAAACTTGGTGACCTTATGATTCATAGAAAAAATAGTAAGCTTTAGATGGAGCTGGCTAATAATAGAGTAGGTCTCTAGCAAGATGAGCTGTAATGGAAACAAAGACACTAAAAGAAGTCCTCAAAATAAATAACTAGCAATTAAAACACCCATGCAAGCGACTGAAGAATTCACAGACAAAACGAAGTGGTGTCTGGATTCCCTTTAAAACCTTCAGCAAAATAAATATGGGAAGTAGAAGACTCCCAACATGGGAGTTGGCCAGGTATGAAGAGATTATTAAGAGAAGGTAAGAAGCATGTGCCTCACTCTATTTTTCTACATATTGGTAACTTTTATACTATGAAATTTCAAAATCTCATGGAAGTGCATTTGCCCTTTTCCAGTTCAGTGGTGACCTAGCCCACATTCACACAACAAAGTCAAGGTCACTGAAGGTGTCTGGTACCCCAAGGAAGTGGAGCAGTCCAGAGATAACTATAGTATCCTAGATGCAATCAATGTCAAGTGTTCCCATGCCAGCATCTTTCTCTTTGCTGAGACATACTTGGTGTTCATTAAGAGAGAGGATGGCAAATACTATTCAGCTACTATTTGGGACCAATTAAGGATATATCAAAGCTTTGTATAAAAAGTTGTTGTAAGATTTCCCAAAGTATAGTATCTTGAAGAACAAGGCTAACCCTAAAAGAATCATGGGGATGGGAGCCAAGTAAAAGTGAACTCTGTGTTGGAGTTACACTCAGTATCCAACTCACTCCTAAGAAATGAGCAACCGTGGAGGGTTGGTTGACTCTTCTAGGTTGTTTGAACAGAGCTGAACAAGTTACAAGTAATAGGCCCCCATTTCTAATGTCTTTCAATGCCCTTCACTTTCTTATGCTTAAGCAGCAAACTAATTTAGTTGATCACCATAGCAACTTAAGATAAGGGTGGTTTCCATATATTTGAGGAACTCGAAGTAAACAAAGTGATTCTAAATTGTCATGTAAACTGAAAGTCTGATTCACCTTAAGCAACAGAATGGTTCTTTCAAGACTGGAAATAAGCTGAATTATTATCTTGTGAATGGAGGAAGTCAGCTGTCTAACTTGACTATTAAAATGAGTTATTTCATAGACAGTACTGTCAAGTGCTGTCCATACTAGTTTTTTTTTTTTTTTTTTAAGTGAAAACATCAGGAGAAGTAAAACAGTAACTGCCCCCAACCACTCCGACTCTCATGTTCTGGTGGAAACTTATTCCATGGAGATGCATTTAGTTTTGCAATATCTTCTGTATAATAGTGGCCCTAAGTATGCATCACTCTTTGGCAGTGGTGGAGGCTATGCATAAGAATGGAAGGAGTTGACTAGTGTCAGACAAATGCAGATGGTTCTTTTTTTAAAGTATAACAGTTTACACTGTTACATAATATTTCCTTATTACTTGACATTTTCTTAAATTAGGTTCTTTCATATATTTCCAACCACCATGTTGAAATTGCACAAACAAGAGAATTTCAGATATATATATATACAAACTATAAGGGCATTCAGTGTTTAGCATCAAACCAAGAATATAACCAAAGTAAGATGTACTTCTGGGGAATTAAGAAAGCAAAACTAAGCAACAAAAATTAGCCGTCCATAGTTACAGGGGTGCAGAATGACTTTTAAATGGCTCAGTGTGCTCTCCTAGACTTTGCCTAACTAGTAAATAAAGCGACTACAATTTGTTCTAGAGAGGAAATTGAGCATTGTGATGTATAGTTCAGTTTCTGAGCGCCATACAAACTAAGCCAGGGCAAGAACTGACTAACAGTGAGGGCCATTGGGAAACTTTTTTTCTATTTTTCAGTTTAAGGGGAAGTCCAACTTCTACCAAGCCCTTTAAAAATAGGAATGGCCTGCTGTTCTCCCTCACATAGACACAAATCCTGTAAGTATTTGAAATCAATTATGAAGTATATTTTTTGCTAGATCCATGGAAATAATGGCAATAACTTGAAGAGATACAGATGCTCCATTGGCTAGCAGATGGCCACTGCAAGTGAGGGAGCTGCTTTGTTGCTTTGGCCAAAGGGGAGTAAACGCATGCAGCACACCATGTCCTCCAAGGTGCAAGATGATGCCAAGAGGGATTCTGATGACCAACAATCCTCTCTTCAAAAAAGAAGACATAAATTCAAATAAGACATTAAATTAATAGGAAAAAGCTCAACTTGACAGTTTCTGAGGTACTGCTCAAGGCCAAAAATTCTATTAAAACTTAAATGTTACAGTACTGTATTCTTGTTTTCAAATTAAAGGTAAGATGTGACTGAACAATGAGTTGAACTATTTCAATCATAACTCTCATAGAAAATCATAGGTGTCTGGCCATCATTCTTTAATATCATCCCCCGTCAAAGTGTTTAGCTTGTACTGCATGAATTTGACTCTACTGGGATTCCTTAGGAGCTATACCTAGAGTCCCTAAAAACCATTTTGTTCTTCCTACAAAGAGAGTTCTGACCAAGCCCAGCTCCCTGTAAGAACTTTTGGTTCCTCAATACCTCATTTATTCAGCTCCCAAACTCACATATTTTTTTCAAAAATAGTCACCACTCTGACTCCACTGTCCATCTAGTAGCAGTAAAGGAATCATCCTTGATGTCTCAAGATACAATGGGGACCTCCTTTGCACAGTAGTAAGAACTGCCACTTGCTTCCTTGTCTCTACCTGAATACTAACTTATCTTGGCAGTTCTAAGAAAAGTTTCAAAAACCTCACACAAAGTTACTTTGTATTATAGATATGTATGTGCATGGACCATGTTCATATGTGTGTATTGTGTGTGCCTGTGTGTGTATGTGTGATGCATGTGTGTGGGGGTGTGCATATGTATGTGGTACATGTACCTGTGTGCATGTATGTATGCTCCTGTGTGTGTGTGTGTGTGTGTGTGTGTGTGTGTGTGTGTGTGTGTACATTTCTTAGTGGAATTAGATGGGTACTTGCCTCTTGTCCACTATTTTCATCCACATTGCTGATTTTCTCAACCATTTTGCTGACTTGTTCTGCATTTTGCTGACTTTCCCTGTTAGTACTTAGGTTACATTTGTATTTATTTGTAACCTCAGTTAGGCCATTGACTACTTTTCCCCCATAAATCTCTTGACATTTTCAGCTAGTATTTTACCTTCTTCAGTATCCTTTAGCTCAGTAGTTAAGAAATTAGGACTCTTTGTGGGAGTCAAGTTGGCTTGCTTCCTCATGTTTCCTTGTGTTTCTGTGCTGTGATTTGTGCAACTGTTAGTCTGGATTCCTCTCCTTGTTTTAAGGGACGATCATACTGAGTAGCCTACTCTTGATGAACCAATCCCCAGAACCACATTGCAAGGAGGAAATAAAGTAATATAACAGCAACAGCATCAAACTATACAACATAGAGACATGTACTCAAAATCAATTACAACCCCCTGATATATCATTAGTGATCACAGAACTGAAAACAACAAAACTATTGTGGTACACATATACAAAGGAATTTTATTCAGCTGTAAGTAAAATGAAATAAAAGAGCATGAACTAGAAAAAAAAAAACTGTACTCAGACCCAGAAAGACAAATGTATGTTTTCGCTAAGTGGATCCCAGCTTTAACTCTTTTGTTTTGCGTGTTAAACTTGGAGCTTGGATAGAAATCATTAAACTAGAAAGGGGTCAGTGGGAGGAGGATGCACTAAAGGAGGGAGATAGGAAAGTGTAGGTGGAAAAGAAGGCAGAGCTCTGGAATACTAGGAGCAGAAAGGCTTAAGCAAGGAATGGAATGGTGAAGGAAATTAGGCACCCAAAGGAAGGGTGTTTGAAGAGGCCACAAGGAAACCGCCTCTCTCACGAGCAAGCTAAAAATGCAATTGGAAAGGAAAGTAGAACATGCATGACACAAAAGAAGGAGAGCATCCTAGGGGTTAAAGGTTTAACTGGTGATAGGTATGGGGAAACCAGGAGAGAATGTGGAGGCAGGAACTGGGATAACCAAAAATAAGATGTATGAAAAAAAAAAAAGCCATGTTGAAATCCATTAGTTAGCAAGCTAATCTCAAAATACGTATTTTAAAAAGGAGTTCAAATACCACAGATACCCCACATGGTTGGACAATGTTGTTCCCAGAAGACACTGATTATGAAATGAAAATTGCAGCACAAGGAATGGGATGTCTCTCTCTATGTGTTATTAGTCAGGAAGGCCCTGGAGGTCTCCAAAACAACACAGGCTATTACCATTGTCCTTAGTTACTCATAATAACTACATAGTAAGGTAATGCAAGAAATCCACGGGGTCTGCTTAAGGGTCAAAGAGATTTATTAAGAAAGGCAAACTCGCAAAACAGAACAGAGGAATTGTCGCAGGGTCATAGAAAAGGTGAGGCGTGGTCCCACGCTATTCTGCCTAAGACTGTCCCAATATACAAGTTCCATGAGGAAGCAAAGGGAGCCAGCCTACATCATCTTAGATCTTAAGGGTAGCCCCAAGCCACACCCCAGGGGCAGGTACTTGGGGCAGTTACCTGTTACATCTCTAGGGGCGGTGCTTTAAGGTCATAGACGGAACAGCTACCCACTACAGTAAGACACTGTTGCTAAAGACCCTACATACTTTGGCTGCAGACATGGGGAAATCAATCTCAAACTGACCAAAAAAACCCGACTTCCTGATGGCTAGTTTCCATAGTGCTAAAAGGTGCTATGCAGGTTGCTAGTGAAGAAAGGCATCAATGATATTACCCAGTGATAGACCCTACATGCTATACCTGCCTGTCAGGCACAACATGTCAATTAGTGCAATAGCACCAGGACTGTTATGGGTAACCAACCACTTTCTGGTTGAGTTTGATGACTTCTCCACAAAACGGCTGATATCGTAAACCTGGTCAAATGCCCATAGATGATAAGGTCATGTGTGGGCCCCTGGGGTAACCTACTGTTGTTTTATAAAATGGCCATGTTGTCAAACTTCCTCTTAAAAATTTATGCATATACTCATAGACCAAGGCTTCCCTCAATCTGGTCAGAGAAGTCTCTTTTTGCAGTGGATAACAGTTAATGCAGAGCCTCATTACCGGTCAAAGTGCTGAGAATAATTGATTGAGAATGTTTAACCCCAAATTAGACAATCTTCATCACCTCTCTCCTGCTACTCACCCGGTCAGGGCTTTGGAAACACTATGGAAGAGAAAGTGAAAAGAACTCGAGAGTTAGAGGCTGGGGAGGAACACTGTGAAATGCTGTCTTCTAGATATAACATCGCTATTGCAGACATGAACCCATCGTATCTATGATTACCTGCACAAAATCAAGACAGTAAAAATGGATGGATAATGGAGGAGTTCATGAGAAGCTATTGGCAGTTGATAGAAGCTTCAAGAAAGACAATGATTTTTCCCTATAAGAATAGTTCTGCTATATTGCCCATATATCAGTAGATGACCCATACTTGTATATACAAGGCAGCACTCATTAGATGCAGCAAGTACAAAAATATTAAGAAAAGAGAACATGAAATAAGGAGTAGTATATGTTAGGGAAACAGAGAGTTGAATGAGAAGATGGGGGTGAATATAATCATAATACAGTGCATACATGTGTAAAATTATCAAAGAACAAAATGATTCCACTGTAGAGCATGCTATGAAGTTAAATTTATTTAGGAGAAACATTTGGGCTGCTCTCTGTCTTGGTTATAGCAACTTCTATTTGCAATGAACAACAGTTAATGCAGAGACTCATAAATAGTAAAAGTGCTTACCAAGGGACTATTGAGTGTTCATCCTTAAACAGTTCATAGATAGTGTGAAACACTGTCTTCTTGACATGACATGTCACCTGTGCTCATGACCACACAACAGTGGTGGATACGGGTGCAAGATATGTTCATGGTTTGTGGGTGGGGAACTCTTAAGGCTCACACCCTTCCTGGGGAGCTATAAGCAGTTAACGGTTGTCGGGAAATGGAAAGTCATGTTCCTCTGTGGTATAGACATTGGTAAGTTGCCCTTGCTCTAGGAAACACCTTCCCCACCATGTTGATACAAGCAATCCTAGTTAAATGCAGTGGAACACCAAAAACTTGAAAACAAAGATGACATGAGTGTAAGAGACCGATCTGGAAAGGAGGAATTAGGTTGGAGGTTGAAGAAGATAAGAGGGGATAATGGGTAGGGGTGATAAAAGGGTCTTTACAAATTGGAGCATATCAGTCATCATATACATGAAAGAGAAGCAACCCAGTTGGATTTTTGGTCTCTCATCTTTGGTCCATGCTGTAACTGAGTCTTTATTGGATAAGTGTGTGATGTCTACCAGAACTGTCTTCACCAAGGTAGTTTCCTTTTTTGTGTACCAGAGGCCTCTACTGGCCACAGTTAACTTTGCAATCTGTGGGCTGGGCAGATTCTTTCACCCTTCTGAGAACCCTCAATTGTATGCACTGCCCCCCAGGTTGGCCTTTATAGCTGATGTCACCCAAGAGCACTGGGTGTATGGAAAGCAACCATAGCACAGAGATGAGAAGGTATGGAGGACTCATCTCCATACTTTCAAGGTTTCCTTAGTATCAGTCACCTGGCTGGAGAAATGCTGCTCAGGGTTCTTGGACTCCATAGTAGTGAATGGCAGATAGGTAGCTCCAGAAGATGCTCCAGCCTCTGGTTTCAGGCTCAAACCTGTCAATCTTCATGGCTACTCCATTGATGAGATCTGGCCCCAGCCAAAACGACATGGCTCTCCCTCTCTGTAGCGCTCTTCTCAACCCAAGTCCTGCCTCCTGTTCCCTATTCCCTTAGAAGACAGACACTCTTCAGCCCTCCACCTTCCACAGTTGCCTCTCTGAGCCTCATGGAAGACAAAATTGAGGCTCTCCAAACTCTGTCCATTTTCTGGTCTCAGGCCTTTGGGGTAGCTCAGATAAATACTTTCTCTAAAGGGCACTATGTTGCCCTTTGTGTCATATCAGGGAAGAAAACGGCGCTTTTCTCTACTGCTAACCCATCCTTCAGAGGAACCACAGTTTCATCAAAACCAGTAACTATATTTGAAGCTTGTGGGGGCTGTGGATTTGTGCTGAGCATGGGAACACTTGACTATCCACTGGATCACCTTTTGTAAGAGAAATCTGAATTCCCTCCCTGTGTCAAGAAACCACAAATTTGAGATTCTGTTTGACTTACTTCTCTACATCTGTTCTTTTCCAGTGCCCTTCCATTTCCTCTGTGGATTTCTAGAATTTTCCTTCTACCTCTCTCTTTCAGAGAGAATTATATAAACATTAAATTATATTGACAAATAATTTCTTTTACCTAACAACTCATCTGATCATCACTGTGGTAATTTTAAAATAAAAATTAAATGGATCAAATTGTAATTAAAGGAAATATGATCCCTGAATGAAGAGCCTGAAAAAAAGGTATAAATCCTTCTTTACCATAAGCTTGCTTGTCTTCTATAATGATTTTTTTCTTTTATGGAAAAGAACACCGGTGTCCAAATATGTAAAGGGCAGAGGAAGTTATTAAATCATTCACCATAACCAGGCATGGTGACACATGCTCATAATCCCAGCACTTGGGATGCTGAGACAGGGTAATGTTTGAGACCTATCTAGGCATCATAGTGAGTTATAAACTAATATGGACTATAGTGTTCAAGCCTGTGCAAATAATAATAATAATAATCTATAAAAAACTAAAAGCTCTAAAGGTAACACTTTTATTTAATGGATTTAAGAGTGAAAAACCATTATTTTTTACCCTAAAGTCAAGAACAAGGTAAGTACAACTGATCTCACCCCTGATACTCATTATGGTATCAGAAGTTCAAATCTGCATTCAGGCAACAAAAGCAGACAAAAGGCAAACAAGTAAGAAAGGAAGAAATAATTTTGTCCTTAGAAGAAAACAATGTATCTACCAGTTTAGAAAAGTCCCACAAGTCTATAATAACAAAAGCCTAGATCTAATCACTGATTTCAGCAAGTTTGCAAGATACAAGAAAAATATACAGAAATCAATTGTATCTACATACATTAGAAATGAACTTGTGAACATGTAAGGTAAATCATATCATCTTACAGTTGCTTAAAGATTAAAAAAAATCAATGTAGATATAAATACATCCAGACACATACAGGATTTGCCTGTTGGAAACTATAAAACACTAAAGAAAGAATCAGAGAAGTTCTAAAAAAATAAATAAATAAAGGAGACACATATTTTGTTTGTGAATTAGTAATGATGTCAATTCTTAAAAAATACAGACAGCACAATTTCTATAAAAATGCTAGTCAAATACTTGATATACATAGACAAAATTTTTCTAACATTCATGGCAAAGGAATTCAAATAGCTCAAGAATTTTGGAAAAGATCCATAAAGTAGAATGAATCAATATTCTCGGTTTCATCACACATTTTATGACATAGTGAAGAAAGACAAGCAAATATCTTAGCATCATCATGTACCATCATACATGCATGTAGTCCTAGCAACACAGAAGGCTGAGACAGGAAGATAGAGAATTTGAGGAAAGACTGCACTACATAGCAAATCTGTCTCAGAAAAAAAAAAGAAAATAATATAGACCAATCGGCCAATAGAACTCCGCAAGGACCTCCAAAGAGATAAACACAATATAACCCATTGGTTTCTGGTAAAGCGTAAATGGACTCATGAAAGAAATACAACCAGCCTTTCAACAAATGACACTGCATCAACTAGATATATAGGCAAAAAACGAGAACTTCAATGAAAGTCGCAGATTTGATATAAAAATTAACTCAAATTGATAATGTAATAAAACAGAAATTTATAAAGCTCTTTGAAACATAGAGAAAAGTGTACGCTGGGCAAAGTCTTTTTCAGACTTGAAGCCAAAAGCAAGTTCCATAACAGAAATGCTGTAAGTTGGACTCCAACACCAAGAACATTTGCCCAACAGAAGATTCTAATTGGAGAATAAAAAGGAGCTATACACTGAGGAGACATGTGTGTAAACCACTCACCCCCGGAGTATGTAAAGCAAACCAAGGACATGCACAGACATGTCCACAGTGGGAATAAACAACTGGCAAATAGGCACATGAAAGGATGCCCGATATTCAACATCATTGGCCTCTAAGGAAACACAAACTAAACCCACAGCAAGATGCTCACACCATACCTACCAGAAGGGCTAAAATAAAATATACTGACAACCCTGCATGCTAGCAAGGTTGTAGAAAAACTGGATCAAGTGTACATTAGTGGTGGGAATACAAAATGGTAGAGTCCTTCTGGAAAAGAGTTTGGCAGTTGATTTAAAAAAATAAAAAAAACCTAAACAGTCAACTACCATATGACCCAGTAATTGGACTCCTGGGCATTTATCCCAGAGAAATGAAAAACTTATGTTCACACAAAAAACTTATTCATCAATGTTTATAGCAGCTTTATTTGTAATAGCCATAAATTGGAAACAACCCAGATGCAATTCAATGGGGAAAGAAACATCTTTTTGACAAATGTGCTAGAATAAGTGGATATCTATACGGAAAAAAATTAAACTTGACCCATACTTCATAATAACCATGAAAATTAACTCAAGATGGTAAATGTAAGTTAAAACTCCAAAGGCCCTAGACAAAAACAACGACAATAGTGTCATAAATGTGGGATATGCAAAAAAAAAAACAATTAGACAGAATGCAAAACAGCACAGAAAGTAAATGTGTGTGTGTGTGTGTGTGTGTGTGTGTGTGTGTGTGTGTGTGTGTGTGTGTGTAAAGGGGAGTTTGTCAATATTTTTAAAGTCTTCTTTTCAAAATTTAAGCTTTAAGAAGCTGAAAAGGTGCAACACACACTAGAAGAAAATTATCAGTGATACAAATGTCAGTCCACCTCTAATGTGTGAGAAATGTCGACAAGACGCCAGGCAAGGTGTTAAACACCTGCCACCACTGCATGTTGGAGACTGAAGCAGGTGGATCAGGATTTTGAAAACAGATCTGAGTAAATAGTGAAACCTTGCTTCTGATCATCACCCCCCCCCCCTAAAAAGGCAAGCAAAAATCCATATGTATAAGATCAATAAGAATACAAACAAATATTTAAAACAACAAGGTAGACACCTCACCCCCAAGGGAAATACAGGAAAAGTGCAATGTTATTATTCATCTGATACATGTAATTAAAACCAGAGCAAGTTACTTCTACATGTATTTTTAATATTAAAAAGATAAAGATATTAAATCACTGGCTAGAATACACAACAGCTGGGACTATCATTGAGTAGCAGGGAAATGGTACAACCTGTTTTGAAAGCTGGCTACTCCTCATAAAGACAAATGCGCACCTTTTTTTTTTTTTTATGATCGAGCAATCTCACTCAAGGCCGTCCTTACCCCAGAGAAATTGAGGCACAAATTGATACAAACTATGCATGAATGCTCATGGCATCTTCACTCACAGTGTTTCAAAACTGGAAACAACTCAAGTGTCTGCACTCTGTTGCATCCATACAAAGAGAAATGGAAAACTGAAACATGGGAATCTCCAAGGCACCATGCTGAACTAAGATTTCAATAGAAAGCAGTGCCCACTGTGTCATTCCAGTTATAAGAAGCAGAATAGGCAACACTCAGCTATGGTGTCAAAGTACAGCCACCACCTCTGTACGTGGAGAAACAGGAGGTAGTGTGTGGAGCCTGAAGAACTCTAGAGGTGGGGGAATTAGAGAAGCCTTTTGGAGTGGAGGACTTCATTTCTCTCTCAATGGAGAGGGTGTTCCTCAAGTATATACTTAGGATCTGCAGGATTTGGGCCGAATCTCCAGCATTCCAAATATGACTCCTCAATAAAAAGTGCTTTATTACTCTGCAATAGTTGACATTATCTATTTTTTCCTCTTCCTTATCTCCCCCATTTATCCATAGCAGTGTCCGACAACAGGGAACAAACTGAAGAAACAATTAGTTGAAATGAGATTTCTTCAAGCCCTCAAAGTTCAGAGATGGATTTCTTGAGCCTTGCCTTGGCATTTTTCTAGGCTGTCATGTGAAAACTAGGGACTGTGTGTGTGTGTGTGTGTGTGTGTGTGTGTGTGTGTGTGTGTGTGTGTGTGTTACTCACTTCTTTAAAACCATCCCCCTGCACAAATGGCCATTTTATTTTAGAATGTAGAACAGTGGAATATAAAACAAATGGCCTGATTTAGTGAAGTTGCTTTTTAGCCAATGCGAGAAGTTCTACAGTATCTGAGACAATAAGAGAGCTAAGATAAAGATTTGTGAGAAGCAAAAATAGCTCCAAACTGAAGGACAGAATAAAATTCCAACCTCCTGCTACAGCAGCTAGCAACAGAGCTAACATCAGAAGGCTTAAGCAATAACCACCTCTTCCCTTTGGGGTCCTGATTTTTACCCACCTTTTGGTAAAGGGCAGTAACAGAGGCAGCAAGAATGTGAGAAAAGAAAAAGAATAATCTCCAGGTTTGAGGCAGTTTGAAAATACTAAGCATCCTAAACTGTGTCCTTGCATATTCCAGAGACACGGCTTCATTCCCTCTTCTGCTTTATCATAATCTGATCATACATGTGCAAACAATGCCTTATAACTAAAAACAAACAAAAAAATAACAGGACTACTGAACTGTCATCAACCGACGCTAAGTTTCAACCCTTCCATTCACCACTTTAACAAATGCACTGCTATTGCCCTGACCCCACAAACCCAAGACTCAACATTTGCTTACAGCTGACTGCTAGGATGAAATGTGTTACTGAATCCAAGAGAAAGCAGCCAGCGCAGCACATTCATGAAATCCACGAGGCACTGCAGTTCTTTTAGAAACTCTGAAGTACATGGGCACAAACCAAACAAGCAGTGGGTTTTACTCTCTGGGACCATACTACTTTTGACTAATCCACTTGGCCGTTTGCTTCTAATAGATGTGAGGAGGAAACAGAGCACCACAAAGATAATCCTAAGGGATCAGACAGAATGATGCTAGAATGATAACAAGTATTAGTATTCTACCTCTGAGTTGGGGAGGACACATGTTGTGGTGAAAGGCCTCATCGATGCTTCTGCATGTGTGGCTCTGAGCTGTCCCTAATAGGCTGTAGGGTCCATTATTAATGTCCCCTGCACTCCTCAGTTAAAGGTCAGCTTGGGAAAAATGATGACCTGCTTCCCAGGCAGCACCCATCGACTACTTCTGCTTCTTCCTTCTTTGTCATCAAGAGACCTGCTGTCGGCCAGGTGCCTGGGAAGACTTCCCAAAGAAGTATAAATCACTGGGTATCATGTACATGTCAGCAGAGCTACTTCTGGGCTTGAAGGACAATCAATAATGTGTTTTTAATAAATCCATTATACAAAAGAGCGAGCTCTTTGTATGAAATATGAGATATGAATTGAGGCCCCAGGTGCCTACTCTGAGTATCATCAACCTAGGTAGATGAAAAGGACCTGCCTCTAGGTCTGCAAGGAGCTCTCCGGTTGTGTTCCACAAACAGTGCTCTCATGGACCTGGACTGCTAGTTGTTCAAAGGACTATTGACAACATGATGAAACAAGCTGGTGAAGCTTCCCCTTGAGCTTCCATTCTCCTCCCCTTGACCTTCCAAACCACCACATACATCCTGGATCCTGAGGGAAAATGCTTCCCCAGCACTCAGTAAGCAAAGGTTGCTCTTTGGGAACAATACTTCAGGAACTGAAGAAATCATTGTAGTTTGCTCTTCAGACTTTGGTGGAAGAATTGATGGTGAGTTAAGATTTGGGTAGGAGTTCTCTCTCCCAGAACACTGGACACCCACGAGAGCCAGGTGAATCCTCACTACTGCAGTGTAAAGGAACTCCATGCCCCACATACAACGTTCAGCCAACTTTTCAAATATATAGCAAGGTATATTGACAAGTTATACCTAAACCCCTAGGAAGCAAAACAAAGATTCATTAAGCCCTAGGCAAAGTGTTTTTAAATGCACATCCTGAAAATAGTGAGGTTCCAGAAATACCTTATCTATTTGTTGCAAAGTATAATGTGTAAATGAGATGTAACCAGTGGGTAGTCATTTGGATGAGTAAGCTGCAATGGAAGGATGGATGGAATGATGCATACAGAGCAGCACAGTAAACAGAAGGTGGATCTGAATTCATGCTCCCAGACAACCCACTCTGTGACCTTAAGCAAGGAGACTCTCGGTGTCAAGCTTCACAACTACAAAATACATTCCCCAAGTGTTGTAAGTAGCAGGAATTACTCTGTTAAGATGTCATACTGGAATATCTGTCAGACAGATATCTTTATAAAGCTCAGAGCTACACTTAGAGGCAAGAGAGAAAAGTCTATGGTACACATAGGGCCACACAGGTTAGAATTCCCTGCTGGGATTCTGAAGGAAATGAGGAAACAACCAGTCATTAGTGGGCAGAATGCCCATCAAGTCGAAGCCTGTGCAGGACAGGAGCTGGGGACACAGTTACAGTTAGCAAGAGAGATGAAGCTAAGCATGATCACAGAGTGACAGAATCAGCCAGATACAGTCAGACCTGCTGCTTTCTCTAGTAAGGACCTCACTTTTTACCTAAGTACCGGAGAATGGAGATGGGAGAGCAAAGCCATCCTGGCTCCAGTGTCTACACAACAGCTTGGGCTCAATAAAGATAATCAGAATGATGGTTTGGAAACTACATGCTAAAAGCGGGAGAGGGTTACATAAATTATATCATTTCTTCATTTTTTTTTCATTTGAATAGGTAAGAGTAGAGATATCTATCCCCAGCAATCTTCATGCTTGTAGGCAAAGGAGGACTGAGATCCTATCCATGGAGTGACTCCAATCATTTGAAAGGAATATACTATTGTTTAAGTTTTTGCCCAGAGAATAGCAGTAGTAGATGTTAATAATATAAGTTAAACATCTTTATTTGTCAGATACAAAATATGTAAATACACAGTGATGTGGTTCAGTTCAATACCTCTTTAGAACAAACACTACCCAATGCTCATACGATTCATGTCTGGTCTCCCAGAATTACTATATGCACTGACTTGCTATATCTGATATTACTATAATAATTGAACAATGGAATATTCTGATAGAGTGGATAAAGGGGCAAAGAAAAATCTTCACAGAAAGTGAAATAAAGCACTTTTTGTTTTTCTTTCCTTCACTAGACTTTTGATATGTGATATTCTGAGAAAGAAATACAACAGAGTCAAGACTCTTATTCCCTGTCTTACCTCTTAGACATGTGACTTTTTGGATATTTGACCCTGTTAATAGCTAGAAAAGTGGTCCAAATAAGTACCAGAGTCTCCACTGATATTTTATTGCATGATTCAGTTGATTTAATAATAGAAGACAAATTACAGCTCCTTAATTGACCTAAGTTTACTTTTTAAAGGAAGTAATTAAATCTCAAAAATCCCTAGGCTTTTCTCTAGACAGTTCTTCAAGTTTGTGTTTAACTTTCTAAGATCGTACAAGAGGGACCCGAGATTTAATTTCAAAATAGCTGAATACATGCTAGGGGAGATAATTGGTGGTATAGTTTTTATCTCTCCTGGGAAAACCCTTTGCGATGACTGATTTTACAATGAAAGATGATTTCTGCTTATTTATTTATTTACTTCTGCAATGCAGGAACCAGAATCCAGGTTCCTCTACATACAGGGCAACTGTTCTCCACTACTGAGCTATACCCTCAGCCCTAATTTTTGCTATTGTCTTTCCAATATAATGAAGGTCATTTGGCACCTGGAAAAAAAAAACTACTTACAAAATTAGTTAAATGTGCTTTTGAAAGTAGCTTGCTTATAAAAATGAAAATATCAGGGCTTGGGGAAATGATCACTGGATATAGTTCTTGCCTTGGGAGTGTAAAGAATTTGTTTTTATGACATCAGAATCCATGTAAATCCTGGCCTAGAAGCACATCTGTAATTCCAATACTCCTACCAAGAAATCAAAAATCATGGATCTACTCAGCGATAAGCAACAGAGATTCCACTCCACACAATATAAAAAAATGATTGGCAACCAAGGCTGTCCTCTCACCTCCACAAACACCATGGTATGTTCATACCTAAGCGCACACACACACACACACACACACACACACACACACACACACACATACACACACACCAGGGAAAAGGGCAGAAAATACCAATAACAAAATAAAAGCTTGCTGAGGCATTATAACCAGCTATTAATTCATAGAATACTGGTTTGCTTAAACTGACTGGAAGTTTAAAGATCTTCAGGTCAATTGCTGAGCTGGTGGCCAGCTTGGCAAATTTCAATGAGAACATGATTGAGGAATTTCCATTCTTTCATGGAGTCTAGAATAGCCCTCTTGTCACTGCTTTCCTTCTCTGGGATTTTGTAGACAAATTTCTAAAGTCTTATTAAATAAGAAACACAGAGCCAAAGCTGTAGAGATCAGAGAAACAGTGAGAGCCACCAGCTAATCTTAGCTCACCATGCCGCCTTAGGTTCCCAAGAGAACCAACTTCTTCCTGTCTAACCTGTGCCTTTATTGCCTTGCTGTTCTGCCTTCTCATTGGCTCTTAGTCCAGTCACTTCACTTCCTTGTCACTGCCTGTCTGTACAGCCCTCCAGGTCTCTATGGTTGGTACTGGGATTAAAGGCTTGTGTCACCACGCTTGGCTGTTCCCTAGTGTGTCCTTGAACACACAGAGACTCTGCTTGCCATGTAATCAGATTAAGGGTGTGTGCTATCACTGCCTGACTTTTGTTTATGGATGGCTATCTATGTCATCTGATCTCCAGGCAAACTTTATTAACATACAAATAAAAACATCACCACATTTCAGCACAAATAAAATATCACCACAGGATTCTTCTCTAGGGTTCCCAAAACCTCAGTCCTACCCTCTTATTGCAAAAGGCAAAACCCTCAAGCCACCCTTAATTTATCTCTTCCTTGAATACCCACATCTAATCCTTTGGGAAATGCATCATCTCTACCTCCAAAACACATCTCAAGACAGACCACATTTCCCTTGTCCAAATCCAAATAACAATTCCTCTAGACTAGACTACAGATGTCTGGCATATAACAGATGTTTAATATTGGCTGACTATAGAATGAATGGAATCCTAATTGGTCCCATTGGCCAGTCTTTCTATAACCCTCCCCCACCTTCAGACTGCCTTCTGTAAACAGTCTGATATTGTCAGTATAAAACATGGAATGTCACTTTTTCTCTACTATGTTTTCAATTCACTCTCATCAAATTTGGAGTAAGATGTCAAATCTAATCCTCTTGCCTATGAAGCCCTCCATCCTCTGTGTCTCTTCTTCAAGCATTCCAAGCCTTCTGCCTCAACACAGACTTTCTCTTCTCCACTCAGAACATCATTTCCTTCTGTGGAAGTCTGGATCTGGCTGGTTCCCAAAGGTTCATGAGTTGAAACCTTGGTTTCCAGGGTGATGTTATTGTGAGATACTGCGGACCTTTAGGAAGTGGGGTCTAGTAGGATGTGCTTACATCATTGGGGGCTTGCTCCTGAATAGATCTTTTTGTTCATTACCAGGATTTTAGCAGTTTTTCCACCAGACATGCTCCCTACCATTGACATCCTCCTTCCCCAACCAGGTGCATTGAGTCTCCCTGGTCTGGAAGTAGGAGCTCCAAAATTTTAAGCCAAAATAAACTTGTGGTTTTTTTTGTTTTCAACTCATTTATACCTCCTACTAGCACATCCTAATAGCAACATAAAGCTATCTAGAACACCACCCTTTATTACTCCTTCTTCTACCTCTGATCACTACCCTGGACAGATAAACAAACCTCTCTCTGTTCTTATTTCACTTCAACCCTTATGCCATTTTGCTCCTCTCCCCATCAGGTATCTGGATTGAATCTGATGGCATCAGATTCCTTGTTAACAAAATCCAACTGTCTTCTTCCTCAGTTGCTCTCCCAACACATTTGACCCTCTACACCCTTCTTTATGTTTGAACACCCACTTCCTTTCTCCCCTGAAAGTCGTCATATTATTTTCCTCCTATCAGGTTGTACTCTTTCTCCAAACAGGGTCATTCTCCCTTGCACACTACCAAAAGTTGTGGTTCTTTACCTGGTGATCTGATCCATGCCCATCCTTGAACCTTTAAACCTAGACTTCTCTTCTAAAGTTCAGATTCATGATCCCAATCGCCTTTTTAACATTCCTTTTGTCAACTACCACAGGAATGGTAAGTGTACACCCAAACCAACTATATGATTCATGCCCCTAAATCCAGCATTAATTTTTAAAATGAACAAACATTTAAATGTGTAAAACTTGGCTTTTTCTCTTGGTGTTTCACATCTCTAAAATGATAGTATCATCCATTTTATGTCATACACATCTGTGTCACATTCCAAATATTTCTAGCCTCATACCTGCTCATATCAATAAATTTAATGAATTTCACCCATATCCTCATGCTGTCTGGATGTCTCCAGTTCTACTACTAACACCCCCATGGAATCATCACTGTATTTCACATAGATTATTGAACTAACACTATATCAATCTCCTGTCCACACTATAATTATAGCCATGTATGGAAACAGCACAATTATTGTGTTGAAAGTGCAGGTTCAATCACATCCATGACTTCCAGTTGCTTCAAAGTCTGTCGACAGGCCAGTGGAGCCCTGGTTGAGCCCCTACCTATAGCTGAAGTTCTAACATGCCTCCGTGGTGTTCCCCCACTGTCTGCCCTCCAGCCAGGTCTCATTTCTAAGATCCTTCCTCCTGAAAATCCTTGGCAAATGTAATGTTCCTTATTGAGAACACTGTTTGTTCTCTTCCTCAGCCAGGTAGCTCATTTGTCTTCTGATCTTCTGATAGTAGCCTAGGGGCCATTTCTTCAATTATAAGTTCTTTTACTCACCTTATTCTTCTGTCCTAGAGTTTGGGACTAATTAACTTGACATAAGATTTTATGAATTTCAACTTTTAAAATGTAACATACAGAGAGAACCAAATGACTCAGAGTTGGGAAAAGAATTACACTAGTTTGTAAAGTGTCTTACATATAGTAGGTAATCAACAATTATGATTAACCTTTCTTAAATTTCCCAACTCCTGTTTGACTAAGTGGAGCCAAGAACTGCTGTAAAATATACTTGGGGAATGGAAATTATAAAAGGAGATTCTTCCATCTCCAAAGGAAAGCATTTGATTAGCAGTTGGGAGCCCATAATTTTCCAGTGCATTCAGCTTCCAAGTTATTGCATCAGTTTCTCATAGAATGTATATTTCCCAATGATGTGAGATTCACTTATTCCAAGGAATCTTGTCAAGTTATGTAAGTATTAGAGGAACAGAGGCAGAGGAAAGGAACCACATCCTGCACTAGAAGAAAGTTGGAAAAAATAGAATTTCTTTATCAGTCAATAATTACTGAACAATGAAGGAAGACATCAATATTAGGCAGTGCTCATTTGATAATCTAGCATTTGTTTTAATATAGAAATGTAATTAGTCATGATGGCTTGTCGTAGTAAAACTTTAACTACACGTGAATATATTATTAACTGGAGAAAGCAATCCCGAGTTCCTCACAGGTGACTGCAGCAGTATTGATGCTATGAGGCTCTTAGGACATTCTAGGAATTGTCTCAACTATGTTCAGTATATTTGAGTTTTAGAAATTATTTTCTAATTATGCGGTTCTCCTTTCTTTCACATATCACCATCCAGGACAGAAAATTATGGAAAACTATGAAACAGACAGTTTCCTGTTTGTGTGTTTGTATTATTAAAAAAATCAAATGCATATATAATTCCCTTTGACATGAAAGTATCAATGATGACCCACTGGAGCACAGCCCTTTATTCTTCTCACAGATTGTTCTCTGCCAGCAGAACCTCTATGGAAACAATTTGCATAGGAGGCTGATCTAGGAGACTTTGGGAATTAGATTAAGAATGGGGTTCTTCAGTTTGACCAATTATGATTTTTCTCTTTTCTTCTGTAATCAGTTCACTTTTAGTAAATAGAATTTCATTTCCTGGGAGACTATATTTAGAATAAAGGTGACCAGGCTTCTTTTCAAATTTTCCTTCAGGGAAAACAAATGGTAGCAGTGACAGATGGACTGTCCATCCCACAAGTGATGCCAAGTAAGATGCAACACAACAACCAACTGTGTGCTCTTCATGTATCCCATGCAAGCATAGATTGAAGATGGCTCCTAGCTTGGTGAAGAGGAGGAGGAGGGGGAGGAGGAGGAGAAAAAGAAAGAGAAGGGAGTGGGAGGAGGAGGTAGGAGAAAGGAGAGGAGAAGGAGGGAGACAAGGAGGAGGAGGCAGAGGAGGAGGGGACAAGAAGAGGAGGCAGAGGAGGAGGAGGCAGAGGAGGAGGAGGCAGAGGAGGAGGAGGCAGAGGTGAAGGAGGAGGCAGAGCAGTAGGAGGCAGAGGTGAAGGAGGAGGCAGAGATGAAGGAGGAGGCAGAGGAGGAGGAGGCAGAGGAGGAGGAGGCAGAGGTGAAGGAGGAGGCAGAGATGAAGGAGGAGGCAGAGGAGGAGGAGGCAGAGGTGAAGGAGGAGGCAGAGGAGGAGGAGGAGGCAGAGGTGAAGGAGGAGGCAGAGGAGGAGGAGGCAGAGGTGAAGGAGGAGGCAGAGGAGGAGGAGGCAGAGGTGAAGGAGGAGGCAGAGGAGGAGGAGGCAGAGGTGAAGGAGGAGGCAGAGGTGAAGGAGGAGGCAGAGGTGAAGGAGGAGGCAGAGGAGGAGGAGGCAGAGCAGGAGGGGCAGAGGAGGAAGCAGAGAGGAGGAGGAACACAGATTAGTCATCATTGCTGCAAAGGGTTACAAAAAAAGTTCCTAATTCAAAAACAGAATTATATCAGCTATAAAGAATCCATTTACAATCCCACTATTTGATGATGGATGCAGATATACACATTGCTTTCAGTGTATCCTGGATCTATAGCTCTTCCCCTCTTACCAAAGGGCATAGATGTTGTTTCAAAACACTGTGGAGGAGTATTTTAAAACAAGAGAAGACAAAGCAAAACCAAACATGAATTGTGAATAGGAAGCTCTAGTGTAGATACTGTTCAGTTAGCAAAGGGTAGAGGGTATGCAGAGAAGAAAACCTTGGAGCCTGTCTTTACATTTTAAATTGGAGATGTTCTGTTTCAATTTTCATAGTTATATAAGTGAAGTACATATATGGAATATGAAACATATAATAAAATATAGAGGAATTGCTCTACTTTATACGTCTATATGTGTATTTTTCCTCAACTCTTCATTTTATTGTACTGTGGAATCCTATTAATTAAAGTTATATTGGAGACTGACAATTACTCATTTTGTTTCCCCTAATATTTAAACAGAATTCTCTTCTTCAATAAAATCCTAATAAACAGATTCATGGTTATATGATGCATTATGTGCCTTTATCAAAATTTTCAAAAATATTCTTTTAATGTTCAACATTCAATTCCCTTTTTTACTTTTGGGAAAAAACTGCAATTAATATATTTATGAAAAAGCCTTTGCATTTAAGTCTTATATAGGAAAGACTTGGAGAAGAGGATTTATGGACAAGGTAACCAAGAGGTAGATGCTTCCTTCTGTGTATGTAATATGGAGTGAGACTAGCCATTCTCAGGGAATGGATAGGCTAGAGGCACTGAATGTGTGCCCCCACCAAAACACACAGAGAGAGAGAGAGAGAGAAAGAGAGACAGAGAGAGAGAGAGAGAGAGAGAGAGAGAGAGAGAGAGAGAGAGAGAGAGAGAGAGGAGAGAGAGAAGTGAACAAGGAAGCACCAAGAAAAAGAGAGAAAGGTGAATAGATTCCAAAGCTATTTCACCTATTATGAAATATTGGCCATTACTCTGTTTTCTTTACACATCAGCTACTGCTTCTAGTATCTAGGCCTTAGTCTAAAAATGTCACTGCTTTAAGTAAGTTGCAAAATTATAAGTTTAAAAAAAAAATGAAAAGTCTGTGTTTGCTTTTAGTGTTGCATGCATTCCAAACGCAGAACAAGGCAACAAGAGCTAACTCAGGGAGGCCGTAAGACAGTCTAAACAGATGTTACATGGATTCAAACAATGGTCTCATCTCTTACTACATGACATGAGCAAGACATTTGACTTCTTTGTGCCTTGATTTCACCATGTTTGATTATTTTCTGGTGGACGCCTGGGTACCATACTGAGTACCATTTGTTGTCATCATCATAAATGAAGTTTGGATGGGGATGGGAGATCTCATCAGCAAGCTCAGCCCAACTTCTTTATTATTCTTTGACCATTTCACTCACGTATATGACAAATTTTGAGAGCAACCTTTTCTATAGGGAAAGACTGTCGACAGAGAATAAAGCAGGAAAGATAACTTCTCACATTGGTGTCTGAATTTGAAAGAAGGCTTGCCTGTTCAAAGAAGAGCAGGGACAGAGTGAAAGTAAACTTTTCACAGAACTGCAGGCACTGGATTCAATGCCAACCCAGTAGGTTCAACAACAAGATTAACTGCCCTTCACTACCCCCAAGAAATGCATTCAGACCCCAGACTAAGAAGACGGTGAAGATAAAGCACTGAACACATTTCGGCCACTGAGTTACCACCAGGGCATTTCAACTTTACAACTGAGAAAACTTCATCCGAGCTTACATGTGTTATAGTCCCAGACTCACCTCAAAAGGACCAGGTGCTCAAGCGAGTCTCTCTGAATCTGATGTATAACTTGAGAGGCAGAGAAACCTAATAAGACCAATGAGCATAACGAAGGTCAGCATGAAAAGTAGATAGAAGGTGCTAACAGTTCCAGTGTCTACCATCTGGCAGAAGCACCTAAACACCAGAGGGAGCAAAGTCAATGGAATCAAAAAGAATGTTGCCTATGCATCCTGCAGACCACGTAGCCTTGGGTACTTCTGGTTGACAAAGTGAGACACGAATGCTTAAACTCATTAAGCAATTGGAAAATAAGGCCTGTGTTCATATCTAGCCCACCATAAGAGAACCTGTAGTTTCTAATCATCTGAAAAAAGTTGTCTAAGCTGAGCAGTAACATAAACCTGTAAGTAACTTGGATCTCTTCCGTAACTTCTCTCCCAGCATTGGCTTATTATTGTAAAACAAGGAATTGCTTGTAATGTGGTATTTCTTTGAAAACCAAAGGTAGGACCTGTGTCTAGCTACTTCTACATTTCTGTCAGCATCCAGCAGTGTGCCTTGCACGTAGCAAACAAAAACTCATATTCCAGGGAGGGCTATTCTAATTCTGAACTATTTTTCTGCTGAGCAAATTCTATCCCATTTGTTCATTTTCAATAAATTCAGCTATGAAAATTGGATTGCTCAAGAACTCTCAATAAAAGCAAACACTTAAACCTGCAAAGCAGTAATGTGGAGGCATTAGCTGTCTCAGTGCTTTCCCATGAAAGTTTGCACAGATCCATTCTGGTTGGTGGTCACGCATTCAAAGATTATCCTGGGGCAGATTTTGTACTCCCCAATCCAAAGTATGTATCACCCTTCTCTATTTTTTCCCTCCTATATTCGACACTATTGTGCCAACTAATAAGGTTTATTTCATGGAAGAATGTCCCTTGGATTCAACCAAATTCATGGTGATTTATCCAAGACAGGACTCAAACCACTGCCAAGAGGCAGCCCAAATATGGCTCTGAAGCTCTGCCCTCTGCTGTTATAATCTCCTAATACTAAATCAGTTGGTGGACATTTGTCAATGACTTAACTCTCCCTTCTTTTGACTTTTGTGCCTTTGTTCTGTAATAAGATCACTTAATAAATGCCTACTATATGCTAGATAGTTGCCATGAGCCCTCAAATATATGTGACCATATACATATCAAACATATATACATACATATGTGTGTGTGTGTGTGTGTGTGTGTGTGTGTGTGTGTGTGTGTGTGTGTGTATGTGTGTTCATGGCAAGTGTGAGAGGCAGTCATCACAACAGAGTTTCACTTTAAACTAAAGAAATGGAACTCCGTGAGATAAATTCCCCCAACAGATCTAGCAAACTACACAGCCAGGCTTCCTACCTTGATTTGACTCATGTTCAAATTACAATGTTTGCATCAGAAAAAAAATCACGTTTTGGGGATAAAGAGATCTCTTCTCCAACGTTATTCTCAGTGCAAGAAATCTGGAGATTTCCCCTCAGATCTTGTGTCACCTTAACCTACACTTGTTCAGTCCAGCCGTCTGCAGCTCTGTAACTGCATTTGCAATTGAGTCTCCCACACTGGAGGACTGTGTTTCACATCTGTCACCACCCTCCTGCATCCTGCCCTCCAGCATGCTGAACAGCTGAACTCATCAGCTTTCCTCAGGTCAAATGTACTTGTGCAGGCCTTCTCGTGGTTGGAGAAGAGACCTGGCCACCTCTTCTAATCCCTCAAACCTTGCTCAACCACCAGTTGCTTGGCAAGTCTTAGACATCTCTGTCCTAATAGATGTCATATAAAATGGTTGACTGTGCATTTATCTACCTCCTTTGCTTAACTGTAAACTAGCTAAAGGTAAAGTTAATTTCATCATCTTCTCCCATACCCCTAGGAAAATACTTGCCAAATAGTAAACTCTTCAAGAATGTCATTTAATTCACTAAGAATCAATCAAGTCAGCTGTCTTAAGTGTAAAGTGCATTTTTTTTAATTTCAAAAGATAGACTGTTTTAGGTTTCTATGTTATTGAAATTTTAAAAATTCCAAAGCCCCTTTGCTAAGCCTTCATATCACGGAACCAGGAAGCTAGCATGACTTCAAATACTACACAAGCAACAAAGGCAGACCAGATCAGTATTTTCTTTCAGTCCGGTTTATCTTTTGTGTTACAAGGGAAATGCTGAAGAAAATATTTTCTATCTAATGACCAAGAAAGGAGACGACACTAGCTACCATTGCCAAATACAACCTGTGCTCTTTTCAAAATGGTGGTTGGTTGAACGCATGGCCTGGGCAGGATAAGGAAAAGCTGGAGCAAGCAGAATGCTTAGAATCTCAGGATGCAGTTACTCTCCAAGGTCACCTAGGTCATGTCCAATGACCCCTCTCTGAGAAAGTCATATCTATATGTCTACCCAAATGAATATATAGTCCAAAGGAATGTATATTCCTCTGAACATAGACAGACAGACAAATAGACATATAGATATCAAGAATAGGATACTAAAAAAAGTAAGGGCCCATGAACCCTAAAGCTTCAACTTCAGTCATTTCATAAGCTGACCTCTGGGGACAAAGGGAACAAGGTGAAAACTTCCTTCCGTGCTGTCTGATTGGGTGAATGCAGGAGTAGAATTTCCAGTGTTAGCCAGTATAGTAGAAAAAAGAAGCAAAGGAAGATAAGATATAAAGAAATGGCTAGGAAATCTAAAAGAAGAAATAATGTCCACAAAATGTTTAGGAAAGTGATTAATACAATGTATTACAAAGAAAAGGCATTCTATTGTCTCTCCTCCTTACAGGTTTTAGACTCCAGGAAGGGCAACTATTCATTAATCCCAGAACAAGAACGAGTGATCAGAAGAGAGCTGTGTACGATGCGGCTCGAAGCAGAAGCCCCCAGCACCATCGGGCAGCCTTCAGTAACACCTGAACGCATCACCCCGAAGGCCTGGTTTGCATCCAGAGGCAGGTCTGTCTAGCAAAGAAAAAAAAAATGACTGTAGCTTAAAGGAATCTTGGCAGAAACCATCTCCGTCTCAAATGTGATTCCACTCCGCAATTTGCACGCTCACGTGGTAAGCCTGTAAGAGTTGAATGTTACGGACAGAGCAGTCGTCACCTTCCCTTTCTCAGCTTCAAAATGAAGCCTTTTCCAAAGGAAGCCAATTTTTACAAGGCTACAATGTTTCTACAGGAGCTGGAACATTGGAAGTCATATAAAGAACAATCCCTGGTGCTTTTGCCAACAGCCTCAATACTCTGGGAAAGGAAAACTATAGTTTTAGTATCCTTGGTATAAAACTGTCAGAGTTTTAAAGCAAGATTTTCCAACACTACCAAGACACAGTTTCTAAAATTGCTCAACAATCACCATAACTCACGTATAAGAAAATATCCATATTATGTAATGATAATTTTCCTAGAAACATACACACATACAAAAACATGCATATATGTAAAAAATATGTATGGAAGCTCATATACATGTACACATTGTATACATGTAGATGTGTGTTTGCATATCCATATAGATAAGATAATTAAAAAAACATTTATAGCTTGATTATGACTATGATAATTAATCTCACCAAAGTAGGATAATATAATTGCATTCAAATGCAAGCACACTAGGCACTTAAGTTTGATGTGATTAAAAATTAGTAGCAATTCTATGGGTCTTTCCATGGGCAGAGCATACTACAATTTGAGCATCCCTAGCCTAAAATACTGAAATCCAAAATGTTCCAAAAATCTAACATTTCTTGAGCACTGACATGATGCTATAAGTGAAAAAATTCATTTAATGAAGTTTGTTTCGGGCACAAAAAAAAAATCACTGAAATATTACATAAAATTGCCTTCAAAGTACACATATGCAACATAAGTGCACTTTATGTTTGGAATTTCATCCCTTCTCCAAGCTGTCTAATTATACAGATTTAAGTATTTCAGGAGCTGAAAATTATCAAAATCCCAAACACTTCTGTCTCATCGCAGACAAGAGATATTCAATCTGTACACACTTCCACTCCTTCAGCCCTCACTTGGCTCGGTCATACAACAGGCATGCTGCTGTGCTCCAGAAGGATCCAGGAAGCAGCACCTAGAAGAGCAGTAATATCTCATCCTACTTTAGGATAGAATTCCTGCCATGGACCAGTGAATGTAAACCTTCCATCCTTTTTTGGCCAAATGGTTTTATTTTTGTAGACAACCTAACCCATGACTCCCCTCACACCACTCTATTTTAAGGTTGGGGAGGCATGCCAAGAAGATAATTTCTCTATGTCATTCAGAAGCTGCAAGGTGCTGGGCCGTGGTGGCGCATGCCTTTAATTCCAGCACTTGGGAGGCAGAGGCAGGTGGATCCCTGTGAATTCGAGGCCAGCCTGGTCTACAGAGTGAGTTCCAGGATAGGCTCCAAAGCTACACAGAGAAACCCTGTCTTGAAAAAAAAAGTTGCAAGGCTACAAGCAGCATATCCAAAGACTGTGCATTATCTAGAAAGGTGAATCAATGGGTAAAAGAGCCTCCTAGCCCTTCAAATCAAAACCAATGATGCTCATTTGCCTATGTTTTTTCAGCAATCCCAACCTCCAATTCTAGAAACCAACAACTTAGTTATCTTTGTTTTTAATACACGCCTTTAAAAGCTATAATGATCCTTACAAAATCCAGCCCCCTGCAGATATAAAAACTGCACTTTCTCCTGCAACTGAAGCATCCTAAGAATGCATACTTTGTATCCAGCTTGCTCTTCCCCAACACTGCAGTTCTGGGTGGGGAGCTACATGTAGCTCTAAAGACAAAAATTTAAATGCCACATGAGACCTGACTCTCAGCGTGATTTTGTAAAACTGAGGATCCTGCCTGTGTCTTCCCCTATTCACATCACTAGAAAGGCAAAGATTGTTCCCTATGGCCAGGTTAAGAGTGGAAGGAAGGGATGAGATAACTTGCCTGGCACATGGCAGCCAGTTGCCACTCCAAGCCATACTTAATTATCATGCCCCATTTCTAAGAAGGAATCAGTCTGAGGCACCCCCGCCTCACTGTCATCCTTCAAAAAAAGTGCACACTTAAGAGAGCGGCTGCCTCGGGAAAATGTGGATTCTCCTCTAAACAGATGACTGGCTTGGGTCACTGGACAAGGTGACCTTTGAGAATTTCCTAGATAATGAGGTTCTAACCATTCCATTCACTCCAGCCTTTCCTCACCCCCTCCCAAGTCATGCGTTCAACTCATCATCATTTAAAAAAGAACACAGATTGTATTTGGCAATGGTAGTCAGTGACTTCCCCTTTCCTGGTCATTAGATATAGAATAATGACAATTCATAAAATTCCTTCTAATTTAAAAAAATACATATGACCCACAATTAGGAAATACTTACATTTTAAAGAATTTGAGAATCAGCGTAGAAAATAGATATTATTTGTTTCTTAAAATTTAACTGCATTAAAACTTTAGAAATCAGTAGATCCATCTTCAATTTTAGACATCAACACCTACTGACAGTGAACGATTATGTATCAAAGCACGATTTTCTTAGTTT
The DNA here is from genome assembly GCF_007827085.1 of Peromyscus californicus insignis. Taxonomy (NCBI): domain Eukaryota; kingdom Metazoa; phylum Chordata; class Mammalia; order Rodentia; family Cricetidae; genus Peromyscus; species Peromyscus californicus. Next base: position 24,631,270 of record NW_026294534.1, read on the forward strand.
TTCCCAGATGTTCCCTCAGGTATTTGCTCACTCAGGTTTTGCTTCCAAAGATGAGCAAATCTTTTCATTTTTAGATGCTGGGCCAGTACTGAACTTGTAGAAAAGAGAAAAATTCTGTCTGAGGCATGCCCCAACCACTCCCTTCCTTGCCATCATTCCTAGCCTCTGTCCTCTTTGGCTTCTGAAGCTTTGCATTGGGTTCCTCCCTTAATGCTCCTGCCACATCTCTGTCTTAGGATGCAACGGCTGATTGACATCTGCAATGCTGGCAGAGGCTTGGAGAGCTCCTTCACATATGTGTGCAATGCTGGACACCTGGACTAAGGCCAAATGCTTCTTGGGAACAACTTGGCAATGTCCTTCTGGAGATTGTGTGATGAACCAGTTCATGTGGAAAGTCTAGGTATAGGATTTTCTGTTTAATTTCTAAGGACTCAGAGTGGTAGAGAGACACATGAACGTGGAGACACACTTTAAACTATGTGCCCAGTCCACCTCTGCCTCCCAACAGCCCACTGCTTACTGCTGAGCTTAAACTGTCTAAGCTTAAAGAGGTTTAAGATAAAGTGTATGTTTGTAGCTTAAGAATAATATATTCTGATAAGAGGAATACTCAGCATAGTACAATCTATACTTACTTGCACTAATTGAAATTAGAGATTTATCTTTATAGCAAAAAACAAAACAAAACAAAAGCTCTGACTTCCTTTGAAATTAAGTGGTTGGAACTTGACGTCATGTGGATTTGAATCATTGTATGTAGACAGTATGATTATACATGTGAGCAGTTAAAAAAAAACTTTATACTTTCATCTCAAAATGCAATCTCAGTACAGTGTTTTGTAGGCACCAAAATAAAGATAAACACCCTAACAAGGCTGTGAGTGTTGACACTGTTGATTGTTTATGCGTGTTTTGCTTTCTGCAGTCTATCTTGTGGTTATAATTAAGTGTTGTAAATCTGTTTATTTGCAAGCATATAGATGAATTTATTTCTAACTCTTCCAACTCTTTAGTATTCTACAAGAACTGTCTCCATCTGCCCTTCCAAGCACCTCTCAACTCAAGATACGATGCCTTTTATTTCTCTGTAGAGTATTCTCAAAATCTGAGCAGTTTCAACTTGCACATCAATTCCACTCCATGGGCAATGTATGAGAGGTTTCTGTACTGCATTGACCACAAAGACTAACAGAAATGACCTAATGGATGAAAGATTTATTTGGCTCACACTTTCAGAGTCTCAGTCCAGCATCTTGGGTTGGGTCTATTGGAGCAGGAGCTTAGTTCATGGTAGCAAAAATGTGTGTGGAAGGCTGCTCAAATCACCACCCGGAACCCTGACATAACGATGTAACTGTCCAAGGCCTACACTTAGTGAAACACTTTTGCTGGCCAGGCCCTAAATGTCCAAAGGTCTCAGAAAATACTAGGAAATAACCATTCAAACTATAAGCCTTTGGTAGACTATTGTAGAATATTATTTTAAGGTGTGTTAGTTTTGTTTATGTTGCATTTGTTGAACTCTGTGAAGCTGTGTTACTTTGCCTGTCTAGGACACCTCATCAGGTGCTAATAAAGAACTGAATGGCCAATAACAAGGCAGGAGAAAGGATGGGTAGAGTTGGCAGGCAGAGAGGATATATAGAAGAAGAAATCTGGGAAGAAGAAAGAAGGAAGAACTTCAAGAGGGAACAAGGAGAGGAGGACTTTAGAGGCCAGCCACCCAGCTACACAGCCAGACAAGGAGTAAGTAAGAAAGAAAAGGTATGCAAGAATAGAGAAAGATAAAAGCCCAGAGGCCAAAGGTAGATTGGATAATTTAAGAAAAGCTGGCAAGAAACAAGCCAAGCTAAGGCTGGGCATTTATAATTAAGAATAAGCCTCCCTGTGTGATTTATTTGGGAGCTGGGTGGTAGGTCCTCCAAACGAGCAAAAATAACAAGACAAGAGGTTTGAAAATTATGTAAATATGGTATTCACTTACACAATTTTCAAAATTAAAGATTTAAATAAGAAAACCTCCTCATTAATAATACTTATCTTCCAACTACTAATTCTGTTATAGTTTTATTCATCTATATGTCCCAAGTGGATGGTTAGTCACTAACATTTGTCATTTGTGTGTATACACATATGTATCACTCCCTTTCCTACATTTTTACTATACTACATAACAATGGACCAAATGGTCATTTCCCACATTCATCAAATTCATCATAATTGAAACTGAAGATACAACTCATTTTCTATCTCAGTTTTAGGGTGTCTTGCTGTGGGATGGTCTGTATGTCAAATGTGTTGCTGATTGGTCAATGAATAAATCACTGATTGGTCAGTGGCCAGGCAGGAAGTATAGGCGGGACAAGGAGGAGAAAAAACTGGGAAATGGAAGGCTGAGTCAGAGAGACACTGCCAGCCGCCATGATGACAAACACCATGTAAAGATGCCGGTAAGCCACAAGCCATGTGGCAAGGTATAGATTAATAGAAATGGATTAATTTAAGCTGTAAGAACAGTTAGCAAGAAGCCTGCCATGGCCATACAGTTTGTAACCAATATAAGTCTCTATGTTTACTTGGTCAGATCTGAGAGGCTGTGGGACTGGCAGGTGAGAGAGATTTGTCCTGTCTGTGGGCCAGGCAGGAAAACTCTATCTACAGTGTCTGTTGTTGATAGTAGAGTAAAAAGGTCTTGATGTATTCTGAAACCTTTCTCTCCTGTTCTTTCATCCGTTCAAGCTTTGTGTGGATTTTACTTCTACTACAATTTTCCTTGCAGGTTTGTGTGGCCCTTCCTATGTTACTACTTGGGATTCTATTCATCTCAGTTACAGTATTTATATCATATCATAATTTCCCATCTGGCTGGGCTCTGGACAGGATCAGCGCATGGCTCTTCTCTTTGCCAGTGTGCACACAGAACTAAGAATTGGACCTGTCTCTAACTAGCACTATAAATTTTCTTAATGAATAGACAAACGAATGAATGTCTCCCTGGACAGAGTCTTTGGCACTGCTGACCTACTGAGCATGTCTCTCTTGGGTGAAATTATCTTCCATGTATTATAAAAATGTAGCTTTATCTTGGTTAAATCACCCAACAAAATCTCATTAAGAATTTTTGGAGTTAAATCACTTTTTAGAACAAGGTGGTTTGGGCTGGGGTGTAGCCAAATACTAAAACTTGTGCCGGGGATCACCACACACACACACACACACACACACACACACACACACACACACACACACACACATACACACACACACACAATTATAAATAATATAGATGGGGAAGATATATCTATATCTATATACCTAGAAATAGCAATAGAGATAGATGACAGATAGATAGATGATAGATAGATAGATGATAGATGACAGATAGATAGATAGATAGATAGATAGATAGATAGATAGATAGATAGACAGATAGATAAATGATAGATAGATACATACATACATACAAACATACATAGACAGACAGATGAGAGTGAGAGTGAAAGAGAGAGCAAGAATGAGAAAGAGATCAATTCAGTGGCTGACCCTCTATGCTTTAGGAAAATACTATTCTTAAAGCCTGTCATGAGGAATCAAAATCCCTGAGATTTGGTTTAGAAGGGTTCCAATGACCTTTCATTTTGGAATGGTGACATGCAGACAAGCCTTTAGAGGCTAAGTCACTCAGCAAAGAACTTTAATGTTTTAAGCCAAAATTTCCTCATGCTTCAGGTCTTAAGAACACTGTCCAGCAGTGTATGCGAACATCCTACTAGATTAGCACTCCACGGGGTAGCTGTCCTCCAGCAGTGAGTCCTATGGAGTGAACCAGCAGGAAGATTGTTGCAGAAACCTGTCCAAAGAGGGTGCGTCCTACTGCCAACATCTCTATGGTAGCCATGGAGAAATTCGAGTGTTTATGTAAGAAACTGGTGGCCTTACTGAATGGCCTCTTGGGAGCCTGACTGAGGGTAGTTAGGAAAAGTACAGTCTCTGAAATCCCATGCTCTTCTTTGCATTTCAAACTGGAGACTTGGATTCATTTTCTAAGCAATATGACTTCTTAAGTAGTGAAAGTATACCGTTATTTAACATATATAGGATGTCCTGCTGTGTTTGTTGAAAGTTAAGGTATTTATAGATGTTTTTTATACTCAATGCACATATTAATTCTTATTAGGAGTATAATTCTGTTTATACCAAGGCCTAATACTAGCATACTAGTTCTTTCTCTCTCTCTCTCTCTCTCTCTCCTCTCTCTCTCTCTCTCTCTCTCTCTCTCTCTCTCTCTGTGTGTGTGTGTGTGTGTGTGTGTGTGTGTGTGTGTGTGTGTGTCTGAGTCTGTGTGTGTAAAAGAGAGAGACAGAGAGAGAGAGAGAGAGAGAGAGAGAGAGAGAGAGAGAGAGAGAGAGAGAGATTTACATTTTTTTAAGCCTGCTATAGCAAAATGGTACAAACTCAGTAATTAAACAGAGACCTGTCTTCAGTTCTAGAAGCTAGATGTTGAAGTTTAAAATCAAGTTGTTAACAGAATCATGAATCTCAAAGTTGGAGCAAAATCTTTCTACTATCTTCCCTTATTCTTGGTCATGACTGTCAATCAAGCCTTGGTGTTCCGAGACTCATAGCTGTATCAATGCAATCTCTGCCTTTGTCATTATACAGCATTTCCCTTGTTCACCTGTCTCTATGTCCAGAACCCTCTCTTCTTAAAAATATGGAAGTCATACTAGATATCATCTACCCCAATATGATTCATATCTGCAATGCCTATTATCTCCAAAGAAGGTCACAACTGAGGCATTATCATGTAAGACTTTTACATATCCCATACCTATGTGTATGGCTTGCATGTATGGGTATCTGTGTGCAAGATGCATTATATCTTACAAAATAAAGAATATTATCTACTTGTTGTTTTTTTTTTTTTTTTTTTTACCTTCTCTGACACTTATTACCAAGAACTTATCTTTACCCTTTTTCTACACAAGATAGAAAAAGTCAGATCCAAGCAAGCCTGGGACTTGCCATGTTCTTTATGGTATAAACTAATCACTTGTCTGCCCAGGCCTCTTATCATGCCTGACCTATTCACAGGAGACTGCTCATATTGACATTCATAAAGCAATGCTACTTTTAATTCTGAGTAATGCATTCTTCATGGCCTGACATTTCTTTATCATTTATACTTCAGGCACACCCCCTCCCTCATGAGCTAAACATATTTTCTTTCAGGTTATTTTACAAAGCTGGTCTGAGCTAATTTTATTACAGTTTTGATGGTGGGAGTCTAGAAGAGTGGCCTTTCTGAGAGCCTGGCTTTACTGACTTCTCCGGGTTCATAAATATTAATAATGTGTTCCTATGACTCTCTGTGCTAAAACATTGTGGTGGAGCTTATACAAGAAAAACATTTTAGAATTTCATGTGGGTCTGGAGTGGCAAGAAAATGGGACAGTGACATTTGGGGAAGCATCAGCTCTAAATGTGAATACTGAGCATTACTTTCCATGAAAAAAGAGCTGCCCCTCTTTGGATGCGCACACTGTCAGGTGCATGGCAGTGTGTTCTTTTTCAGTTGGCACTTTATTCTTTATACTTATCTTGTTCTTAAAAAAAAAAACAGTTGCAAGGGGAAAAAGGCAGAAAGTCACTGTGAATGGGAGAGTTGGGGTTTGGAGCAGACAAGCACCGCACTTTCTTCAATCTTTTGATGAAAATTCCAGAAAGACATGGGTACTGCTTTCTAAGAGACTCTGTGTGACCAAGCTATCATTCTCAAGAAATGAATCAACTCTTCTTAGTACCATCTCATAAAAAATTTAGTTAGCTATAAATGTTTAAGGCGGTTGCAGCTGAGATCATTTGCCTCGTGGGGGGAAATACGAGGCTGTTTTGTGGCAAGTCTGTTTCCTCTTCTATTCTTTTCTGCTTTGGGTTATGCAAACTCCCCAAACTAACTATGCCACTAAAGCATTTAAATAAGCAGACCAAGTCCACACACACACAAATGAAGAGAAGGGGGAGGGGAGAGGCTTTTATTCAACGTAAAGGAATATGCCATACTGCTAATTTTGATTTTATAAAGTGCACCCCCGTTTTAGAATGGTCATTTTATTTGCAGCAGACGACACCCCTGCTTTCATCCTCTTCTAACAGAATGTATTAAGAGAGATTTCAATTGCTCTTGTGTAACGAGTAAGTAAAGAAATGTTTGGGTTGGTCCTCCTGGCAGAGTTAACAGTAAAATTCAGTGGTGTATTATCTAATTCTCACTCTGAAGCCTCAGGAAGGATGGATGAGGAAGCTAAGGTGTTGAAAATCAAGACAGGCATCCTAGATGTTCCTCTGGGTGAGGGATATTTTGACAAAATAATTGATTTAATATTTTAAAGTTGAGGTCATTTGGGAGAAATGGGTGATAGCGGCACCTAAGATAGAAGAAGATTTCAGAAGCCACTGCAGAGGTTCCATACCAAGCTACGGCAATAGACCTGGATGGGTGAAAATAGTGAGATTCTAACTGCCTGTGGAGGTGAGAAGGAGACCCAGTCAGTGGTGGCCTCAAGGGTATCACTTGAGCATCGTGAAAGTGACTTTCTGTCTTCCAACGGGGAATCTCAGAGAAGGAAGGAATTTGGGGAGAATCTTCAACATTTTTTCTATTGTTTAATTTTCCTCAACTCTCCAGTTTCCCCTACTGTTTCTAGAACATTCTAGGCATGCCCCCACCTCTGGGCTTTGTCATTTACCCTTTCTTATACTAGGAAGCTTCTTGCCTAAGTTATTCACTTAAAACCTATTCTAAACTCCATCACGGCTCTGCTCAGTGGTCATTTTCTCAGAGAGGTTACCTCTGGCTGTACTAAAAGTCTCCGCTCTGAACTTTAGCTCCTATTGACATTCACTGCCTCTTTTCCTTGCCTTTAAAACAACCCACAACAATATAATATCTATTTATAAATCATACATTGAACTCGCTTAACATCTAAATTTCCTTACTATCAAAATTCCCTGACTGTTGTCCTGTTTAGTGTTTTTTGGTGAACTTGACAAAAGCTAGAGTCATCTGGGAAGAGGGAATTCAGTTGAGAAAATGCAATGGTCTGTAGGCAAGTCTGTGGGGAATTTTCTTAATTGATGATTGATGTGGGAGGGCCCTGACCAGTGATTGATGTGGGAGAGCCCAGCCCACTATAGGTGGTGCTATCACTTCACAGGTGGCACTAAATTGCATGAAACAGCAAGCTGAACAAGCCATGAGGAACAAGCTAGCCACGGCCTTCCTCCATGGTTTCAGCTTCAGCTTCCCGCCTCCAGATTCCTGTCTTGAGTTCTTCTCCTGACTTCTCTGGAAGGTGGACTATAACCTCCTTCAAGGTGATATTAAACACCCTCTCCTCGGGTGCCTGAGCTGGCTTACCCCAGTAATCAGATTGGTGAGTAACCTGTCATCATAGAGCCTTCATCCAGTAACTGATGGAAGCAGAGGCAGAGATTCACAGCCAAGCAACAGGCTGAGCTCCAGGAGTCCAGTCGAAGAGAGGGAAGAGGGATTCTATACGCAATGGGGGTCAAGATCATGATAGGGAAACCTACAGAGGCAACTGAGCCAAGGTAGTAGGAACTTATGAACTTTAGACCAACAGCTGTGGAGCCTCCATGGGACTGGACTAGGCCCTCTGCATAAGTGAGAGAGTTTATTTTTCTTACAATTTTGTAGTCAGCTGACTGTGCCTCATCGCTTTGGACTTCTCGTGGCACTGTACATGAGGATGGAAATATGTAGAGAAAAATGCACATCCACTCATGGTGGCCAGAAAAAACTAACCGCAACCCTAACCACAAGAGAGAACTAATGTCCCACAGATACTGTCAAAGGCACTTCTCTAATATCCTAAAGATTCTCACTAAGCCCTATGTTTTAAAGGCTTCTATCACCTTCCAATAATGCCCAGGCTGGGGACCAGGCCTTTAATGCTTAGATGCTTGAGAAATGTTGTAGTCCCAACTATATATATATTATATGTGTGTGTGTGTACATGTGTTTATGGATATTCATATGTGTGTATAATTATCTATATTTGTTAGAAAATCAGAATGGCAAGGCCTGCCTTTGGATATCTTTCCCAGTATCTAGCAGAATCAATTAAGGCTTTATTAAAAGCTTGACCCTTGAACTCAAAGCAACAACTTTCCAACTTTTCTATTGTATTGTTTTTTTCCCTTATACTATATCAGCATTCTTTAAAATTCACAGATAGTTACAGTTTTGCATGGTTGCTATTTAAAGCACATTTTTAAAAATATAATCTCGTCTTTCACTTCATTTACATTAACTTTCAGATGTTCAGTATGTTTTATATTTTACCAAAACTTCTTATATTTTTTTCCTCCTTGTTTTCCTTAAATATCTAAAACTTTTCCTTTATGGATGTGAACGTAAGTTTGGAGAATCTCTTCCCATAACACTATTATAAAAATAGCCCATAATTCTTCTTATAATTTTATTTTTAATTTGAATTCTAAATCCATCTATGTTTTGTATGCCTTGTAAGATAAGAATCTCTAAAATTATTAGTCAACTGATTTGAATCATATTTTTCAAATTTTTAAATACATACATATATGTATACATGTGGATGGGAATATAATCATGTGCCATCTCTAGATAATGTGAAATCCAGTCATTAATAATGCCATCAAATGTATTTTCACATAGATCAGTAACGTCAAAACAATGTTGTCCTTGGAGGGACCCACTTCTGGCCCATGAACAATGAAGCTTTATGACCACCAATACTCCCTCTACTATACAGAAACTATTTCAAAAACAAATAATCTCACTTATAGAAAGAGTTAGATTTCTTCTAGGCAACTGGCTTGTCTTTTATTCTAGGGAAATTGAACTAACTCAGCTCTTCTCCCAGAATCAGTATAGTTGTAATCATGAGCCTCCCTCGAAGAATAATCAGGATGTCAAACTATTTTGCTAATAATCTCAAAAATCTCTCTTCACTTTAAAATCTCACATTCTATGTGTCCTAATTTCCTCATTGATGTTATTCATTTATATGCTAGATATTCAGAAAAATGACCTTAAATATACTTTTGAAAATATGGGGCATCAATAAAACAAACTCGTGGAAAATAAAATGATTTTATTCTGGGCCTTTTTCTTGAGTGACCATAGGCAAGTATTAGCAAAGACCAAGCTTTTCAGATATAGCTGTGCTCAGCAAAAGCCCATTTATGTGCAGTGGATATTTAGAGAGGAAAATCTTGCTGTATGTATCTCATAAAGTCACCAATCATTTTCCAATGGTAAATGCAATACTACTCTGTCCCCTAGCAATATGCTTTCTCTCCAAATTGCACTTTCTTTTGCAGTCGCCAAAGCCAGTAAAACTGTGAGCACATATGATATTGCTTCTGAAGGAGGAAAATGCAATGTGCTTATCTCTAACTGGACCGTCTTGCCAAGTAGCACAAGATGGGAGGTGGGGCCTTTTTCCAAACTAATCTCTGATTCTTTCTTCTTTACCTTAGCATTCTAACACTGTTTCTGTTTGTCTAGAGGAAATCACTGACAGTAGATGACTTGAACATCATTAGCAACATGTGTCTCTTTGTAAAAATAAGTATACATATGTACAAATATACAGCGCTCGTTCATAAAATGAAACTATTACTCTGAAAACTGAAAGCCCACACTGGATAGCCCATATAGCACCTTCTAAATCTATGATATTACACAGAATAATAGCAAAACCAACTATCATCACTATCACTTGCTCACCAACTCATCCTAATACTAAAACCTAGAAACACACTAATAGGTTTTGACATAACCTTTTTTTTTGGACCACGGTGTTTTTATGAAATAAGCATCATAAATTAAAGCCAATCTGGAGACACTGGTTGGAAATTACAATTTAGTGTTCATATCTAACTTTAACATTATTTATAACTCTGTGACCAACCCTAGAATCAGGACGCATAGGAGTGTGTAACTTGTGTGAGAAACTGAAATGAATGTATAATACATATTGCACACTGCACTGATTTTCTTACCTACCAACAGCAAGTAGTTCACCTTCGAGCTTGCAGCAATGCACAATTTTGTTCTTTCTACTGGTCACCCTGTTCATATTGCTCTGCAGAAATGTTCCCTAAAAACAACTAATATTTAAATAAAAGATGAAAATAAAACATGATGTGACCAAAGAAACTATTCTACATTATCAATGATTATCATATTACAGACTGCTTAAGAAGTCTGTTCTGGCTAGTCTTATATCAACTTGACACAAGCTAGGGTTACCTGAAAGGAGGGAACATCCATTGAGAAAACGCTTCCATAAGATCCATCTCTAAGGCATTCTTTAATTAGTGATCAATGAGCCACCCATGGTGCCTGGTGGTCCTGAATTCCATAAGGAAACAGGCTGAGCAAGACATGGGTAGTAAGTCAGTAAGCAGCACTCCTCCATGGCCTCTTCATCAGCTCCTGCCTCCAGGTTCCTTCCCTGTTTGAGTTTGATCGTGAATAGCAATATGGAAGTGTAAACCAAAGAAACCCTTTGCTCCTCAACTTGCTTTTTGGTCATGGTGTTTCATTGCAGCAATAGAAACCCTAACTAAGATGAGTCTAAAAGAACAAATGTTTTGTGCCTTGTATCAAATTTTAAGAGTTTTAAAAAGAAAAAAATATGTAATTGGAAATTAAGAGAGGGTAGAGGAATTGTCCTCTTAATTCAAATACATAGCAACAGTATTTATATCTATATATTACACAACCTGAAGGTTTATTCATGTTTTTGACTATAGAAGAATAGAGCATTTGTTTCTAAGAATTCTGGATGTCTTGTTACAAGACTGAAAGAAATTAAGGAAATGATCTGAAAATATAGCATTCACCTATAACACCAGAAGGCTAAGGCAGGATACAAGATGAGCCTGGATATATAGCAAGGCCCTGTCTCAAAGTATATAAACAGAAAGGGAAGGAGACAAAAAATTAGAAAAGACAGAAAAGCTGTGTGAAAAGATGTTAAATTGAGAAAAGTATAGATTTGGAAACCTGTAATCAGTCAAATCAAATTAAGTAGAATGAACAGATGACTTCAGTGAACTATTCTGAAATTTTCACACACACACACACCCCTTTGACAATTATGTTTCTTTATTTCTCTCCTTTCCACTAGATGTGACCCTCCTGTTAACATCTCTAGCACCTGATACGCTGTGAGCATTCAGAGAAACATGCAGAAGCAGTAGTGGAAAGATTAGAAGGGCCAGAGGACCAGGATATCTGCTGTGAGATAATCTCTGCCAGACATAACAGGAAAGCTGCACCCTTGAAATCTCAACAATATGGCTGCCCAAACAAGACCTGCATAATAATAGTATCAGCTGACATGTGAACAATGGGTACTTTTCTTAAAGTTCCATCCCTAGGGGAAGAGCTACAGGCAATCACTAGCTATTGAGAGGAGAATCAGCATGTTCTAGGGAAGAGAACCTTGATAAGTTATCCAGTCCCAGTGGTCAGCCCTAAGCACATTGTGGTGGTTTGAATCAGAATAGCTCCCATAGGCTCAGTTGCAAGGGAAGGATTAGGAGGCATGGTCTTTTTGAAGGAGATGTGTCACTGGAGGGTGGGCTTTGAGGTTTCAAGAACAAAGTTATCTCTCATTCTCTGTCCTGTAGTTTTTGTCTCAAGATGTGAGCCCTCAGCTGCTGCTCCAACATCATGCTGCCCACCTGTTGCCATGTTCTCTGCCGTAATCATCTTATCCTCTGAAATTGTAAGACCCTATTAAGTTTTCTTTTATAATGCCTTGGTCAAGTGTTTTGTCACAGCAATATAAGAGTAATTAAGACAGAAATTGGTACCAGCAAGTGGGCTGTTGATGTGACAGGCCTGACCATGATATTTTCTTAAAGGAATGTGGAAGACTTTGAGACTTTGGATTCAGAACACAGTTGAATACTATAAATGGGTCTTAATGGGCTCTTGTCATAGGATCTTAGAAGACGGTAGTGCTGAGAGTAGGGAACAAGGGAGGCCTGACTCATGAAGTTCCAGAGTGAACGATACTGGCAACTGGGCTAGCGAACATCCTTGTGATATTTTAGCAAAGAATATGGCTGATTTCTACCCTTGTCCTAAAAATTTGCCTGAAGCAATAAAGAAAAAGGACTAATTTCCTTGTCAGAGGAGATTTTATGACACCTTAACATGGACTCTGTCACATGGCTATTAGTGATCACTCTTATGCAGGTCTACAGTGGAAAAGAGCAAGTCGAGGGCAAAAAAAGAAATACAAAATGTCATTGGTGGAGAAAACGAACACCAGGAAATTTAATATTGGAGCCAAGGTTTGTGGCTGAAAGAGATAAGGAGAAGCCTGATTCAGATGGAATAAAGGGACGGTGCTGACAGGGCAAGACCCTGTCTCAGCTCAGCTTCCAATTTATAACAAGGAAAAGGTATGCAACAAAGGAAAGCTTATGCAGGGGCAATTCAAATAGGGGGTACT